>NC_088981.1:103833350-104529598 GCF_963932015.1 Anas acuta
AACTGGCAAGTTAATTTAGATGTTGAAAGTATGAATAATGGTAGGAATTACTACTCTCATAATCGAACAGTGGATAAAGTCATGCAGTTTGAGAAGACTTGCTTACTGCACTATGATCTTGGCTCTCTTTATGAACAGATTGATGGAGCTTTGGGTCCAAAGCATCCCCTTGTCAGGCTGGGCTTAAGTTGCGAGGCAGTAGCTAAAGTTGCAGCTGGTCTTGTCAGTACGGTCCTTTCCCTGTCTACAATTCTTTAGCAAGTAGCTCTTCAAGGAGTGTCAAGAAGCCTAGCCAAATCAAGTAAGGCACAATATTTCAGTGTCATTGTTTATTATACAGAGAATTTTCTATAGCCATATACTTAAAGATTCAATAGTAGTGTGGGGAGGTAGTCTTTATTTTAATGACATTTTAAGGATTTGCTTAGAAATCATAACCTTGTCATTGGTACTTGAAAAATCTTTGTAGCTCATCAAATCCAGTGAGTACATCTGTAGTCAGGAAGAAAATGTCTACAGCGGTTGTTTTCTATTGCTATCTGTTTGGAGTGTATTGTGAGTGTGGAAGAGAGCATAATGAGAATGCAGAATCCTCAACCAAATAATAGCCCACGAGAAAAAAAGCGTATTAGAGGTGTATGAATCTAAACGTTCATCTGATCTGAACATGCCAGTTCTATGAACTCATGCATGACTGACAGCACTGGTGTGATGTCCTTTGCAGAGAACATGGTTTTGCTTCCTTTGCAGAGAATTTTTCTGCTGGGAATCTATTGCGTTATTATCTTTCACGGCAAATGCTGGCAGCCCAGTGGAATAGATAATGAATGTGTGACTCATCTGGGGCAGTGTAACCTGTGTGTGTGTGTGGATGCTTTGCATAACAAACCTAGCCTGAATTAAACATACATAGCGTTAGATCTGTTCCATGGACTGTGCATCACATTTGCAACAGGTTCAGACTGCAGATCTCCAAAGTCCTCAAAGATAAGGGCTCCTGTAAAAGCACACATCAGAAAAGAATATGATTGCATGTACACAGTCAGTACAAGCAGAGTGAGTACATATAAAAGTATGAATTCAGGATAACATATGTCTTTTGCGTGTTTTTTTGTATAGGACCACAGTAAGTCTGGGGTTTCACATTTTTGACTACAGTGAATCAGAAAAGAGAAACCCAAGTATATCTCTTCATGCTCTTGTTGCTTTGGGATTATAAAGCAGATTATACGTGTCAGTCAAAGCTAGACCATACCAGAAAACAAAACAAAGAAATCCACCCAGCAGCCAATGATTTAAAAACAGAACAAAACAAAATTTCTACATTTGCAGAGGCAAAGATTTAAAAATTAACAAAATACCAGAATTATTGTTGTATGTGATTTTTCATTCAGTTCCTTAGGTTACAGTCTTGAATTAAATAATCACACATGATTTTTTCCACTCTGCCAGGGGTATGAATCAGAATTGTGCTGTGAAGGCATCTGTTGTCTGTTAAGTCCCCTGACTCATTTGTTACACAAGTTGGAAGATGTGAAATGAATGAGGCAGGGGACAGAAGGGAGAAAGCGGGTTGTCTTGTGGCTGAGGTAGATGAATGTCACTCAGGAGAGCTGGATTTCATTCCTGTCTCTGACACAGATCACATGAGAAGCTGTGCAAATCATTTAAACCAGGGTTATTTCCAGTTATGAACAAGTGGAAATTATACCCTGTGCTTGGATATTGATTTCAACTCCTTCATGGACTTCTTCATTACAACCAAACACTTTCTGGCCCTCTTGTTTTGTCCTTCTTCTGGTGAGCCCATGGGAGAGCTAAGTCCCCCTTGTCCCAGAGGAACCATGTAATTACCTTGCCTTGGTAAGGAACCTTGGTAATTACCTGCCAGGCTCTGTGGCTCCTCCAAAGCTCTTGAATGGAGGCTGGGTCATGAAGATAATTCAGGAAAGGAAGGAAAAGTATCCTAGGAGAGATGGTCATATGGAGTGTACGATACAACAAGTCTAGCACCATCTGTCCCTCTGTCTTCATGATGTTTTTCCCTTGCCAGTTATGAGAACCAAACAATACAAGGTTTTGTTCATATTAAATTGTTTGGAGCTGACCTTCTTCTCTTAGCAATTCCCATGTGCTGTCCCACACAGATATTGTACTGCTCAAAAGCAGCACTGCAGCTGGCAGAGCTTGGCTGCTTGATCTAATGGAGGTGCTGCAGACCTCACACAGGTACACAAGTAGGACATTAGCACAGGCAAAGAACTGAAAGCTGAAAGATTTTAGGCTAAGTTCCCAGTTCTAAGGAAGGTTGTGTTCCACTTTTCTGCCCCTTATGCATAACTGTTGGGCTGTCTGTATGTTCTTGTTCCAGTCCCATTCTGGTCTCATCCCAGTGCTATGCTTAGCCCATCATTAACCATCACAGAAATGTCCCATTTAGTGATTCTCACCCCACTGTCATTCTTTTCCTTTCCCCAAACTCCTTTTCCCTTACCAAAACTTGTCAGTCTTGATCAACCCCCCCCCTTTTTTTTTTTTTTTTTTCCCTGTTAGTTTTATTCCTCTCCACCAGTCTATGCCCATGAGAACCTCATCCTATTCCTTGAGCACAGTTTCTTTGCATGCACACAGTCCTTCGTCTTCCCTCAGCACGGCCATGCCCACTGCTTGCACCTGTACTGCACCTTGCCATTCCCAAGCTTTACCTCTTATCTCTCTTTGAGGTTTCCCAAACTGCAGTGTCCCTGTACTATTGCAATCCAAGTTTCTATTCATTGATAGCATCTGGACCTAGTATTCTCCTTCAGAAAGTCCACATATTTCTACATCCTTTTCCTCACAGCCTTTGATCTACCTCCTGTTCCTGAAGGACGTAGGCAGCTCCCTCCTCTGCCATGTTTGTATTTAGCAGTGGGTGGACTGGAGATGCAAGAGAGCCACATCCAGTGTGCAGGATGCCCAAGGCATGCAGGGACAGCCATTACAGAGGAAAACAGATTTATTTCCTATAGCTTTATGCTGCAGAATACTTTTGTTGTTGTTATTATTATTTTATTTTTCCGGTGGCTGTGAAGCATGTACAGTTCAGCCACATACAGAGTTTGTAAGGAGCAGGGACATGCTCAGTGAAGAGAGACTGCCTGGGGATTTCAGCTATTAAACTCTGGCAAGCCTTTACGAGATTTGTGTAAACTACTACTTGTCAGACACTTGTGCATTTTTAGGATGTGGATGTATTTCACAGGGAATAAAAAAGAATAAACAAGGTTTATCCTTAACAAAAGCTCAAACTCTTCCTTCACAAAAGGTTTTTGCAAAACAAAGAGCCTCTAAGCTTTGCAACTACTTTTTTATTTTATTTTATTTTATTTTATTTTATTTTATTTTATTTTATTTTATTTTATTTTATTTTATTTTATTTTATTTTATTTTATTTTATTTTATTTTATTTTATTATTATTATTATTATTATTTTTATTTATTTTATTCCACTCTTTGTTTCTGAAAAGGTCTGGGATAATTTTTAAAAATTAGGTAAGACAAATGTGAAACCTCAGTCTCCAATACTGAAACTTTTTCCAAGCTGCAAATGGAAACATGGCTACACAATAAGAGATGTCAGACAACCTTAGCTGGGATGAAAGGGTAGACTCCAAAGTACAAAAGGACCGACCTCCTGTGTACATGTATGTCCATATCCACATTTTATTTAGTCTAATGTTTTGTTAGGTGTCAATTAGATTATCTGTATCTATTATCTATTATATCTATATCTAGCCTTTGTATTTGAGGACTAAGACTAGGACCATACAGGCATGTAGATACAAAGCAAATACCTTTCCTCATTCTTCATTGTCTTTGTTAGGAGCCAGATCCAGACTCCCTTTATCACTGAGCAGTAACTACACTAGAAGAAATGGAGAAAGTGAATATCAGAGAATCACAAAATCATAGAATCATAGAATGGTTTGGGTTGGAAAAGACCCTTATAGATCATCTAGTCCAGCTGCCCGCCATCAAGTTGCCCAAATCCCCATCCAGGCTGGCTTTGAACACCTCCAGGGATGGGGCATCCAGAGCTTCTCTGGGCAGCCTGTGCCAGTGACTCACCATCCCCTGAGTGAAGAATTTCTGCCTTATATCCAATATATTGAAACCTGCTGGGTTCACCGGACTGTGGCAGGGAGCAGAGGTTTCACAGACTCTGGAAAGCAGTGCCTGGCCTTGTGCATCCCTGCTGAGGAGTGGGGCTGCCTCCCTGGCACGTGCAACTGAGTGCCGGGAAGCCACAAACGGGGCCATTTGTGTCCACTTTGGCTGTGAAGCTTGTCTGCAGGGAGGGGTGTGGGAGATCTCACAGCTCTACCGCTGAGTAATTTTTGTTATGGAAACATATTTTTAATATGTTCCATATGAATCTTGGGAAAATGAACCACTTGAGCAGTTTATCATAATTCTGGTCTAGATAAACAGCTCAATAAAGAATGGAAAATATGCATTTTGTCAGAAGGCACCACTAAAAAATGTTCACATATGGCAATGATTTCCTCAGTATTCAACAAAGGATTGGCCCAGGAGTCTTCTCCTGTAGATAGGGATCAGATTTATCACTGTGGTAATATCACCTGACTTGTACAATGTTTAAGTTGTGAGTCAGCAGAGCAGAGGGATGGAGTTCTCCAGCATGTACAGTATTTATCCCGTCCTTTTCCACTCCCTGGCTCTGATTTTGTTTTTAACATTATTGAGGAGTGATTCTTCCTAGTTAAGGTTACAGATGAGTTTGTCTGAAAAGTTTGTGTTGGCCTCTCTCTATGAACTGCCCTGCCTTGCCTCTGCAGCAGGACATCAGAGCTTGGTAATCCAAACTGAGAATAAGACAATGCGTCTTTTCTGAATGTGAAGCAAGCAGAAGGAAGGTTTGCTGTGTTATGGTGATCAGAGAATAAAAATGCTTCCACGTCAGAAAAATGAATCCTCTCTGTTTTGCTTCTTTGTTGACCACCTTCTAGAAATTAGCAGAGAAATGCTTTATTTTTCTATGGGATGTTCTAGATATTTTCCCATCATCCTGGAAAGATGGCTTCTGTTTTACTCATCACAATTTAAGGAGACAGACAGTGGTCAGAATAAGAAAAAAAAAACAAACCACCAAACAAACAAGAAATTATGTGCATGTCAGTGTTAGCTCTTTGTGATGAGTTCAACAGGCTGTGGACTTGAGTGCTTGACATCTGCAGGACAGTGATGTAGATTTAGATGCAGAATTTTTAAGATCTAAATGAAGATTATGTGCCTAAAAATGTGATTTAACTGAATAAAACAGGTAAACCTGGGGCCACTGAAGCTGCGTACACCTCTGTTATGCTGGTGTGCCCCTGCGTGTGTTGTGCTCCCCTGGGTTTATCACGATCCCTGCTCAAATCAGCTGAGAGCTGGGGGGAGGGCGGAAATCAGCACCCAAACCCCACAAGGAAAAGCTGTTTCTGCCTGAGGCTTTGAGGTGCCTCTGTGCTGAGGGAGGTCTGGAGTTTAAAACTGTTTCAACCTCTCTTCCTTGTTTTGTTTTGTATTTCTTTTCATTTCTTGTGCATCAGGTCATGGAGGAGCAGGGCTGAAAGGATCTCAGAAAATCATATGTTCCATCTCTTAGCCCAATGTAGATCAGTGATGTCTGTTTGACTTCTGTTAGGGTAACCTGTTCCTACGATGCCTTGCACTGTTCCCAGGCGACCTGTTACACCAGGCTCACCATGTCTTCCTTGCTTCATCCTTGTACTGTCATTTAAGCTCATTATGCTTTTTTCTTATCTGCTCCCAGACATGGAGAACAGAATAATTTTTGTCTTTGCAGCTGCCTTTTTTTTTTTTTTTTTTGTGTGTGTGTCTGAACATTTCTCTGAGGCTCCTCACTCTTCTTTCTAGCCTATACTTTTCTTTCTTTCTTTGCTGGTAAGCCATGTAGACTGGGTCTGGCACATCCAGACTTCTGATGGTGGCAGGTCTGAAGTACATCTGGTGAAAGGCTTTGGATTCTGGTTAGAAAGAAAACAACATGGCAATGTGATTGTGATGGGATCAGCTGGACTTCACTGAACCAGAAAAATTCATTTTTTTTGTGTGCAGTTGGCAGAATCGTTCCAGGTGCAGAGTTGGAAAGTAACAGAGGATTTTAAGTACTCAGATCTTAGCTGGAAAGCAAAATGCAACGTGGTGTAAATCTTAGATATTTAACAGTTTGCTGACTGAATGTAAACTGGTTACCTCTACTTTGTTTTGTCAAAAGAGAAAAACTAGTCTACTGTACAGATATTTTGAGGTACTTGTTTTAGAAACCTGTCTTTTGGTGAGATGAATTGTCCTTTGGAGATGTTCCTTTCCTTTGACAACAAAAACAATTTAGGCTGACCATTTTAGATTGGACTGGTGAATTGGCTTTAAATGGGGCAGCACAAATTTTTAACACAGAAAAATCGCACCATATGGGGGTTCCCTTTACAGCTGTGGGCAGTGGATATTTACATCAACAACAAAGCTGAAACCATACCATGAGACGTGCTATCTGAAGGCATGTGACAGGCTTAAAATAGTGAACGTTAGAAAAGAGGAAACATTATTAACTATTTTTACTTGTCTTTGGTTTATAGGCCTGTAGGGGTAACATAACATTTCCAAGTTTTCTCCTGGAAGCCTCTGTGAAAGACTAAAAACTGAGATACTTGGCTAATCACTTGGCTCTAGAAATAGAGGCTTTGGGAGAACACCAAATGTTGTAATTACATTACTAGAATAGGTGTCATAACATTTTGCTTCTTTTTGTGTGGAAAATGAGAGAACTGCAGTTGTTGACGAGTTCTTGGATAAGAAAAAGGTGATTCACACAGGAGCCCATGCAGCCATTTCTCTAACATCAAGCTTGATTCATCCCTGCTCTTCACTGTGAAAGATTTCAGAGTGTTGTGACAATTGTTTGACATGAAGAGATTTCAGATAGGGTCACATTGCAACTCCCAGTGCCATATATAGCCGGCCCAGGGGCACCTTAAAGATTTGTCTGGACATCATCTCAGCAGAATCTGACCTTAGCTGACAGGTCACATGAAAACGAACCATCTGAGGTATGTTTAGGTTTATCATTTGCTTTTACCAACTTCACTGTGAGATGTAGGAACCATCAATATTTAACATGCAAAACATCAGATAACGCTTAGAGAGAGTTTGTGGGCATATACACTGACATATCAGATTGCCATAGCACTAACTCTAAGAGATGTTTTGCCTTCTATTGATTAGAATTTAGAGGAGGAAGAAATATTTAAACTCAAGATAGAGCTACAATTATGTGTGATGGATCTCAAAGCAGTTCAAATATTTACTTAATACATGATAATTTAAATGAATTAGACATTAGTTTACAATTGCAATCAAAATGTGTTTTCCCTAAGACTTTAGCTGTTCTAATGATTCTTTAAGTGTAAAGAAAAGCCTGCTGCTTGATTGAAACATGTCCAAAAGGCATCACAGCTGACAGGAACTTGAATTGGTCTTCTGCATTCATTTCTGATAGCAGCGGCAACATAATCTGACAGCAGATGTTAAGCAGGCAACATTTCTCTTTTGCTCCTAAGAGCAGCTGACAAGGATCTGTAGCCTAACTTCAAACAAACAAACAAACAAAACTGCCAGCAACAAAGTTGTTCAATTAAAACCGGGTTACCTCCTTGGACAGAAACACCATTTACATAACAACAGATTAATTAACAGGTCCTGACTATTTTTAGAAGGGAGGTGTTCGTGGATTTTGCATCGTTTGACTGATTTTAATGTTTCTGATCTTTCTGATTTTCTTGCTGACCATTCTGTTTTACTGTGGCAGACTGATCTACGTTTCCTGAAACTAAGGAACCCTGACAATGTTTTTACTTGTTAGGCAGGAATATATGATCCTTATTTACTTCCAGAACCACCTTATCATTTCTTTGAGCTTGAATATAAATCTCTTATTCGTCTCTCAGTAGTCCAATGATTTCTAATTTAGGCTTTGTAAGATGTATATATGTTCTGGAGGAGCAGCAGCAGTGGCAGGAGACCATGTAGATAGCAGTGCATGCCTCTGGGCAAATTAGTTGAACATGGAAGAAGAGATCTATTGACTAGGTCTCCTTGCATTTTGAGACATCCTTTGCCATTTGAGGAATTTTTGGGGATCACAGATGTGGTGAAGTACTTGTGGGAGACTTACATTCTTCTGGAGTAGCAGCCATGGCTTTGAGATACTCTCAGACTTCTAACATGTCACTAGATGTTCAGGAAATGGATTCCTAGCTTGAGAGCTGCTGAGTCCCAGTGTAATCCCCACATGGAGAAGAGAGAACTGTTGCCAAGCACCCCAGATCCAAGGTGAATGTAGTTGTGGCAGAATTAGTCAGTAAAAGGATGTTGGCTGAAGTCCTCCTCTTTATTTGGCTTCATTTATTAACATAGAGGTAGGATAAGTATTTTCCTAATTGCCATAAACCCAGAGCATCGAACCTCAGCCCTAGGAAGAAGATCTTACACATCCTTCTCAACCTGTCCTACAGAAATATTTGAGGTGGCTTCTGTTCAGAGAGAGCTTTTTGTAAAGCCTTTTCTTAACATCTCTCTTCATCAGCTGTGTAGAGCACAGAGGAGCCTGAACACTGGGCCTCCCATAATGAGGGTAATGAAAAGTAAGGTATTGTTTATTTATTCATTGCTTTGGAAGTAGCTTGATCTTTCTGGTGTCCTGAACACAGCACAGAATCTGCTCTAACATAGGAGATCCTGCATAGGACATAGCTCTCAGCAGAGAACCCCACTGTTAACTGTTATGGATTGAAGCAAACATAGGAGTTGAGCCATGATGAGCTTGTATATGAAATGAAGCATACTTCCAGGAATAGAAAAGAATTCAGAACTGGTTTCTGAGTCTGTATCACCAGTGATGCTGATTTCATCTAAAGTAGATTAACCATCTTACTCTGGTTAATGTTTCATTATTATAAAGACCTGCTCATGGGACCCTGGGTGTCTTTTGATCTTTTGCAGAGACTTCATTAGCAATTAGTTCATTAGTCAAGTCTAGGTTAAGTAACAATGGTTACAGGGAACAGGAAGCTTTCCTTATACCTCTTTCAATTGTGAAGGCCTGGGAAGAGCCTTTGCCTCTGCACCTCTGCCTTTGTCCCGTAATTCTTGGGCCTGATTTAACACTTTTAGAACATGAGTTTCCTCTTGCAGCTAAAATCATTCTTTTTCTCACCTAAAAGTATTTGAAAAGCTTATTATTATCATATTATTATTATTATTATTATGGATTGTAATTGAAACAAATATTTTTATTTAGGAAAAATCAAACATTGTAAGTCATTCAAAACAGATTTCTAACAGATTTTCAGTTCACTTTAAATGAAAACAAAACAAAACAAAGCCACAAACAAACTAGTATATGTTCTAAAATCTTGAAATCCATTATTTTCTTCTTCCAGTTCCTAAGGAAAAGAAAAATTATGCTCTGTCCTAGCTCTTCCTACAACTTTTCAAGATGTCTGCACTTTCTTGTCCCTTCTGCTGCTATAAATGACTGCCTGAGTCTCTGAGCAGTACTGAACCATAGATAGGGTCCTTAACGACTCTGCCTGTGCTAGAAATCTTCCTTTGTGCATTGGATGCAATAATGACAGAGCACAGAGTAGCCAGGGGGAGTACATGCTGCAGTCTGCAAAATCCTTCAGTTATGGGTTTGTGCTTCTGTCCTCAGTGATGCCTTTAGGCTTAGCTCCTGTATGGGTTCATGTTGGAGCACTAGACCATTACATTTCCTCTTAGCCAAGCCTGTGCCTTAAAGCCACAATTTACAGTCCATAATGCCTGCACTTTGGTAATGGAATGACCCAGACGTGTTAAACATTATCATTATTACTGTAGAGTACATGACCATATGAAAGAACTCAAAAAACACCCTCTTCATTTTATAGTGACACATCACACATTTTTTGGTGATTTCTACATCTTAAAATAATTGTCTATATAAAATTTTCGATGTCCATGGTGATCAATAGCCATCCAGTGTGCTGTTCATTAAAATGCCTTGCTTCATTACTCCATTACATCTTCAAGAAACTCCACTTAAAACAAACAAACAAGCCCCCAAACAAGGGTTGCACCCAAACCAGCAAAAGTGGTTTAAAATCTATGGCTTGGAGTACATCCTCAGTGCAATTTCTGGATGGTATTCATGCTTCATTTAGTTCTACATTTTGTTTTCCAGCAGCTTTTAATGAACACATTCAGGATTTAACAATTTCTTTTCCAAAAGAGAACAATTTCAAGATACGACAATGCTATTCACAGACGCATGTACACACAAAAACAAACAGTCCCACAGGCTGGCCTTCTTTTTTAAGAAGAAAGTGTCATACTACTTTCTTGATAATATTACTATTCTTGAAGTAAAGAAATCAATCTGTAGTAGACTGTAATATGGAAAAAAATCTTTCCCAGATCTGTTTGGTGCTAATATATGAGCACTTGCTATCACAATTTCAAGTCATACTTATAAAATTCTTATTAGGACTCTGGTGTGAAAAAAAAGGGATATTCCATTGTTCTACATCCCTTTCTTTGTCTGTAGAGCCAGAACTGACCAATGGTTTATTTCATTAAGCCTGTTGAAGGCATTATTAGAAATGACAAAGTTGCAAACGTTTTAGTTTAGCACACTCCGCACATACAAAAAATAAAATATCTTCCACTACCTATGATAACCAACATCACTCATCAAATGAGCAGTGAATGTTGTCAGCCCTCATTCACTTGGCAAGCCTGCACAAAACAGACAGGAATTTATCTATTTTGAGGGTGACTTACCTTGGTCAAATAAATGTGCATGCATATACGTAAATTAGTAATCCTCTCCTTTTGATATTAACAATCTAAAGAAAGAGTTTAGTATCATCAACAAAATGAAATTCAAATCTGTTTTAGGGCATATCAGACCACTCTAAGGGTACATGAGAGTTGTGGAAAAAAAAAAAAGAAAAACAAACAAAAACACAAAACAAATAAAAAAAAAAAGCCAACAAAACCAAAACCCAAATCCAACAAAACAACACAGGAATTAAAGCCTGATTTAAACAGTATTCTTAAATAAAATGTCAATAGTAATAATCCTGAGTCTAAGGTTACACATATTTTCATGCATCTGGTTGAAACAGAACTTTGAGTTTATATTTATAGGACTGAACTTTTTCCCTCCATAAGTTTCTGTACTGAGGTAAATAGCGGCTCAAATTGATATTCTCTGCAATCTCCCTACAAATGCCAAAATATGCTTCTTGCAGACTACAGAGCACTCAGGGATATTAAGAAGTCACCCAACTCCTAAATGATATACAAACCAAATGTCAGTGAAACTTCTAGTGGTCAGGCACCTAATTGCATTTGTTGTTATGGTACATGCAATCTGCCTTTGTGGCATATCACTTGCATGCATGGTTTTCTAAGAACTACTCCCTGTGTAGCCAAATGAGATGACCATCTGATACTAATTATTGTTTAGCTTAGGTAAGTGGATCTTACATGCTCAGATTCCATCGCTGTGCAAGCACAGATGATAATACTCAAAAACAGTGCAGACAGTGACAGAGAATAATTTTCAGAATGCTCTCCTTTGGCAAGGCAAATGCATTTTTTGTTTTATTTTTATTATTTTCACATCTATCATCTCAGTAAAGATGATGCAGCCAAAGAAATTCCTACCCATTTGACTTCTGACCATGACTCCTTGGCTAATCCCTACAGCAAGGGATTCCCAGCTAGTCTCTCAAGGAAGAACAAAATTATTTAGTTGCTATGATGAGACAAGAAAAAGTGCATTCAGTCTGGCATAGGCATAGGCAAAATAATATGAAAAGCAAGAGAATAACTAAGATTTGGAAACTTAAAAACTACACTAGCACTTGGACAGTCAAAACATTCAGGATTCCATGATTTAGCACATTTACAATCATGCTCAGGTTTTCTTGTTACTGCAGAACACTTTTTCTAATGTAAATTTTACTTGAATACGTTTCTAACCTAAAGCAGCAATAGATAATCTATTAGATTAAACATGCTCATGGTTTTCTCACTGGTTCAATCATTTGGGCTTTTTCCACTCTGGAAAATCCCACCTGCAGGAAATCACTGACTTCATTTGAATTTCATGCCATTTCCCACCTCCAATTCTCCAGCTGGACTGATTTGTCATCGCTATACATGGTAGATAGAATGGGCTTATCTCCTAGTTCCAAGTCCACATTACTAGTGACCAATGCCTCACAAAATGGGATGGCTAGCTGAGATCTCAGAAATAGATGGATATTCAAGCGTATGTTATTCCTTGCTGGTATTGGGGAGCCAAGCCATACAGCCTTAATTATCTAGGATACCAAGAGTCAGGAGAGACTGAGATCATCAGGGTATCTCTGTCTCTTCCTTTGATAAGTTAATTCCTTGGATAAAACTGTGTGGTGCAGTAAAACAGCTACTGGTTCAAAATGTCACGCTCTACAAAAATTACAGGCATGTTCTTTACATAAAAAAGAGCTTGTTTGATGACTGACTGCAGGGATGTTCCTCCAAGCCCTTTCTGGGACAGAGACAGCCTGTTCGGCCAGAGGCTTGCAGCCTCCCAGGCCACCTACAACCTAGTCTCCTTGGTCTGTACAACTCAGCTTCTCCAGAAATCCAGTTTTCTGCAGTGGCTCCCTCTTTGAAGTGAGAGGGAAATGACAAAAATAAATAAATAAATAAATCAGAACATAATTTTAACCCTGCTTATTTGATCCATCCTCCTGTCCATAGAAATTTTAAGAACAACAGCTCAACAGGAACAAACCAATAAAAACAGAATGGGGGCTGAAAGGAGGAAAGGATAGGGAAGAGGAGACACTGACAGTTAAAGAGACATTCTCCCTGCAATTATTTTCTAAAGCTCTGATATACTCTGTGAAATGATGGGCATCATCCCACACTTTAGAGAAAGAAGCATGAAGACAGTTTAGTAGATGATCAGAAGTATGGTATAGAAGAGAGATGATGAGGAGAAATGTACTGATCATGATGCATCTTTCCTGTTGATGGAAGCTGGCTATTCATACCAAACAGACATATGTCTGAATAAATGGTTAGCACCAGCACATTTCACTAGTATTAAATTGACATATCATTATATGGAGTTCTTTTTATATTTCTGTCTCTGCTATTATGGATAGGTCTTCTTGGAAAGAATTTCTGTTTTTCTTAGTGCTACTTTTAAAAGTAGGGGAAAGACAAGTCATTTGGCACCTTAACCTTTTCCAAATACGTGAACAGCTCAGCCTTCCCATTCAACCAGGGAGATAGAGGAGGAGCAGGAGAAGGGAAAGTTATAAGGCAGAAAGTGGAAAGCTGGCAAGGGGTGGAAAAAATGACAGCTTAGCTGATGTGGTAGGAAAGAGAAAGAGAAGAATTTCTCTAAAAAAGGGGAGAAGCAAAAGGTTTTAAATAATCTGATGTTAGAATTTTCTATTATAATTTTTGTAAGGTATTCAGATACCATGGTGATGAGCACAGCTGAAATATCTGAGCACTCTGGGATGAAATATATTCAAACAAAAAGGATAATTAAAATAGTGCTTATTTAGATGAGGGATAATGTCTCAGTTCCTATGCAAATGAGCTTAGTTAAAGGATCACTTGCCTTTTTATGAAAATGAATACTGAAAGTTTGATGAGAAACTCGTGAGAGAAACATTCTGGAAGTCAAAGCAAATGCAATCTCTATATGCAAATGAAATCAATTAATTTTAGCAGCCATGTATGAGTGTAAATGAGAAAATCAATGATTTTCAAAATCTAGTAATTTGATAGCCATTAGTCTCATTAGATTTTCTTTTTAAAGCTTAATTATTCAAAAATACAACCCTATTGAAGTGTGGTTTAGAGAGGACACATTCTGAAATTAATTACAGTAGTGATAGAATGAAGATACAGTACCAGTACAAGGCTTTGTAGATAGAAATACGATGTTCTGGAACTGGGACTTTATTTTGATACAGAGCCCACCAAACCTCTGCAGCTCACCTAAATGCTGACGTAGAAACATGAGTAGTCCCATGGAAGCCCATGGAGGACATATTGTTTGGACCTCATATGGATCCAGCCCTTGACTTTTAGGAATAGGCATAGATTGCAATCAAGACTACCCCCTCAGCCTCTTCTGTAGTTCATGCCTGACTGAAGATTCCAAGGTGAGCAGAGAGGGGGACCATGAGCAGAGAACCAGCCAAACAGCAAGCCAACCCCAGGGCTGTGATGCCTCACTTGCAGAGGGCTCACCCTTCCTCAGCTGTCCCTGTGGGAAGAATTTCTTCAAAATAGCCTCCTGGCTGCAGCACTTATCCAGGAAATGGTATTTGATTTTCTTTTTTTTTTTTTTTGTCAGTCTGAAGGATATTTAAATGTGTTATGAATACAAGTGGATTTTTTTTTTTTTTTTCTTTTCTGAGAGCTGTCTGCAAGCTCAGTGATCTATAAAGATATCCCTTGTCCCGAAAAGCACAGTGTCCCTTCAAGACGGGACACACTGGCTTCATAACTTACATCTATAAACAGAATGGCACCAGGTCCTCTTTTCTGACCATGACGTCCTTGTGTGGCTTAGCAGAGCTCATGCTAGTGAACTCAGTAACCATCTGAAACAGGTGGTTTTCATCCAGACTGCCTGCTGGGAAAGGGTCCTGGCCTTTGCTAACACCAAAACTGCCAGTTCCCAACTGGGAATTGTTCAGAAGAATCCTCCCCAGCTCAGGCCAAAACTGTGCCAGAAGCCATTCTCAAAATGTATCAGTATAGACAGCTAAGTTCATATCCTTGGGATACACCATGGCACAGTTTCATTTACTAGTATTAATGATCTTTACTGACAAGGTTGATTCCAAAGCATTTTTCATCCCTTTCTGGCAGGAAGAGGTGTGGTTACCTGGATTCTTGGTTGCATTTCTTTCCTGTCTGAGGATCTGCCTTACAGTCTCTAAGGAAAACCTTGACATAGCTCACTCCACTTGCCTACTGCCACTCCTCCTTCCTCCTTTTCCACTCCTTGCAGCTCTGCCCCTCACTTCTCTCCTTCTCTCCTCCCCTCTCACCTCCTATTCAAAATAATCAAGATGTAAAGGAGATGTACTTTCAGAGGGCCAATTAAGCTCAGCAGGGCACCAGCTGAGATGCGGAGCTGCCGTGAGTGAATTTAAATCAAGCTGCAGTTTCTGAGAGGTGATCTCTGTGCCGTCATTGGAATATCTATTTACAGTGGCAAGGGCTTCAGGCAGACCTGCACATCACCAGGGAAAGGTAAACCTTAGTCTGCAGCATCACGTGACCCAGAAATTTAGGAGAGAAAAAAAAGTTAAATAATTAACATTAAATATGGCTGCAAACATTTATACCAAGCCCTCCCAGATGACAGGCAAATGAGGAGCAAAAGAGAAAGAGGCACAGTCAAGTAAATGACAATATTAGCATACATTTATATAACACGTGATTGTAATGGCTGAGGATTGCAGAGGGTTTTGAAAAGGATTCTTCTTTATTTAAGGAGGCTACTTTTCTGCAGTGACATTACCACTAAATCACTGTATTCTCTGCTTGGCAGAGAGGTCTCTCAGACATGGCTCCACAGAAGGAGAACCACTTAAAAAAGGGAGGAATCAGCACAACCCAATGGATTTTTGACTGACCACAGCTTCAAAGATACCCCAAAACTTAAGCCCATGCTGTGGAGCATCTCCCCTCGCCCCACCTTGCCATTCTTCCCCTGCCAAGTCATCGGTCCCCCATGGCTCAGGCCAGCCCCTGCCCTCAGCAGACAGCAAGCTGAATGGTCCTGCATGCCCTGTGCTGCTGTCACGGCGCCCGATCCCCCACTGCCCCTGTGGCCCCTGGCCAAAGATCCTGCTCTAATCTGCCCACGGCATTCAGGGTGGAGGCAGCAGCTGTGCAGCAGTGCTCTTGGATGGCTCAGGATAGGAAGTAAATGATTTGCCCAGCTGTCCCTGCAGCATGAATCTAGGAAAAAAATCGTCTTGTTTTTCTGAATAGTTAGAGGTTAGGTTGCCAGGTCAGTCAGAAAACCGTTGAAAACCTTCAAGGGCTTTCATGATTGCCATTGAGAGCAGTGGGAATTTTGCTTTTGTCTTCTGTGTAAGTCAGCTGAGAGAGGACAGGGATAGGGTGCTCTGAGTTAGCACCTAAATTTATGCTTTGTTTGACTCTGTCTCATCATTGTCAAATGTCTGCTTTATATTACATGTCCTGGACTGCCCATATAGAGAAAAACTTGCTCCATGCTGCAGCTGAGACATTGGCTTCCTTGGGCAAACAAGAGAAAACAAAACTGGAATGAAATCTCGTTTCCAATCTTCTGTGATGCTTGAAGGGATAACATCACAGGAATATACTTCTGGAGTGTGGAATGACCCAGAGCTCCATGTGTAGATGCCATGAAGAGGTTCTGCTGAAGCAGGAGAGGAGCCACAGCAGATGACAAAACAACGCATGGCAGTGCCCTACCTAGCAGCACCAGCAGGGAGAGTTCAGTGCTCAGCCTCTTTCCACAGCTCTGTCCTTAATAAATGTTTAAACTCTTGCTTAGTGGTAAGTGCCAGTGGAATTTAAATGGGTTCCAGTCCTCGAACTTGACTTCTCTTCTGCTTTTTGGAAGCAGAGCTTTAGAGAGGCTAATAAATCCTGAAGCAAAGCAACTGTGACTAATTCTTAGCCACAGTTATGGGGATGAGAGAGGGAAGGCATAAGGGGCAAGAAGGGTTTTCTTAAACATTCAGGCTGGCCCAGCTTCTGTCTGCCAAGTCTGTTGAGACTAGACAAGGTGACTGCATGGCCCATTCAGACCAGGTCTATGGAGAACCCCAGGTACGTGGCCTGATAGCTATATAAACTAATAATATAAATCATAAAATTAAATAGCATGATTTCATTCTGCAAATGATTTGGGGACATAGTTTACAGGAAAGACACAACACAAAGGAAAATTGTACTGCATGGTATAATTCTTTATGACTTTTTTGTACTTTAATATGATATAAAATTCATATTAATAGGTGCCATTTTTATGGAGAAATTTATAGCCAAAATATGGCAACTTTTTAGCTGCAAGAGTTACATGGAAAAAAATAAATTTGACCATTGCTCTCTCTTTTTTTTTTTTTTTTGTTTTTGTAAAGAGATTTTGGTGTGAAGCGGTGAATTGTTTAAACTTGAGAACTTTTATATTATATGCTTTTTATTAGCCACTTTGTTCATGATCAGCTTTTCTGTGGCATCAGTAAAAAAAATATGGGAGCTGTCCATGGGCCAAAATGACATCTGTACTTTTTCATTTCCATCACTTGAAGAATGTGTAGCCTAGAGACACAATTAATGCTAGGCTGGCCTCTTCCCCAAATTAGTGGTCTCCTATGCATAGGTTTATGTGCCATATGTGAAGGGCCAAATTAGTCCCACTTGGGTCACGCTTTCCTTGATCACTTCAGAACTAACTCCACAACAGTGGCTGTTTGTATAGATGTAATTTTCCATGGCTGAACTGGTATTTACCTGCAGAGGGATTTTTCCATTAACATTCTGTAAGAGATGTTGGGCCATAAAACACGCTGAGATATATTTATTAATGAAATTCTATCAAGATTAAATGCCTTTACTGAGACAAAAAAAAAAAAAAAAATCTTTGGGTAAAGGCTATTTTTCCTTCTTTGGCTGATGCTGTAAAAAAATCCCCACACTATATCTGCATACAGACGGGGGCAGTCACCTGCTTGCCTCACTGTGTCTTCAACATGGTTTCTCAAGGACAAAAGCACAGGTCCATTACCCAGCCTAAAGGGCCAGTCCCAGGACATAACCAAATGCATGAGAAATTAAATATGCAAAGATTGTTGGGAATGTGGTGAATACTGATGACTGGCTGGCTAAGGGCTGATTTCCATTCCTGGCACTGCTACCCTTGGCAGCCCTGCTAAGGGACCGAGAATTGGAAAGTAGGGGAATGTGCTGGGCCATTAGATAAAGCTTGAAACATGCGGGCATGTTGCTATACATCCACAAAAGAGAATTTGATAGGACATAGAGGCAAATGGGAGTTAGGAGTTTCCTGACTTGTGCAATGAAACTTAATTTGTTCTCTCTTCTGCTTCCACTTAGTCTCTGAGCCAGAACTCATGGCTGCCTGTGATTTGCTGTTGTTATAAGACAACAGGTAGCAGTGGAAGGAACTGATACTTGTGTTTGGGCTGTGTGCTTTGCATATGAGTTAGGAGGCACAGACTTTACTGCTATTCACATAAGAATGCCAATACAATGCTTTGATGAAACACGTACACTATTTAGATTTCATATTTTCAAAGATAATTCAGGAAATACTTAGAAATAAATACAAATGAGACAAGAAATGTTACCATATTAATTTCTGTCTTTAAAAGCAACTAACCTAGATTACGTATTAGCATTTAAAGCTATACTGGAGAACATTTTTTTTAATGAATCTATCTTTGAAATGGTTTAATGAATACATCTTAAAAGTCATTGTTTATAATTACTTTCTTGTTTATTACAGGGTACAGCTGGATAGTGTTGCACCTGTTTAGTGCCTATACTAAACAATTCTATCCCTTAAAGACTATTTTTTTTTTTCCCAGAAGAACATTATTTCTTCACTGCTCAACATAGAGATAATTGCAACATATATCGAACACTTTTTATTCTAAGTGACTGACAAATATACAATCTTAAGGTATTTTTTTGCTTGACAATATCTCTGTGTGTTTATGTAGTCATTTATGACACATTTCTTCAGCTTGTCATTCAAATGTTATTACAAAGGAACAATAATTTTAAGACCTCTGTCATGTGTCAAAACCCCATAATTTTCTTAAGCTCTTTTAAGCACTGCACACTAGTGGAGCACTACCATGTTTGGAACATTAACTGATAACCTCACAATATGCAACTAAGATGCTAGAAGTAAAACCAGGAGGATGGTACAAAACAAGAAAGAGTGAGAGAAAGAGCAAGGATATAGAAGTGAAGGTTATTCCTGTAAGGTTTCTCATCTAGAACAGATCTCTTGATGTTAGAGAGAAAACAGCAAAAGCCTCTCTCCAAAATTCATAGGAAGAAATATGAACGTTTTTGTCATTGTGTAACATCCATGTCCTTAGCCATTAAAATTAAATGACTTTGTCTCGAGGGGGAGAAAGGTAGTTATATGATCAAATCACTGCCTTATGCTCTTGTTTTTTTCCATGATCAGTTCAATCATGTATTTATTCACCAAACTCATTAGAATTGCAATGGTAATCAGAAAAAGGAAATGGTCTCCATCTATCATCCTGCTTCTAACAAGAAGAGGTAACAGACCATTTTAGTTACAGTGCATTAATGCTCATTACTGCCCTAATGAAGATTTGTGTTGCTTTTCCAAGAACCTTCAAGCTAATCTCCAATTTCCTCCTTTCAAAGAAACACCAGTTCTCACATGACTTCAGCCCATTGGAGCAAACAAAGAGATATTAATCTCACCATTACGAAACATAGTTTCATAAATAAAGGAAATTAATATGAAAAACACAAAGTAACATCTAGTTATTTAATTACTGTGGCCTAATGCTTTGAGTTGGGTAAACACTGATTGGCTCAATCTCTGTGCCCAGACTCTAGCATTCTAGCACTCTAGTGCTTCACATGTGGCTAGTATTAAACTACTACCTATTAGTCTATTATCTGATCTAGATTTCTGCATAACTGGATCAGTATCTTTTCAAGTACATACATTTTTACAATGAAGTGTTCAGGCTGTAATGGGAAACCCAAAATATTCTTGCCTGATGACTTTTCTTGATGTGTCACATGCCATTACACAAACCCAAACCAAACAGCTCGTAGTGAATACTGCTTGGGAACCAGCTTTCTGCTGGGATGTGTTTGCTGTGTTTATCATGTCCTTCTGGGATTAACTTCCAAAAGAGAGTCATGTGCATGCAGGGACTATTGCAGGTCACAAAAATAAAGGCATGTTGCAAGACCTGCTTTTCTGGTACTCTATGGGTGCTGTCTCTGGGCTTGACACATTTTGCAAACAGATATGAGACTGTACTTTCGCTTACTAATTGGGCATTAGCACATGTGTCCTCTCTAAACCTCTGGCTCCAGGTTTCCACTATTTTTGCATCCAGTGGAACTGGTGTTTGCTCAAACTGAGCACCTGTTTAAATATCTTGCTGTATCAGCCCTCAAATGTCTGAGGCACCTAAAACACGAGGAGTTACTTTCCTGAGCTTTGTATTAAGGATCTGTTGGAACTTGTTCATCCTTAGTAATTGACATTTGGACACAAAGAATTTGAAAGAAAGGAAGTACCTTACTGGGCTTAGGAACATTTAAATGTATTCTAAGGAAAGACCAACTTGAGTGTTGTTTGAAGAGTTTTAATTTCATTGGCAGGGCTACTGGGAACTAAGACAGGCCTTTACACTTGGAAACAAGCTTGCCAAACCATTTCCTTTGCGTATCTTGTTCTGCAGCAGTAACAGAATATTCCATTCCTGCATATTTTAATAATGCCAAGGGAAAAGGTGTATGTAAAGTCAAGGAAAGCAGCTTTCTGACCAGGCTGTTGCTGTCTGTTCCCATGGTTTATGCGTAATAGTGGTGACACACAGTTCCTTCTTCCTGTGGAAAAGAGATCTGTCACAAAGAGAAGTTCTGCTGCTCTCTGAAGGATTGACCTTTTTGTGGGTAACAGCTTGGCAGGTGTTTGTTTTAGTTTTTAGATATGCGACTCGCAAAAATTAAAATGGGCTCTAGGGATGTGACTATCATTCTGTTTTACATCTGCTTTCATCAGCACAGATCCATTGCCTTGATTCATGTTGGTGCAAACGAGAGGAAAATTAGGCTCTGAGTTTCCATTTTTTACTATGCAGGAAAACTAACATTATTATAAAGAGAAGCAGTTTAAGGATACTGTGGAGTATGTCTATATGGAGATATAGATCACTGACTTGGATTATATATAGCAGTCATTTCTGTGCCCAGTAGTAGGTATTTGAAGAATAAAGACCTTAATTGTGAACAGCTGTTTCCACATACTTAATAAAGTGTGCATGGCCAGTTCAAGCTCTATAAATTGTTAAACATAGTTTTATAAAACACACACTGGGGCTATGCACATTTTTCAAAGAGTGCATCAGCCATTCTGACTGTTAAGTCCTGTCTATCCTATTTTGGAGACAGATCCCTAAAAATAATTTTTCCCGGGAAAATTATTTGTAAAAATAAATAAATAAATAAATAAATAAATAAATAAATAAATAAAAAATCAACAATGACAAAACAACAAAAACAAAACATGGCAACTCTTAGGCAAAAGGAGAACTAAGTTCAGAACTATCTGAGCTGTCTTTATACCTCAGCTCACCTGTTTGGTGATTTTAAAAATTTGGTGATTTTAAAATGAGGAAAGGACAGTGGCTTTTAGGATGGTTAAATTCCTGTTTGGCTTTTTGGCTTTAGATCTATCAGGAATGTCAGTGTTCCAGGAGAGGTGTTAGGGATCAAAAGTGAACAGTACCTATTTAATCTGCAATGTTTGAGTGGGAACTCAGAGCCTGGATATGACCAATAACTGTTATTCATCCAGTCTCCAGTGAAGGTCAGCTCTGGGCCTGCAGCACGGACACATAGGCTTCTTGCTTTCCATATGGGTGCCACCAATGCAATAGATCAAAACTGCAAACTGATACACAGTTTTGTATCACTTTTTGACTCCCAGTTGGTTCCAAGGAGCAGGAATTATCCTCACGTCTGAGTTTATGCAGATTCTGGGAAGAAGTGGAGGAACTCCACAATGGGTTAAGCAATTGTGGTAAGGCAGCTGTGTGAGAGTAGGCAGTTTCAACAAACAGGTTGTGCGACAAGTTTTAAAGGTATTTTGAGGATTGCTGTGATTTAGCAGAGGTCTGACTGTATTAAACTAAACCAAAACTCAGCAATAAGTCTAATACCAGGAATTTGCACCTGTTGGAATATACCCTGTGTAGCGAGGACCTTCCTTAAAGTTTCCACATTACTACACGAAATGCATAAACATTAGTTTGAAAGTACGCATTTCTGTACTGGACATGAATGTACAGTATTCTGCAAATTAGCACCGAGCCTGTGCAAGTAAAACTAAATCCAAATACAAAATCATCCAAATATCATGGCCAAAATGAAGATCAAAGGAGTATAAAACAGTCTATAAATCTCTTCCACTGCCCAGTTTCCATGCTCCTGTTGCTTCAGTTGGCCATTAAATCCTGAAGGAGAATAAGCTTGCACATCCAATATAAATAAATGTATAAACAAAGTGAGAAAGTTTTTTGTTTGTTTGTTTTAGTTGGAGCCTCTCTCTCACTCACGTCTCATTCAATGTCTGTGAAAAAAAAAAAAAAAAAAAGCTAAATGAACATCAGTAATCCCAGGTACAGTCTGATAAAGTACACGACGTTCACAGTAGTGAATTACATTTACCTGCTGACATTTTCTTAAATAGTCAAGCGCATGGCTCTTTGCATTCCTCTATATCTACTTTAATATTTTTGATGAAATTTATTGTGTTCATTTTTAATGATGAGGGAAAAAGATCTCCGAGTTTCCTCCTCTTGATCCCTTTATGCAGGTTATGAAGAAACCTTGGCTTTTCAGACCTCTTTCCTAGTGTGGTCAAAGGACTTGTAGATGCCAGGCATCTCCTGAGAGAACCTGGCACTAGGGGGCGATGGAGACATGCACTTTTGCTACTGTGTCTCAACAATTATTTTAGGAAAATCAGAGGAATAAGACATAAATTAGCAAGTTCTTGAAAGAAGGGTGTGCTACGACTCTACCATTCCCATTTCCTCCTGCTCTCATATGTTCTATTAAACTGGGGACCCCTAACTCCTATGGTAGTTTTCTACATATTGCCTTCACTTTATTACCACCTTCTGCCCTTCAGAATTGCTACTTTACCTTTTTTCATGGGATCTGAAACCTGTCTCCAACTCCAGACCAAATATGTCCTTCTCAGTAGTTGTCTTCCTCTTTACCACATCTTTGCTTCTGCCTCTGGCCTTTCTCTGGTCCTATTCATTTTCCAACCATCATTCTGTCCATTTGGCCCCTTCCTCAGGGAATCTTTCCCATCCCATATCCTGTCTGTGGCCTACACTCAAAAATCCCAGAGTTGTGGGGATAGAAAAATGAGAGGTAAGAAGATGTTTCATCATCTGTGCTAGTGGTTAGGGCACTAGAAAAAGAGAGATAGGTCATGCTCTTTGTGCATAAATTTTCCATCAATTTAATGTTACACAAATAATTGTAATAATCTGACCTAGTCACCACTAGCTAGGCTTTCTTGTAATCTGGTTAAGAGTTGCTGTCACTAAATTTCAGTGCAGTGTAGCACAGCCTTATCAAGAGGAGCGAAGAGTATCTTCAACTAGTTCAGTGGTGGTCTAAGGGGCAGGCAAAAGCATCTTGACATTTTTCTAAGAGAATGGTTGAAACCTGGAACTTTCCCTGCCTAGCTGAGGGCTCCAGGTTGGTGTATGAAATTGGATGAGGTTCCAGGACATTGCAGACACTGTCACCTCCTGGACTGGCAATGAGCTCCAGAGAAGATATCAGGATGCCCTGTGTGGGCCTTCCCCATCCCTTAGCTCAAAGCTGGCCTGTTTTCACCTGGACAGCAGCATTCACTGTTGTATGCCAGGGCAGACAGTGCAGATTGTCTCCACTACTGTGTGCAGATAGCTGTGGTAGCTGCGGGAAGTGTGTTTGTCAGGTTTGTGTCTGTGACTGGGGTGGGAAGGTGCACCCCTGGCTCTGCTGGACGTGCTCTGCTGCTCGCAGGCTTCTCCCTTCCAAGCTGTCAGCTTTCCTCCTTTTGTAAGCACAACATCCCTTCAGAAATGTTGAGAACCCTGAGGGTTACCAGATTAGGGTGTGTGCAAGCAGAGTTAAACTGCTCTCAAGGAAAATATTTTCCTGGAGCTCTCATGACACACATCTAGGGAGAACAATAGCTGTCATTCAGAGTTGCCAGTTCCAATCCATGCTGCTTTTATTGTCCCCTCATTGCTTCTCAAACCTAGGACTTGAAAGTCTTGGGAATATTTCCTGGAGCTGTTGATCATCTTTTTCTTTTTATATCAGACTCAGGATTATTCCAAGGAACAGGCAGTCTGTCCATAGATCTGTCATCCCACATACAATATTCGTTTTCTAGTAGCAAATACACCATACATCCCCTAGAGCTGACTCCAGGCCATACATTGTCTTTATGCTCAAAGCTTCACAAAGCCGCTTGAAAGAATGTATGAGGGAAAAATAGACTAACAAGAGGAAGAGTTGTCTCCAAGCTGCCATCATTTTTCTAGAAGAGTATACTCAAAATTGGAGTGATGGCCAGCACTGGGTCCTACAAATAGGTGATTCATCTTCTATTTTTTTTTCAATATCTGTATATCTGCAGTGTCATTTCACTTCCTCATGTTGTGTCCCCCTTCACGAGCCTGGTGGGCACATTCTCAGTTGCTATGAAGATGAAAGTCACCAAGCAAATGGCACAAGCTCAATGAAACTTTGACACAGACAGCTCTCGAAAGCATCAATTTTTAAGTTATTAAGGTGACAAATATTCCCTCCCCCTCCAGAAAAAAAAAAAAGCAATCTCTCGCTTCATCACTGCAAGATGTGATTTGAACTGTATTTCCCTGGAAATGACATGATGACAAGAGGTTATGTGATTGAGAATGAGAAAGTATTATACAGACTCACATTCAAATTTATTATCAGGCAGTGAGACTGATGACTCAGAGCTAGAAAAAAATAAATGAAACAACCAAAGATTGTGTCTCAGTCAGTGCTCATAACAAACTTGAATTCCCATTTGCACAGCTCATATACATGGGAATTACATCGCATGCTTCAAATCAATTTGCATATGCTGTTTCTACTCAGTCACACAACAAATAATGTATTAGGGGTGCATTTTAACACACTGTTATCGTACAGCTTGAAATGCTGTCTTCTGTCAATGTACTTTTCAAGAGTGTGTGCATGTATGTGTTCTTGTTCCCATTTACTCTTTCCCTCACCGTTGTTGTTAGAGCAAGGAGGTCTTCTACCTGAGGGGCCAGATTAGAAACAAGTCCACTTGAGAATCTAGGACTCTGATAAAATTACCAGATAGATAGACATATTTTAAACTGAATGTTTAAATTCCTTCTTTGGCGCTGGTGAATTATCTAATATGCAAGCAGATTTCAGAATCTGGGCCAGAGTCCCTGCCAAGGCAGTCTCACGTGGTCTCCATCTGGCCTCAGCATCCAAAGAGATCAGACCCTTCATTAACTGCAGAACTATGATCTCAGAGTCGATCAGCCTGAGTGGACTTGCTTTGACAATGTAGTGCTTTTGCTGTGATGATTCACTAGTTCTGTAGCTTGCTAAGTACCCAAGAATCCCAGAATGTGCTGCATCATTAGCTGTTTTTTTTTTTTTTGTTTTTTTTTTTTTAAATCACTGATAGCAAAACCAAAACATTCCAAAAATATCCTCACCTCATTTTCAGTGATCTTAAAAGTAAAGTTCCCCCATCTTCCTGCCCCCAATCCAGTAACTAAAAATCAAGTCATCAGATTAAAACAAACAAAACTGCATTTTTAATTCCAGCCTTTGTCTGTTTGGTGGGAAACCTGGGTGTCATGGAGGGGGATAAGAGTGAGTCCTTGCTTCTCACCTGTTTTTAATAGCTATTTTAATTCTTTTCTGCAGCATGCTCAGAATAAATATTGGCTGATGTGTCTGAAGAGAGGTTGTGTGAGTTCAGGCTTTTTGAGCTGTGAGCAGCCGAGTAAGTAATGGTGGTCTCTCTAACCAACTTGCTGTTCAAATTCTCCTGGTGCTAGTCCTTCAGGGATGGTGTCCCCAGCACTGTGTTGCTGTCTTATTCTCTTCCTTCTCCTTCACCCCCCCAGGATGGAGGGTGAATGTACACAGACACACACATGCATGTCTTGTGCTCTCTTCTCTTCTTGCTCTGTATCAAGCTTTCCAGGTTGCTCAGAGGTAAATTTAAGTAAACTGATTTTCAGGTATTTAAACAAAACAATACCAGGACCTGCTTTTTAGCTTGTAGTCCAACCATAATTACTATTATTATTACTATTATTATTATTATTATTTTGCCACATCCATGTCATTTACATGTCTTAATGTATGAAACAAGATGTGCCGTATGCTCCGTCCACTGAGAATGATGCCTGGTCTGTGCTAACTCCTGAAATGAACCTGGCTGATCTGAGCCAAAATCACACTGGGGAATGTATTTTTGGGCAGTTAAGTGCTCTCTGATATTCTTTAAATTTAGACATTTAAAAGTAGACTGAGGATCAATTTTTGATTTACTCAGTACTACTTTTTTTATGTTTTTCTCTAGCATCTTTAGATTATGAAGAGCAAAAGGATAGCCACTATTGGTCTGCTGATTCTTCTCTCCACACATGCAGTCTGTACATCTCAGCTAAACCCATGTTTCAGTCTCCTTGCTTTTGGTCATGATGGCATTCAATTTGGCCACTTCAGAACTCAATTACATGTTCCACCACAGTGTCTGTTAAATAACATTAGGGTACGTATGGATCCTGAGATTTATTCCACCATCCATGTGTTACTAATGATCAGAACTGACGTGCTCAAAGAAATGATGGTTTTCATTAAGATTGTACTATATTAGTGTTTACAACACAGAAACTTTAGATCATTGTCTCTCTTAATGGCTTTGCATGAATGTTTTTGAAGTCTTTTAATTGTTTTTAGATATTTAATGAATGCTTGAAAAATGCAAAGGGGGCCACACCAAGGAAGAAGAGAAAAACTTGGGTATTCTGAAGATACCAGTGAATATTGATATTTTTGAAAAGCTAGTAGGCACTTTAAAAAAGTGGCAGTGTCCATTTTTTTTTTTTTGACAGTGCAATACCACTTTATTTTACCTTCTACAATCTTTAAATCAAAAGCAGACTTTGAAAAACAACAACAACAACAAACACAAAGAAACAAATAAACAAAAAAACAACTACCATGTGTTTTTACTGAGAATGTGGATGTCACAGCTTAAATTTCCAAATGCTCTTTTCCATGTTATTTTTATAATTTATTTAGTTTGGGTAGTTCCAAGACATACAGGGAAAGGTAACTGTTGGACACACTGGAATTGCAACTTCACTGTAATATCTGCCTGCAGCCAAGGTCATGCCCTGAAAGATAACAGAGAGTCCTGAACTTAAGGGCATCACTCCTTAAAATAGTACCCATGGAAACAACAGTCAGGGGTTAATTTTAATTCACCATTAGCTTTCTTGAACAGAGTACTGTTTACTTATTGGGTATGTCAACCAGCTCCCTACTGTAACATACTCTCACTGCTTATGTCCTTTTCATAGGGAAGGTGCTAGGTTATCAGTGCATTACATGGTGCATGGTTCTAGAACAAGAGGACTTAACCTTAAACATCATCCCAGGGTAAAGAATTAAATTATGTCATCTCCTACTTGGTTGCGCTAAATTCCACAATATACAACAGCAAAATAACCTTCAGAAAGAGGACATGAAAGCATTACACGTTAAATCAGATGACACACACTGACTGTAGAGTCCATGTACTTCTCTTTTCCACTTGTGTACCGGTTGCTCTTTCAGTGGAATTTTCATATCATAGTGGCACATACTACCCCTGAATTTTAGAGCTAAAATTTTATTTAAACACGGTTGCTGGATTTTCTTGAATACATCAAGAATGATGAATATTAAATCTCACTGGAAAATCCATTTTAATGCATTAAAGACAAACTTACATGAGAAATAACCTGTTGATTGCATATATAATATTTTCTTTCCCACAGACCGAAGCATATGGGGTTTAACAGCTACACTAGGAACAACACATCCATACTGCACATATGGCACAATGATGTGAGCAACACAGAGCTAGGACACCATCAAGGAAGATGAAGAGCGGTTTAATTTAATCATGAACACATAGAGACATGAACAGCAGGGCTGAAATATAAGATGTTTGTATAGAAACTTCTGTGGGAAGGCAGTGTCTTTGCTGGTCCTCACTGCATTAAATAGAGGATGAGGAGAAAGGACACTGGTGGGATTTCAGTGGATGCTGACGAAGACAGCTCTCATTTTTGAATTACTGGAGAAAAAACTCCAAAAGCGTATGCAAAGCAAAGCTCACTCTGAATATTGTTGCAATTACTACTTTACTAAGATGCTGAATTTAGGCCTGCAATTCCGGCAATAGTGGTATGGGCAATTTGTTCTCCCACAATAACATATGCAAAAAAGGTTTGCTGGCCTTGGGAAGGGAAGGGAAGGGAAGGGAAGGGAAGGGAAGGGAAGGGAAGGGAAGGGAAGGGAAGGGAAGGGAAGGGAAGGGAAGGGAAGGGAAGGGAAGGGAAGGGAAGGGAAGGGAAGGGAAGGGAAGGGAAGGGAAGGGAAGGGAAGGGAAGGGAAATCCATCTGTTTTCACACTTAAAACAAAACACACACAAAAGACAGTCCAACCAAAACCCTTTTGACTTTTCCTTTAAATAATGAAATAAAACAAGACACTTCCCCCATCCCCCCAAACAAAAACAAAAACAAATTGTGCCAATATCTCCTTTGATGGAATGTAATATGTGGAATATTCTTAAATAGTGTTAATTTAAGTATCTAAGTGTCACATGAAATGTATTTGAATTTATTTATTTATTTTCTTGCCCAGCCATGCATGTGCAAAGGAAAATAATTTGATTTATTTAAAGTAGCCCAGAAGAGTTCTTGGAAGACTGATAACTTTTAACAGGAAACTCAAGATTTCTCAGGTTTTCTCTCACATAACTGGAGATTGTCAGTATAAAGGTGCTTAAGGCCAATTCTTAATGACCATGCTGATTCATCATCAAATGTTTGTTTACCTACCCATAGAAGAAAAAGACTATGTCATCCGTTTTAGGCAAGTCTTTTCACTTTAACACAGGTTTTACTTTCCTTCTCCAAATTTGCCACACTTTTAATGAGATATTAATCAGAAATCAGTGGACTAGTATAAGACTGTGGAAGATGAGATGAAGATCTGTGGAGACACTTTTCATCCTATTTTATTTCTTTTATGGGGCCTCAGCTTCTTTTATAACAGTGCACTATTTAATAGCCACTGTTACTTTAGCCTCTGAGTTCAAAAAAACTATAAATTGCTTGACACAGCTTATCTGTCATGAAGCAGGAATGCTACAATAAAATATGATAATAAATTAATGATCAATAACAGCTGACAAGGTTCCTCCATGATCTCCCCTGTGAGATGGCCTTAGCAGTTGGGCCATGCGAGGGTTTGTGTTTCATGTCAGGGGACTGCGAGGAGGAACTGGAGTTTCTGGGATGTCTCCTATACTGTTACTGAAAAGACATTTTTCATGGCACAAACTGTTATTTCACAGCTGTAATTTCTCTGTAGCCAGACTCAAACGAAAATACCTAAGAAGGTGAGAACTCTATCTCTTTTTTTTTTAATATATATATATATATATTTTTTTTAATTGGGCTGTTAATTTTGGAACTTGGTTACAACTGCTTGAACACCAAAACTCTTTATGGCTGCTACTATTATTATTTTAATTGACATGACTCTTAGCCAATCTTCAGCCAATTATTTGTTTTTTATGAGTGATGGGGTATTTTTCCTCAGGAGGAAATGAAAAGACATCTCAGCACATTCTCTTTTAATCTCCCCTAGATGTGTGTAGGTCAGTGATTTCTGGTTATCCTCCAGCTTGCAGGTACGTTCCATTTTGTGTATAGACATAAGTGATGTCCACTCCTGACCATGGTGGGCACTCAGATATGAATGATTTTCTCTTTGAATTTCTGTTCTTAGAGACTTAGTGGTGTGCTGGATATTCCATTGCAAGGTACCTTGGAGCCTTCTCTTAAGTGGAAGAGTGATAGATGTGGGAGCTCAAGCCACTAGGGAAGAGATTGTAAATAATCTGAGATTTAAAGACTGGATCCACAAAAGGGTTTGTTGCAGTGACGCACGGCATTTTCAGGTTTATCTACTAGGCAGCTGGATTGTAGAGTGGAATTTGTAACCAGGGATTAGGCAGTATTAGGGAGAGATTTGGCTCCCAGCTGCCAGTCTTCAATGGGTAAGAAGAATGAATGAAAAATGAAGTGTGGGCAAGATTTTTTTTAGATACCTACATCTTAAGTGCTCATCTTGACTTAATTTATAGTTAATGGGGAGAAGCTGGGACCTCACTTTGTCCTACAGAAGATGTGTAAAATAGGTAAGAAGATCCTTAGAAATGCCTATTACTTGACAAAAGCAGCTAAGTTTTGGACATCCACCTGCTATGGAGACATCTAAAGATGGACAAGATGAATTGTACTTTGCATGTCTGGATTCATGGCTGCCTGACTGGTATGCTGCATATGAACTTGGAAACCACAGCCTACTGCCCTGTTCTTCCATCAGTGTCCCTCTAGATACAGACAAGTCTCATGTTTTTTTATTTAAAGTAATGAAGGGTGGGTGTTACCCACTTTTCACATATTATGGATAAGAAGTTAAAATTCACAAAGCATGGGGCTTTGTTTGTATTCTTTCAGGCTGTTACATTTTAAACCCATATCTCCCAAAGCCTTTGAGAGGGAGAACTCTTCACAGCTGATGTTGAAGCTTAGCAGCAATGAAGAAATGAATGACAGACTTTGGAGATCAGAGAGATCACAAGTAAGTGAAGAAATCATTGAAGTAATTGAAGAGTTAATTTAAAACAAACAAACAAAAAAACCCACCACCACAACAACAACAACAAAAAAACAAATAAACAAACAAAAAGAAACAAAGAAGAAAGAAAAAAAGAAGAAAGAAAAAAGAAAACAGAAGATGTTCATTCAGGGTGGGGAGCATTCTGTTAGGCTCAGCTGACTGCAGTCCAGGGGAACTTGTAAATATCATTGGTAAAAGATGAATTGTCTATGTTTCCTCAGAAACTAGACAGGACTGTGCATTATGCTGAATTACCCTGAACTGATTTCTACCACTGAGCTTTTGTTTCAGACTTTAAGGTGCTGGAAGGCATTGGACCCTTTCCTTTTATTTGTTTTTAGATTTATGAAGCTGTATACAATGAGAGTTTCACTGAATCACTCCAATGCCTGTTGGAAGGAACCCTTCTTTCCTAGGAAAGGACAACACCATGCACACTTGATCTGCCTCAACAAATCCCTGGAGTTCCTTTGTGCTTTACTTTGAAAGAATCTACATGAATGGTCATGATAAAGCTAGAAAATTTCTGGTCTCCACATTCAAAGAATGAGAATGAGTAATACTTGTTGGTGGAAATATTGCTTTAGTGTGTCTTGATTACTAAAAATACCTAGTAAGATTCAGCATGACTCTTCTTCCCCAGTAACAATGCACAATCTTTCCTCCTTGCCCTCATACCCCATACAAGTTATGTAGTATTGTTGTGTAGTTCTGTAGTATTGTTATGTAGTATTGCCTCTCACTCTCTCCCAGACCCTCAGAGCTGCAGATCTGGGTGAGTTGGAGAGGACCAGTCCTGTCTGCAAAGCTATCTCCATCTTCCCTGAACCCTAGAAGACACAGCCTGCCAGGGCTGCCACTACCCTGTCTCTGAATTCCCATTCATACTGTTGTTTTCCAGCAGATGTAGTGGCTGCACTTTGGGTCTTCAGGGATGGGACAAGGAATTATGAAAGCTAGCTATCAGTTTTTGGGACCCTCTCTGCCTCTTTCAGGCTCCCACAGTTGCCCTATACCAAAAGAGGAACAGTGGTTGATTTCACTTTTCCTTGTCTTGATGTTGTATTTCATGAAGTCTGAGTGATTTCCTAAGTTAAATTCAAGCGCATCACTGGAAGAACTGGAAAACAGAATGGGTCTGTGGAAAACTTTTGCTGCAAGGTTTGAAATACCTTATTTACTGCCTTACAAACAGGGATTAGCAACACCACTCTTTAATGAAAATATCTGAATGACAAAGCAGGCACTGAGTGGTGTCTTCTGGCTATTTCCTTCAGGTTCCAGGACAATCAGTGAAAGGTTCCTGTCTAGATGGATCCTATATTGGTCTGCACATGGAGAGCAGCACCTCCCAGTCTATTGGTCTAACAAAAAGGACTGCTGTTGCTGGAGGAGCTGACCTAAGCCACATGAATGTGGTTGTTTCTGCTCATAAGTAAGGGCTACAAGCCTGTCAAAAGTGATAGCCCTGGTTATGAGTTGGATTAAAGCTGAGACAAGCTTGGAGATATGTCTGGTTCCAAGAGAAGTTTGTGGTGGTTGGTAAAACACAATGATAAAGTAAAAAACAAACTGCTGTTTGCATTTGCTCTTCCTATATTAAAACCAGAACTTCTTAAATCTTGAGAAAATCTTTTGAAAAGTTGAGAGCAGAGTACAAGAATATGTTAGAAGCAAGTGACTCTGAAGATTCAAGCAATGATAAGGTCATGAGTCCCTAAATTTAACTACTGCTCTGCCCTTGGATTACTTATTCAATTAAAATGTTAGCCTACATGATACAGTTTGTTCAAGCCATTTGTTCTGAGTTAAGAAAATCTTCAGCTTTATTATAATAATTAATTCAAATAAAAGACTCATTATTGTGTTGAACATGTTCTTCTGCACTGGGAATACTTAATAAGTCATTAATTAATATCACTGCTATTAAGAACTCATTGATATTATCAAATTGCCGTACATTGGTTTCTGATGGAAACTTTCTGTGCTCACAGAGAAGTGGAGGGAACTGCAGATACTATGGGGTGCTCCTCAGCTTTAGGAAATCAAGGTGTGCACCTCGCTGCCTAATCCAAATGAGTGTTCAGTGAAATACTTGAACTCCAAACTGAATACTGCAGGTTCTTGCATGGAGAGAGCTGGATACTTCAAACTCTTCCAGAGAGAGTGAGAATCTCTGTGCTTGTTAAGGCACCTAAGACGAGACACAAGCTAATGAAGTGAGCAGAGCCTGGGCTTGTTCTCCAGCTCTACAGCCATAGGAGCCAAATTAACAACGGCCACATCACTACAGTTTCTCATGCCTTTTCTTCTCCCTTCTGAAAGAACAGACTGGCTATTCTAACCTATGGAAGGGTCCCTGGTCCATGTCAGCTCTTGGGTGCTTGGAAGATCACTAACCAGCCTTGTCTGAAAACATGCCAGAGTCATGCCAATAGAAAAACAATGTGGATGGCTGGATTCCAGCATTCATGTCCATGCCCTAGCACTACGTTTTTTACTCTGTTTAGCACTCCACAGCTTGACTTAGGAAGAGTAAATCCTATCTGAGAGCAACAAAATGCATCTCACCTCTGCAAAGTCAACGTACCTGTACAATACATTGCAAGTCTCAGAGTGTTACGGTCAATTGTTTTGACTCCCAGAAAATTAAAACAATGCTTGCATGTACTGGAGCTGTACTGGTAGCTGAATACAATAACCACAAGTAAGTGATGGTTTTAGAATGTTACTGCTCCTACAGGGCAGGAAGAGCTCACTCCTACACTTTCTTTGGCTATTTTTCCCACAAGTGACTCTGAGACTTACCATACGTTGACTTCTTTGTTTGGTTTAAACTCTATTGTGAATTATGAAGCATTATGAAGCTTCATTCTACTCATTTTAATTTCACCTGATGCATTTTTTTTTTTCTTCCAGGTCACCTTCCAAAAAAAAAGTCCCAAGAAAACTCCTGATGTTTTTTAAAAAAGGAAACAAATAAAATGTTCTTGCTTATTTATGACTGTTCAGTCTCTGTGTTGGTCCATTGCCATTCCTTGCTGGGTTGTGTGTGAATTAAACAGTACACTCTTCAAGACCACTATATTTAGATGGCTACTCACCCCGTGTAGAACTCGCAGCTGCAATGTTAGAGTCTGGGTTGAAGCCACGCAGAGAATTTGGCCCTTAACACTGTTTTATAGTGAAAGATGTTGTTTGGAGAGCAACACTGGGACATTAGACTCCCTTCTATATATCCAAAACCCAGTTTTACAAACTACAGAAACTTTTATTATTTGAAATTACTCCAGCCAAGAGCTACATTATTGATGACATAACTTCAACACAGACAGTGGCTTGAACATTCGCAGCTGGAACTCCTACTCCCAGCAGTCAGACGTGAAGCTTATGTAAAGATGATAATCACCTCCTGACTGCCTACTTTCCCTGCCCACTTAGTAAAGTATGTCCCTGCAGGGTCCGAGCTAAAAGCTATGTGAAGTTTATGGGACACTAAATGCACCAATGACTGTGAATGTTACATCACTTCAGATTATTATTATTATTTTTTTTTTATCCCAGGAAATCTTAAAGCACATTTTATAACTAATCATCAAGAGCTTTTACCTACAGCTACAGCTGGGATGAGAGAAGAAGTCAAATAACCACAATTACATACTTTGTACCACTGACTACAAGTACTGTTTGGCCATAGGTCATGACTCATTTGAGTCATGTGAAACCTGCCACAGTGTGTAAAGCTTACCACAAGTAAGAGTACCTCAGGTTTTTAACTTTTTGGCTAGCAGGCTGTGGCTGCTCCCACAGTGAGTTCCACAGTGTCCAGTGGAACTTTGGAAATCTCAGCATCCAAGTCAGCTCTTCCAGGAATCAAACAAATTGTTCCAGATAGTATAAGTATTTGACCATGAAACCAGTCCCACTCTTCACTTAACTGAGGCTAGACGTTCAGATTGTTTGTACCTTTTGACCGTGTTCCACATAATAATCCATAATAAGCAGCCAGCTTACTGCTTTGAAAAAATTTCCTTCTGAAGTCTGACTGTGTTCTGAGATGCTCTTTATGCAGTCCCTTTATGACAAAGCAATAACACAGGAGAATACAACCCTGCAAAATATAAGTCAAATGAATTACATCCAGATTGCCTAATGCCTTTGAGAAGTCACTATAGAGGAAATAATGTATTTATGGCTAGTGAAAGAGATCATAAAGGAAAACATATTTCTCATGTTTTACATGCTGTCTATCATATTGCATGACAATCTTTAATTTAGGAACAAATACGAAAATTTTCCTTCTGTCACAGTAGCCTTCATTCGTCCTGCTTAACTTCCAGCAGCCAGCTGAAGTACACAAGAAAGTGTCCTAATCATGGCACACTTGTTTATATAACATAGTATTAGACATCGTATGTATAATGGCATATCTGTTTTAGGGTGAAATTGTATATCAGTACTGGACAACTGCTCCATAAAAGGATGAATAGATAAATATCTCAAACAGCATACCACTTGACTGAAATGAACACATTGCTTTCATTTTGATTGTTGCATAGCAGTACATACTGTATACAGTACTCTTCACCTTACCTCTTCATTCAGTGTTTTTGAGATGTGTTTTCTGTTAGGTTTTGTTTGTATAACAGTGTTATAAGGCCAGTTCTAAGTAAGACCGAGAAATTCTTTCACAGTCATTTTAGTTTAAGACACGATTTTGAACCAGCAATCCTTGGGTTCATCTGGAATTGTGGGACCAAAGTTCTTGTCCTCAGTAGAACATCTGCAGTCATGGGCCAGCTATGAATGTTTCAGTCATATTGGATGGATTCATCTCACCTATGCTAGGGCCATGTTGAAATTATAAGTACATCATCTAAGCTAGTTATATAAGCTACATCTATTCCAGTAAATAAAATCAGACATGGTCCATTCTTTTGTCATTGTTGGGAAGAGTCCCTGGCCAGTGCTAGCTCCTGAAATATGTCCAGACTGTTTTGGAGAGTGCTAGGTGACCAAGGCCAAAACTACACCAGGGAGCATGCTAACAATTAAATCATACATACAATTGTATACTAGAGGCTGAACGTTTATATGCTTTAATTACTTCATTAACTGAAACATAGCCATAGCCTTTGGAGAGAGTTAACTTCCAGAATTTAATGCATTGCACCCACTGATAACCATGTACAACAGATGCGATGAATCTATTATTGGAGGTACCTGCCTTGACTATGGTGAGGCCCTATGGATACATTTAAGGAGCTTAAATTTCAGGTTTAACATAAAAACCTAGATCTTTGTCCATTGTTTCCCATGCACAGATGGAGTATTTAATGCTGTTTGAGATGTGCCCAAGACATCTGCTCAAGTTAGACAAATATAGAACTTGATCAGCAGAGCTCCACACCATTCTGCAACAGCATCTGCCAGTCAAGCAATCGATCTCCAATGGCTCTAGATACCTATTTTGGATAAGGGACTAATGTTTCTCATATAAACAGCAGTTACTTCGTGAGATGAGGCCTGCACTTGGTAGCAGCCCTACAATAAACATATGCGCTACACACAGGTTGATGAAGAGCAGAAAAGGAACTGCTATAAAGAGAACAAGAAGCATTGGTTAGATTAGGCTTCCAATCTGATATCATAATATGCTAACAGAAAAATTGCAGAATTTATCTGAAATGATGGAGACTGGGGTAGCATGACTCCATAGAATGTGTGCAAAAATTTATTTTCTTAGTGTAAAATGTGCTTTATTTCACTTTTGGTGAATTGCATGTGGGTATCTGCATTGTATAATTTACTCATGTGTTTTGCATTCCTCAATGATATCAAGTAAATTCTTTGGTCAACTCCTATAAACAGTGCTTAAATCATAAATGAATCAGACATCTCAGATGGCCATTAAGCTTGTGCCTGTGGAAATATGAACGTTTTATATTTGCTGGCATGTGGAAAAGGTCATTATTTATTCTTCCTAGCCAGCTAGATGTATGAAATTTTACTTGCTGGAATGATTCCTTGGCATTTCCTAACATCATGGAACATGCTAAGTATTTCTTTTTTTAACAGAAGACAAAAAGGGAATATGACTGTGTTGCAAATGTTAGTTGGAAACAATTTGAAATAGAGAACTAAATGTCCATGTTTATCCAGGAAAGGTAGATGGAAACTTGGAGCCACAAAGGTATTTTCAACTCAGGAGGTCTGCATGAACCATTAAGTACTGCTGCATTATTCTCTCAAAAGTCTGGGGCCTCATCTTCTTCCTCTGGAAGTTAATGGCAAAACTCCTACTAACTTCAGTGGGAATAGAATCAGGTTGTAAGTCCAAAACTCTTATCCTTCTCAGGTATCTAAGAAGATCTAAATGGCCAAAGATCTGTTTCTAATCCTTCCAAAACTGATTTTAATGTAAGTAGGAGGTTAGAGAGCTGTTTTACATGAGGTTGACTTCAGTGGGCAGATCTGTTGATATACTTTTAAAAACTGAGATGCATTTTGTTTGGGGCTGTCCAGGGAATAAAGGTTTCATTGGGAGTCATATTTTAAATGAAGTATTTTGGAATTTGGTGCTTTCTGCTTGTGAGTGGGTGAATATAATGATAAACAGCCTCAAAAACACTGGAAACCTCAAGAGCCACAACATCCGTTGCTGAATCTTTCACTCGATATTGTTAGGGATGGTCTTGTTGAAGCACAAGACTTATTTTTCCAGAAGAAGGGGCTCTGTGGTAATAGATTTTAACGTAGTTGAAGGGTCTTGGGAATCGATTTGGATTTTAGCTGGGTTTAGCTCTGTAAAAGCTTTTTATTTCCCATCGAGGAGGCAAGGATCCTGTAAAGATGATGAGTCTTAATTTAGGTGCTCGTTAAGGGTTCAAACTTTGGTGGAATAAATGACTGTATTGATGTCATCTGAGAAATTAAAAAACAAAAATGTGATGAATTATAATTTATTGGATTAACTATAACATGATTTCTTCATCCATTTTATGCATTGATCTTCAGACCCTTCTGTTTCCCAGCCCCTTGCTGGTTGTTTCTGCATGCCTGAGGCTCTGGTAGAGTGGAGCAATCCAGGTACAAGCATGACAGCCTGCTTGCTAGGATATATCACAGGCCAAGTGCATGCCCAGCATGGGAAAGATAGCTGTGCTGTACTGTGACTGAGGTGTATACCAGCAGTTCTAGCTCCTTTCAAGGTGGAGTTATATATTAATTTCACTGAACAGCAGTTCCTGGTGCATTAGGTAGGCTGTTTAGGCAGGAAGAAGGCCACAGCATTATACCACAGCCTAGCAGGACATAATTTATAAGTGGCTTAGCTTAAAAAAAAAAAAAAATATATATATATATATATATATATATATATATATATATATATATATATACTTTTTCTAGTAATCATGGAGGATGTCAGGGTGGGATTTATAAAGTTTAAGGATAGAAAGAATTACTAGGAATTTGTCTCTTGGCTTCCCTAATAGTGCAGCTTGGAGGACCACAAAGCAATTTCTTCATCCGTCTCATACTTTTAAGAAGGTATATCTAATCTTAATTAAATGCAGAAACTGTGGATCATTTTGATAGGGCAATTCTATTCACTGAGTAATGTGTCTTAAGAGGTAAAAACAAGGCACAAACAAAAGATTTGTGATCTTGTTTTTGAATTGGCATAACTTCTTCCTTTGTACTTATAAATCTGGCTGTGAACTTAGATATTTCTAAGACAAAATCTCGGTGTTAGTTGTAACACTGCTACAGCCACACTGCACAACAGCTCAGGTAAATAGGAACTCTGATGTTCAAATAATGAGGAGAGTAAAATTAATTAGCCTGTTCATAAACTCAATTTAAACTTGCAAAGATTTGAGAGTACTATTGAAGTACTTAGGAGAATGCTATTTTAAAAGTTAAGTAGTGGAAAAATATGCATTTCATTTTGAAATGGTGAGAGAATTAATCACATGCAAAAATACATTGCTCTTTGTGTGTGTTTAGTCAAAGGATAACCACAAGTACTCCTCTGAGACTTTTTTGTTATGTTCCTGTGTCTGATTTACCTATTATTTTTCAACATCTGATATGAACATTAAGTTATATAACTTTTACATGCTTTTACTGTATATAACCCAAGTTACATAAATTCCAGGCCTTCTGACTGTTTGCAATCTTTAAAATGTAATGAGCTGAAAGATTAGCTTTGAGCCCTGGGGCCGGATTGATGTTTTGCTTAACCATTCAGCTGAGAACAGCTTTTAGAGGGATAACTTGTGCTGCATCACATCAATAATAAAACTAAAGACTTAGATCCAAGCAGCTATGAATGGGAATTTAGTCTCTCAGAATGTTATAAACTTAAATGAAACAAGTCTTAAACAGAAGGCAGCTGCAGGCACTGGATCTAAACTGCATTAAGATGACATAATATTCTTTTGGAAACAATAAGGCTTCCATTGACGTGTTCTATAAGACAATCCCTCAATGGAAATGAATAACTAAATTAACATACTGTGATGAAATATGACTCATACTGAAATACAAGTCTCAGTGGGGTTTCAGCATCTGAGAAACAGATTCGTAAGTAAGACTGTCAAACTGAATGCTCAGTTTCAGGGATATTCTCTGATTAGCTACCATTCAGAGAAATACAGAGGAAAGAGTAAGATTTTCCACTGGTGGTGGTAGAAGTAGGACAGGGAGAACAGAAGGCTGATAATGTTAATATTGAAAATGGTACTGTTGTATTTGTGTTTGCACGTCCAGAACTGATAATACTGGTCTTCAGTTCTACCAGGACAAAATCTTACAACTCTGGTAAGACTCTTGGTGTGATAATTCCTTCCAGCACTGCAGCATGAGATGTCATTAACATGTGTCAACTGCCATTCCTGCTGCCTTGGTTTTGCCCTTAACATGCATCACTCTGTGTCAGTGTTGTGATAGTTTTTTACATGTTGAAGGAGCAGCTGTTTTGAGCAAGAAAAACCTTGAAGGCAGAGATCTGTTTGTGTGGGACCAGCTTTGTCTGGATGTATTTACAGCATGCCTATGAAATATTTAAAGATGATAGGAGATTGTTTTGTTTCTAGAATCCATTTTGGACCTGAGATCCTGAGATCACATGACAATAGAGGCATCATGATCCAGAGATGTGCCAAAACAAAGGCATTTCCTGGCCTGTGATGAAGAGGAGTGCTATGTGCCTGGGTAACTTCTGTGTTAAAAGATAAGATGAATAGAACTGACACCTTCCCAGCTGGGCAACAACAGAGAAAACAGTTTTTTTTTTTTTCTTCTTTTAAAAGGAAATCTGACTGAAGAGAGTACATAATATTTCATTCTTTATCATGCCCAGTACAGAGTATTTGCAACTATTGCATTTGGAAAGGCTATAAATTCCAAGTATGTCAGGGTCCTGGTGACCACAGGGAATGGTATATGGATGTAGCAGCAGGGATCAAAAGTCAAATAGTGGAACTCTTGTTGTCCAGAATGAACCATATATTATTATGACTACTATCATCTAGTACTACTGTTGCCAGTGTGTTGGCAGAAACAAATTGGGCATACACCAGTCCACAGAGCAAGAGTGCTGGAGAAGCTGGTTTGACATCATTGTAAGGCTGTTCTCTGTCATTCTGAGAAGACTGTGATGATTGGAAGAGGCTGATGACAACTGGAAAAAGCCACTAGTTCACTGAAATGACGAATTTTACCCTAGGTTCCTGTGGAAAATATGTCTCCAATTATTATCTCTGCATTACATTCAGGGTATGAAAGAAGGTATTTCTGCATTCCAATCACCAGTGTACCAGGGAGATTAGCCAACACCCTTGGATAAGGATTACTGTCTGTGGTCTGGTTTGCAAAAGAAATTGGAGTTATTAATGCTAAAATGTGAAGAGAGACAGTAACAAGAGTTTCATTTTATATTCACACAATACACTGCTGCATAGGACCATAGGACTTAAACATTTATTTTTTTTTTTTTAAATTCTTACTGGAAATAGTGTGAAAACTGCAGCTGGCACAAAAAGTCTCTTGAACAAACACCATGAGAATATTTTCAGTAGGAGAACAATGAGGTGTCAAGTACAGCTGTACTTTATATTCAGGTCTGCATAAAACTGAACCAAATTTACTTTCTTTCAATATCCTTGTAAGTGAATATAAGGGAAAATTCAGATGCCATCCTGAATGCAAATCAGATTTGAATGCATGTTACATATGAAAGGCAGAGAAGTAGCTCTTTCTTTGCAGATCTGTGGCCTTTTGATCTGGAGAATATCACTGCTGTGAGGCCCAGCAATTCTCCTTTTGAACTATGGGAAGTACTATAAGGATTTCCTAAGAAGTTTATTACTGCAATCACATCAACTTCCACTTCAATTTACGATGGATGCCATATAGAAAGCCACCATTAACAACAGTTTTGATCATTTGGTTAATAGCTTTTGCAGTCATTTATCAAATATTTCAGTCTGTGAAACAATCAGCCAACAACAACAACAACAATAAATAAATAAATAAATAAATAAAACAAACAAACAAACAAACAAACAAAACCATAAAATCCTGATTTGGGAATGCTTCAAAACACACAAAGCAGACTTGATTGTACTAAAAATGCTCCAACTGCAACAACATTTCTTGTAATTCTTTCATAGATTTTTCTTCTGTCTCTAGATTTTAACATCAACAAATTTTGTGAAGACAAAATGTAGCATTTTGTATGATGACAAAACTCTGCAGCTGCTGAAAAAAAAGATAAAATCACTGTTGATCTTTGCATGCAAATGTCTGCATTCCCAGTTCACCCTAACCATTTGGTTGGTTAGCGTTTCATAAGTAGCAAACTGTCAAAGATTTTACTTTGACTGGAATTAAAGGTACAAGAGATAATTGCTTATTATAAAACTGAAGTATGCTAAGTTGCATCTTTCAACTGTATTTTGGCATATGACAGTTTGCTGTATGGTAGAAAACAATTTAATCTGTCATTACTCTTCAGCTCTAGGTCACTGGCTCAAATATGACCTAATCAGTAAAGACTGTGAGTCATTTCCATCTGATGAATGTTTACTGGCTTTTTATAAAATGCACTGGTAGACATAGTGCAGTTTATTGGGTAAAGGTGCCCACATCAAAAAATCCAATAGCACAAGTCAGCAGGTCTGCTTCTACACTCAGAAGAAAGAACGGAATTGGGCCAGAGGCAATTGTGTATTTATCAGATAGAAAATTTACCAGATTAACATGATGTAAGATGGATGAACATTTCTTCTTGAGACTGAGGCATTGATAGGGATTTAGGATGTGCAAATCTGATTAGTTTCCAACATGGACCTACTGCATGATGAAGAACCAGTCATTTCTATGATGCCTTCCATCTAACCTTAAATATACAACTGATCTACAAAAAAGATCTTCAAGGCAGACAATTTGATTTGCATATGTTCTTACAATCAGATACAGTGTAATATTTAAAACATGAGAACATTAACTATGAGAACACTAATGATAGAAGATAAACTAATATTGATATTTTATGTGGCAAGAAAAATAACTATATACTTCAATTCCTTGCTCTGAATCTTGTAATTTCCATGCCTCCCTTACTGATAGGATTTTCTTATAAATAAACAAATATCAGATTTTCTAGCAACGTATACTATTAAAATCTTGGCATTTATAATCTTCTGCAGCTGAATTTGCAATGGTACTTTCATGATTTTGAATATTCTCTACTACTTGGAGGTATGATGAAAACTATTTTAGCTATAGTGGGGAGATATTCAGCCATTAGGTTTGCTTTCTTTAAATTCCTTGATTGAGAAATTGCCTTCTCCTGTGTTTTACACGAATGTGCTATTTTTTCATGATGTATCTTTTTAGCACCAAATACCTTGGCTCTGCACAGACTCCAAACTGAATAATATTGTGGTCAGATCATTGCTCCCAAAGCAATCACACTGAAGTATGATCTTCATCTCTTCCTCTGCACAAAAGCATCAAAATGAGAACAGTTTTCAATTTCTTCTCAAATATATTAATTTAAAAGCACTTTCTCAATAAGAAAGACTTGAATCACCAAATACCTTGGTATCACATGGGAGACATAGTAATTGAACATAATATTGAACCAATCTTAGGTTTCTTCAGAGCATAGACAAAATTGAATTTTGTCATCTTGATGGATAACGCTTCTGCAGTGGGTTGGCCTTGGCTTGTAGCCAAACACCCACACTGCCACTCACACACTCTGCACCCAGAGGGACAGGCTGGATAATACAGGAAAGAAGAGAGAGAAGAGTTGTGGACTGAAGTAAACACTAGGACATCGCTGTCACAAACAGAACCAACTTTGCAGAATTTAACTTAATTTATTGCCAATCAATATACATATTTGAGTGCTGATTGTGAAAGAAGGAGTATTGGGAAAGAAAGACAAAAAGAAACAAACTTTTATACATTTAAGGATTCTCTCTTTTGTCTACATTCCACTGCAGTATGGGACCAGAGCTCCTCCGTTTCTCTTCCAAACCTTGCAGGTTGGTTGATTTAGAGGCAAACAGTGTGGAGACAGGAAAAGGTGTTCAGGCCATTTCAATTCGTTGACTTTCAAAGGAAGTAACTAAATTTGTCAAAGCCCAGAGATACCCTACTATCGTATCTTTCAGTTTGAGCAATTTCAGAAGTTAGCTTATGACAGCTTATGACAGTCAAATCATTCTTTGATATTAAGTTAAACAGAAACCTATCTGTGTTATGTTGCTTATCTGTTCCCTCTCCATATATATTTTAGAAAGTAATCAGTATAAGGCACAGCACTATGCACCCTTGCTCTGAGCAAAAGATAAAGATTTCAGAAATAAATTGCTATTTATCCACCAGTGTTGTCTTGCTAAAGACTTATAAACCACTGGACTCCATCTGACTTAATTATATTCCATCATCCATCTCTTTATACAAAGTCTGTCCAAGAAGACGGAGTAGATCCATTTTTTTTTTTTAAATCTTGATGGGACTTTCCCTCCATCTGTTTTATTCATTTTTTCTTCCTGTTTAATTCCAGATATTTTAACACTCTTGACCATTCAGCTTTTGTTTTTCTGCTGCACTTATCAGGACTTTTACTCTAGGCCCATTGAAATCAGTACTAAAGTTCTTGCAAGCCTCAGTAGGGAAGAGGGCATACTTCTGTTCCTTCTTTTTTGTTAGTTTCATTCTATTTGCTTCAAGAAAAGAGAGCTATCGCTCCTGTTCATAGCTCCATGGATTCATTGTATGTTGACTGGGACACTTCATTGGGAACAGGAATGACCAAGCAGTACACAACAGTCTTGACTCACCAAAACAAAAGAGCACATGCTGAACTCACATCATTCCATTCCTATTTGAAAACATTATTAAAAAGAGCCTCTTCTGTGACTCACTAGCCAATGTCCTTTTGGTGTTAATGGAGCTTACCTCTGTTAAGCAAAACTCCTAGGCCTGGTTGCACTCTAAGCAAGTGTTTAAGTTTTGCTGGAGACATGAGGCTACCTGCTTTATAGAATGAGAGCAATGTAGAGCTTGTGTATATTTTATGAGAGAAGTGTATTTTGATAGGTACTTCATTTGAAATTAACCCAATATATGCCATATATAATTGTTCTTCTGTCTACTAGGATAACTAACAAAATTTCTTTCATAGTGGCAGAAGAAGATTAAAATATAACCAATTAGAACCATCAGAAAAATAAAGAGTTGAAGGGAAAGTGGCAGCTAATTTGAGAAAGCGAAAAAAAAAGTTCATCTACCTTGTAAGATTAATGGATGCCACAGAGAGAAAGGTTTTAAGCCATGTTACTCTGTCCTGTGTCAGTCAGTTACCATGACACTTTACATGTAAAACAAACAAGAAATCTTACATCATAATATTTTTAAAGACAAATTAATATTTTTTTCAGACAATGTCTCAACAAAATATTACTCCTTTTATTGATTAAAGTGATGTATAGTGGTAATTAATGAGCTTCCATTTAGCTGTGTAGTTTATTTTGGGTACCACATGTGCCTATATGCCTCAAGGCTTTGTGCTTGCCATGCTAGATGGCACTTCCCATGGGGCAGCACAGCTTCCCTTCTCACTGTTTTGCTTCAGTACACTATGGGAAGTGAAGCCCAGCTGGGCAGCCTGATTTAGAGGGAAGAATGATGTAGATGCCCATATGGCATCTGTGATCAGCATCACTGTGATTTCTGCCCCAGACTTGTTTGGATTATCTCTGTAGTGGCCACTCAGGTTGTAACTATTTTAGTGTATTAAACAGTGCAGGTATCTAACAGCAAGCACTGAAATTTGATAATATCTTAACTTGTTAGCAGAGTATTTGATTTACTCTCTGCAGGGGTCATGTGAGAGTCTCCCAAATGGTTCTCAGTTGTGGTCTGGGAGTTAGCATGGTCAAAACCCAAATTCTGAATGAAAGATTGGAATTTGTTAACTTATTTTGGATTTTGAATACACAGACAAGGTGAAACTGTACTGGATGTTCTCCAATGGGCCAGAGAATTCACCCTAATACCATTTAATTTTGTTCATATAAATGTAGCCTTACCTTGCTATGCCTCAGCCATGATAATCCTACAACATGTATTTTTGCAATGATCTTTTTTGAATTCACATCCTTATGTAAAAGAGAAAGAAAGGAATGGCTGAGGGAGATTGAGGGGGATTTACTTCTTTTAATAACAGCTCTGGGCCCTTGTATGTTAGCAGCACGTGCTTTATTTCTTGCTATCTACTTCATAACAGGATGCCTTTCAGGGATGGTACAGAAGCTCAGACAGGCTAAAAATATGCTCCTTAAGGGTTTCTGTGACATAAAACTGATGATGCCTGTACTCTAGGGGCCAGCTAAAATTCTTCTCTTCCTAGAATTTGGTCTGTAACTAAATGCTGAACAAAAGAGCCCTTGAATTATATTGGATATTTTGACATTGCTGCATATTGAAACCCTGAAAATTTGGGGTTGAAGAGACAAAGCTTTCAGCTAAACTAGTTCCCATAAAACATAGAACTCGAAGTGCCATCCTCAGCTGAGAGGCATTGCTGTTGACCTCATTTAAATTCCCAGTAGATCTTGTTGAACCTTACAGCAGGATGAGGGTGGGGAAAATAATGGCAGTAGAGAAGAAGCCAGGAAAGGAAGCCATTTCCTGACTCTTTGTAGTTCCCTCCAAACCTACATACAACTACATTTAAGTAGACTCACTCAAAATACATGGATGTCTCCTACAGGAAGAATTCATATGTGAAATGGATTCACTTGAGATCTGAAGAGGTGATCAGGTGTCTGCATATGGGCAGGGTACGAAGTTGCCTAGAAGACTGTGAAAAGCAACAAAAACCTCTGTCTTTTCTTCCTGGTTTGTGGGTACCCAAGCCCTGAGAAGCCAGGCTTGATGTTGCTTCTGTTTCTAATGACATATGATGGTGTGGCTCAAGGCCAGGCTCTACCAGAAGAAGCAGTCCCTGTGTTCCTCTTTCTTTTCCAAACCCAGATTTTTCACAGCAGCAGGGTACCTTGCTCTCAAGTCATTCTGTTTGATCTTTGCACCACTCTTGTCCCTTTCTACTCCTTTACTCCATCTCAAGGTAGGATCAGTGCTGTTCCAGAAGGCTTTTTCCATCTTCCTTATGTTGACATAATTTTTTTTTTTTTTTTTAATAAATTGATTTATTTTTAAGGGCTGAAAGTCCTTAATATGGGTCTGCTGAAACATTTATTTTCTCTGAGCCTTGGCAACACTTCCCTGACAATGGACAGAGCTAGTGGTTTTCTTAGCTTTATAGTGCAGTGTTCCTAGGTTAATGTTGTAGACTGAGCAATGGGTCCATTCTGTGTATTTTTCAGTTATGCTATTTTCCTCTATCCTTAGCTCATGTCATTTGTGATCTCAAAAGAATAAACAATTGCTATCCTGATACAGATGTGGTTTAATCTGTTCAGCTATTCAGGGGCCATCTCAGTCAAACAATGGAAGCATAATTTCAAAGGCATAATTAATTCCTCTTCTGTACAAGAATAAGAGTGTAGTGGCACAGCTGGCCTGAGCATTCAGGAAATCCACATATTTGGGATAGGAGATGAAGTGCTTTACCTACAACATTGTAATTAAGAGGGCATACCTTCTCTGAGTAAACAGATCCTTAGACTGTGCTGTGTTTAATCTCTAATTTTTAGTTTGCTTTTCCTTTCTGAGGCTCTTTTAATTTGGTCATAAAATTTTTGTTCCCACAAAAATAGTATACCAGTTCTATGACTAAAAATTAGAACCTTTGATTCCTTTGTGCTATATGGAAAGACATACAAAGACATGCAAAGAAGAAACCCAAAAGATCCTGGCTGAGTGTGGAGCATGATGCTGAGACAGAAAGAATGATATAAGATATATAGTATTTTCTGGAAGAGAAAAAGCAAGAAGGCAACCTTATCAATCCATATGTGACAGAAAACAGACTTCCCAACCATGTGAATTTGGGGAGCAATTATATGGTTAAAAGACAGGGTAGCACTTGGAATTATATCAGATCCATTTGTGCCAAGGATTTTAAAATAGATTGTGCAAGAGACAGTTGTAAAACAAGTGATCAGGAATGAAGGACTGAGGAAATGGAGAATAATATCTGGTTATAGTCAGTGTAACAAACGAGTTCCAAACATAGCAGGGATTCTCAAATACACCTATCCAGTAAAATCCACCAGCATGATCATGGCTTTAAAAACAACATGTGGTATATCAACATTGCCTATCAGGAATACTTCCTTGAGACAATTTCTGCTCCGTTCAACCTCATTTCTGTCCCCTTGAATATAATCTGTTTGTATTAGGAAGAGAGCCCACTGTCTGGTGAATGTTTTTTAAGCTGCAAACAAGTGCCTTGTTCCAGATCCCTCCATGCAAGCAGATGTAGCTTTTGGGTCTCTGGTCTTGACTTTCTTTAGGTCCTCCTTTTGCTACCCTCAAAGAAACCTGTCCCATGCAAGTTCCTTAATCTGTCTCAGTCAAAATGAGGTTAGCCTGACTAGGCTTTTGATAAGTTATTTTATCTGGACTGCAGCAGGTACAGTAGTTTCCCCTTCAGCAGCTCTGCTGTAGGATTGGATAAGCTTTACAATGAGGGCATGATAAGCAGTTGGTGGCAGGCTGAGGATGGTAACTTATTCCACCAACACAGGGCTTTTTCTGCATAATCCCCATCTGCTTATATCTCTATTTGTTTCCTATGGTTACCATTTACAGCCGGCACTTATGGTATGAGTTCTGTTCAGTATTCTGGGAACAAATATGAAAGTATGTGGCAAATACAAGCCATGACAATGAATGATTTCATGAAACAGTCAGGGATTCATTGCAATAACTTAGTTTACACTTTTGTTTTGTGGCAATGGGAGGTTTAATTTTTCCATTATTATCTTTATCATTTATTTAATAATTTAAGTGAGACACTTAGCTCACTGTTGATGTAGACCCAGGAGATGTGTTCTTATTCATACGAGGAGATTTTCAGTGTTGTTTTAGGAAGCTCAACTGCAGGTTTCTACAGTAGACTATTTTTTTCCTCTTTGTGGTCAGAGAGATATGTATAAAATCTTTAGGTGATGTTGAAAATCTCATTAGCTGAAATCTTTTTAATTTGGTTCATCTACATAAACAGGCCTTGTAAGCAAGGGTGTTTGGAAATTATTTCCATGGAACAAGACTCACATTCTTCGGCTTAAAAATTCAAAAGAAAATATTTCTATTGCATTCAGAATGAGCCTTCTCAGAAAACCTCCTAGAGATAACAAAAGAAAAAACAGAAATCTGAAACACTTGGAAATATAATTATATAAATCTTCAGGAGAGTACTCAAAGCATTTCACTATCATTTCAGTATCTAATATGCCATTTCCTTACCCTGTTCTTAATGGCGCCAGCAAAATTTTACAGTGATGTATCTCTGTGTTGTAAATTTGCTTTGTTTCCATACATTTTCATCTGCCTTTTGAATTTCCATGCTTACGGTCTGTTTATTTATGGAAACAAAGGGTTGGGTGAACCACAGAAGGTTTAGGTTTGGCTCTGAATTTAGGAATGATCCCATGTGTATTTATATCCCAAACTTCAGTATTCAAAAGAAAAAAAAAACTATCATTCTTCTATCTCTTGAAAATCAGCTTTAGTTTGGTTTGGAGTGTTTGAATTGCCTGTGGGAAGAGTGTACATTTTCCAGTATTATTCATCAAAATCTGTAAGTCTCCTCTGTTCAACACTATTTATTTAGCCTGAAATGTAGTCTTAGAACAATATACAGAGATAAAGAAAAACAAATTGAGTCGGTTTGACAGAAAATTATTCAGAAAATAGAATCAAATTTCAGTTAATTTTCATTTACAACTTTAAAATAATCTGTAATTTAACTGCTCGTTTACAGGGACCTGAGTGGGTAGCACAGTGTTTCTAAGAAAAAGAAAGCATCTTTCTGGTCTGTGAGGCTGAGTAGTCAGAAAGAAAAATACAAGCAAAAAAATCAAGGACACTAAAAGCAGCTTAGTGCTTGGAGGAGCTTTGCCTGACCTGTTTTTTCTAAGCACTGGTTAGCATTTTTTCTAAAATCACAAGCCAGTCCTGCTTTTTCCACAGTACTCTTAAAAATGGTTCCTTTATAATAAAATATACTTATCTTTTGATTTGTTTAAAAAATTATCTTAAGTCATGATTGGAAACCACACACAGTTCTCTAGATGACTTTATCCTTAGCAGTTAGAGTAATTCTCTGTTTTCATTGTGCTAGGGAGAGTGAAAATGCCTTTTTCTAGGGCTGTTTGTCACTGATCAGCTTCTAAGCTCCCAAAGGAACTGTATTTCTTTGCATTCAAGATGCTGTGCTCCAGATGTGGACCTTTCAAATTCCTGCACTCTAAGCATGGGGTATTCATTCAAGTCTGGTGGGAGTCCACGATGCCTAATCTGTTGCTACATGAGATGCAGGTGGTGTGGAGGGGGGCAAGAGTGGCAGACTGGGCTCCACAGAGCCACTCCCCTGCTGGCAAACTAGTGGACTTGCTAGATGTCTAGTTGAACTACAGTTGGACGCTTTAATTAGAACTGAATTTATTGTGACCCAAAGTGAAGTAAAGGAACATGTTGTTCCAGAGGTAACAGATGACTGACATCTGTAAGTAGTTTAGTCCACTGGTTTCCAAAGTGAAAATGTAATGAAACAAAGCTTAACAGTAAGATATATATATATATATATATATATTTTCTTATGTAGATAGCAAAAGTTGAGAAACCAAAGCTTGGTATTCCATAATTTATCCAGTCCTTATGCCTTACAGGCACTTTGCACAGATGTTTATGGTTTGGGAGTAAGAGATTTTAGGAACAAAAAGATGTATCTCCAAAGGATGTGTCTGAACCAAACACTCAGTTGCCAAAGTCCACTTTTCAGCAGTACAGGAAAAATATGGGCAAGGGTAAGCCGTTATCAAGGAGTGTGAATGGCACAACTAATTTTACACTGATTTTCATTTTCCTTTCTGCATAGAAAACAAATAAAGAGCAAGTTGCATAAAATATCTCTCCTGTTTAACTGCCCAGGGCATGAATAGAGTCTAAGAGTTTTCTTGTGTACAGGGTTTTTGATGTTATTACTGGTTCTTGCCTTGTATTAGATATATCTGACCACAGATTAGTCAGTAAGTGGTACAGTAGGTAGCCACAGGTACCACCTATTGGAAATGTTTGCCAGCCCAGGTAAAAAACCCTTTCTAAGTTATGATGATAGGAGATAGGAAGTTCCTTTCACCATTCAAAGCATACAATTTGAAACTTATGAGAGCCAAACTTATGAAATGTTTTGTGTTGAGCAATTTTCTAACACGGGAATGGTCAAAGAACTTCTGGATGGGAGAATGAGAAGTAAATAAATGCAGAAATATGTAAGAGGTTCTTACAGAGCTTATAAGGTTTCTTGCATAGCTTTAGGCTAAAATTCCTAACTTTGAGTGGCCAAAGACAATTGCCTTAAGTGAGATTCATATAAAAGTTTGCATAAGACTAAATACCAAAGCTGTTTACATAGAAAGAGAGCTGTTCTCAGAGAGCTGATGGAAAGCACATTCGCTCTCAGGTTTCCATTATCATTCACATTATCTGCAACCTTGGTGCAGACCTTATGTCTCTGACCTCTTTCTCAAATTTCACATTTGAGCTACCACCTAGAGAAAGAACTGCATTTATGCAGATGTTAAATTGTCTGGAGTTCTGTGACTTAGAAAAGGAAGCCACTCATATATATGCCAAGTTAATGAGACTCATAGGAAGGTGAAAATAAAATGGGGAAGAAGAACTAGAAATCTCTTTCCCCAATTTTCTTCAGCACCTCTGTGAGCCAAACAGGGATGTGCTTAGGAGAAGCCAAGGACCAAAGCCCTTGAAATAGGTGGCCTTGCCCTGTTTTATGCAGCAAAACTAAAAGACCAGCTTTTAAGCACCTGGTAAGCTGTAACTCATTTAACAGGGATGAGCACTGATCCTGTGCATCAGAGTGCCTTTGAAGCCCGTTGGCTGCCCCAGTTTGGGTGTCAAGGACAGGCATCATCCACTAAACACCACTGTGCCTACAAGCAGGAAGGAGCCCTTTCAGAAGAATTGACCTGGAAGTTGTGAGGGAGAACTTGGTGTTACTTAAAGCATTCGAGAGCCCAAATTCTTTGGCAAAATAAGCAGCATATTAATGTATACTAGTCCCAGAGTGTACAATCAGCTCCTTGGATTAACTAATGCAAGAAAATTCACTCTGTGGATGTTTTTTCCAAAAGCTCTTCTTCAAAAATGGTCTTTCTAAAATTTATTTAGGACTAAATGGAGTATTCATTCATGTAAATGGATGTGAATATAGGGTTCTTGAGCCTCACAAAAATATCTGAAGGGCTAAACTTTCCCATCTCCACTCTCTCTGTGCAGTAACTCACTTTTTGAGTATTTCCACTGAAACCAATGGAACAACTTTCAGATTAAGTGTGAGTAAAATTCTGACCCCAAATGACTTGCCAAGATCACACAGGGAGTCTGTGGCACCCAGCCCAGGTTCGTCAGAGGATAACAGGGTAAACTGGATGAGAAGTGAAGGGCTTTCAAGATGACAAAGAATCAAGAAAAACTACAAGGGGACTCATTGTTGCAACATATCAAGCTTACAAATCTGCAAACACACACCATTTTTAGGAAAGCTGGTTGTGTCAATTAAACTAGCCCTTGGGCAGGTCTATGTTTCAAGGCCAGCACTTGTGTGCTTGGTAACATGAGCTGACACTGACTTGGGTAGCACTGCAGGGATAACATTTGGGTAAGAATGTATGATTCATGAATGGCTCCTTTAATCTAACATGCACATGCATGCTTCTTTCTAACAGCCAGACTAGCTCCTCTCTCTTTGCTAAATAAACATCTTTATTCTGATCATTGAAAGGAAATTTCCATTCCATTTCTGTGTTTCAAGAGCTCTTCCATGTCACTGAAAAGGCAAATGATAATTAGCAGAAGCAAGAGCTTTCCCAGCTCAGAATGCTTTCAGGGGAGAGGAATGGATGATGCTAATCTTTGGATTTTATTTGTACCATGAATAGAATTAGAAGTTGAGCTAGTTCCTATATCTTCATGGGGATGGCATTTGCAATCTGAAAATACCTTAAATTACTCTCTGTTATGATGCTGTACCCACTCCTAAGTATAAAACACAATCAAGTTGGAATGGGAAATTGCTTTCGAGGCACTCTGTGAGGTGACAAATAATGGTAAAAGGCTCAAGGCTCTGAAGAGCATATCTCCATAGCCCAACTTTGAATTTTTCTGTGGATACATGCTGACCTGAACTTTATATTCACACAAAAAGTGAAAGACTTCTGAGTTGTCCAGACTGTGAATTGGGATGTGTGAAAGTGACTGGGCATTGGGAAAAAACAAATGTTACAATTCGCTGCTCGTAAAAGCCTGATGCACAGTAGCAGTTCCAATTAGTGATGTGAGAAAAACAACATCTCTGTTTTATGAAGGAATTTGTGATAAGAATGATGATATTTCCAAGTAAAGTGAGCATAAGCTTTAGAAGGGTGATATCTGATGTGCTAACCCAGAGTGACCAGCCATGGGGTTGATAACATACAATGAGCTGGATTTGTAAATGATGGTGGCCTGGGAGCTCAGACTGATAAGAAGCAATGAGAGTGGAAGCCAGATGCTTGTCCTTTTGTTAATTAGGAACCTGGAAGCAGCACGACCTCTACAACGTAGCCCAAAAAAGAAGCTGTGGAGCAACTGAGAGCTGAGATGAAATCCAGGATTCCCACTGCCTCAATTTTGTACCAATGCCTTGTGTGCATTGCTGAGAGAGTAGGTGAGCTAGCCAGAACCTGCTCAGGTTGAAATCCTGCCTGATAGGCTGGCTCCCAAGGGAACTGGGGTTTCATGATGTATTGAAAGGCCTCCAAATAACATTTTAAATTTCTATGAAACAATATTTGCTGGCATAAACATATTTTGCTGGAAAATTCCTAACCAGCACAGGTCATATTGTCTTATTTAAATTCTTTTGAACTGATGTAATTTATATGTCTCTCATTTTCCAAGGCTAGATCTAAAGTCACAATCTAATTATAACACTTTTGTAAATTAGGAGCAATTTCGATGAAGTCAATAGAATTGCATTAATGGGAACCTGTTATGGTAAGACTCAAACTCTATGATTTCAAAACTGCTGCAAATTATGACCTCAAACTGAATTTCAGGGGGACTGCATAACATTATGTAGAAGACAAAGAGAACTATCAAAATCCCAGAGTGCCATTGAATAGTGCAATTCCTACTCAAAACTCCAGACTGCAATATAATTTCAAGTAGTATATAGTGATGTACTCGTGTACTGATGAAAATATATTGTTTAAATAAATGAAAATATACTTCTAAGAAACTTTGGAAGGCTTATTTCTAACACTTTATCAAAACTAAATGGCATCAAGAATAAAAGACTTAAAGGATATGGTGATAATTAGAAATTAAAAAATGACTTATTAATACAAACTGAAAATATGTTAACTACAGTTTGTAGTAATTAACCAAATTGCTGAGCTTGATAGTAATGAATGAAAATAATTATAATTATTTATAGATGGACAGAAGTCTAATCATTAAACATGCCATGGATATTGGACACTGAAGAGTAATTTAACTGGATCCATCCTACTTTATACTTACTCTTCATTATATTTATTAGTCATTAGAACAGCGTTTAAAATTATTTATGAAAACATTTTAGTCATATAATTAGGATTAATATGGAAAGTCACAATAGCTGCTCAAGCAAAGTAGGAATAAGAGTGCTGTGCTACTGTACATGCAGAACTCAACTAAACAGCAACCTTAGCTGTTGCTTTGCCAATGTAAAACATCACAATTAGCACTTCAAGCATAATGATTTTTTTTTTTTTTAATTTTTTTTTTTCCTTTAGCTGCCAAAGTGGAGGTGAGGACAGGCAATTCTGGCTGCAGGATCCAAATGTAAATCTGTCTGGGATTCTCACCTAAGCCCCCTCAACATATTGCATTTGCTTTGCCACACAGCACTATATTCAAGTTGAAACTAAATGTTTCATTTACTTGCAAGAAATGCAGAGGAAATGAAGGATACATACACTTTCAAAGCTGCTAGAAACTGCTACTGCTTTTTACAGTTCCCTCCCATTTACTGCTTTGGCAGCTGGGACGGAGGAATTCCAGCAGCAGGACTGTAGGTTACACCAGAGTACAGGTATGGAGGGAAGGGCTGGGATGAATTTTGCTGATAACTGCTCCTCTGCTTGATAGCAAAAGAGATCTGCTGAAGCAGGATGGAAAGAGTTTTTCAAAGTACTGTCAGGCTGCTGAGTGTATAAATAATCTGAGAAGTACACTCACTAATAAATTTTCTGCCTGAATTTGGGAAGGGAACTGAATTCAAGTGACTGTTCTAATAACTAGGTAATAGCAACTTCTGCTTGAAAGTGGCATACTCCAGTTCTGAGAAAGAGAAAAAAATATCTCTACATTAGCAATGAGGCCACTTGCCAGGCAAGTGGATAATCTGGAAACCTGTTACAATGGTCATGAATGTTTAACAATTACAATGTAAAGCAAACTCAAACTAAGATTTTGTGAGCATCTCTTGCTCACCCTCTGCAGTCAGGGATATGCAGGTGATACGGGAATACAAGAAAAGGAAAATACACACTCCCATCAACCTCCATTAGCCCTTTGCTATATGATAGTGGGGACAATAACTTGACAGTTGTCAGTTAGGTGACTCCGGCCTTGTGAAAAAAAATATTTACAGTTGCAATGGTTAATACTTAATGAACCCAAATCTAAACTAATTTTGAGATAGCCTGACTGTATTTATAGTGAAGGCAATATTTATCAGAAATAAATACACTGTCCATATGCAGCTGAAACATCTGTGGGCTTATATACATAACAATCATTAATCTAACATCACAAAATAAAATCATTTCCACAGACACAGAATTATGAGGAAATGCTTGCTTGTTATTTTAAAGAAGTCCTATTCTTCTTTTCTTTTACCTTTTTAAAATTCATATTTTATATATTATGTGAGTTGCATATATGAATTTCTTAGTGTCCACAGACTTTTTTGTCCCGTTTACACTGATTAATTTTCTTATGTGTTTGTAAAATCTTGCTGAAGTTAACAGGAGTCCACCTGCATGGTATTGTCTACAAAATCAGCATCTTTAGTCCAGATTGTGTTTTGTCTGACTTGATCATAAAGAGCTTTTTTTTTTTTTTTTTTTTTTTTTTTTTTTTTTTTGGAACAGGACAGGATGTTTTTTATTTTTTTATTTTTTTTTTTTTAATGTGGTTGAGCTGTTCTCTATCTAGTTTCATTATTTTTTTCCGATGTGAAATGTATACATTTTTAAACTGCAATTTTAACTACCACAGTGAATTTGAGTTATAACAAATAGATGAAGTGAGATGATAAAACATTATCACAAGAGAAATTGAATCACATTCTTTCACTTTAATGGTTAATTCCTCTTTTCTCTGAGCTCCTACATGTTTAAGTAGGAAGTAGTTTAGGCAGTAAAGGCAGAGTGATAGAGATGGCTGTGTCCTCAAAAAAAGAAACAGGCAAATTTATAAGCTGTGGTCTTTTGGCAAGTTGCTGCTGATGCTTCTTTCCTTGCAGAGCTACAGAGACCTTTCTGTGTGATTCACATTGAAAGTGATGAATGTTAGCCATGCTCTGATCTCCACAGCTCGTGCCTTTTTTTTTTTTTTCGATGTAGATGGCTATATCTCTCACTGTTCACTTTCTGACTTTTGCTTCTGTAGTATGGGGATGATTTTCAATCTCATGTTGTTAGACACAATATTTCAGCTTCAGTTGAGGTGTGTCAGCTACTAGTCACTTCAAATCTCCCCATCAGGAAGCCATCTAAGACAAGGCCTAGTGCCTCCTCTGTGAACTTATACAAGGTGGCAGCTGGTGGCCTGGACCTCAGCATCTGGATCTTGCCGTGATGTAGGCAGTAAATACAACTGACAATGTCCAGCTTCAAAAGGCAGGTCATCACAATATAGCTTTGCTGGGCTAATCACTTGATTGCAAAGGGAAAGGGACAGTGACATGAGGTAAGTGCCGGCAATCCTCATCATCCTAAGCATGCTGTCCTTCTCCAGCATATAGCTCCCCTGCTTTGCATTGTCAGCATGTTAAATAACCATATATTTTGCACAAATGCATTTAAGGCCTAATCTTGGACCATCCCCCTTTTCCCATGGAAAAGCTCTCCAGAAAGAGAGGCAAATACTGCTAATAGCACTTTACACTTCAGTTACTATTGAGTTGGCACAGGCATTTTTTCCCCTTTTCCTATTTAACTTGGGTATCACTCATGAATGTTTATGCTGCGACTCATGTTGTAGGTGTGGTTTACATTCAGACATTAATACTTCAAAGAAACTTGAATCTATTTTCACTTCCCATTTACATCGTGGAAAGTGCAACGTACCCCATGGGGGATTTTCTGCTCCTCACCATGTGTACACTTTTTTTTTTTCTCTTTTTCTTTTTGGAAAAACCACCACACAACAGAGGATGTGGAAATGGTTCTGTAAAAGGAAACCAACAAAAAAAGCAGTTCCTTCTACTTCATTGCTGCAATTATAGACTGTGCATGTAGACCTTCCTACATTTACAGAGTAAGTGAAAATAGAAGTTAGTATAAAATGTAAAGCTTGTTTTTTATACAAGTTCAATGTTACTTTTCCATCATCAGCAAAGCATCTGAAGAAGCTGATCTCAAACCCTGCCTTAAAAAAAATTCCAAGTGAAATGCCTTGATTCAGAATCTTTTATGCATTCCACATGTTATGTTGGATATTTCTGAATATATTTCTGGAGTTTCTGAATATATCTGATATCCACAGATAGCATCAGATTCAGGGTGGTTATATCTGGCTTTTATTTGCAGGACACCTTTCCACCAAGACATGCTAACAACTGATATGAAATATATCTGAAATTCTAACAACACAAAGTCTAAAAACAGTCCAGTGCCAGATATTAAGTAAAGAGAGTATTTCTTCAAGGTTGGGCTTATAAGCAGGAAAGAAAAAGCAGAAAGTCTCAGATCAGAGGCCAGTGCGTTCCAGAGAGCAGCAAAAATAAAGGCAACACCTGTTGTGCCTAAACCCCTCCAGCATGGCCTCCTCCCTGGCTGTGGGGTTGGACTCCCAGAGAGATATGTGGGCCCTAATCCAGGAAGCTCAGAGATGTAGCACAAGTAAAATAGCTGGTCAAACATTTGTGATTGCAATAACTTTCCTAAAGCTTTTCCTGGCTTCCTTAAACTTATTTTTATTTGCTAAGTAGATATATTGTACAGTGCTAACCCAAGTAAAGTAAATATTGATTCCAGTCACTGAAATATTCATCAGAACTTCCTATTGTGGACTGCTCCTTCCCCACATAATTCACTTTCTAATTAATTCCAACCTAATATTGACATTTCTTAGTTATACCTAAATTAACACCTTTGAAAATTAACATTCCTTCTATGTCCATAAGGCACTAAGATTTTTTTTTGTCTGGTACAAGAAGCTTGAAATGCATTCTTTTTGGCATAAAATCAAAAAAAAAAAAAAAAAAAAATCCAAACAGGATATCACATCTCATAAAGAAACTATGCATATTACACAAGGCTTCAAATGTAGAAACAGATACTTACAGACCTTGTGTGTCAAAATGTAACAGAAGCATTTCAAAACAGTAGCAGCTGCATGCACACAATTTGAGTTTCCTCAACATCATCCAGAGTCAGATTTCTACAGAACTGGATGTAGGATTTGCAAAAAAAATGTGTGTGCATTGTGTGCCTGTAATTTGCTCCTAGTTAGGGTACATTCCTGTTAGATAATGAAAAGCTATATAATTGGTATTTAACTCAAAAGATGAGACCTTCACACAACCTTCAGGTGCTATAGTGATAATTTTTACATGCCCAGTTCATTCAAACAAAATCTGCTACAGTGCTGGAAGTCACCAGATGGTGCTGTTAAAGATAGCCAGGCAAGTTCTGCTCTGAGGAATAAGTAGTCAGTCATGCCTTGGAAGAAATACTACATTAGGTATGGTGAGAGTTTTTAATCACTGTTGCCCAACAGCTGACCTAACTCCCGATTTCTCTCTGACTGTAGTCCACATCCCAGGTATACAACAGCAGTAGCAACATGCTGTACTATCAAAATGCATTGAAGAATGCATTTGCAGAAGTGTTTGGAGGGTAGGAATATTTGGTGGCCCATGCATTTGCTGGGGCATCCCAGAGAGGGCTCTGCTTATCTGGACCCAGTGCAGATGGACCACTTCAGGAAGGAAGCCGACTCAACGCTCATTCCTTGATGTTCAGTCTTACTGCTAGCACTGCAAACAAAGGGGTTAAATTCCAGTAGCTCTGGCACTACTACCTTTTTGTGGTGCGAAACTAGCAATGACCACAAGACCATTTTATACAGACCACTGTACTGGCTCTGATAGCAAGGACTTTTAGACCATATGACTGGCTCATATTTAAACTGTTGGCCTACAGTAGAAATACCTCACAGTTCACCACCGGTTCTTTGAGCTCTCCATTCCTTAAACCACTTTAAAAAAAAAAAAACAAAAAAAAACAAACAAAAAAAACAGTTATAAAAGGCAGTTCACAGTTTATTCCTGCTGGGGAACGCTTATATCAACCTCTGAACTTCCTTATTTCTGGACTGAGAAAAATGGGTGCACTGTTTCTTCTCATAAACAAGTTGTTCCCATGTTCTGTGGGAATGTTTATATCTAAGAACGCTCCATGTGCAGGTGGTGATCTGCAAGAGTAAAATACTTCCCACTGCATCAGAACTGACCTTTCACATGTTAGCTACACCCAGCTTCAAACTGGGATTTTTATTTATTTTTATGTATTTACTTATTTATTTTTTGTTGAATGATATTTCTAGTAGTCCAGTAATTTCTGAGTGATTTCTGAGTGATACTCAGCATCTGAAACAAGGTTTTTGTCTGCTCCAACACTGGCAGAAGTGACATTTACAGACCTACTTTTGTTCTGAATTGGCTTGTTTATAGTAGATATGGCCTGAAGTCCTGGGGTCTTATGGCAAAAGTACTATGCAATTTCTATTACTCTTATCTAATAAATTCAAATTGTTTAATAAAAATAATAGCAGAATTATTATATCTTATAAAATAAATTTTCATTTTAGTCTTCAATTTAGCAGTGTGTAAAGTGAGGACATGCCATGTTAAGAATTATTTAGAGAAATGAGAAATCCCAATAACCTGAAGTCTTGATTATCAAAATTTTTTTCTAACCAATACCTATTACTGGAATCAGCTTCCATATAGAATTTTGATTGCTGCAGGAAAGCAATTTATTTTTAGCAGAAAGCAAGCCATTAGTTTTTTTTCCTTATCCCATTTGTTGTAAGAAATGGTAAATAGACTTTACATCTTTGTTAATGAATTTTTCTAAGTGTTTTGCAAATGATTGGACATGAAGTGGGATGTGGAACACACAGAACCAAGAACATCTCCCATATTCCCACAAGTGAAAGTTTAAAAAGATTAAGCTTTTTACTCTGTATATGTCAGAGAAAAATGAGTCAAGTCCTATTTCAACATGATAAAGAATCTAGATGGGCTTTTAAGATCTGGTACTGTACCTGGAAAGAACATTGTTATATCAATATAAAATTGAATTGAATAGTCCATGTCAAAGAGAAGGAAATTGAGCTTCAGTTGTTGTTGGTAGGGAGGATATCTGGAGGATATCTGGAGGATATCATGGTTACACCAGAATGCAAGTATTATGTATTAAATTGATCATAGTAGATTAAGTTAATTTGCAGAAAAGGTAGTATGTTATGTATCCTTGAAAGACAGCAGGCATTTAGGAAATTATGAACAGTTTAAGAGTTGTTCTATACCAACTGATCCTTTATGTAACACCTAATAGTCAGATTTCTTTGGAAAATTGATAATTTTTATTTACTTTTTTTTTTTTTTCTGGATATTTTTTTCCTCCAATAAATAGATAAAGGTATGCAGAGTATCCATTTAAAAATACTTAATGCTCTACTGATTCATGGCTCAATAAATGCTAATAGAAGCAATGATTCATCCATGGTTAATTTATGTTTTATTTATTTATTTATTTTCCTCCCGATATTTGTACAACTATAGTTTAAAAATGCTATTTATGTGAATTATGGTAACAGCTAAATATTACTCTGAGGATCTAAGTGCTGCTGTGGTATCCATTGTGTCAGATGTAGCTCTTTCAACCTACTGTAGTGCGAAAGGATAGGACAGTTTGAATCATGAACCAGCTATGCTGTGTCTATATAATAATGAATTAGGGATGGAACAGGTTGACCAGAGAAGTTATGTATGCCCCATTCCTGGAAGTGTTTTAGGCAAGGTTGGATGGGGCTTTGGTCTAGTGGAAGGCCAATGGCAGAGTATTGGAATTAGATGATCTTTAAGGTCTCTTCCAATCCAAACCATTCCACAGTTCTATGACTTGCATCCACTTAAACCCTCTTTCCCACCAAAACCAGAATCATCCATACTGCGGATAGTCCCTGGCTCATGTTGAACCCTGACCTCAATCTGACTGTTGTATGGGAGAAAACCATTTGGCCTTAGGAGAAAACCACATGTGGGAATGTGCCAGCCATGTAACAGCATTGATCAGGTGCCAGTGCTTAAACCTAGTCTGGACTAAGTTTAGTTTGTTAGTACAGCTATAGCCAAATAGGCCAGTTCTGTAATGATAGGCAGCTAAGTCATTGAGTGATGAAAAGTTATGAGCTCCTTCCCAGTTTGTGGGGCTCAGGTGGAATAGCAAGGACATTAAGTACTTGCTGCATAGGAAGTTTGCATAAAGTTGTTTCTTTCTTCAAGAAATGAAAATATCCTTCCCAAGACTTGTTTTTGCACAGTGTCTTCCCTTTCTTTCCCTTGAGAAAATCTTTAGTCTTGGTCACTTAGAGGAGGTTGATTTGTTTGCAGGGTTGCCTATGAACTTGGCTATGGTTCTGAGATTTCTGAAGACACATCAGTCCACTTGAGTTTTGGTATTTCTGTGCCAGAAGTAGTAAAACAAATTGCATTCAGGGTGTACCTTGAGTACTAAAGATTTTTTCCCCACTGGAAATCAGAGGTGTAAGATCTTCCACATCAAGTGTTCTCACTTGAGAAATGAGTAGTGTTGGTATCAGAAGTAACAGTAGTATCCAAAGGCAGGGTAATATTTCATTGCCATAGTCTGCTCTAAATGTAGATATATAACTTTTTAACATTTGTGGGAACACTATATGCAGGATGCTGTGAGAATGTATTCTCTGAAGCTGTGCAGAGCGAAAGGAGAACATATATTTCCTTTTTGCTGACAGAGAGATTTCATCCGGCTGCTTAACATTCAAAAAGCTAAAGAGGTTTTTCAGAGTTGAGTCTTAAGACTAAAGATGTCCTGAAGCCAAAATAAGAATGCAGTCATGAATTAGCCACTACATTGACCATTACTAAAATCACTGCAAGACATTTAACAAACTGCAGAGCAAAGTCACTTTTACACCAAGGAACTTGGAACAGCTCTGACAACGTAGTGTCAAGCTCATTTTTCAGTGCCTGAAAAGGGATTGCTGTAATCAGTTCCAGGAACATGATTGTGGCTGTCAATACTCATCTTGCGAATTTATATAGAAATAACAATGTCAATGGCTGTTTCCGTCAAGCCCAAAATTTAGGTTCCAGGTTATTAGCAGATACTCTATACCCTTTTCAAACTAAAGGTAAGATACATGACAAAGAGAAATGCCATTCTGCTCTCCTGCTTCTTTGGTGGCATGGTGAGGAGATGTGACTGGTGCCTTTCACAGGGCTGTATGAACATGCAGTAAGCAATGTTTGTTAGACAGAATGAGTTTATTCATGTGTGATAACAGAAGAGTGGCCATGGCATTGTACAGGTGCCCTGCTGTGCCCAAGCTTTCTACAAATATAGTACTTACCTTTCATAAATCACATCCACACAGCTGTGTGCTCTAGATCTGCATACAAAACATTCATACCAGGATTTTTACTTTCAAGTATTTCTTCACAAGTGTAATTTCTGCATATATTTCTTAATTCATATATGCACAGGAAGACATGCATGAAATATGATGTTTCTTGAAATTACTATTTATTTATTTATTTTTCTTTCTGTATCAATCTGGTCATTTAGATTATTGATTCACAGGGACAGGGACTGTATATTACTATATGACTTTATAATACTAAGGAGAAAGAAGCTCAGTCTCAGCTAAGCTCTTTTGACAAGAATAGAATACATATTTAAACAACTAAGAAGCTATCCCAAGCTTACCACTTCAGAGAATGCTATATTGTAATGTGTCCAAAGGGCACAGCCATGGAGAAGGACCTGTAGAGATACTTTAAAATGTGGGTGCTGCTTCCAAAAGTTCAGAGATTATAAAAAGGAAAAATATCACTGTCAGGCTTTCCTTGTTTCCCTTATATAAGGAAAATGCATCTTTGGTGTAAGGGCTGGGCTGATCATTGACTGATCCATGGTGGGGATAGAGAATGCTAGTCTTGTGCGACAGTGAGAGTATGCAATGATTCAACTTTATTTTCTGCCTTGTGTAACAGAAAGCTCTGCCCTAACTAGGTCAAGCACAGTCAGCCCTGCATACTGGTTCACAATATTGGCTTAAAGGGACAACATCCTATGACATTCAGCAGGATTATTTGAAGGGTAAAATTTAAAGGTACATTAAATCAATAACAAATCACTGGAAGAGATTTGAAGTTCAGAACCCTCAAAAAAAAAAAAAAAAAAAAAAAAAAAAAAAAGAGTTAAAAGTCCAGAAGATGAAAACAGGGCTAGCTAAATGGAGATAAGCTCACTTTCACATTTTTTTTCTACCTGTGAACTATGTTTGACCTGGAGGATTTGTGACATAAGACTAAAATCTCCTTTAAGCAATGATTTACACCTTGCATACCAATAACTTGCTCACAGTTTATAGTGTTGACATGCAATATGTTCTGTCCTTATCCCTGGCATCTGATGATGTGCTGAAATGTGACGTGCAGGCTCCAAAAGTTAGCTGGAAGCTATGATTCCATCAAGCAGAGAGGTTAAAGGAGGAAACCAGATGGAAGTTCTTCAGGTTAACCATGGGCATAAATAAACTAAGACCCTAAGCAGCAGTGATGGTCCATTTTGGTTCTGTGCTTTTTGCAAAACAAGAACAACAAGAGTAAGACTGCTGCTTGCACTCATGTAACTGCACTTTAATACTACTTCTGTTGGGATTTAAATGGCACTAGCAATGGGACAGTCATTCTTTTCAACCATGTGACACAGATGTGAACTCTGCCTGAAGAAGCTCAATATCTGAGAACATGTTAATACAGTTTTTCCACAGACGAGGGAGAAATAAGAGCGCTACGTTGCCATTTTTTAGACGCCAGGGCAGTTTTACCTCCTCTTGTAGAGCAAACTTCTAGATCATCTCCCTGAGCACTCATGGTCAAATTTAATGGATATTTGCTATATTTGACTATCCTTGAATATTACTGGAGAAACCGCACATGGTTTCAAGATTTCCTGAAATTACCATACAGTTTGACAATGGCTTTATATGCATACATTTGCATTTTTGTGTGCACTGTTCAGCAGCCTCAGTACCCCAAAGCCACAGATTTAAGTGCAAAATTAAAACAGAGAAAGCATCCTGCCTGAATCTATATTTATTGAAGTACAAGGGTGGAAACTGATTTGTGCTCTTGGGTTTTTAAGAGAGTAAAAACACAAAAAATGTTCTGTAAATACATACTCAAAGGTAGTTGCAATATTTCTACAATTGCTAACTCCAAACAACTGGAGAAAGAGAGCCTCTTTAGCATTCTGGCTGGTGCTGTGAATTTGGTGCTGATGGACATACAGGGTACATGCTCAAAACAGTTCCCTGCAACACATTTAAAAGAACCTTAGGCTACCTCAAAAGAGGGCATTCTCCTTTAGCAACTATATTTATACCTCTTTCCCCTCAGGCATAGCTTTGGCTTCAGAAGGTACAAAAAGAAAATGAGAAAATGACCGTAATGTAATGATACCATAGCTTACTATGCTTGCCTGAATCACTGTAGTCATATCTGTAATGTTTAGGGAAGGTGAAGGATTCAGAGACCTTTTGAGTTCCCTTTTGCTGGATTCCTAAAGTCTGCAAAAGTACTTGATTACAGGTAAGGCATATATTCAAAATAATCTCAGTACTAGAAGCTTATGGTGACTCATTTGACATAATTTCCATGTGGCTGAGTTTTCCTCTGGAGGCATTTCTTGCAATCCACTGATTATGGAAGTGACTTTGCTCCTGTGGTAAATGGTAGAGATGAGGTTTGAAGCTCTTCTGAAAGCTACAGAGATCTTGGTGAACTCTCCTCAATGTTAATACATGCCTTTCATTGATATAGTGCCTTTCGGTTTCTTAGATGGGTTCTTTCTGTAATATTCCCTTTGTGATGTGCTCCCTTAAGAGGCTGCCAGCTCCAAAAGAAATGCACTTACTATGCTTTTGCTTTGCTAATAGTTTGATGCTTTCTCTAGGAAGCAGAACATATTAGCTATTAGCAAGTATTGAATTCCTTACAGGTTTCTGTTGTTGTTCTGCAGTGGAAGTCTGATTTAATTGATTTATGATGTTCCAGTGGGTCTCCATTTAGTTCAACTGTCACACAAGATGGAGTAACAATTAGATTTGCAGTTAAGAGCTTCTGTGTGGTTTCTTTTTTAGCCTTGTTTTCTTGCATAAAATCAACTTTAAAAATCACTTTTAAAACAGCAATATCCTCTTGAAGGGCTTGTTAGAACAATATCCTGAACTTGATTTTGTGCAAATAAAATTAGCAATTCACTTACTGCACGTGAGAAATCCTGTTGATTTAAACTCCTCAATTGTATTTATTCCCTGAAGAATTCAATCCAAAAAAATCCAGACTCAGGTTGACAGAGACTCTGACAGAGACAGTAGCTTTCCTGAACAACTCCACCAGTAACTGAAATACTTCAGTCAAGACTTATCGTCAATTAGAAACAATGCATTTTCATTGGAGAATCACTGGAGAATATTCCTTTTTTTTTTTTTTTTTTTTTTTTTTTTTTTGTGCAAACTAAAATGGTACTTCTTTAGCTTGTCAAATAAGTTTTAGTCAATTTGACTTTTGGAAAGACAAAATCACTTTTCAGCTATAAGAGGGAAAAAAAGGAGAAAAATTAATTAATTTCAAACTTTTCAAATGTATAGCCGAATCACTATAAAAGTCACAGTCCTGGGTGTGGAAGAGAAAGAGGTCTCCAGTTTTTATATGTTTATTGTATGTTTCTTATAGAAGTTGAGAGATCTGGGTGAGGACATGGGAACTTTGATCAGGTGGAGCCTTAAAAAGAAGTGTCCAGAATTTGAGGCAGAGCTGAAGCAAGAGGTTTGAAACAGGCTCTCCAGATTCTGCAGAGCACAGAAGGAAAACTAATATGAGGAGTATCTTATCACAGAATGGGTAAGGTTAGAACAGACCTCTGGAGGCCATTTGGTCCAAATCCCATGCTCAAGCAGGGACACAAAGTAAGTGCTAAGGGCCACATTCAGACAGCTTTTGAATATCTTCAGGAAGGGAGCCTCCACAGCCTGTTTCTTTCCCTGGACACACATACTGCAAAAAGGTGCTTCTTGATGTTCAGACAGAACCTCTTGTCTTCCAGTTTGTGCCCATTGCTTCTTGTTCTGTCTTGGGACAGGAATCACAGAATCACAGAATCATATAGGTTGGAAGAGACCTTCAAGATCATTGAGGCCAACCTCTGACCTAACACTAACAGCCTTGCTCTGTCCTCTTTGCACCCTCCCATAAGGCACTGATATAAATTGATAAGATCCCTCAAGCCTTCTCTTCTCTGGGCTAATGAACCTTTCATGAATTCGTCATGAAGCAATGTCAGAAAAGTCCATTTTGAATGGAAAATACCAGCCAGTTCTTACAATGCACTTACTCTGTCTCACAGATAGGGACTCATAGCAAGGCAACAACAACAACAACAACAACAACAACAACAACAAAAACAACAAAACATTTGCATCAAGAGGTAGCTATTTAGATTTAGTTTTGTTTGTAACAGACTTATGGCCTGTTTTGCAAATTCTTTTATTGTCAAACCTACTTTTCTGCCTATGCCTGAGAGTTTTTAGCGATTGCACAGTGATCATGCAAATGGTTTTAACATGTAGAGTTGCAAAATGAGTTACAGAAACAAAGGCAATACACAACCTCAAAAGATCAGAAGAGGATTGTTGCTGTGTCCATCTTTCTGGTTTTAGTAAATATCTCAATGCAGAAGTGAAAGAGAATGATCTGATCAAAGACAGAAAGAGAATGTGACAGAAATATAACTGCCCTGACCACAAAGCAGTTGCTCTGTAGCAGTTTAACCAGGTTCATGCTAGTGAAGTCCATACAAGAGTTTGCAAGTTTTCTAGGAGATATGCTTTAAATGAATAAAGAACAGAAATAGAATGCTTCCAACACACTTAAACAAAAAATCAGGAGAAAAACACCCCAAAATAATGGAATTCATTTTGCACAGTGCATTATGCTGCAGCTCAGAAACAACATATGCTCTTAACTGCTGTGTCCTAAAGGTAGTGTACTGGGTAGTGAAGTTATGTACTAATATATATATATATATAAAAGTAAAAACGTGTCTTTGGTGTTTCTAGGTCTGAATTTGGTGACCCAAAATATGACAACAAAGCCAATATGTTTTCCAGAATGGCAGATAGGGAACCAACTTTTATCTTCCCTTCCCTTCCCTTCCCTTCCCTTCCCCTTCCCTTCCCTTCCCTTCCCTTCCCTTCCCTTCCCTTCCCTTCCCTTCCCTTCCCTTCCCTTCCCTTCCCTTCCCTTCCCTTCCCTTCCCTTCCCTTCCCTTCCCTTCCCTTCCCTTCCCTTCCCTTCCCTTCCCTTCCCTTCCCTTCCCTTCCCTTCCCTTCCCTTCCCTTCCTTCCCTTCCCTTCCCTTCCCTTCCCTTCCCTTCCCTTCCCTTCCCTTCCCTTCCCTTCCCTTCCCTTCCCTTCCCTTCCCTTCCCTTCCTTTTTTTTCTTTTTTTTCTTTTTCTTTTTCTTTTTCTTTTTCTTTTTCTTTTTCTTTTTCTTTTTCTTTTTCTTTTTCTTTTTCTTTTTCTTTTTCTTTTTCTTTTTCTTTTTCTTTTTCTTTTTCTTTTTCTTCCAGGGAGGGAGGGAGTGGTGTGTGTGACATGGACAGATGAATCAGATAAATTGTATCATTTTTGTATTTTTAAAGCATCTGATTAAACACTTTGCAAATATATATTAAAGAATTAAAAGAGGGATAGAGTCTGTCTCACATGTTGACCAGTGTAGCCTTCAATATATGAGGAGAGAACTGGACTGAAGATTGAGCAGGACAATTAGTACTCCAAAAAGCAACCAGTCCAGGCCCAAAGAGAAGGTAAAGTTTGCTGAGAGTGAAAGCTGGAACTGTTTTTTTCAGCATCAAAAGAGGTCTTTGTGCTAACAGTCTCATTGTCCTTTGCCTGGACTTTCATGACATCTTCAGTCAAAATAATGAGTAATAGAAGTAATTTAGATGTTGATCTATTAAAAAATTCTTTATGTATTTTACCTTTTTTATTATTATTACTTATTTAATCTTTTTGAGAAAAATTCTAGATATTGCAGACTTTTTCCTAAGGGTACTTTTGTGTAGCTGTACTAAAGCATTGAACATTCAAGGCTGATTTCTATATAACTCTTGAGTGGGCGAGCAATGATGTTTGCTAGAATTGTCCATCTCTTTTCAAGTGTAAACCTAATCTAGATGTATTTGCAGTGTCTTTGCTCCCTTCACACACCCAGATCTGTCAAGTCTGCTGGTCTGTGAATGAGACTTGCTTGGTTGCTTCACTTTTATTATCAATATTTTTCGTTATCATGTATGTGAGGTATTACAGGAAGGATCTTTCTTGGTCCTACATCAGATAATACATGTTTTGACTTCTGGGGTCACAGAAGTGAAGGAGATGTCATGCACGCTGCCTAGAGTCCCAGCTCAATGGAACACTTGTGAGAAATGCACATTCCCAGCTGTAGATTATGTTTGTGGCACATTTCTGGTTCCATACCCCTAAGACCTAATTGATCCTGCACCAAAATCCCCCATAGCAGTATCTCATGTGAGACGGAGGTCCATGAAAAGTCTGTGAACCTGTAGAGCCCTTTGGAGTTACTGGTCTGAAGAGAGACCTCATGCTGTGGTATTCTTTGCAGGGGTTACAGCAGACTAGCTTCACTTTTGCTCAAAAAAGCACCTTGCATTCACTAACTGACGTTCTTAAGCTTCCTTTTGTCAATATGTGTCTGTATGGATAGATGTATCTTGATGCTACAGCCTCCCTTTTGATGTATAGACGACTCTAGATCTATGTATACAAATGTCTAGTGTATACAAGAGCATGGTGAGCAGATAAGAAGTGACAGGATTCTGATGTGCTTGACCTGGGTACACATCAGTCCAATTCATTAAACCACCACACAATCCAGCATGAGGACATTTCCAGTGTGGAAAAGGTGGAAAATCAGAAAAATGTGAATGTTGGAGTAATGAGGTGTCATGGAAATCTGAACTGAAAAACTGTAGACTAGTCTGTTATCAGTAATTTTAACTTGTGCTGTCAATTTATTAATTTGATGGCAACTCAGAGTTACCCCAAACTTAAAAAGAAAACGGAATCTTTGCTCGATGAGTCAGAACTCTTTTCTGTTTTTCCTGACCACCACCTATGTGGGTTAGACCACACAGCTCATGAACAACTTTGAATAGAAACAGTAGATGTATTTCCACCCATCAGTGAGCCAATAAATAACTGTAATTCCAGGAACAGTACATATAATCAGTTAGTGTTTTGTATCATTTAGTTTATATACTGTGTATTTTTACACTTTTTACATTTTAAAAAAAACGCTCTTTAATGAGATATACATATGAATATGTGTGTAAATCTGTGCATTGATGTACAGAACATGATAATACAAAAACACACATACAGGTAAAAATATATAGTCACAAAGAGTTCCCTCTAACTGAAAAAAAAAAAAAAAAAAAAAAAAAAAGAAAATCAAAAAAACAAAAACAGAAAAACAACACATGAAAATTTCAGAACAAGAACTTTCATGTTGGATTTGACTGGAAACTCTCCAATCCAATGCTTTGCTTCAGCAGAGGACAAAAGTGAGAGTCTGAATGCCCATAGAACTACTATGCAACAAAAGCTAAAATGGTGTAATGATCTGTTAGTTTGGTCCCCATAACTTCATGTAGTGCTCATGATACTCCATCAGAAGATGTGACACCATCCTTAACTTTTTACTGGTGTCTGTGGCTTCACACAGAATCATAGAATCATCAAGGTTGGGAAAGACCTCCTAGATCATCTGGTCCAATCATCCCCCTACCACCAATGTCACCCACTAAACCATGTCCCTAAGCATCATGTCCAGCATTTCCTTAAACAACACCAGGGATGGTGAGTCCAGTACCTCCCTGGGCAACCCATTCCAATGCCTAACTACTCTTTCTGAGAAAAAATGTTTCCTCATTTCCAACCTGAACCTCCCCTGGTGCAACTTGAGGGCATTCTCTCTGGTCTTATCACTAGTTACCTGTGAGAAGAGACCAAACCCAAGCTACTCACAACTCCCTTTCAGCTAGTTGTAGGGAGCAATTAGGTCTCCCCTAAGCCTCCTCTTCTCCAGACTAAACAACCCCAGTTCCCTCAGCTGCTTCTCGTAGGACTTGTGTTCCAGGTCCTTCACCAGCTTCGTAGCCCTTCTCTGGACACACTCCAGGGCCTTGATGTCCTTCTTGTACAGAGAGATCCAAGACTGAACAGAGTACTTGAGGTATGGCCTCACCAGCGTATAATTCTCTTTCATCATATGGCCAACAGATAAGAAAAAATATGACTATTTTAAACATGCAGTCTGTGTCATGAACTTGCCTCAGCCAAATGTGAAGCGATGTTTGATAAATTGTTAACCATTCTCCAGGCTGATTAAAGAATACCAAAGATGACTGGTAGAACAAGCTATAGTGAATGATACAAGTAATTATAGAATTCCCTACATCTCTCAAGATTATTTGAGATGGTTAACTATAGAATATGGATACTAACAGTTGCCACAAATCTGAGCTTACGGTGGTTTGTGATTGCCTAAATCCAATTTCAGATGTGAGGCATCTTCTCCTATTCTTGCAAGTATTTGTTGCTGAGTCTTACTTATAGTACCATTCTTTTTAATTAGGTATGGCACAGCTTTTCCTAACAATAGACCATTGGAAATGGTTTGTTCTAATTCACACTCCTAAACTTTGCACAACTAAGCACTGAAGATTGCTGAATGAGTGAAAGGTTGCAGATTTGCTCATCTCTGTGAGATAATGAAACCTCAAAATAGTGCTTGTAAAATAACAGCTCACTGGCTGTTTATGAGATACATAAATTACCACTCACAGTTCATTCTGCAGATTAGCACATGTTATTCGTTTTATTTTTTGCTAGGAGGCCTGTAAGAATTTGGTGCTTTAGAAAAACAAATAATACATTTACTGCATCTCTAAACCTGTGGTTCTGTTTTCAAAACTTCCCTACAGTGCAAAGGTCAAATTTTGAGGAAGTACTGAAACTGAAGCAGTGAGAATTTGACTTTCAGTACTCCTATGTGTGATGAAATGTAACTGTACAATCCCTTGAAAAGATTTTAGTGCCAATCATTGATTACCGAGTCTGAGCTTTCCTGACTGTCCTGAGGATGATCTCCCTGGGAACATCACAACAGGCAGACAGGGTGCTATTAACAGTAGATGTGAGTCTGCTGTCTCTATTACCATTTTGTACAGTCTGCAAGAAAGTGAAATCCACTCTATTAAGGAGTCCATCTTGTTTCCAACATTCCAACATAAATGTCTGGACTTAGAATCATCTAAAGCAACTCACCAGATCTCCAGCTAGTTTCTTTTATATATACACACATTTATTTATTTACTTACTTCGCCAAAAGAAAATCAGTAATTAGCAAAACAGATAGCTGTGTCCAAATGACTAGTTAGGACACCTCAGCTCAGAGACAGAAAAGTTACAAGGAATGATGAAGGTTTTTTTCATGATAGTGAAGGTTCAATTCAGCTCCCCAAGGAGATGACTAGACTGAATTGAGAGGCCCTGAAGAATCTTAGACAACCAGCTAAGGCAGAGATAGGATAAAGCATGTTCCCTCTTGGAATACCAGCTGAAGTGTAGATGGGATAACACAGAGAGTTTTAAAAGACTGTAGAGGAAGGACTATGTTTAGGCAATGTGGCTGCCTGATGTTGACCCTGGACCCTCTATTACCTCGTTTCTCTGCCTATCTAAGGTCAGGAGCTTGTAGGGTAATAGCATTCAAACAGGACACAATGACCCAAGGCCCATGTTTAACACTAAGCAGACAATATTGTGATTGCAGGATATGGAACACCCCTGAAAAAGCATGGGAATAAATAATTGAAGATGCACCAAATTAGTGAATTCTCTACGTGAATTCTCTAATTGCCTAGTTTTAGAACACTTTAGCAATTAAATGAAATTTGGACACCAGTGTGTTCTGAAAATAGTACCCTAATTGCTAAGTGTCAATATGCTGAATGTTAATCCTAAAATCTTTGATTCCCATTTCTGTATTCAGAGTGATGGAAAGTAATTCTTAGATAACTTTAACACTTCATCTGAACTGCTATAAGACATGCGTAAAACACCAGCAGAAATATTAATTTCTGTACTCAATGATAATATTTTTTTTCTGTTACTACATGGGTGATGATCTTCTTTTCTGTTTCCAGCTTTTTTTTTTTTTTCTTTTATTTTTCCCCTATAAGATCTAATTGATAGATAATAGCTACTTTCTTCTCCACAGACATGATGGCTTGTAAGTGGTTTTATTTTTGAGAAACTCTCTTACCTGTTCCAGCCCTAGAAATCTGCAAGCTTCTAAATCCCAACTGCTTCTCTCTACACTATGCTAAAAACAAGAAGTAAAAAAGATAATTTTGATGATAATGTATTCACTTCACTTATTGTTTCTTTCATCTGGACTGAGATCAAGAATGAAGCACAGGGAGAAGTTAGCAGGACATAAATGATGATATTTTTATTGCTTTGTCAAATGTGAGCCAGATTTTCAATGGGCTTGTTTTACTAGAATTTGGCTATCTCACTTGCAGTAGCACAAGTAAATTAGTTTGCATCTGTTGAATATTTTCAATCATAGTTGCACATAAAATGTTCAGCTACTTCAGCTTTATCAATAGCATGAGCCTTTTGGAAGGTATGCACAAAGAAAACTAAATCAGAAGATTTCAAACAGAAACATCTTGGACTGTCACAGGGGCTGTGGTCCTAAGTGCTAGGCCAATCAGTAGCCAGTGTGGCTTATGTCCACTCTGCAGTTGTGCTGGTCTGTTACCTAAACTAGCTGGAGGCAGCTCTGCTTTTGCTTTCAGGGCCTCAAGGGCACTTCCAATCCTGACTCTCCCTGACCAGCCCACCCAGGGCTCCCCTCACTCTGCCCATGGCCCAGGACCCCATTTCAGACCCCAGAGCTGCCCACCTCTGCCCCAGAGATACTACAGCAAGGGTAGCCTCCAGCACTCCAAAGCCCTGCCCTGCCCAGTCATGGGTGGAGCTGGGCCCACTTACAGGCCTATGTCCCCTTCCTGGCCTTGGACTGTCCCTTTCCCTGTCCCCAGTGAAATGGCCACTGCTCTGCCTGCCCTGCTCCTGGCTGGGGTGTTGAGAAGGACCCAGGTACTGGCTGTAAGGATCTGACAAAGCCTCATGTCAGCCAGGAGCATGATAAGAAAGAACATCCCTAATTCACAGGGTTATTTCTTCCCCCTGGTTTATTGGTTTGTTAAAAGGTTTTGTGAGAGGAGTGGGAAAATAGCTGTAGCACAATACTCTGAAATCAGAGAAATATCTAAAGACAATAAAGGCACAACTGTGCAGTGATCTTGTACAGTGAGCCTAGTTTATAAATGCTGCAGACTTCGAAATCACCATTTGTCTACCCCAGAGTATGCGTGCCAGAACTGGGGACGCAGTTCTGTGTTTATGATTAGATGACACCAACAGGAAGCTAGTGGCTATCTCATCTCTCCTGATACCACAGTGGGAGCTTGTGTTCCCTTTAAACCAATTTTCTGAGAAAATGTTGTGACTGGCTGAAGTTTTTACGTACGTAGCGTGCTATGAGGCAAAACATCTAGCAGTCTTTGGACATGCACGGCTAGGTTTGTAGCCCAGCAGCTTGGGGAGATGCATGCTCTTCTGTAGGATTGCTTTTAACCCTGATGTCTGGAAGACTGTTGTGAGCAACATCTCCTGCCAAATGTATTTCCCTGCCAGAAAAAAAAAAAAAAAAATTCCTTTTGGACTGTAGTTCACAGTTCCTGATTCTGATGTGCATTCTCCTCCCTGTTAGAATGCTACTGCTCCTCATGCCACAGGGGGGTTGGTCATTTCTGTAACACAGAGGGGCTCCTTCTGCTGTCCTATGAGCCTGTCCTGTGCCTCAGTATCCTGAAAAAATGTTCCTAACTGTGCCAAGGCTTCCCCCTTCCCTTCCCTTCCCTTCCCTTCCCTTCCCTTCCCTTCCCTTCCCTTCCCTTCCCTTCCCTTCCCTTCCCTTCCCTTCCCTTCCCTTCCCTTCCCTTCCCTTCCCTTCCCTTCCCTTCCCTTCCCTTCCCTTCCCTTCCCTTCCCTTCCCTTCCCTTCCCTTCCCTTCCCTTCCCTTCCCTTCCCTTCCCTTCCCTTCCCTTCCCTTCCCTTCCCTTCCCTTCCCTTCCCTTCCCTTCCCTTCCCTTCCCTTCCCTTCCCTTCCCTTCCCCCCCCCCTTTTTTCCCCTCTTTTTTCTTTTTTTTTTTTTTTTTTTTTTTCCCCCTTTCCTTTCCTTACCATTTTTTGAAGACTGGTCCATGTTGTACTACATTCATGGGCAATATAAAATTACATGCAATCTGAATTCACTCAGTTCATGTCTGTTTCACTGTAATGAGAAAAAAAAATGCATCACACTGTAATATGGCAATGATTCTATTACACCTTGGATCCCTTGGTACACCAGGACACCCTATAGCTTGGATATTAGGACATACATCTAGGTGTAAGACTCTGGTTCTCATGGCCTTGGTGTAAAGGCTGTATGTAGATCTTTTGTATCATTGGATATTTCGATGTCTCACTCTTTCTTGGATCAATTATTGACAGATTCTTGCTGGCAAATAGGCTACAGCCTATTTGTGGTCTTTCTTTGATGCATGTTAAAAATGGTTAATCATTGTAACCCTTTTCAGACAAGTGAAGGATGCTTCCTCAATTCCCCTGTTTTGAAAAATACTATAATTCTATCAGAACCTTTCTAGGATTAATGGCTTAGTTGCAGGCATTTTAATTTGCAAAACAAATAACATCTCATCAATGAAAATGAGCAAAGCACAAAAAGGACTGGGTAAAAAAATCCCAAACAAACAGATCCCTAGGAGCTGATATTAATAGGAACAAAGAGAGAGAGGTAATGAATAATTCATATAATCGTTTTGGAAAGTATTTTTAAAAAGAAACTTGATATGTGAGGAAAAGTTTTATTTCTCAGTCTTTTTCTTGTTGACTGCTTAAAGGCAGAAGTATAGGGAAGAGAAGTGAGGAAATGAAAAACTCATAAATGTGCATGTGCATGTCTGCGGGGAATCCTTTCAAAACTACTGTAACATCTATCTAGCCAAACTGCAACATATCATTCATCTCTGTCGTGTTTGAAACCCTCACATTTATTACAGTCTTTCTGAGTCAGAAAACAATTAGCAGATGGAAATGCTCTGATGTAGGATCCAACCTTTTAGTGCAAGACTAACCTTTCTCACATGCTAAAAAAATTGGGAGAAAACATGGCAAGCTACTAACTCCATGGCTCTCCTATGAGCAGTGCTTGGCTCAGGCTGAGGTTGTGGCATTACATCTCATTTTGGAAATTTGCTTTCAGTGAGTCAATGACCACATTATTATTTTTTTTTAAGTTTCTTCTAAGAACACCATCCTGTTATGACTGGTTTGTATGGATTTTGTCTTTCCTGATGTACTGAAACAAGGAGAACAATGAGAGACGCAAAAAGGGATAAGTTTTTTCATCTAACAAATTTTAGGCATCTGAAAGTTGTGCACTTCATCTAAGTACCTGTAAAGTCTTTGAAGATAGATGAGCACTTTCAGAGAGACATTCACCCCATGCTTTTTATGCGTAATCTGTAGGTGGATTGATTTCTTTGCTTCTCTCTCTACTAACCACACATCAAATTTAGATGACCATCTAATATTAGATGCATAAAATTGAATAAGATGAATCCAGGACTTTGCTAATACCAGTTTGGAAGTTAGAAATTGTGTTCCACAATGTGAGGAGATTTCTTAGTGTCATTTAAAATCTATTTGATTTTTAGTTGAATTAAAATACCTAGAGAAATTTATTCTGTCCTTGCAGGATCCACATTAATTAATTGTTCCAATAAAATGAGTTTGCTGTTCTATGATTTAAAACTTGGGATTGCTCAGATTCATATTTCTGAAAGGATTCCCCTACAGTCTGTGGCCAGAAGGTTAGTTAATAATGTTTTCTGCATCACTAATGTGTGCTCAGGCTTTTAGTCAAATACTGCAAGATCAGAAATTGGCTCTACATTTCTAATGGTGCGTGCAGAACAGGAGATGTTAATTGCTGTGCTGGAGGTAAGACAAAACCACAGGATATAGATTCCTTTAGCTCTGACATAAATATCGGTCAACAGTTTTTTAATTTTGCAGTATTGCATAGGATATGATTTGTCATATTAAATCATACTGTAAATCTGTCAAGTCATGTACTCTGAATCTTTCAGTAGTCAGATGTTTTGAAGAAAGCTTCAAGATAAAGGCAAACACTTACAGGCAACTGGGGGATTGGAGGGAATTGCTCAGGCTGCAAGAAGAAAGAGGCAAGGAGGTATCAGGAAGTCTGTCACACATGGCTGGGTGCTTCAAAGCTTGCTCATAATTAAGAACCACCGAACTTCTGAAACACAGAGTTCTTTCATATTACTGGTCAGCACATAATAAATTAACAGTCTGTGTTTGAAAGAATCCTTCATAAAAATTGGTCTGCAAAGCCATTTTTCCAATAAAGTTAACCACAGCATTTAAAGCCATGCTTTGAAGCCAACATTGAGAGAGTCTTCCTTTAGAAAATATGTCTGCAAAAATCTGCATGGTCATCTCAAAGCAAGGTGGCTCCAAAGTAGCATGTGCAGCTAAATAAACAGTTGTTTTATGTAAAATTTTTGCAGGCATTTGACATTTGGGTGAGTAACCACAACATCCAGCTTCTGAAAGGTAACCTACATGGGTATTTCCGCTACTTAATCGCCACAGGCTTTCTGGGTAGTCAGTAGAGGGAGATAAATTCTCCCAAGTGCCACCTGGAATTCCTAACTTTGTCTCCTGTCTTCAGCTGGACTCTGAAGAATCTTCTCCTTTGTCTATAGAAAAGCTGGAGAAACTAGCCATAACATCAAGATAACTTCAGCACTTGATAATATCTATGAATGATCTTTCAAATTCATTTCAGACAAAGGCTTCATATTGTGCTCATATTCACACATATTTCTCCGTTCCTTTTGTTTTCCTATGTGGCCCGAACTAGAACTAGAAGCTACATAGACCAAGAGTGTGTGATTACTGTTATAGTTGTCTTTACATTCCATTTTCAGACTCTTTATGATATCCATTTGCACAACTGGTTTGTTATTATTTAATAAGTTTATTGTACTTTAAAATATGCTATATTACCTCTAGAATTCACATATTAATCAGGCATGTCCTTACTTTTAATGATCCCTATATTACAATATTCTTTATAACAGCTAGCTGCGACATTGCTTGTTAACAATTCATTACTAATATATTTTGTAAAATATGTTCTCAAATAAGTTATTAATGAATTTAGCTGTACGTAGTAATTATTTCATAAATATTTAAAAAGTGCATGCACACACACATGCACTCACAAGCTTGATAAAAAACAATTTTGTGTAGCTAATGATCCCTTATATGCTCTCATCAGTTAAATTTATGGTTATTATGTTTTCATGTTTGGTGAGAATATAAAACAAAAACTATTTTAGAATATTGTCATTCACTAAAAGTGGCATAGAAATCCACCCAGTTTTCTTCCATAAATTGAAACAAATAGTTCTTGATTCATAGCAAAAATCTCTCTAATCTACTTCACAAAGTGAAAAGGACCAAATAACAGAAAACTCATGCTACAGAATAATTAAAAAGAAACAGCACCAATATTTCTTCACTTGTGAGGAGAACCCTTTCATTAATTGGTAAGGCAGTTTAGCTTCCGATCTTGTACCTCCTCTGCATGGCCTGTAGAATTTGTGACAGAAATACCACTAGTTCACAAAGTGACTATTAGTTATTTGCACTATGGTGTAAACAAAATTCAATAGTGTCACCTTGAGAGTGTCCCACCACCCTAGACTTTCAGCCAACAGCATGATGATATCAAGTGGAGCACACAGTAGCCTCTTCCCTGCTCATTTGGCTGGCTTGCCTCCTAATGAGAACCACAGCAAGCTGAAACTGGGGGTAAGAGAGGGAAAAGTGCCAGTCCATACTTTATCCAGGGGCTGGCTGTGGTGTAGATGTAGACTTTGTCATGTAAATAGATTGAATATGTAAAAGTAAGAGAGGAAACAACTGCATGAAAAAAACTAAAATGATTTATCCAATGCTGCAGCAACAGACACTAATATGTGTGGCAGTGCTATCCTGAACCTGAGTCCTAGACTTGTGGCTCCTCTGAGCCATTCAGAATAACTGCCATTTCACTACTATACTATGTAGGACAAATCTTAATTTCGTAGGAGTATATAGTCAAGGATTGAATGATGGGTGATTCACAAGTAAGGATATTTTCTGTCAAATTCAAAAGTAGGCTGACTGGCATTTTCTAGAATGATTCTAGAGTGTAGCACTTTCCAGATTCTCTACAACCACAAAGAGACAGAGGAAAACAGTGGAAAATGAATGCATAAAGGAATAATTCATGCTTTAATTTTGAATACTGGGAGCAGTTCCCCAAATTCTTCTCAGCCAGAAAGCTGTGCAGATTTTAGTTCCATAGATTAACGAATGGATAAGAGGCAGAAGTTGCTCTGTATATTGTATGATGGGAAGTGAAGTCAGACTCAAGGAAATTAATATTGAGCTATTGTTCTCCTTCTGTTTTTAATGTGATAAAATTTTAGCACTCCGGTCATGCAGAGCAATTTTAATCATTTAATGTCTTGTATTTTTTTCTTTTTGACAATGAACAATTCTACTACACTTCATATTGCCTGTATCAGTAATATTGTGAAAGAACAAGGCATCTACTATCAGATCATGGAAAAAAAAAAAAAAAAGACCAAGCAAAGAGAATTAAACATGTCATAAAAATTATTAATGGCATTATTAATAGCCAGGTCCTTGTCAAAACACATTATAACATTTCCTTTGGAGACATTAAAATGTATCATGGGAAATGGACAAGATGACCTAATAGATCTTTTCTATCTCTTTTCTCACATAATCACGTCAATCAGCACTAGAGAGTCATAGTAATTTATACCTCCCATCGCTTCCAAACTAAATTGTAATCCAGTTCTGTTACATAGATCTAAAATCTCCTACTACAGCATCACTGTATTTGTTTCACCTGGAGGCACTGTCAGCAGAGCTGCTATAAATGTAGGGACTGTTTTTGCCTAATATTGATGGCATAAATGGTTGACCTAACCTTGAACTAAGGGTTCAGGGACAGACTCTCCTTGACACAGACACCTGTTTTTAGTATAACTGGCCACTTTTCAAAGCTGTGCAGGATACAGAATCTTACACAATGGATATTGTCCACATGTTATCATTCAGCTTTCCTGGTCTGATCATCTTTCCTGGTTGGAAATAATATACAAACACGTTAAATAAATATATATACATCTTAAGGGTTATAATTTGGAAATCCTATCTTTTTTAGTAACTATAATATTGAAACATATACCTCTGTTGATTCCAGTGTATAAACTGTTCATTTCAAGCTTCAATTTTCTGTTTAAATGCTACCTATCCTTCGTTGCAGTATGTTTCAGTCCAATTTTATATAAAAAATAAGAATAAAAATCATAATGATATTTACTCATACAATTGAAATGAATTTGAAGATAATTTTTAACAGGAATAGTATTATTTAGAATCCTGCAGTCTTTCCAAGGTGTTTTTTTTTTTTTTTTTTTTTTTTTTTCTTCTTGTTTGTCATAGATATGGAATTTGTTCTTTCAATCCCGTTTTTTAATTAATAAAGGACATAACATTTCTTTGAGTTTTAAAGGTTTGGAAAAACTACGACCAAGAGAGAGACTAGGTTTTTCCTGAGTACAAGAGTTTTTAATCTTTTGCAGTGCACTCACTGGATCTTTTGCTAAATATCATTTTTTTATGCAGACAAATCACATAAAGCTATTTGAAAATTTTCAACATTTTACAGATGCCGATAATTTCCTGAAATGTCAACATTTTGTAGAGAAAGCAAATGAGTCAGGTTGGAGTAATTTTATTAGCTAAAATAAACAGCAAACAAAATGTGAAGTCAGGTGTTGGAGGGCATTTGAAGGTAAACTGATGATACATGGAGAAATTTCTATTCCCATGATTCCAACATTGACAAAACAAATCTCTCACCATTCTAAAACTTTCTTTACAAGAGATAAAATGTCTGAAAATCTATTATGCAAATTGAAAGAGTTAATGATGATTTATCTATAGAGCACTTTCTTACAGTAAGCAATATTTGTCCTAATGCAGTAGCTGGAGGCAAATATTCTAATTTTCAATTAGTCTGTGGACAGAATTGTATCTTCCAATGTTGCCATTAGCAGCTGCAAATGATGATACACTGTTAAAATTCAAACTATTTAATTACAGAATACATTCAAATATTCCTAATAGAGTTTCATTATGCAGGCAACATCTATGTCATCTTACAGCTTTGTAGTATCACAAAAAAATGGTCAGGAAAATATTCTTATTGCTATAGTTTGAGCATCTACGATCATAGAGAAAACTGTGCCCTTTCCGAAACGAATTACATGTTTTCTGAGTTAGAAAAGGAGAAAATATCTTGTTCACAGTAAACAGCTTTTCTTCTACAAAACTGGATCATTTCAGTCATGTGTGAGTTCTGACAATGTTGTTCAATTTCCTGTCAGCATCAAGTGATATGACTGAATATGGATTGTAATAGGGTACAATTTTGTTAGTTCTTCACAATTATTTTGTCACTTCTACTATTTTCACATTTTTAGTGAGAAAAAAAAAAAAAAATTGTTCTTAGAAGGTCTACTATAATCTATATGGCCTGTTTTTCCTGCATGCTGTCTCACTTGAGAGAAGATACGAAGAAACACTACAAAATATCTTTTATATAACAGTGGCTATTATGGAGATTGTTTTCTTGGTCTGTGTAGGAGTGGGCCTTGGATAATTGAAAGTACAGAAATCCTGCTTTGGCTGTATCTTAGAGCAAGGTCACTCTGTCCTTTCTTAATGGGTGCAGATGGAGGTAGGGATGTTAAAGGACAACAGAGGCACAGTGACACACAGCCATATGGAAATTTAAGCCAGAAATTGGGAGATTTCTGAATATTACAAACAAAAACTTGATGCATTACAGCCAGACCCTACGTCTGGCTGTAAAGGCTTAACATGGCATTTCACTGAAAAGCAGGTGCCCAAGAACAAAGAATTGAAGCTCAGTGAGAATTCAGAAGGGCAGCTTGATTCAGCCCTGGGAAGTTCTGCACTCAGAAATGCCCTGAGCACATGTAAGGCAGTGATTAGCTGTGTAAAACATGGCATCCAGAGGAAGAGCCTTGCAGTTATCATAGGAAGAAGTGAGAAATGACATATTTGTCATATATTGGAGCTTTCAGTTGGGGGTGACTGAAATCTAGATCTCCTCTCCTTGATCCTGTGACTAGCTTGACAGGGCATGGTCACCCTGCAATGCACAAATTGTAGTAAAGGCTCATGATTCTGGTTGGAGCATGCTGCTGGAAAGAGAGAGGACTGGGTGCCAGTCCCTCTTTTCTGGACTGTTCATATAGTTTGTAATAAGGAATATTGTATGGCAGGAATTAACCCATTCACAAATTTCTAATCCCACTGTTACATAACCTGTGTCTAGTATTCAACTGTGCCCAGAATATTTCTCTGGCACCACAAACAATTGGAAAGAGAGGTTTGCGTCCATGGTATTTTCCTTATACAATAGGGTGGCTGTGTCTAAAATACCTAATGGGAATAGTCCATGGTTGGAACCCAAACTAAGCTCAGAAGCTGTGTAGGAAAGCAGTGCCATGGCATGCATGGGACAGGCTGAACAACTGATTATTGTAAGTAACCATGTATGTGTGTGTGTGTATATATATATATATATATATATATATATATCCATGGAGCCAGCTTTGATAGTTACAAAAATGTGTACCTTGTCCATGGGTGAAGCAAGCAGCCATGCTCAAGTAGTGAGTACTGTTTGCAATCAACAAAGAAGCTTTTTTTTTTTTTTTTTTTTTTTTTGTATTTATTTTAAGCAACAAACCTGAATATTTCTATGATTATTCTTATTTCTGACTTGTTTATTTATAGACACATGTATAATAGATTACTTGAATATACAATGGCCTTTATGAAATTATCAGCTTATGATGTTTTATAAAATAGTTAAAATTTACATATAACCAAAAATGGGTGGGTTTCTACCTCTATTTGTTCAGATTTTAACGGTCTTTAGGTGAAAAGAAGAACCAGACAAGAACCCATGAGATTTTCAGAGGGTTCTTGATGCTTAACTGTATTTTGTTTCACACCTGATAAAGATCCAATGAGGCATTTTTTTAATGTTTAGATCTAAATACTTTTGCAAATCTGATCCCTTAACACTTCCACATGTATTGTTTAATGTCTTTTATCACTTAAAAGCACCCATATCTTTTGCATTCGGGTCTTACCTGACATCTTTCATTCAACAAGGAATCAACCCTGAAATATGATCACTGTTAAAATGAAAACTTATTCATTTAATGTCATCTGTTTATTGAAAACACTGGTCATCATTCATTAATACTAAGGTTCTTTTCAGATTCTTATTTCCCGTCTGTTTCTGTTGAATGTCTCATGCAGTGTCTATTTACTTGTATCCTTGAAAAAAGTTTAATACCCTCTGTATTAAATTAGCTATACTAATGCTTGGATAAATATAATATTTGAAAAACATTTAAAGCTATGTTTTAATAATCTAGAGGAAATTAATTTTTCAGCCTTCCATCTACTAACACTGACACTTCTAAGTCAAATTTCTGTACTGCTTTGTTGCGTTTAGGCAATTCCTCACTTGCCCAGTTTAGTATCAGGCATGGAAGGCTGTATTGAGTCACTGCTCATTTGAGTGTTAAAATTCAATTTACAGTTGCACAGATGTTCTGAGATCCTTTGAATTTAATGAGGATGACTCACACAGATGAGTAAAGAGGATGGACTTTGAGTCCTCTAATGCTTTCTGAGATCAATGCATTCCAGATGAAAATCATTCAGCTCAGTCCATGCTATCATCCTGCACTGCCCATTATCTTCTTTGTCCTCTTTGCTTGTCTTGCTGCTTAAAATAGGTGTATTTTGAAATGCACAGGTTTTAGTGACCATTACCTGACTTGCAATAATGACATGACATTTCCTACCTTATTTCTACATTCTCCTACTAATGACCTGTATCGGTCCTTCAGTCCTTGAGAAATGGTGTTTTTTTTTGTGTTTTTTTTTTAATATGAAGTTATTCTTTACATGGAGGTGGCAATGTAATATCCCTGTAATGTTACTTTGTTAGCAAAATTAGATTATTTTCAAATTTTTCTTTTCTTTTCAAATTTAGCATTATTTTTATTTTATTTTTTTTATTTTTTTTTTCTATGAACAATTGAAATAACTTGTCTCAGGATAATTTTAAGGCCAAGAATTTTACAAGTGGTGAAGAGGAACCACGAATCTAACAAGAATTTTTAGAGTAATAAAACTTAGTGCTACAAAGTTTTGGAAAAGAAAATTATCCTTAAGGGTATCATCCAAATTTCAGCTATCATGCTGTGAAAGAGATGTGGAGGGATTAGGATATGTTTTCATTATCCCATGTTAATCTAGTATTAATATCTAAATACCTAAATATCTAAATATCTGGTGCTTGTTATTGCCAGAGACAGGATCTTGGACTAGATAGACATTCATGTTTGAAAAAGAATAGCAAATCCAATGCCCAATTTCATAATAGCCATTTCTGGATACTGTAAACAGTCTTTGAGCACATCTTTCATTCCTCATCCCTCCCCATGGGGAAAATTTTGCATTTCTCTGGAGGTATGGAGTTACCTTGACAGCAAAGCTGCATAGCTGCACTGCCAGGAGAGGCAGGAAGATATACCTAAGGAAATTTACAGCAACCCCCAGGGCGAACTGAAGCATATAAGTAGGAAAGGGAAGAGCCAGAAGAGTAGGACCAGATGGATCTCTTTTTCTGTCTCTTCTCTTCAGTCAAGAAATCTTATTTCAAACATAAGTGTGTGTGTGAGTTGAAGGGGAGAGGGCTCGTACTTTGTGACTGGATATAACCTTGGGAAACAGTTTTATTATAATCATAGTCTCAAAAAGCAGTTTACATTCCATTTCCATTTTGGCAGGGGTATCATTTATTCCCTAGAAGTATTTGTTGTCTGGCATATTTAAAGTGATATAAAGTGAGCTGAAATCAATCCAGACTAAGACCAAATAAGGCAATACCAATAACCTGAATGAGGATGATTCTATTTATTAAAGTCTTCTCAGAAAGGGAAGGGACACCTTCACTAGCATATGGATTAAGGTCCCCTTTTCCTAGCTGCAGCTTTGCATTACCAGCACTTATTGCAGTGTCTTATTCTTGCCTGTTTCATTCTGGCTGGTGTCCAAGGTAGTCTAAAAATAAATTTTAGCTGGCTGTATTTCAGCCTCAGGTTGATGAAGGATTTATTGATATTCCAGCTTGTGCCACAACTTATTGTCACTGTGATGTGATGTGTATCTGTGTGAGAGAGTGACAGAGAAAAAGAGAGAGAGAGGTGTGTGTTTTTTTGCCATCTTACACATCCTGAGGTAACCTTGCTTCTTTTTCTTCTGTCTCAGAGTCCCTTATGACCTGGCTTTCTCATTATGGCTTCACTGCAAGCGAGTAGGTTAGAGAGTCATTTCTGCCAGCCAGCTGAATTTGCACTCAGATTTTGAGAAGAATTCTGTGTCAAAAGAGTAAGACACCTTTGATGAGTGCAAGAATGTTCAGAATGTGCCCATAAAGGGTGTGGTAAGGTTTGATCATTTCAAGCCATTTTATAGTTGTACCCCAGACTGAACTGAGGAAAAATTGGCTCACCCGTGGGTCAAAGCTGTTGTGAAAGATATTTGCATTGGTAGAAGGCTCTTTGGAAGGATCTGTTTGCTGTCCAGGAGCCCAGAATCCTCATTGCTCTCTGATGTGTCAGAGCACACACTTCCCAGCAGTGCTCCTCTTCTTCCCCATGTAGCAAGCAAGCAGAATAATGCACATCAGTATGCTCTGTGCTGCTTCTGTGAGCATCCTCTTATTCTCCATGAGATTCTTGCTGCTCTCATACCAAAGCACAGCCACTTGCTTGGCCAAAACAGGGTTTATATTCTACCTTCTGGGTGTATTAACCATATGCACTAGAATAATGAATGCTGAGCCTTCTTAAAATATTAATGTTAATTATGCTTGTCTTATAATGACCATGGGGTTGAACAGAAACCTGAGTTGTTGTGCTGTTTAGTTTGGGATGTCTTAGGATACAGAAACAAAATGACATCCATGAAATAAACAGTTATGCTATTCTGAGAAGGTTGGTAAGTTTTAACTGTAGTCCAAAAATTAGTTTGAGAATTTCATATACAGTCTGAGGGAAAATGAATGGCTGGTCTAATAATGATTTTATTAATACTAATATGTATACTATTAGGCTGCTACTCAATATATATATATATATATATATATTCTTTATTAAACAAGAGAAAATAAACTTTTTAATTTTTATTTTATTTTATTTTATTTTATTTTATTTTATTTTATTTTATTTTATTTTATTTTATTTATTTTATTTTATTTTATTTTATCACAGTATTTTTATGGTGTAAGCAATCTCCTTTAGTTCTCTCATTGGGACCAAATGTGATAGTGTTCTAAATTCAGGTTGTTGTTATATTCTCCTGTGTTTTCTTTCTTCCTAGGGCTTTGATAACATGAGTCATTCTTGGCTCATGCAGTCTGAGTATTTCAAGTCTGAAAGGCACTACCTGTCTCCTAAGAGTTCAAAAGAACAGAAGATTCACTCAGCACATTTCAGAGAGAACAGAGTTCACCTCAGCATTGGCACCAGTGGTTTATCATTTATCATTTATTATTTTGGTTCTGGATTTCACTGTTTTTGTGACAATTAATGTAAACATTTATTTATTTATTTATAGTGTTTACTATATAGAAGCTCTTCAATAGCTGCTCTTCAAAGAGTCTAGGTGCTTTATAACATTTCTCACTGAAGTACCAATGCTAGCAGCTTAATTCTGAGACCCAGGCCCTGTCTGTATACTCATAGCATGTTTCCCAGCACAATTTTGGCCTGGGCCTACTAGTGTTCTTCCAAACAATTCCCATAGGCCAGCACAGGGTGGGGACAGTTTCCAGCAGGCTGTCTGGAGGCAGCTGCCCTCTTTGGAAGCATAGCGTGGGCATGTCTGGGCCACGCTGCTGGGTTCAGAGCCAGAGAAAGGGTCTTGACACTGTTAAATTTAGCAGTCTAGATGTAGTGTCTGTAACCGAGGGTATGGAATCCACATGCCCCAATAATCCTAACCTCATAAAATCACTTGGGATGGTTCCAGGTGCAGCACATGCACAGTTTGCTTCAGATTGAAAAAGTAATAATTGCATAAGATTGGATAAATTTGCCTCCTCTCCTTTATGTACCTGACCTACTAGCCTGTGAGGGAAGGTTATCTCTTGGCTGCTGTCTGTCCCCATGACTACAGTATTTGAATTTCAGCAGTGTGCGCTTAGTGCCTTGCAGAGATGCTAGCTGGGGTCCTGGAAAGAGGAGAGCTGCATCAGCAGGGCATGGTGCCCAGGCTGATTAGTTCTGCCATGTTGCTGCAGCTATGCCGCTTCCTGTTCCACAATGAGGAGGACATTTAGAGACATCTGAGATACCGTTGCATTGCATAGACATAAGGACAAACAGGCTGCTCCTCAAAAATGCAAATCTGCACAGCATGGAAAACAAAGTCATACATATCCTAGTTTTACATTTACACACGTTGTGCTTATGTTTTGGGGTACAAAGGGAGTGTCAGAAATGGCTGTTGCACACAGTGCCACTTGGCTAAATCACTGAAATTCACTTCAAAGCAATATATTTTTATCTACAATAATCTGGCTATTTGCTTTATCTGTCAGAGTTTCTCACACTACACAATAATAAGACGCTTGTTAGTGTTCACCTTCCCACCTGTATTACAGGTCCTAACAAAACAAAGGCTTTAGACTCTATTTCCAAAGAAGGCATCTTATTCTGCAGTCCATTAAGGTACCCATAATGTCCTGATGCTACAATTCCAGTTGAAATTTGTCTCCCTGACAACATTGACCCATTAAGCCAGGAGGTAAGAATCAGTCTATCTGTCCTAGCAGCAGATGAAGGCAGCTGTTTATGACAATTTAGTGTGTCAGTTTGTTGCAGCTGTGTTAGAGATGGTGGTTCTTTAATCCCAGCTCCTGGCCGTGCTGTGGGATCATTCCTTGCAATACTGAGTCCTGTGCTTTCTGGCTTGGTCCTTTCGGTAGCTTTTAATTGTACCTTATCTGGTTTTGGTTATTTAAGATGATGAGCAGGTCATTTTTATGGTCATTTTAATTGTGGTTTGAAAGGTTTCTGTAGAATTTGACAGCTTGTTTCTGCCCTCTTTATTTAGAATTCAGATACAAAACAAATTCTCAGTCATTTATCACACGTAAGGGGACTGAAACCATCTGCAGCGGATGTGGAGGAAGAAGGGGTAGAAGAAGGAGGGCATCAGATGCTGATATTGTAGAAAATTCCTTTGCTGGCAGTAGGTCCATGCTAGAAGAATTTCTGCTTCTCTAGACACTTATTCTCACCTTCACAGGATATTTCTTGCCAAACCAGATGCTATTCTAATTATAGAAAATTTTTACTGTATTTTTTTTCCCCACCAAAAATGATTACTAGATGTATTTCTTAGGAAAAATTAGCAACCTTATTTCAACTTTTGCCTTCCTAAACTATGCTAATTTTTCTTTCTTTCCAGTCCATTTTTAGCCACAGGTTTAGCCTGTCTGTATGCTTCCAAATCATGCCCATTCTCATGAATCCTTCAGATTCTAACAGACTCAGATAGCCCAGTGTGAGTGCTCCACCTGCATGCTTGAGGAAACTGTTGACTTGCCCAACTTTCCCAAAGCTGTGTAGTATTGCAGTGGCTGAACTGGGGACAGAAGAGGTTGCTCTCCCTTTTGTTCTGAACCTGTCTTGCTTTTCTCCTTTTCTATTTTCTAAAATAAACTCAGAACCATAAGACCATGCAGTGACTCAGATTTATGATACATGATGAGTTCCATTTAACTCAGGTAGCTGAGCACAGCTGGAGCAATGCAATGGGACTGGACATGTTTGTAAGTGTTCTCAGAAGGAGAATTGTTTTAAAAATGAAGGAAGAAGCTATATTATATTGCATATGGCTTGTCAGGATTCATTTTTAGAGTATCTGTCAAAAGCTCCACATTATTTCATAGAAACCAGGGAAATAGTAAGAGTGGGAGAGGAAGGGGAGTAAAAAGAAATCAAATTGGCTATTCCACACAGTATTGCAGATCCAGCATAAAGTTATATTGTTGTCTCACGGCCTGAGACTTCAGATAATTCCATTAACCTCCAAACTGTTTTGTCTCTGGAATTTTCATTTGAGATAACCTGCACTGAGATTTTACAGTTCACTGATTATTAGAAGTCAAAGCTGTTACGGTATTATATTTGAGTGAGATAACTTGATTTGCAGCATATGTGAGGTGTACCCCCAAAGGACCATCCTGATGCTAGTAGCAAGATTAAGGTACTAAGGGCTAGTGAAACTTTTATTAAAGGAACAGTGTTGGAAATAGATCCATCATTTTGCTGTATGTAGGCAAAATTCAGCTATTAAAAAAAAATAAAAAAAATCTAAAACAACAGAGAGAGTAAAATTATCATTTTAATTAAAATAGAGTAAATCTAAACCAGCTTCAGCACACAAATAAACTGTCTGATTTTACATTTCTATTAACTGATATGAGAATTGGCTTAGCATATGAGTTTACTTCAACATTTGAACTAAGTTTACACTTTGCTGTTGTTTGTCTTTTTTTTCAGGACAAGAATGTACTTTCTTGTGAATCACTGGCCATGAGACCTCACTCCTTAGAGACATCTGCCCATAGAGATTTCACTTTACTGTTGCAATGACTAAGTGAGAAACAGGAACCCCAAGGTGAGCACACTGAACATGTGTTTCCCCCAGGGAAATCATCAGAATGTAATCACCAGAATGGCTAAAATCATCTGCTCAACAGAAAAATAATTTTCTTAAAAATCTTTTCCCATTCTCTCACAAATATTTTTTTCCTGTTGTAGTTAGAGGGCACTGTTTTACTTCAAAGCTTTTAGGCTGCTAGTAGATTACGTTATAAAGGTAATGTGACTATGCTGCACAGTAGAATGGGATTGATTGGCATGAAACATAAACCTATCAAAAGAGAAAATCAAGCAGGCTGATAGCTCTGCTGTAAGGGCAGATTTATCTTTCTTTGCAGCCTTGGCAGTCCCACTGCATGGGATTAAAAAGCTAAAATCCTGTTGTGATCGTTGCAATGATCTTGAGTCACTGTGAAAATTTTGCATTAAAAGTTATTTTGAATAACAGCTGAATTTTTGAAAACACATAACTTTCATTCATTCTCTTTGAAAATGTTGGAGATTTTCATAAAAAGTGATATTTGTTTCTTTTCCCTGTGCCCAATAAATTCCCTCCAGTGTTTCCCAAACATCACTATCAGCATTGCTACGTATTTCATACATGATTGTTAAATCTCTTTATTCACTTTTCACACTACTGTAGTAACAATGATTGTACACTCTCCTCTTGACTTATGCCCCACAACGAAATAGGAACTGTACTTTTGTCCTTAAAAAACATTCCCTGTGGCTTCTATCTTTCATTGATAAGCTCTAGGATTTTAAGTTTTTTTAGTATGTCTTTCAGGTTGAGGTGTCTTTTCCTCTTTTACCCATTTTGTACAGGTACCCTACCTACAGACTCTAGGGTAGACATACTGTTTTTCTTCAGCATATTAGGATGTTCTACAGCAATTGGACCAAGTTCTGTATATATGGATTGCTTAAGCTCCTTTCAAGCTTTCAGAAATGCTATAAAATGATTAACATCCATTAATAGCTTGCCTAAAACCGAAATGACAACACTGAGCCACCATTCAAGACCAAAGTTGTGGCTATCCACCTAGCCCTGTTGTAATGCGAAAATGTGCCATGTCCCTGAATTAAGTTCAGAATCAAAAGTCTGAATCAAAAATCTTTAGGGAAATGTCTTTCCAATCTGGCCAATCTTCTGCGTAACTCCCAATATCTCTTCCAGAGGGAAAAAAGTGGGGGCCTAGAATCAAACCAGCCAAAGACAGGGTATGCATATGGGAGTGTGTGCTCCAGATGCGTACACTCCACTGGAGATTCCTGATGTCCTTCTCCTATTTAATAATTAATTTATTAATGTGGGCAGTAGACTTTCTCCTTGTATGAAGATGTAGTGGGGACATTGGGGCAGGGGAAAAGCAGTTTAAATTACAGATCATAGAATCCTGAAAAAAAAAAAAAAAAAAAAGTAGCTCAGCAAATAGCTACTATTGTTCCATTGTTCTTAAGCAATAGTATTGAGATGCTAAAGAATAATGTTTTGTTTCTCCCCATATTTCCTCAGCCTGAGTCCAGCTCAGGGCAGGAGGTTAGACTTCAACCTCTAAACTGAAAATAACAATTTCACATCAACAACTTAATATTTCCCAAAAGATTTTTTACTAAATAATTTTTAAACAATATTTTTTTTTCCTTAAGTGCCTATTATTTTAAAATATTCTGTATATATTTAGAATCACAGAATCATAGAATATCCTGAGTTGGATGGGACCCATAAGGATCATTGAGTCCAACTCTTGGCACCACACAGGTCTACCCAAAATTTTAGACCATGTGACAAAGTGCACAGTCCAAATGCTTCTTAAATTCAGACGGTCTTCGTGCGGCGACTACTTTAGTCTCCTTTACTGCTAAGATCATCAGGAAGACATGCTGGTAATCCATTGTGGTGGCAGAGATGGAGGTAACTGAGTTCTTAGCAGTAAAATACTGACTAGTATCTAGGCAGGCATAATGTACAGTAATGAAATGTGTAATGAAATGCAAAATGTGGGTCAAGTATTTTGTACTTTAACCCCATACTGGGACAAAACTTAAAATGTTTTGAAAGTATACGTATGTAGACCTAGTTACTAACATGCAAAGCACAATGTAATTTGATTGGTTATGGCAATGAGATAGGAAATGCTGAATTTTGGATTGACGTCATGCCTTTTATTTCATGCTTGCTCTATTTCAAAATTGAAAAAAAATCTTGAAGTTAAGGAAAGGGAAAAAAATAGATTTTTGAAAAAAAAATAAAGGGAGACAAAAAGTCATACTTTATCATCCTTCAGCAACTCTGAGATGTAGCAAGGAAAATCAAACAGACGGGTCTAGTGAATACAGAAAAGAGTGGTTCGGGAGCTGTAGATGGGGTTTTCACTTGAATTTGTCAAATATCAATTTTTGACTTTTCAGAGTCTCATTTTTAAAGCCAAAGATCTCACTGCTTCTTAACAACAGCAAGATTTTAACTATTTCAATTGCCTTCTGAACCTAAACGAAAGCTTGAGTTTGAGATAAGTCCTAGAAATAAACAATGGATAACAGTTCTGAGCAGTTTTTCTAAACTGTTCTGGCATCTGTATATTTGTTAGATGTCATTAGGAACCTAGTTAGGTGAGAGATATACTATTCCCCTGCAGCATTTGCTATCCGCTTTAATAAATCTGTGGTTAGATATGACCAATGTGTCAGAGTCTCAGCTGGTGTATGTACAATGATGTATATGCATGAACAATGATGAAACTGAAATATTTTATACCAACTGAGAATCTGAACATAACATTGCGTGGCTTTATATATCTTTGCATATCTTGCTTTAGGTTTGGTCATTTACAATAAAGTACACCCTGCTAAAGTTCCACAAAACTTACTGCCTTTGCTACTTCTGCCTATACATATCTTCATTTTATTTTTATTATTATACCTGTAATGTATTTTGCATGTACACTTTGGTCTAAGAATTTCTCAAAATAATGGAAGAAAGCAATTTTAAAACCACATGTTCCTACAGCCCACTCTTGATAACAATGTAGAAGACAGATAGAAATGTCAAAAAAGAAATGCTGAAGGCCAAGGACAATGCTCAAAACTCTAACTTTTGCCATGTAGCTATATGCCCTCTATCATTATTGTGTAGGAAAACATATCTCCATTTAAAAACAACTTGGTTGGGGTCCTCCTTTCTGTGGTTAGAATAGATTCTTCTATATTGCCCTTTTCTATGTCTTCACCCCTGGAAGCAATTCAAAGTTGTGCTGACCTGTTTTCCATCTCGACAGATTTGTTAAAACTGACCTTTCCTTTCCTTTCTATTATTCTTCAGAATTCTTTGTAGCTTTTTTTTTTTCCCTTTCTTTCTTTCTTTTTCCTTCCTTCCTTCCTTCCTTCCTTCCTTCCTTCCTTCCTTCCTTCCTTCCTTCCTTCCTTCCTTCCTTCCTTCCTTCCTTCCTTCCTTCCTTCCTTCCTTCCTTCCTTCCTTCCTTCCTTCCTTCCTTCCTTCCTTCCTTCCTTTTTTTTTCCCCTTTCTTTCCTGATCTCAGTCCTGACTGTATGAATGGCTACTCAGACCACTCAAAGCAAGGCAGTCAATCACATGTTTAAATAATACACCTGCTTCTTCTAGAGAAGTACCTGGGACCAGTAAGATAGCCTTGGGAACAGTTACAGTTCTACAGCTGTGATTACTCTGTGTTACAATACATGCAACAATTTTCCTGTGCTGGTAAGAGACATTATCAAGAACAGGTCCTGAATTATGCATGTGAGCTGGGTTTTGGGAAGCACTGCTGGTAGAATCTTTGCCCTCTGAAAATACCAGTCACAAAAGCCTTAGATTTTTCCTTGACTTTTAAATTATAGCTACTGAAACAGATGCTATATATGCAATATTGTAATACAATTCTTTCTTAGTAGCAGAGACAGTCTTCTCTAGTGATCTCTAGTCAATATATCCATTAAGTAGTTGAGGGCAGCTCTGTTTAAAATTAAGAGGCAATGCATTTTTCATGGAACATTCAAGCCTCTCCAACACTGCTGAGTTCTTATTTATAGGGAATCGCTGTTGAATGAGTACTTACAGGTTTTACAGTAACTGCACAGCAATAGAGGTGCAGAATATTTTAGTGTTTTACTTCAGAAGTTGATATACTGAGCTGTTACTAATGTTGTATAAGAAGTTAACCAATGTTTTTGTACCTGGTTATACAGTTCTTAATTCTCTTGCTCTTTCTGAGTTCTGCTGTAAATTCTGATTTCATTTTCTCATTCAGGATGTAATTTTGCAATAATATGATCCCTCTGATATGATATAGTGGAGCACGTCAATACCTGATTAGCTTAGGTATGTAAGGAACTCATTAAAATACATGGAATACTCACCTGTTTAAACTGAAAAGGAAAATCTAGTTAACCAGCTTGGGAGGTGGACCATCTGCCACAACTGGGAGGGTATCACCAAGAATGTCCCAGGATTAAAAAATATTATGTCCAAAGAAGTGGCAAAATGTCTACTCAGACAGAAGAAGTTGTAAGAGAGACTTTAAAAATGGCTGCTACAAAGAATAAGACAATAAACTGTTCTGCTTTCCTATATTGGTTCTGTTACGGATTAAAGTTGCAGAAAGACTTATGTCAAGCTAAGGAAAAAGCTTAGGAAAGCTTTCTATATAGGGTATAGTGATGCAGTGGAATTGTCAGCAGACTGTGGAATTTTAATTAAAGGAGTTTTTTGAGAAACGGGTTAAAGAAATATCATGTATCAGTGGCAGAGGCATGAATGATGCTGACCTGGGACAGCAGCATAGTTTAAGTAACCTCAGATCTCCTTAGGTCCTGTTGTGTATATTTTTCTATGTGACAGATTAGAGAAGCAGACTTTAGATACCTGCATTCTTTAATTCATCTGCCTTTGTTCTCCCTCTTTAAAGGAGAATGTAAGCATTTGACCAACCACTAAGGCATTCTGTGAGGGTAAATGCAATACAGATTGTTAACCAGTCGGATGCAGTGTCACTAAGTAGAGAACTGGAAACAACAGATAGCACAGGCTGAAAAACAGTAGATTTGGCCAGAGTGCTTGGACTGGAACTCTGTTATTGGCACCCCTGGGCCTGCCAAGCTTTCAGTGGCAGCAGAATTTAAATACTCATTTCATTGACTGCTGACTCAGTTCTATGTGAATTGAACAGGCAGTTCCTAGACCAAGAAACAAAATGTAAAAGGTCCCCATCCTGCTATTACTTACATATGAAGCTTAATCTACTAGAGTAAAACTATTACATGTAGCTATTCTGATGGATAAAGACAATGATGAATGCAACTGTTTGCAGTCCAGAAGCCTCTACAAGTAGTATCCAAAGCATCCTGCAATTAAGTGGTAGTTTTTGATCCTCAAAACTGGCTTATTTATCTTTTTAATAAAATAAATAATAAAAAAATGCATACTATGTGGAGCATGCTGATAGACTTCTGGTGTATGTTACAGCACCTTCACAGATCCAGCAAGGCTAGAAATAGCTTTATATCATGATGTCTATTAAAGCTCGATATTCTTGTATGTTTTGGTACTTGGCATGTAAAACCAAGACACCTCTTCCTTAACTATCGATATTAACTTGTCTGTTAAAATACCTGTAGATGATAAACTGTGTAGACTTTGTGTTGTTTGATAATGGGCTAATTTGGTCAGCCAAGAAAAGTACCATTTGAATACATCTATTTGCATTAAAGAGATGAACTGTAGAATTTATTTGTCCTTTGTGAGACATCTGAAAGTTAGATAGCTATGTTTGAATGAGTCACTCATAGGCAAGGGAAAAAAATGAGGGAGGTCAATGAACTGTTCAGCTAATTCTAAGACAGGTCAAGTTAAATCTCCTGTCTTATTAAAAAGATCATATTGGATTTTCAAGCAAGTACAACCACAGAATTGTGTATCTGTTTTGCAAGCTATAATCAACTGAGATAAAAAAAAAAAAAAAAAAGTATATTTTTGCCAGATTTTAACTTTTTCCTTTGAAAATTTTGAAGAAGGGAATGTCTTGTTTATATATTTGTGTTTGACTGAGAGAGCTGACCTCTCTGCAGTGTTTGAATATAGAAGTTAACAGAGACATTTCTGAAAATGCACATCAGGTATGTAAGTGTGCACATCTGGCAGTTGTATATAATAGTGAGATGAGCTTTTGTGTAAGAAGTTGCACATGAATGTTTTTGAACTTAGACATTTAAGGTTAATGACTGTGGAAGATTTTGCACACAGATGGTTTGAAATAAAAATCCCAGGTAATTGTTAATGGGCAGATTTAAGGACAAGTCCATTTTTGTCCCAGTGTCTACTGAAAGTTGTTAGTGTATGAAGGATTTGAAACAAGAGAATTTGGCTTTAATAAGGAAAATATCAACTACCTTTCTGCTTTCTGATTCTGAAAGTCCTAAATATTATTCTTCCTTCCCTTCCTGGCACATCACATTATACTGCCTATAGGCTGTAATCTTGCAAGTTCCAATTTCAGGCAGTGATTAGAATTTATGAGTGCTGAAGAAAGAGAATTTCTAAATTGAAAGGTTTTTGGACTACCATTTTGTTATAGACCGTATGGGACTTTGATTTATTTATTTATTTTTTTTAATGAAAAAAAAACCAAAGTACTCCCACAACATTTTACAAAACAGAACAGTGAAAACCAAGCTGGCTACTTCAAGCAAGGCTGAAGAAATAAGGATACATGCTTTCAAATTGAGTTTCATAAATTTGTAATATGGAGGATATCAACAAAGTTGACCTCTGGATCTCAATTTTATGCTCTGCTTAACATTTACAGTGCACTGACACTTAATCTATAATATAATTTATTATTTCTGTACAATAAAAATCTGTTATATTTTGTAGTCTGGTTTGCTAGATGAAGTGAAAAAGAATTGCTGATTTTTGAAATTTTTGAAAAATTACGCTAGTCACTAAGTGAATAAATATAATCTAAATGAGTGACCAAATTAGAGAACCCATTTTAGAAATTTAGTGCACACCATATTTACTGCTCTTGGCTTTTCAGATTATCTGCATTAGGTACTGAAGTCTGGAGTTCTTATGTGAGAAATTCAATCCTATACTTAAAGCATTTTAATTATGGAATTTATTATAGGCACACGTTGTAACTAAGTATATAATTTTAAAGTCATTACAGTATATAATTACAATATAGTTAGTGTATCCGAGTCTAAAAATGCACATTCTTGGTATGAGATTGATATTAAGTAATTACACAGGAAATTAATGTACAGTCTATATTAATTAGTGATATTTACTTGTATAAAACATGAAGTAGTTTCATTAAATTGTAATTTCAGTATAAAACTATAATATTTGTACCTGAATTATCATCATTATAATTTTTAATAATAAGTAGTTTGAATCTATTCTACTTTGGTCATAGAATCATAGAATCATAGAATATCCTGAGTTGGAAGGGACCCTTAAGGATCATCAAGTCCAACTCTTGACACCGCACAGGTCTACCCAAAAGTTCAGACCATGTGACTAAGTGCACAGTCCAATCTCTTCTTAAATTCAGTCAGGCTCGGTGCAGTGACCACTTCCCTGGGGAGCCTGTTCCAGTGTGCAACCACTCTCTCTGTGAAGAACCCCCTCCTGATGTCAAGCCTAAACTTCCCCTGCCTCAGCTTAACCCCGTTCCCGCGGGTCCTGTCGCTGGTGTTAATGGAGAAAAGGTCTCCTGCCTCTCGACACCCCCTTACGAGGAAGTTGTAGACTGCGATGAGGTCTCCCCTCAGCCTCCTCTTCTCCAGGCTGAACAGGCCCAGTGCCCTCAGCCATTCCTCGTACGTCTTCCCCTCCAGGCCTTTCACCATCTTCGTAGCCCTCCTCTGGACACTCTCCAACAGTTTCAGGTCATGCTCATTGTGCCACAAGACATAGTGTTCAGCATCTCTATCCTTTTTCTTTCTTCTCTCCAGTGTAATGACTTCAGTCTGAGTCCACTGGCTAGTCCAGTTTTAGCATCTTTTAAAGGATTTCAACAACTATGTACAAAATCCCATCTATAGTTCTAATTGAATTTCAGTTCTTTTCTACTACCAGAAATGTTGAAGGTTCTTTTGCTCCTTATAAGGAATAAAGCTGTAGGCACTGTCTATACTAACATGTATTTCCTAACAATACAAAGAGCATTTGCTGCCACAGGAATCGTTTTCTGCCAATGCCAATGTCAAATGCCTCTAGAATGGGATATAGTTAACATACAACAATTTCTAGTTGCTCAACCTTCACCTAGTTAGGGTATCACTGGGTTTTGAACCCAACTTCACATTTTTATTTATTTTTTTTACCCTTTTTTTAGGGATCTCTGAATCAAATGGAAGTTTCATACAAAAAATATGACAGCAGATATGCTGTGAGTGCAGTGCAGTCTCCATGTGTGTCATAAGGATGCAGTACTGGTTGTGAGGTCTGCAGAAAAGGCATGATTCCAGGCTCCAGCACATCATTTAGGTCTAGTGAGGGGAGAAAATCAAGAACTTCATCCAAATATACAGTGGTCATTTGCCTCAGTAAGTCAGATGTCCAGAAATCTCAGAAAAAAATATGCTACACCTGTGGTTAAGTGATGGAAGAGGCTAAAATCTCCTTATCATTCCTGACTTTCCCCTTCTTGATAAATGTCTGGCAGATGCTTACCCTACAAATAACAATATTTGCAAAGTGAACTGCTGTTTCTGCTGTGCTTAGTTATAATTATGCATCTGTGTAACTGTATTCCAGAATTTCAGCTGTCATCTGAAAAATATTGATATTCACATTTTTGTGGTTAGGCATAAGGTTCAAAATATGAAGTGAATGTTACCCACCTCATGACAGCTGCTAACAACTTTTGACAATTTCAAGAAGTAGTATGAGGGGAAGAAGAATAGTTTCATATGATATTAAGTGTTAAGACCAATAATATCTAAAATGGTAACATGGACAATGGTCATTTCATACCTCATTGTAAGCAAAATATCAAAACATGTTTGGGCATAAGGGAGGGGAATTCTGATTGCTACAAATGGTGGTTGGATTGAGGATAAAAAAAAGTTTAATCTTTCTTTCTTCCCCCATTTTTTAAACCATGCCTTTTCCTGAGTAGTAAACAGGGCCAGGTGTAACAGAAATAGAGTCAATGAAATAATTCACTTTGATTTCAACCAATGTTGGACTGATGCCCAAAAGAGAGAGGGAATACATTTTCTCTCTAGAAGCAATAGTGTCATCTGCTTTTAGTACCAAAATTTCTTATATCCCCATTTTGTGGGGAAAACACCAACCTACCAACCAACCAACCAACCACCACCAACAACAACACAGAAAACACACCAAAAATCTTCCTTTCCTTGTTCATTAGTTTTCTAAATGTCTCTGCATGCTTTTGTTTAAAAATATTCAGCTTCCACAAAAAAAATGGAGTAAAACCCAACAGTAACTTAAAAATCAATGACATAGGAATACTCTGTTGACTATAGTAGACAAGCCCAGGGAAAGGGCATGGATCCAGCATTACTGCTGCAACCTTATTGCAAAGCCCTGGCACATCTCTTGGAGCTAATGTTTGACAAATGACATGCAGCTTTGTCCATTTACTGCCACTTGCAGTACAGATACATGTTGGATTTTATATTTAATGTGAGTGGGAAACATGTAGCTACCATAACTTAGCAGCTGGCATGTGACTGAATTTCCCTTCTCATAAGAAACATCTGTGTTTGCAGTATGCAATGAATTATGGTCAGCAGTTAAGAGAACTTTTCTTCTGAAATCACTAGGCAAAGATCTAGGTGACTGCAGTTTGATTTGTATCACTCTTTTCCATCTTTTTCCTTGCTAGCATCGCATAGAAAACCAACTCCTATCAGCTTGTCCTGTTTCAAATCTAAGTCCTGAGGTACAGTTTTTAATTTTGATAACACCGAGAAATCTTGAGCCTTAGCATCAAATAATGAATACAAAATGCTTTGGGATATTGATAAGTCAGGTCCTATATATATGTAGTGTATATATATAAATAATTTGCTTCATGAACTTTTGCTTTGAAGTCCTCTTTTGTTTGCATTTAAGAAATCCTTTCTGGGAGCAAGTACAAAGTAGGATCCAGCCTTCAGCCTTCCTTACCAGGGTCTTTCACTAAGCGTGTAATTAGCTGCAGATGAAACAGCAGCTATTTAAGTGTTTAAGCACCTGATTGCTCCTGGAAATCAGAGACTCACATGTCTAAATTACAATAATTTTACCTACTCTCTGCAGGTTCAGTCTCTGGCCAGAAAGTCATTTGGACTATTCCTACAGCAAAAGCAGTATGAGATTCCTATTCATTGTATTTTTCATAGTAGAATAGGGGTGGTACACAACTTTTTATTTTTTTTTTTCTTTGTAACTCTGTAGAGTTATCACTTTAATGGCATAATATTACTTAATATCTGTATACTATCAAAGCCTAGAGGAGAGAAGACATTTTCCAAGCATGTCACTGGACTTACTGTAGCAGCAAGGTATCCAAGATAGAGGAGGGAATCTATGCTAAGGCTGATAGTATTACTTTTGTCAGGAAAAGAAATAAAAGTCAGCTGGATTCATTCTTCCTTTCAGAGGGTATCAAGTGTGAAAAACAGATCTCCCCTAAGAGCATTTGAAAGACTGGGAAGTGAGGAAATAGCAAGGTGCTTGCTGCTGTTCAGGGATTCAGAGATGTAGAAATCCAGGTGTTATTAAAATAAAATGAACTGCTGGCATAGCTGCAAAATCACTAGCTAATAAGAATGGATTCAGCATTGCCTGGGGGGGCTGACAGAAGCTCAAAGGAGCGCCTCACCAACACACTACATTTATCTTATATAAAGGCTGGATTTTTGATTCACTGCAGCTGAATTCGGATGCTCTGTTTCCATTATCACACACTCTACTAACACAGCCCATTGATTTTACTGCCACCTCTGTTCTCCCTTGTCCTTCTGTATTTGTTTTCCAGGAAACCAGTGCTACAGCCACCAACTCCTCAGAGCTGCTGGCCAGCCCCAACCTGTGCTCCCTTTGCACAGCCTTGCACCTAAGCAGCATTCAGGTCTCAGGACCATGCTGTTACAGCCAAAGCTCTTATCATCCTGCCAGGACACTGAGTTTTTACACTGTCCAGCTGCTCTTGAGCTTTGGCTGGCTGACTTAATGCAATCAGTTATTACTGATACTTTGAATATGCATGCTAACCAAAATGTGTTACAGCCTGTCAAAAAGCTAAGTGAAATATTTTTCTCTCACATGGTCTATCCCTAATATAAGCTGAATGCCTTCCATAATATATATGCATTGCATATGTTCATAGCATACACATACAACATACGTATATATTTATATCTCTCAGATTCTTATTCAGAAAGAAAAAAAACACAACTCCAAATATGGATTCAGGCAACATGGAGTGCCCAAGTAATCACCTCCACGTTTGCTCTTCAGTAAGAACAGCCTCTAAATTAAGTGTATATAGACCTCCCTCCCTGTTGTGCTTACACATATATTACAGAGGTACATATATATTTATCAATATAAAAGTTAGTATTATTTTCACTGTATGAATAACCCAATGAAACTAGATGGCGCAAAATATAACTGAATTGTTGAAAAGTCCCGGTTAGGTGGTAATTCACAATACCCTGATTCTATAAGACAATAAATATAAAACCTCCTTCTCAAGTAGAAGGCGGCAACCTGCCTCTGTAATAGGAATATCCTTGTAGTGCAGCCTGTCTGCCCCAGCAAAACCACAGGGTTGTGATCTATCTCCCTCTTCTGTGACCAGACTTGAAACAGAAAACAGTGTTAGACCAGATAAAGCCTCTGCTGACATTCCCAGTTCCACTGACTAAAAAAAAAAAAAAAAAAAAAGTTCTTTACAGTTATATTCCAGGCAGTTTGTGTGTAAGTGTACACAGAAAGGCCATATTTGAACTTCTAGCCACTGTACATAGGTCAGCAATCCTATGTGAGGAGCTGCTTCATGCTGAGCATTTAACTCCTGTCCCCCACCCCCAGCTTTAGGGTTTTCCTGAAAGAACCTGAGGATATGGTTAACCTCTGACTGAAAAATCTGGACTCTCTTGAAGTCCTTAAAGATACTGCAGAGAAAGCATTAGACCAAGAAGCAAATGAGCCTAAGGCAAGCCAATAGTCTACCAGCCTCTCTTGGCTAGTCTTCATTATTTTTCCCCAAACTCTAAATTAGCCCAGGCGGTTTAGTCTGCAGATTGATTTAGCCTCAGCTGAAAGTGATGAGGATTTTTCCATTCATTTTAGAGATTGTTGGATCAGACTTAACTCAGTTTGTTCCTGAACCAAACCTTAATGATGTCAATAAAGTGCCTTTTATGCACTTTAATGGGCTTGTAGTCATTCCAGTAGTTCCCTATTAAAGAAAATAATTACTTATTTCCTTAGTCTTCTTCCAACCAATGTGGTTTTGGCTTCGTTTTCTTCATTGCTGCCCCTCCCAGTTGGTTCAAATTAGCTTGCTCATAGAAAATGTCAGCACTGAGACAAAGACTCAAATAAATACAGAGACACAGTTATGCTCTGAGAGCTGGTCCTCTCATGATACACGAGAGGGAAGATAGCAGAGAAAGCGTGTTCTGTTTCATAGCTACATGAAAGACAACATTCCCTAAGGTTGTTTCTGCACTTCACTCAGCCAGCATGATGTCGGCAGCACGGTGTAGGCAGCCTGAGTGTCCTTACAGGGAAGCTGCAGGGTTACCAGCTTTGGTGTAGGCTGGGTGAGGCCACCTGAGATGCTGGGTGTCTGATTGTCTATGCAAGCACCATGACTTCATTGCCATTAATGCTGAGCTAGCTAAATTATAGCTAGGCTGATAAGCCTATGTGTGCTGCTCTAACACTCCCATTACAGGCTACGTGCAGCTTTCAGCTCTGGTTTTGTACTTTTCAGGCTTTGACTTACAGGGCATTGAAGTTAACTGAGAGATTCCAATTGCAGACACCTTCCTATGCCTAACTTACAGCTCATCAGCCTGTTCAAATGCTTCCCTCCCTTAAAGCACCTTACCATTATGAGTAAAGTGGAAAGGGATTGCTTATGCAGTCTAAGATTTGCTTTGGCAGAACAGCCTTAACAATCTTTAAATTTAGATAAAATATCAATTATTAAGATAAACCTAATACATGTGTTGCCTGAAGCAAAGAATTAGTTACCTGCTCCAAAGTAGCATCTAAATACGTGAAAAAACGTAGTGAGTTGTGACAAGTTCATTATCACAGCCATAATGGTTTCTCCTTTGCTGTATTAAATAGATTTCAGAAATTTTGCACAACAAAAGATTTTATAAACACCACTTAAAATATGCAGCTGAGTACCCAGGAAAAAAAAAAAAAAAAAAGTATTTTTTTCCTTTTTTTTTTTTTTTTTTCCTGAAAGCAACAAACTAGATTTTGCTCTTAAGTTACTATCAGAGACTGCACTGATCTCCAGGTGAGACAGAGAGCTCAATACGTCCCCCTGGAAGAATTACTTTTTTCCCTAGGTAGTGAATTATGCAGCAAAATTGGTATGTATTTTATCACTAATACTTACAGAGAAGAAATATTCCTTAGAAATAATAGATTTTCTGATATTCAACATTCTTTAAATTATTTCAGGATAAAATCACCATTTTGTATTTCCTGCTCTGGTTTATTTGTCTGTTTTGAATTGTCATGGGCTGTATTTTAAGGCAAGGCTTTAATAAATGTGACCACTGGTTTCCAGCAGAAAGGATTTCATCTGAGGAGCATGTTATCGATGGCTATTCTCATTTGCAGCACTTGCACTCTCCATGGCTCTCTGCAGCTGACTGCACTGACGTCATCACTAGCACTATCGACACATTCTTTTGTGTGGTGTGAATGAAAAAGTAAATTGATCCCAGTGGGGACTGTGCTCACAATGAACAGAAAAAAACTGCCACTCTGTCAGCTATAGATGGCATTAGATGTCTGTTAATACAATCCTTGCCTGGCACTCAAATTAGACAGGGGTGTTTCAATGCCCCCCACAAAATATTATTATTATATATATTTTTTTTTTCAGGGGAGGGGGGAGTTAGGCTTGACACGTGCAAACTGATAGTGATTTAAATGGCAAAGGATGTAAGCAAGAGCATCTTGTATCCTGGAGGTAATTTCAGGAAAGACAAATATTATTATGCCAAATTTATGGGTGAGGGAAGCATAAACTCCTTAGGGTCATGGAACAAAGGCAGGGAAAAAAAAGGGAATAAAAACCAGTCATCAAATCTTTGACTTTATGCAAAAACATCAGTGTTAGAGAGTTGAAATTATCTGCAATAAATAAATTATGTCTACTAAGCATCTGGACTTACATAAAGTGAGTTATTGTCCTAAACTCTAAGTATTTGTTACAAGAGTAATCTTTATTTTGTGCAAAGGCAGAATTTAACATTTTACACAAATTTTACTCAAAAAAAAAAAAAGATGCATTTTGTAATCTGTTTCCCATTTTGTATACCTATTACAGTGTGTATTTGCCTTCCCCTCCATCAGTATGAACTAAGTCTAAGATAAATGTCTAACTTTGTTTTTGTTTTTCCAAAATCCCTGTGAGGTGGGTCAGCACCTTCATTTAGCAGTGGTGTGTGCATGGATATAAGGGAAGCATTATAGGAACAAATGGTGGCTTGACTCAAGTGCCATAACCCATGGCACGACAGTAGAAAGAAAAAGCACAAGCTGAAGTGGCATCCCAGAAGTGAACTATCCTGTGCCCCCTCCTACCGCACAATCAATACTTATTGTCTGTATTCTCTTTATGCCAAAATTAACTATGATCTAAGCTATAATACAGTTATACACAATCAGGTGTACAACTGTTGACTTTTGGCCATTTGATTCTCAGATAATTTCCTGTTTCTCATCAGTTTTCTTCATTCAACAGCTTCTGGTGATGGGCAAATGGTGTGAATGACTTGTCCTGGCAGCCTTGGTGCATCTTGTTGTAAGGTAGATCTATCAACACCTTTCCTTTTCTCTATAGCAATGACAAAATGGGTTATCTGGTTTCTGGAATACTAGCATTGCCTTTTCAGCATTGACATTCATGTTCTTGGGTCAGATAAACCAGTATGATATGTCATCATACTGGTAACTATAGCCAGACATGTTCTGGCAGAAAGCTGGCTTCCTGTGTAGAAACATACCACAAATTTTGTTTCAGTCTAACTCCCCATGGAGCTACATATTCTGCTCAGGTCCCATTTTATAGAGGGCATTGCAGAAAGATAACTTTCTAACAATTTTCCAGACAAAGTAATCTATACAGGAAGATATACTGTAGGTAACGTCAAATAAATTCCCATATCCTGACCTACCTGTGGATGAACCTCATCATTCTCCTTATATAAAAGCAGGATAGTTAGCTGGATAACTCAGGCTTTTGCTAACTAGATTTTCATCAGGAGGACACTCAATTTCTTTGTGGGGCAGCGTTGCACATGCAGTTGTTCTGTGCACGTCTGGATCCACATAGAAGAATTTGACTCTTCCAAAGTGAAAAAGAAGTTTCAGTGTAATGTTAGCTTAAAAAAACTGGAACCTTTTATCCTGAAGTAAAAGATAACTGCAGCGTAGGACCTATGGGCAGCAAAGTTACCAGTTCAGGATGAGGATGCTGCTTTATACCATGGAGCTCGACTCAGTGGAGCTGGTTAAACACTGACTTCAATGCTCACGTCTGAGACTGTTTCCATCCTCTGAATCACAGACTCCAGACTCCAGAGGAGTAGAAGAGTGTCATTTTTATTGTCTTATTTTAGTATTTGAAGGATCATTTTTATTATCCTAGTTTAGTATTTGAAGTAGTATAAAAATAGGTTGATGCCATGGGTAGATTATCATAACTGCTGTTCTGCTACTTTCCCCCCACCCTCCTTTTTTTTTTTTTTAATTTACTTTGAATATCTATTCATATGCATTGCAGGTATGGGATCTTTCATTGCCCAATAGAGATGCTACCTGCATAAAAATCAGAGATAAATAAAGTTACCTTAGAACCCCAATAAGATTTTTTTTTTCTCTTTTCATTACTCCATTGAGTTTTGTTATAAAACTTTCTCAGTATAAAATTAGGAATTAATTTCTGTTTGAAATTTCTTCTAAGATGTTTCTTTTTAACTGCCAAGTTACAAGAAAGTGCTTTAGGGGCCAAAGAAAAACTATCCTGTTTTGACATACCTGGAAGTGGATATTTATTATGTTTAATATGAAATGTTTCTTGAAAATCAAATTATTTTTTCCTCTAAAAAATTGTTAATATTAAAAACAAAACAAAACAAACAAACAAAAAAAAAAAACAGAAAACCAAGTGAAATGTCATCTTTTTTTTTTTTTTTAGTCAAAACACTTAAAGTGATGTAAGTGTCTTTTAAATTTCTTTATTTTTTCCCTTAGTTTTTGCTTTTGTTCTTTTTGATGGGAGAAAAATAATAATAATAAAAAAGGAAATAATTCTATTTCCCATGAAATAGAAAATCTGGTGTCTGCCCTGCTTTACTCCCGTGGGAAGAGCATAGCAGATGTACAAAAAGGATTAATGTTATATAACAGAAAAGTTTAACCACCACTAGACTACTAAGTTGTTCAGTAACTACCCTCATCTTAACCATCCCATGCCATACAGCGGAGAGATGAGCCTGATATACAAGCTGCTGAAGCATGGTCTGGCAGTGCTATGTCTCTGCCAATAGATTCATACTGGGAAACTGGACAGCAATTGAGCTGTTATGTGCTGATGCGTGAAAGTATGATTTTGTGCCGGAAAATCAGATATTGGAGAAGATTGCCTTCATGTTCTTATCAATTAATGCCTAAAACAACAACAACAAAACACATGAAAAGACTGAAGCCATGCAAATTCAATTGATTTATTTTTTCATAGAAATAAAGCAGTAAATTGTTCAATGCAATGCACTCTGACTCCATCATACTAATAATGTTTAGCTCCTGCATTGCCATTGAGCAGCTGGATCTGGGGATGTGCTTACTTTCAGCTTGGTAAGGAGAGAAAAGAAAAAAAAAATAAAAAAAAATAAGATGGATTTAGGTATTTTTTCCATCCTTCATTACTTGAATTAATGTTGCCCTGGAGTTGGATGGTGGGAGAGGATTGACTAAGATTTCAGAGATAAAGAAGTGAGTGCACTTGGCAGTGTAGAGTAGAGCAGGGGAATTTTTCAGTACAAATTCTATTCCTTTCTTCCACCTTCTTGCAGGTCTCCTGTTTTTATCTGCAGGAGGAAGTGTGCCTCCTCTGCTCTCACAGGCTGGATATCCTTAAGCCCCGGTCAGACCGGAGAATAAATGATTCTTTTGGTCTAGAGTTTCACAAGAGCAGCCAGGAGGTCTTTCAGGGTGAGGGGGAATGAAGTTCTTAAATCTGCTGCTGGTCACAAGTGCATTATTGACTTATCTGACTAATGCAATTCACCCTTTATTGTGTGAATAGGAACAGTGTGAATATTGTAGAATTCCCTCCTTTGACCTTGACATTAGATTGTGCAAGATTGTTTTGTCTCTTCACCCAGTTAACTTTCTGTTTTCTTGGTGAGATGAGAAAGCTGCCCGTTAGCACCAAATGTGTTTGTTTTTATGAACTTAGGGACTCAAGTAACTCTGTAAGTAAAGTCCAGTACAGTTCACCAGCAAGACACCATTTCATAAATGTCCTCTTTCATCCCCCTACTGTATTCAAAACAGCTGTATCATGAAAAGCTTTGTTACCTATTACCAGTGACCAGATCCATCTTCTTTCTCTGGATATGGCTGTAAGGTGTACCTGGAAGAAATACAATCAGTAAAACTCTGTATCTTCCAGAGCAAGTCCATTTTCCTTGGAAGCAGGTTTCTAGTTTGTAAATAAAACTTCCTTCCCTAAAGGATGCATGTCTTTTCAGCCTTGGCTTGGAAGTGAATAGTCTCTTATAAATACAAAAGACAGATTCTTTCCTTATGTATCACTGGTCAATTTATCATTAAGTTCCTGTAGATGAAGCTAGTGTGAATCTCCAAGCTGCTTCCTGTAAAGCAAGAGGTAGGTTCAGTCACTGCCTGAAGTCTGTCATGGGAATTGAAGCTGAGCCAACAAGCAACCTTCACAGTGTTCTTGTCCTGGGAAAGTAAAACATGTCAGCGGAGGAGTTTAACAGATTTGTTGTCACAAGTATCATTTTGAAACAGAAGGCGAGCTTGTCTCATAGTGTAATTTCGGAGCCCCACGATTAATACTACTGTTCAGCCAGCATGGGTGCTTAACCTCGTGTACTACAGCATCTGATTGCTGGGCTGACACCAGCGGCCCTTGGTTAAAAGAGCAGTGTGCCTGGTCTTGGATAGGGTTTGTGCAGTGCCTGCCACACGCACACTGTTTAAGCTGCAGTAACTCTTACCTCTGGAAAAGACCAAAAGCAAGAATCTCCTGTCCTCAGGTAGTACTCTGCAGCTCTCTTCAGCCTCCTCTGCAACATGAAGCATCTTCATACACTTTCATTTTGTCCTTTTCTGCAGCAATTTCTCCCACCCCTGCACTGACTTCTCTCTGTCTGCTTCCCATGGCCTTTTTTGTTTTCTTTGCTCTGCCATAGGGGATTTCTATCTGGTTTGAATTTTCAGTAAGAACAGTTGGCTGTGGTGATTCTGGCTGCAAGTTCATTTGTTCTTTCTTTCTTTCTTTCTTTCTTTCTTTCTTTCTTTCTTTCTTTCTTTCTTTCTTTCTTTCTTTCTTTCTTTCTTTCTTTCTTTCTTTCTTTCTTTCTTTCTTTCTTTCTTTCTTTCTTTCTTTCTAAAATGTAAGGGAATTCTTTGGGCCTTGTATAGAGTGATGTGAGATCAAAAGGCTGAGAAGAAAATTAAGTGATATGACATTAACACAGAGTAAGCAAAATTTACTTACATCAAGGTTGGAAAAGAAGGAAAGAAAGGAAAGAAGGAAGGGAGGGAAGAAGGAAGGAAGAAAGAAAAAAAAGGAAAAAAGGAAAAAAAAAGAAAGAACTGCTAACAAAAGAGGAAATATAGAGTGTAGGAGGAAACCTCTTTATCTTGCCTTACATTTACCATTTGGTAGAGAAGCTCTTTGGAAGAGATGCCCAGTTCACTGATTTCCTGCTCAGCATGTGATAGTTATATCATGGAGTTCTTGTCTCATTGTTTTTTCAATATTTGCTCTGTTCTTTAAGTCTACCAGAGCTATTGCTTCACATGTGAAATTAATATATTAATTCTTGAGAGCTTAATGACAAAAATGGTGAAAAGTACAAGGAGATGTCTCACTCTTATGAAGAAGACTTATTCTTTGCAGAATCCTTTCATCACTTTCACTTATTTTCAATTCACTGGGCAAATAATACTCATCATCCTCATTATTCTTGCAAAAGATAATCACTATATTGTTAAGTATAATTATGGTTGTGTCATAAAAAAGACAGCATGAGGGAGGCATATAGAAAATGCTCAAATCATAGTTAGTAATAGCAATAAACACATGAAAAAATGGCAGCATTATTTCAAATTTAGGAGAGCTAGTATCCCCATTAAAAAGAGTCAGTCAAACATAAAGCATTAGTAACCTGTATATTAGAGGTATGCCATTTTTGTTTATCATATATATGTTCTTTTCCTAATGCCTTATTAAGAAACCAAATTCTAAAGTCCTTTACTTATTTTTTATTCACTTATCGTTCAGACAAAACTCTAATCAACTTCAGTCAAGACCTTTTCCCAGCATGGTAGATGATCTGTGTCATGTTTTACTGCCATCAGATGATAATAAAAAGTTACCACTATAAAATATAATGAGGTAAAGGACATTTTATGCTCAATGATTTAATAACACTTTGAGCTTATATTGTGCCAGCCAGGAAAGGCTTCCAAAGTGCTTTACAAATGCTAGTGAATGCATTTGAAGAATGAGGTCTGTGGTGAAGTAAATGAAAGGTTATTGTAGCTTTCCTGATAAACAGGCAGTGTCAGGTTTGATAGACAAAACACGAGTCTCTGTGTATGAGCAAGGTACACAAGGCCCAGGCATTCCTAGGTGTGCTGTGGATCTGTTTCAATATGGGCACATGATTACAGGCTTTGCACAGATTTCCAAATGCCCAGTCCTCTTCTACATTGATTGAGAAACTATTATGTCTTAGAATGGTCTCTTATGCAGAATTTTCCTCTGTCTCCCACATTCCTTCAAAGGTCACATTCAAACTGTCTTTCTTGGTTTATTCATTCATTCTTATCGCTGATACACAGGGAGCAAAAACCCATTTCCAGCAATACAGGATGAGCATCCACTTAGTTTGAGGTAATGTTAGTCTCTTTTTCAGAACTACCAAATTATTTCTACTGTTTTTCATCAAATTAAATCCAAGCAAAAATTAAAACATAAGGAAATATAGCACAGGTATTGAGTTATTTCTACCCAAACTTGTTGATTTATTCTTATTATTTTTTATTGCTCTTTAAACAGAAGATAAAAATATCTGAGTCAGGAGCCTTCTGCTCACTGTGGAAATGTTCAAAATGTAATCATAAAATTCTATTACACTGTCATTGCCTTTTCAGACCTTCTAGTCAGAGTAGCTTGCTTACCGTCAGAGATCAGAGATCACAGCCTGCTACAGCCACAGACTTACAATGAATGAAAGAACACATTAGTATTTGTTGAAGGCTAAAGCCAAGACTTTTCTTTATTATGTATTACAGCAAGGTGCTTTAGGTGCACAGCTGCAATAGTAATAAGAAACTATCAGAGATGTGGTATCAGTTCTGAGTAATACAGAGATACCAAGCCCTACACAGTATGTTTGAGATGGAAAAGATCTACTATTTCAGAGAATCTGTATCCATGCTGTGGTGAGATAATATATTTTTTCTGCCTAATCTTTTGTGGTGTCAAGTTCCATTAAGGTGATTGTTAATCTCTTCGACTCCTACTCATTCACTCTCATGGCTTCCTGTGACCTCTAGTCCCATCCAGCACAGATAGATCCCTTACATTCCAAAAACCTTTACCAAGAAAGACCTACATACAATGCTCACTTTTGTCTTATAATCAAAGCATAGCCTAATATATCACACCAGATTTCATCAGATGCCTGTTTGTCTTTTCTGTGACCTCTAGGCAATAGATGCCTGTGACTTCATTGTGTTGTTTTCCTTTTAGTCCTCTCTTTTGTTTCACCTCCAGGTCTTCCAGAATTAATGTGTCACACCTCTTCTCCCCAGTGCCTGCCCTTTACTGAATTTCTTGCAGCAGTTGGTCTTTCCTGCTTACCCCTGGATCTGCCACACTCAGAACTTTGTTTCCTCTGTTATCTGATTCTGAGCATCTCCAGAGAAAATGTATTCAATCTGTATTCTGTCAGTGTCACTGTCTTTTTCACAAAGCATTTTAACTTCTTCCTCACTGATTTCCAAGTTCACAGCCTGTGGCATCCACTTGTCTCTACATTTTGATTAGAAGAGCTATGCTAAAAATCATGTTAATGTATGTATAAATTATATAAATAAATGTGCAGAAGCCCAAAGCTGTTCTGCTTGCTGTAAAAGACAATATTTCAGTGAGACATAAATGATAAAATTCACAATAGGTCTAAACTAAATTAAGACTGTCAGTGAAATGAAATTGTACAAGCAAAATCTAAAATCACAGCTCTTATTTTTCTAGAAATTCTGTAACAGTTTGGTCAAAAGCTTACTAGTTTACTGTTTTATTGTTGTATTTTTGTTATGTTTGTTTTTTTTTTGTGTGTATGTACTGTTAATATTTTATAGTGATATTTCATTTATTTTATGTAAAATATATATATTTTAAATTCCTTTTAGCAGTTGAGAGTACTTTACTGTGAGGCAGGAACTGATACACTCTCTGTTTCCTGAAAGGAACCTTCCAGTCCCAGAGTGACCCTTTGGTAGCTATTCTCAGCATTGGTGAGTCATTCATTAGAGCTTTTGAGTCATAGATGGTATCAGTTTCACATAGGCATCAGAATCACAACTGTACTTGCTATGTAAGAAATGAAAGTAGCAGTGGGAGATAAATTACTTCAGCAAAACTTCTCCATTTTCTTGCTTTTCCACATCCTAATTTCATATCATCTTGAAGCCTTTGGACATTCATTATTGAAATGTATTTTGTCACCTGCAAACTTTATTTTGATCAGCTTGATAGGAAAAAATCAAATTTATTGGGCTTGGTTATTCTGTAGCTGGAACAGATTTCTCCAGGCAAAGGATATTTTACCATGACATTGAATGAGACCCTATTCCTTTGAGAGATTTTAGTGAATAGTCAAAGGATAAGTGAAGTGCTCTTTTTGGTAGAACTGATTCTGGGACAAAGTTCTATTCGCGAGAGGCATAAAAGAGGTTAAGGTAAATCTGTTTGTTAGGTGAATCTTAAGCAATGAATGAATGACATTTTTATTCATTTCACTTCATTTATAGATTTGCCTGCAAGTGGTAACCTTTTCTACTTTTATATAATGAAATGCACAGAAAAGATTCAGTATAAGGGAAATGAAATGTACAAATCCTCCTTTGGAGGCAAATTTTGCTGTTCTTCAGTGCCCACTGCATTTCATGTCCAGAGTCCTGGACACCTGTAAAGGTGTCACCCTTTGCTATTTTAGAATGAAAAACTCTGTTATTTTTTTGTTTGTTTGTTTTTTTGTTTTTTGTTTTTTTTTTAAGAAACATCTCCTGGTTTCTGCAATGAACATAATTAATAGTACCTACATTGAAGCAGAAATCTCCTATGTTTTTTTTTTTTTTTTTTTTAGAGATTTCATCTGTAGTCTCCTCAAACAGAAATTCTGGTTTTAGTAAGCATAATTTTCATTTTAAAAGGATAGCCTATTAGGCTGTTGGGGGGATAAAAAAGGATTAAGTACATGATTGCTGCAGATCTGCAACAGTGAAACATAACGGCTGATGGACAGGTGCTTGCTTTTATGGTTTTTGGTACAGTGTCTGTACTTGGGTTCACTCTGCTAGGTTTGCAGGTGGCTGTGGTTTCAGAGGGGTTGTGGGAACAGGACTGAAATAGTAAAGCACTCTTTTAGTGGGTGTTGCTCTCTGTAGACTGCTTACAGCAAGAAATTTGCCATTGTGTCCAGGTCTCAACAATACCTGGAACTTTCCAGAGAATATTTTTTCCAAGAAAATGCAGTTTCTACAAAAATTAGCATATTCTAGAAAATGTTGTATATATATATATTTTTTTGTGTGTGTGTGTGTGTGTTTTCTTTCTTTCTTTCTTTTTTTTTTTTTTTTTTTTTTTTTTTTTCCCACCAGAGAAAATTGTGTTAAATATTAAATTGTGTTAAATATTAAATATTGTGTTTGGTTTGGCTTGTCAAAAGTGAATCAGAATTCACAATTTCTTGATTTTCTTTTTTTGATTGGATACTGTTTTTCCAATAATATCAATAGTTGCACAAGTAGGTGAACAAATAAAAATGGTTAAAATGCTTAATATGATGTTTGCTTAGGTGACAAAATTTTGGGGTCACCAATTTATGTCTTCATTTTGATTCCCTTTTGACATTATTTACAAAATCAAAACAAAGTCCATAGAGTCAGGAGCTTTATAACCCTGTTTTCTCTGAGAATCTCCTTAGCTTGCTGAACACCTCTGCAGTAGTCCATGAAACCTGAGAGATTTCAAAAATATTTACAAGCTGGGAATGATATTCCTATTTTTCAGAGAAAAAAAATGCTAGGATTGTGAGGAAAATATGGAGAAAGACTAGCTGCTGCTGAAAATTTATGTCTGCAGCTTTACCTTTACTCTACTGCCTTTAGTTATACAGTAGCAGTAACACTGCTTAGAAAATAAAGCAGCCATCTAAGATATGTCCATCTTTAACTTCTACACTGCTGTTAGAAGCATCTGCTTTGCTGTAGTGTGAATGAAGATGAATCATTATTTTAAATGGACCTTTAGACTCAATATTTCTTATTGGCTCCTCAGAATATTTTTCCTCAGCCTAAAGCTTGCCTTCAGAAAACAAAAGCAGCCTCTCTTTGCAAATTCCACACTGGAACATTGCATTGGTTGGATCAAGGTTAGGCTGAAGAAAAACAAATGTTTAACTGAGCACCTGATAGAGACTATTCTTTGAAAAGCAGCTCACAATGGGGAAAAATAGGGAGCTGTAGGTTGTTTGTATGCCAGATGTAGTCTCTTTATAGACTTCAGTAGGAGCTACACAAAGTTGTGTTTAAGCAAAGTTGAAGGGAGCTGTTCAGAGGGGATTTAATTCTGCTTCTTGAAAACTGGAAAGTGAAGAAAGTGCAGGGTTTACCAAACAAGGGACAAATTCTGCATTAACCAGCTCACATACAACCCTGTTGAGGTTTAACAGCCACTCGTTCAAACTATTTCATCGAAACTAATGCAGATCTATTCTGTCTGAAAGCAAACTTATTAACATTTATCATTCAAATGCATATTTTATACTTGATTCACAAACCTTTGTAGTGAATGAGAACTTTTCCACTGATTATGAAGGATTATTTTTTTTCAGGCTCTAAATGTTAATTTCAGCCCAACAAATGATGGCTCCAGCTTTCTGTCCCATGCAGAGAGGATCAAGAAGGTCAATTTTGTTTTCTCTCTGAAAAAGAATTTTAATTAATTAACTGGAGTTTTAAAATATGGGAATGCTGTATAAAGTTCTGATTCAGAAGGCTTGTTCAGATTTATCATGATGAAAAAAGCAACAACTAATGACACTAACAGGAGCTAGAGGTAGGCAAGTTGAAACAAAGATAATGTAAAATTAGTGTTAAGCAAGATGCACTTAGCTGTGATGAGAACATAATTCATATCTATGAATATTCCTTAATAAGCGAAGAAGCAGAGATATTTTGAGAGCTGAAAAAGGCAAAAAGACCTGAGGTCCCGCTTTTCTAAAACACACACAGAAAGTCACACAGTGTCAATCCATCTCTTCAGAAACAGAAAGGAGATCTAAAACCTATTCTGCAAACTGAGCTACTTTCTGCCAATTTATTATTACTAAAATTGTTCCGTATCCAATCTATCTGTCTTAACTTCTTGACAGAGAATAAAATAATCTTGAAGTTTAGAATCATTAAGTAGTCTATAATCACTCTACCTTTTGAACTTCCACGTTTAAATCCTACCAGGATTTATATAAATATATAATCACATTCAACAAACAATAGAACTTGCTTCATGACACAATGAGTATAGCTTTCATTTAAGAAAACAAATTTTGTAGCCTACTAGATTCATCGTTATCAACACAATTAATGATTCAGAAACACATTAAAATCTTAGCCTGTATTGCCTTAATTGTACATAATTTAGTCTAAACTGTACTTGCTTTATGGAAGGTCAAACATACTCTGAAATAAAAAGTAAGCTTTCAAAATTTCTGTATTTACTAAGAGAAAGAAGAAAAAATATTAAAAGAAAATGTTAAATAATTAAAAAAAATGTTACTCTTTGTTAACAGATAAAACAGATAAAAATAATGCAGTCAAAATGAACTTATCCTAAAGCATATCATCTTCATTTCACCTGTCCTGATGGGGGTGATTCTGTCTATAGTAAACAAAATAATCCACTCTCTGTTTGACTTTTCTTGGACTGGATGTACCATATGATGGAGATACCTGAGATACCACAGGTAAAGTTATGGAAGATGTTTTCAGTTAAACAGGTGTTATAAATCTACTTTTTGTTAAAATAAACAAATGAAAGAACAACACAGAACAAAACCATAGGACTTAACAGTTTAATAATATTTGCTTTCTCTCCTGTTTTGCAAAATGGCAGGTTAATACAGTAAAATAATCCCTCTTCTCCTCCCAAGCTGTTGTAATTGCATACAATACATTGCATTTTTCTGCTAACTTGTAGCTACAATTTTGGATGCCTAATGAAGAAATTTTTGTAAGGGAAATCCCTGAATTACTTATATATGCAAGGAAGACTGTTTAAAAACAAGCAAAATGAATCTGTTTCCTGAGCTATTTTTCTTTATTAAATGTAAAAAAAAAAAAAAAAGTAGGCTTCTATTTGAAGAGAACTATTTCATCTATTTCATTAGACATTTAAGAAGAAGTGAACAAGTTAAGGTACTTAAAAGTGACAGATTAGATTTTTATTATTTTATTTTATATCACTATCTTGGAAGACAAATTCTGGACTCTTCACCTTGTCCATATCCTCTTCACCTGTTCTTCAAGACTCAGACATCTATCACTTTTATATAGTCAAAGCTTGTCTATATTATGGCTTGGCATTTTTTTCCAGAAGGAAAAGAAAGAGTGTAGGACAGAAAAACAATTCTGCCATCTTCAGGGTGAGGGGACTCCTTCTTTATTTAAATGTGCTATGAGACTTGAGAGGACCAAGCCACATAGGAAAGCGAAAGCTCTTGAATGAGTGATACCTCCTGAGGGTAGCAGACACCGAACTGCTTTTAGATGGCTTTTCTGCTTGGTTGATTTGGGCTAGGCACTATGTGAGTGTGTTGGGCTGTCACCAGAGCAATACAATTTTTATTAGGGAATCCTAACTCTCTGCAGCAGAAAAGAAGAAAGGCAGTACTACCTACTCCCTTCTTCATGAGGAGAAAACTCCTTAAGCTACAAAAAAGGAGACCAATTTATATTAGTCAGTCTACAGACTTTGTCTTTTATTTTCATGCACTTGGCCACTTATACTAAATAAATCCATGCTTGCCTTCTTAGCTAGGAACATTCAAGTATGAACTGCTATCATATTTTATAAATAAGTTAAAGGAAAGGTCATGGATTGCCTCAGGAACAGAACCCAAGACCTCATGCAATAAGTTATATTCTTAACAAATCATCCATATGGCCTCAGATTGAATATGCTTTTCACAATAAATCTCTAGCTACTAATCCACACTTTTATTCTGCAGTCAAGGATAACTACCAAGACTCCTGATCTCTAGAATGACAATTAGGCAGGAGTTACATGATCTAGGTTGAATTGGTATTGAGATCTCTTCTCACAACTGAGGGTGATAAAATAAAAGGTCTTCAAATACCTTGTGAATAAGAACATCATAATTGCATGGAAGTGTTTTTTTTTTTTTTTTTCTTTTCTTGTTTTTCTTTTTATTTTATTCTACTACATTTTATTTACTTTTGGTCACTTCATGAGAAATTATGCCAGAATACATAGTTCTGATACAAGAAATAGTGTCCAAAAATTACCAAAAAGTTAGTATTAAGGTACTTAATCTCCCTTCCTTGACCTGATGGTTTACTCACTGGTGTTTACTAAATTCATAAAGAAGAGAAAAAAAAAATCACTAACAAAAATATTTAGTCACACTAAAAGATGCACAAGACACATCCTATAAACTCAGAACCCGAGAAATCAGATGTTGAAAAAGAAGTTTCCTGAACTCCTTGTCTCTTTTTCATTGCCTGAAATGCTGTCAGCAACATTCCCTGAAAACACATGAACTTTCTGCTTTCATCTACAACAAACATAAAAAGAAACTTATTCCAGCTCACAGACTGGTTTATACAGTTCCTCAGGGTCTCAGGCTTGCTAAGGCATGATGCTTCCCAAGTGCATAGAATAAGTGTGAGTCAGATAGACCCATCTGTTGATAAAAAGAGCATCTGAGGTCAGCCTTAAAACTTTGGAGTGTGTGTTTGATCAAGTTTTTGTTTATGTTACCAGAAGCTTTCTGGTAAATGATACAAATACCATATCTAGACCATTTGCCAGCACATATTTGCTTATTGAAATATACCTTCTGGAGAAATATTCATTTTAAAATAATCTGAATCTATTTTTTTTTCCTTTTCCCAAATCTACTAATTCATTTTTAAATATGACAGGCGCCACATGAAGTGATAGAGGTAGATGAGATAGTTGATGTTCCTGACAAAATTGGCTACATACAAGACTTTTGTAGAATAATGATGTAAAAAGTGATGATTTGGCTAAATAAACAAACAACAAAAAAATAGACCAGAGATTCTGTGTGCATTTTAAACAAGTTAAATATTAGCATAAACATCTGTTGCTGTTCCTGTATTTATGCCTAAACACCTAAACAAAACTGGCTGAAGCAATGCAGTTTCAGAAAATATTGAAATGCCATGAGTGTGAGAAGAATTATTATCTCAAGCTATAAAACTGTCAGACAATTCTGGCAATGTAAGAAACTTAAAAAGATAGCCATTGGTTAAATCCTCAATAAGGTACAACTGCATCAACATGAAATATGAAGAAATAGATTTTATTTTATGTTATGTCATATAGAGTTCCTGAGGATTCAGTCTTGGAGTCAGTAAATGCTTTGGCTGAAGACAAGCATAGTCATGTAAAGCTTTTGTGTTGTGTTATGTAAAAATAGGACCAAAAATGTAAGTATTAGCTGTTTTTGCAAAACAAAACAAAACAAAAACAAACCTACCAATAATACAGAACTATAGTATTAATAAAAAAAGAACAGGAAGGCAAAGAGGTTGATAGAGATGGAGAATTCTTTCCATGTGTAAGGAGACTGAACTGAATGCACCTCTTCTGTTTGGAAAGGTTAACTTAAAGGAATGTGAGATTTCATAAGTTTATGAATATTATGGGGAACTGGGAAGACCTATAGGATTCCTTTCAGTACAGAAGCTCAGAACAACACACACACAATAAAGTTATCAGGTAACAACTTTAAAATAAACAACAGAAGGAAATGCTTTTCCATATTGTTGCATAACCACACTGTGAGGTCATTTCCACTAGATGCTGTGGATGCCAAAAATATAAATGGATTTAAACAGGGTTTAGAGAAATTCATGGGAATGAATCTATAAGTAACCCAGATGCAATGTCTGGCTCAGGAAATATTGAAACTGATCACTGCTGGAGCTGAGGATAGATGGAGAGTTGGGCAGTTTATAAGACTTGTTTTTTTTCCACTTTTTTCTGTGTATTCACTGTTGGCCAGAGCCTCTCTAAAATTCATTTCACCCTAGGAGGGGGAAGTGGCATGACTAAAAAGTTAAAGATATTGTCATGTGACTGGAGATATCTGAAGCGGACTTTGGATGTTTATATTCACAGAGTATATAGAAAATATAGTTTGCATGTAAAGTAGAACTTACAAGCTTTTCCCTCTTATCTAGATAAATAGAAAAGCTGGTTTTTCTCCCAGATCTGGTTCATATTTTTCCCCTGTCAGTACCATAGTGGCAGTCTTTCTTGCTTTCATAGTCTGATTACTAAGATGCTCAGGGTCACTGCAGGTATGGGCACAATAAGGCTCAGTGTTCTCCAGTGGGTACTGCTACAGGACAATTCCAGTATCCTATGAAAGGGAATGTGAGCAAAGGCCATATAAGGAAGAATGGCATTTCATGAAAAGAAACTATAGTATCAATTACTAAGATTAGCCAATGAAACTTATGTGGCTAGTCCAACACTTAATTATAACCTACAGAAAATAACCATTTAGGCTCTTTCTGTAGCTGACAAAGAGACAAATGTGTTAAGGTTAGATAGAGTGGTTTGGTTCTTTTTCTGTGTTGATTATAGAAGGATCATAAATAATTAGTTTACAACTGGTTCACAGCATTTTATATAGCTAAAGTTAGACAGGATAAATGCAATCTATAATGTCTAATTTCTCAGGCAAACTCTCTTGCAAATGCAAAGGAATTTTCATCTTTGAATTCTGTGACAAATCCCAGGGGTGAATCTCCCTAAACATTTTGAATTCTTTTTTTTTTTTTTCTTCCTAAATGTGATTTTCTTTCTGAAGTGAATTAAGCTTTAGTCAAAGATGGTGGATTTCCAGCCCTACTAAACCTTTTATTAATTCATGAACTAGATATAAAATAAACAGTAGCAATTTAATTCTTATCCGCTTATTGCTTTTTCAGGGTCTCTTTGTGTACACGCCATCATCATCCTAATAGTTGTTCGGTCAGTGTGATGCATCCTTGCATTTGCATAAATGCTGAGGCTGACAATAAAGTTTCCAGTTAGTGCCAAGTGAGTTGGTGTTCTTGTAATGTTAAACACTTCTCCAGTGATCTGAGACCACGCATTTCATTTCATGTGGGATATTGAACAATTAACATCTTTCAGTTGTTTAACCACCAGGACTGAGTATGAAATGACAACTTAGAGTCCCTTCATGAGCGAGTCATGATCTACTCAGCCCCCCAGTATATGCATTTTTAACATAACTGAATGTAATTATAACTGAGGATTTTGCATAAGAAGAAACTGTTTAGTGTTCTTCAACATGCCTTAGTTTTAAATCTGATACTGAGTAGCGTATTTCACTCTTGAAACTCTACCTTACTCCCTATATGTATTTATATATATATATAATATATACAGTAAATATACAACATTTTAAATGGAGAATTTAAGACAATAAATTGGAAGGCCTACTGAAATTTGAAAAAGTTACTGAAAATTATTGTTTTTTATGAGAAGAGATTGTAGGTCAAATCTCTGTTTATAAACTATTCAATATAGGAAGTTATCACATAAATTCATTCAACAAAGGAAGGAGAATATATTGTCAGTGCTTTCAGTCTCCATCCATATGTTTTCCCTATAAAGGTATTCAGATAAGCCTTTCAGACTTTCTAGAAATCTGGAGATAGTGTTACAAAAATCTGAAATAATACCTGTTGCCATTTTTTGAATTCTAGAAAGTAAACAAAATTCTCTCTATATATGAAAAATCTAGAAGGACTATTATCTACACCATCCTTTGAAAAATCTGTCCCCTTTTGTTACTTTATCACCTCCTCTCATTGCAAGATATTTATTTTTATTTAGTTATGTATTTTTAATTACCTCTTGATTTTGGTCACATGGCAGGAAAGGAGGTAGAAAGGGAAGGTTACCTGTTGAGAGTATGTCTCTTGCAGGCACAAATACAGCATATCCTGAAGAAATCTTGCTGTCTTCCTCTGTTATTGTACTTAATAACAGATACATGTAGAGAATAATGTAGCTGAGTCACTAACAGAATAATATATATTTATGTATATTGTATAATTCTTTTATGTAATTGTTTTTGTTAGCTTTCAGAATAATCTATAATGGAGAAACTGAGGCACTTTTTGGAGATGTGACTTTCCCAAGGTCCCCCAGTAGCTCTTTGCCTAAACCAAAGTTGGAATTCCTCCTCAGAGCCAACCCTGTCTTCTCTCAACTGATGACTTCTTACTTCTTGTCTTCAAAATATTGTTTCTTATTCTAACACATATATGTAAAGCATGCTTATTTGTTCTTCGTATTTTGAATCCTGATTTAGAGTTGTTTCACAAAGGAGGTGCTGGTAATTTTCCTTGTTATTTCACAGGCAAGGAAATACAAGACCCTATTTTCTTCTCTTGTTGGCTGAAGCTTCACAATCAAACATTACTTCCTTCAGCTTTTGAAGGAAAATTAAAAGAAGCTCTTGCCCTGCAGTTATTGGCAGCTGCAGCAGTGGTTAATTACCCATGTTTCAGGCTCAGATTTACTGTAGAGCTTAATCAGCATTTCTCCAGACTTGCGTAATCTAGGAATGGTTTTATGAAGAATGGCAGAAGTGTACATACAGGGTCACACAAAACCACTGTGTGGATGAATGTGACTTTAATGTCACTGTCACCATTCTAAAGCTCTGAGTGGAAACAGAGATCCCCATTGTCCACTGTGGCAAAGACACAGATTCTTTCAACTTTTTGTTATAATTTAGCTTGGAACTGCACTGAGTGAGCTGTACCAAGGTGAGTACTGGAAAACTATTTGTCTCTCCTTTTGCTCCTAGGTAGAGGTTTGGGCTATGAAGACCCTTGTTGTGCATGAGTTCACTTTGATTCTCTTTGTGCAGTGAATGGAATATTAGCTCTATGATGAAACATGCATGTGGTTTCAGCAATGTTTTTGTCCATAGGTTGCTTCTGATGGGTAGCCCAAACCACCTAAACACCAGGTTTGCTCCTTCAAACACTTTCACCCCTCCAGCACATCAGTATTCCTTCAGGACCACAACATATCTGTGGCCAACTTCACACATTCTTTAACCCCATCCCAGGATGTTATCACAGTATACAAAACCCACTCTGGTTAGTTGTGACACAGCCCTCACATTGTTGTAGGCATTTTGAAATTAAATGTAAGAAAACAAATTAGTATTTCTGTCTCAGGGCTACAGATTTAATTTTGTGCTAGTAAAGTCAATAACAGAGATATCATCCACATATCCAGATATAATCTACACTGTTAAAGTAGCAGAATTAGTAAACTTCACAATTTCATTTAGGCCAGGTAGTGCTATTCAGGCTCAATTCCCAGTACCTAGTCTGGATGATCTCACAGTGTTTTATAGCAGAAAAGCTTTGAAAATGAGAGATTTGGTCATCCCTTGGGGTCAAGGAATGGACTTTGGGACTGTCTAGGTTACTGAACTGTATCCAGAGGTGCAACTTGAGATGCACAGAAGACCTTGGTCAAAGGTCTGTTCTGATCCAGAGAAGCCATGTGCACACAAGACACCCTGAGCCAACAGGAATGGACACTAGGCATCACTGTGTGGAGCAAATGACTTCAGCACTGTACGTTCAACAGTTGTCCAGGGTGCTTAGGACTATCTTCAGAACAGTCTGGATGAGATTTTCAAGGGGAAGTCTTGGACATGTCCTTTACATTATAGTGAATTAGGTGCTCCAAAGACAGGCTTTGGCGGTTTGTGCAGTCTGTTTATCCTGCCTGAGCTTTACAGGACTCTCAGGTGTGTGCCAGAGGGAGATGTGGATTTTGCCTGCAGCAGGGGAAACAGAGGTCTGCAGGAGGCCTGAAAAACAGGGTGTGGTGACTTACTACAGTGCTGAGGTGCATATCATTAACTACAGCCTGGAGATTTAAACAGGTCTCTTATTGTTGTGGGTCTGGAGAAAGAGACTCTCTTTTTAGGGGTGTTAACAGCTCCACATCCCTGGATTAAATGACATGGGACAGCATCCTGTGGAGGCAAAACACCTACTAAACATATCAGGGCAAGCAAGAAAGCCTTGCTTGCATGGGTGCTGTACTCATGAGGCAGCTTTCTCTGTGCATTTAATCTGTATGTGAAAAATATCAACTGAAAACTGTGGCAATAGGAATGTGCAGTGTATATTTTCACCCAAGCAAAGTTGGGAGACTACAGATCAGGTTATATAGGGTATTAAAAGTATTGAAACATTGTACATGAATTTGTAATTAAATATGTAATTAGGTTTTCTTTTTAAAAAATGCCACATTGTTGATGTTTCCTAGAGAGGAGGAATTAATTTTTGTTCAATCACTAATACAGTTTTATTTCATTTTGTCAAAATGTTGTGTTTTCATAATTTAATCTCATTTCCATGTACTGTGCTTTGTTTTAATTATAATGCAGCTGGCTGACTTTAATAGTTAGCTATGATATGTAATTCACAATGGAAAGAAAAAAAATGATAAATTCAAATTAAATACAAAATATTTTAATCAATTTTTACAAAAGTTGGATGTTGTTATTCAAATTTGTGATTCTGATAAAACTGTAGCTTGATAGTAAATTGTTCTATTATTTTTTCCCATTCTTATCACAAATACAATGGATTTGAAATGAACTAGTAAGAATCTATAGCATATAAAACATTCTTTACAATATCTCAACCAATTTGTTCTTTTTTAGATCTGTGAAGAGGAACTATTTCATCCATAATTCTGAATAGACATTTGGAGGTAAAACTTACCATAAAGTAGCGTAGAACCATAGAACTGGAAGAAGACAGAAGCAATGACAGATACTTTCCCTCCTGCTTGTTTAACTCGGAGCTCAAGAGCAGGTACACGATGTTCTGAGGTATTGCAAAAACTCATTAGTTCTCTAAAAGGAAAGTTTGCCCTGGAGTTCACAGTTATTATCCTTGAAGCTAACGATGTGAGTTGAAATTCTATGCAGCTTCAGTGCAGCATGTCTCTACATTTACTGTGTCACCTCAGCTGAACCCTTTTGGCTCTGAGAGCCTTGCTGTAGCCCGTCAGCAAAATTACAGGTTGTGGTGAGCAAATGCTTCAAGTTCTTGGGTAATTTCTGGATTAATCAATGGAAATTTTTACAGCTCTAGTATTCCTGATGAAAGGATCATAATTTTTCCTATTTTGCTTGAACAAATGGATAACACAGACTCCAAGACCAGAGTGCAAACACACTTATATTTCTATAGCTCAAAATTTTATTCAGTCACATGAATGAGTGCTGTCCATTGAATTCCCCAATCTCTTACCAAAATTGCAATTACTACTGGCATTGGACAGCAGGTAATATGCTCTTTGCTTGCAGGTGCAATATGCTGATTGCCATTTATAACACTTTTCCCCACAAGAATCATTTATTTGGACGGTAATGCCATCATCTTGTTCCAGTTACCCATTTGTGCTAGAAATCTGTGAAACCTAGATGTATATAATGTAATTATTGATAAAAGAGGCAGATGCATATGCAATGGACCACATTTTGTGAGGCTCATTCTTGTCTGTGAAGCAGATGAGAGATATTAAAAGGCTTCCATTTGGTGTTGCTGGCTAGTGCTAAAGTGCTAATTCACTGCAAAACACTAGAAGTGCATGATAGAGATAGCTTAGATTAATCTCTTTGACTAGTCCTGTAAGACAGAGCAGCTCCCTGAAGAAATGATCTTCCTGAGAGGCACATGATCCCTTCACCATTCATTCAAGAATAGCACCATTTCTTGTTGCCCCAAGCATAAGACTGATCCCATTGAGACCAATATGACTCCTATCTAAGTAGCCATGTACACTTCACATGAGGAAGCCAGATACAAACACCCAGTTAAAACACTTCCATACAAAAATCCACTCTTATCATTACAAAATTCAGAGCTGGACTGAGATTTAAAATGTCCCTATAAGAATTATATTAATTGCTCTCAACTTCCCTACATGAAAGAACAATCCAGATAAAAAATTCAGACTCAGATCCTTTACCATGCTGTAAATCAACATTTTGGTTATAAATCAAATCTCTCAATAATTTAGCATCTTTGTATTAAGTGCTACTCCTATTCTGCTGAATGGGCGACTCAAAACTGGGAAATAGTCAGATGATATTGTATACCAGAATAAAATCAAAACCTTATAGGATACATTTGATCAAAATCTAAGATTTCTAAACCTTGTTATAAACTTAATCAAGGTCAACTGTATGTATACTACCTGCAATTTCAATTTGAAATTTAATTCAGAACAGAAGTTGTCATTTTATATTAGCAAGTAGGCTAATTATGTTATTTTGTATGTAAAAATACTAATGGAAATAACCCAAATTTATGGCTTGAGATAGGAATATAGTATATGGATTTATGAGGGTAATGTCGGGGGAACATCCTGGGCTCAGTGGTAATTTCTGAGCAATGTAACAGACTCTAAAGTGATCTGCAGTCCACACCGCAAGCTCTTGCCTGAAAGCATTCTTGCTACTTGAATCCAATTTTCATACTTCTAAATTATACAAAATATAGTGAATATTCAGACAAAGTGCAATGCATTTAGCAATGACAGATAGACAGTTAAATAGGCTCATATGAATTGCAGAGGACCTTACTTCATCTTTCCCATTCCTGAAATGGCCTTGAAAGCATGAATAACTAAATCTAAAACCATGTATTTCCTTCAGATTCTCATTGAAATGTAGGAACAGGTTGGAGGGCTGTGGAAATGCAGGGACTTTACATGAATTTAGGAAATTAAGGGCAAGGCTACTGCTTGTGGTGTGCTTCAGATTTGTCACTGTAAAGGGCTGAGGAACTGGGCCCTACTTTGTATGTAAGCAATGTTGGGGAGCCATGTCAGATGTAGTTTTTTTAGCTACAGAAACAGAAGAAGACAGGTGGAAGAGGGGGAAGAGTATTAGCTGAATTTCACAGAAAGTCCATTGCAGCAGCCTCATGTTCTGTCTGAAAGCGCTTATCTTCCCCAGTGGGTTTAGTGTCCTGAAGACTGTATGAATGGAAATTCCCACTAACTTCCTCTTCTAGCACATCTCTGTACCCAGTGTTTCCTATCCTTAGGCTCTACACAATTCCTAGTACACAGAGCAGAGATACTGGCTAACTTCAGAGAAGCTTAGATTCACTGTGCAGTCCAAAGCCTAACATTCTCTGCATTGCTCAGGAGGGCTTCGTTTTCTGCACTGATTACACAGGGAGTTTAGATCACTCATCTCAGCTTTTTCTTTTGTCGTGCCGGAGCTAAGCACCTATCTGGTGAAGTTACATACCTAAAGCATTCAGGCTGCTTATGGCCTTGGTTTCTGCACTGCTTTGAATAAATCTCTTTTTCGTTATAAATAATACATTAAACTTTGAAAAATTTAGGCTAGAGCTACTTGAAGCATCATTTCCTTTACCTCAGAGAAAAAGACATTTTTGTATGCTTTGAGGAAGAGCCAATCTCAGATATGGGAGAGGAGAGGTGCTGCTGAATGATTGCACTGTTCCAGGTGTAAAGCTAAGCTCTAGGATACAGAACACTCACTTGTATCACACCCCCATATCAACTTTTATCAGTCCCAGAGGAATGTACAAGAACACACAGATGATCTACACAATTCCCAAGTTACAGAATAAAAACATACATATTTTTGTCATCCTAAAAAGCATGTCAGACAGAACTACTCCAAGGAAGATAACTACGTGGGGTGAAGATGTGCAGCAGCACTGCAACAGACTCCTGTTCTCTGTTGGCAGATAAAGGTTGCTTCATGAAATCTTCCCTTTTTGGCATGATCCAGTAAAATGGGCTCTTTCTTTTACCTGTGGGCAGTAAGCATCCCACTTCTTTAAGAAGTATGTTTACTAAAGTAGCAGACTGGTGCAGTGTCTCAGGAACATGGACAATAAATCAAGAGGACTGCAAGCATTGCCAGTTTAGGAAATTATCAAAAGGAAGTATCAGAAGCTAATGTCATTGGTTATAATCCTTTTGTCATGGTCAACACATAAATCTCACAGTAGAGGTCATAACTATTGTTAAGTACACTGTCAAAGAAGGAACACAGTGGGAGAGAGTGTGAATTTATCCAACTGCCACCTGCTGAGGAGATAAATCCCAAAGTGTGGGAGCCTAATGTGAAGACTGAATGTCAGCTATAACAAATTTTGACTGAGTTATTATAATGAGCTGTCTTATTGATAGACCAAGTCTGTCACTGTAATCTTGCCATGTCACCTAAGGTGTTGAAGCCTACAACCACTGTATGTATTGTTTTTTCTTGGTCAACATTGTTTGCAGTTCCTTTGTTTCCATCCTTGTAAACTTCTACCAAAAGAGCTGTAAAATTGGAACCAGACTGAAGTAGAGGGTCTTCTCAAGTACCAGTGTATGCTGATCTTATTTTGATCCTTAAGGTTAGACTACTGTTGAGGACAACCAGCAAGATGTTAAACCTTCCAGTGTCGGGCTTCTTATTGGTGTCTGTGTTTCATGGATATGCAGCAAAATTGTTCTTACAGTGACCTGACTGATCCACAACTTTTTTTCATGTCATATTGTCTCCAGGGAAACTAAAGGGAATGAAGCATTGTGGCAAAAGCTTCTAAGCAAATAAACATATTTCTTTAGCATCCTTCAGCACTGGCTCTGAAATTAAGCAGATATTGGGTAATTTTCCTCCACAGAAGTAAAAACTGAGGTATTTCCTGTAATTTAGTTTTGGAAGCTGTTGGATATCTGTGATGAAGGCACTAATTTGGTCCAGATCAACAATTTGACAGGTGTATGCTGTTTCCCATGTAATAACAAGAGCCACTAGCTGTAGTTGTCCATCTGACAGAGCCAGTGAAGCAACTCAGTTATGTATTCAAAGTGTGAAAGCAGACTGGTGTTAACTCAACTGTTGAACTGGCAGCTGCCTCATGACTTTTATGTATTAGTCTCTGATGATAGGAAGCAGTGATAATGATTGGCCACAGACCTGATGACCTCCCTGGAAAGGAGAAAACTGTACTGTACATTCATCATTAAAAAGGACAAAGTTTTCTGTTCCATGATAGAGTTCCTCTAACTTTACAACAAAATAAGATGACACATCAGTTTCCTTTCAATAATGCAAAGCAGACAAAACCTCAGCTCACTGGCTTCTCTAGATAAATGGAGAAAGTCCAGCATGGTGCATATATAGAATTTGGTTCACACTTTTCATTTTTTGTGCCATCAGTGTTGTGAGATAACCATATATCCAGCTTCTGTTATTGTTATTGCCTCATCAGTCAATGCTTTAGTTGCTTATGTTATTCCAGTAACTTCACCAGAACTTTGATTACATTTAAATTACTTGGCAGTGTATATCATGCATATGCAAAATTTTCCGATTGCTCATAGACAAACTAAAATGAGCTGGCACCACGGAAAGTGACAGCTTTAGGGACCATATTTCACAAAAGATTTTATATATCAAACAAAAAAAAAAAAAAAGCAAAGGCTGTCTAATTAAATAGTTTAAGTTGAATAAATCATTTAAACATAGTAATAGGGAATCAGATTAAGTTTCTATGAATTTGCAGATTCATAACAATTTCCATATTAGGGGAGTCATGTAGAAAATATGATGGAAAAGATAATGTTATTTTTTGTATTTTAATCTTGTCAAAATTTCATATAAAATTAAAACAAAAGGAGTTTACACTTTGTGAAATTAGATGGCAATGGTGTTCAGTAACTCATTAAAACAGCAAGACCAGCCATGTGGGTACAAACTACAATATACAGCTATTCCTGATCAAGTTTTTAAAATGAATTTAAATTTCTTGTAATGTACAGACAACAATTGAATTACATGATGGAGATTTTTCTTGCTTTGAACTACAAAAGCTCTTTTGAGTTGTGTGCATATTCAGTTGGGGGTGGTGGAAGATGAGTGAAAAACATTGTAGAAACACAGAAAACAATATGTAATTTTGCATTTTCCCATAAGAATTGGGGATCCTCAAAGCAGACCCATGGGCATTCCAAAGACATTCCAAATGCCACACACTAGGGCAGTGGCATAGGAGGAGTCATAGTTTGATCCTTAGCCAATGTCATTCTGATCTGGCTCTGTTAGCTCTTTAATTGAGGCATTGTCTCAGGTTAAAACACGTTCTAAAAGCTATACCCAAATGCTATAGGATTGTCAAAGTTAAAAGGGTGGGTACTATTTCCCTCTCAGCTTCCTCATGCATCCATAAAACATGCTTTCTAAGACTACTATTTCATTAAAGAGCATGCAACTGTATCAGTAGCAGGAAAAGGATAGAAATCCAGCCACTAACAGGGGATACCTTAACTAAGTAAAGACTACACAGGGTTTATTTTTATAATGAACACCTGTTTTACATTCACTTGTTGTTTTTGCCCAGCCCCAATATAATCAGACTTCTGCAAATGGGACAATAAGGGATTTATTTTAATAATTTTAATTTTTATTTTTATTATTATTATTATTATTTTTTTTTTTTTTTTTCAACCATGGTCTTTTCTCAGACAGCCTCAGAAAGTGATAAAGGGCAGTCTCAGTAGCTATCACATTAACTTGGGATACTTCTTGACCTTTTTAGCTGAGATGATCTGTAGTCTGTGTTTAGAAAGAATGTGTTCAAATAAAAGTCCATTTCTACTTCTCTCTTGCTTCTTCCCCACCATTAAAAATTAAAATAAATAAAATTAAATAATAAAATAGCATAACCTGTGGATAATCCATGTGGTGGAGTATTTTGTGCTTATGCAGTATATAAGGACCTGTTCAGAATGGGATTAAGCTTTTAACTGATTTATATTCCACTATACATTTCTTCATCACAAGGTGATGCCAAAATAGCTCAAGTACCTGAAGAACTGTGGGCATCTGATTATGTACAGTAATCTCTTTGCCTGTGGTCACTTCTATATGACCCACTAATGCAGTGAAAGCACAGTTACTTTCTGTAAAGCAAAGAAAAGCTTATGTCTTCTGTATGTTTATACTATTTTTTATTTTGTTGCTTATTCATGACAGTGGCTCAGAAATTATGCAGTATTCTAATTATCACAATTGTGTCCAAAAGAAGCATTTCTATTACCAGTACCTCAGTCTCAGTATTTGGACCGCAGGATACCATTTAACTGCAGCTGTTGAAATTGGCTGAATTTTTACAATACCAACTGCTGAAGCTATAGTATGACTATGTTAATCCTACCATTTATATTAGCACAAAAGTAATTGAATACTAAAGCTGCTCAATTTGCATTACAAAATCATTTCAGTAAAATAATAGCAAGTATGAATCTGTATTCTTATGGCATCAAATAAAACTGGCCTTTTGTGCATAAGATTTATTTCAAAATAGAATTAACCATGAAGAGTTCTACAGGGAATTCCTGCCCTTTTTCATATGAGTTTTAAGCAGCATTTTCCGAGGCAGGAATCAATATGGATAATATTACAGTTCAGATGGGCAAAATAAACAAGTATAATTTCCTTTAATCACCTATGAATATGCATAAACCAAATATCTCCTCTGTGGTTTAGATATCAGAGGCTTATTGCTCATGTAAGAAAGCTTAAAAAAACACACACACACATAAATAAAACATACACAAACACACACACACACACAATTGAGGGAAAGACAGTGGGTTGAGAATAGACAAATCCTTCATTCCAAGTATATTAAATGACAAGAAAATTTAGGTACCATGTAAATATTCCATAAAGCCTACAAGATTTGTTAATTTTTTTTTCAACATCAGTCAAGACAGCATCCTGGATAACTGTTACAATAGTCCAGAACAAACAAGGAAACACAGAGAATGGCATGTTTATTTTCCAATATTTATAGAGTGACTTGGATAACTTTGGCCAAGGAAGAACAAATCCATCTCAATAGCTATTACACAGCAAATAAAACTGCACGAGCAACTCCTTGGTGTAAAGCACTTACGGGCTAATTGCAGGCACTGTTCTACAAGGAAAAGGAAACAAGCCACCTCAAAAGCAGTAGAATAAGAAAGGCTCACTATAATGCTTAGGTCATATAGTTAGCAAATAATAACAGATGCATCTATTATTAAGAAGAGTCTGATTCTCAGCTGGACATTGGTTTCCTTATTCTACCAGAGTAACAAGAGAAGCTTGAAATTAGATTGAGCTCCTGAATGGTATAAATTACTTACATGGGCAAATTGCCATCTCAAGAACAGGCAGCTCAACTAAGCTGCAGTACCTGCCTACATGTGCTCATCAAAACCAAATTCACCCGACTTAACCAAGGACAGATGTGAAGGCTGAAATATGACAATGTTATCCCTATTTGCTGAGCAAATGCATAAATCCTGTTGTGAGTATTCAGTCAACAAGACATAACTCATAAATGGTGCCCAATGACAGAACAAGAGGCAATGGGCATAAACTGGGACACAGGAGGTTCTGTCTGAACACCAGAAAGCACTTTCTTTACTGTAAAGGTGATGGAGCACTAACACAGGTTGCTCAGAGAAGTTGCAAAGATTCCATCCTTGGAGATCTTCAAAATCTGCCTGGACATGGTCCTGAGCACTCTGAGTTGCCCTGCTTGAGCACGGGGCTGGACCAGGTGACTTCCAGAGGTCCTTTCCAATCTTAACTATTCTGTGATTCTGTAAAGGAAAAATATATATATTGAACTCATGTGTGAATCTTAAGATAATCTTGTAGGGAATGTACAGGAAAAGAAGCAAAGTTAATAAAAAAAAGTAAAGTTCAAAATATAATAAAAAAATTAAATATAAATATGAATTATAATAAATTATAATAAATAAAATAAAACAATATAAAACAAAATAAAATATAATGCAATACATAAAGATAAAATAATGAAATAAAAAAGTAAAGTTAATAAAAAGGGTTTCAAAAAGAAAAATTAGGAAGATATTCTGTGCATCAGGGAGAAGGCTCCTATATCTAAGGAAAATGGTTTTATTGCTGAAGCAGAGGTTTCCCATAATAAATGCTAAGGTGTTTAGCAGACATGAACATGTTATTCATGGTAACTTCTCACTTAGGACAGGGAGAGGCAACAAAAGAATTAAGAGAGCATAATGCTGTTTATTTGTCACTGGTCTACATTGACTTTTTGGAAGTCATGAAGCAGTCAGCAGTTACACAAAACCAATATAAATTATTGTCCAAAAATCATAATAATGCGTTTATATATAGTTTTATACTAATATCTATTACTATCCAAGAATAAAGTTATGTGGAATCAGGCTTAAAATTCATAAATGGCAATCTTCAGAAGAAAGGCAATGTAAAATTACCACATTTGGTAGTAAAAATCATGTATGATGCTTCATCTTTTTCCTTCTCCCTAGTGTTACTATCCGTAGGATAAAATTGGAGATAAAATGCTAGTCCATGCCCTCTTGCATTTTTAAATGCAACCTATCCCTGTTATCTCTTTTCATCTAGACTTCACATATGAGATGAGGAACAATAATTTTATTTGGCATGTGTGATATTGTCCAGCTATTTTTACAAGAATGCTGAACACAGCTGTAAGTTTCAGACTCATAATGCACTTCTTGCTTGGTTACACGATACAGTTATTTCATATTCAATGCTGTTAAAAGCAGCTAGGGTCACTTGTTTCCCATCTAACATTTCTGGCTCATGGAATTTTTCAAATTGACAAATAGGTTCAGTGTGGGTTCAGCACTGTTTTGAAGTCTTGATTTTTGCTGATACTTCTTAAAATTCCAGCTCCTTCTCCCTCATTCTCCCCAGGCACTGCAGATTAGACGTAAATAGGCAGCATTCTTATTCATGTCAGTAGTGGTTATGATTGCCTTATGACTCCTGAACTGCTGGGAAAGTATACATTTTCCATAAAGTTTTGCCTTCAGTATTTACCTGCCTGTCAATTTAGCTTTCATTTTTCTGATGCCAAGACATATAATTCTATTGAGATTCCAGCTTGTATTTTTCTTCCAGTGGTTCAGAAAAAAAGTAAAAGGAAACTTAACAGAAATATGCATTTTTATGGAATTTTATTTTTCTGTTTATAGGATTCTGATTTTCTCCCCAATGTGAAACCTTCATCAGGTGCAAATGACTAAGACCTTGTTTAGCTGAATATAAGATTGTTGAGCAAATGACAGCCCCAAGGTTAGATTACAATATTTTTTTAGCAGTTTTTTTCTCTAATGTAGTTCTGACTGTTTCATTAGTTTATTAGGTTCCACTGTAAAGAATATTAGTATTTGATTTACAATAGGACAGGATGACTCATATTACGTACTTTTATTTATGTCTAATGTAGCATACCTGAATGGGTAAAGAGAAACCCGATAGTAATTACCTCTGGCCTGCTAAGTAACAGATGCAACACAGATAGTTGAAATATTCTAATCAAAATCTACAATTTAATGAAATGTAATTCTATACTTGTAGTCACATTATAATGATTATTATGATTATTATTATCATTTATTATTTTTATTATTTTTAGATAGAAGTATTTATTAATAATTTGTAGTTACTACTAATATTTTTCTACAATCTTTCTTTACCTTACTTTCTATATCTCTTCCACAAAAAGCAATGGTACAGATCACCTTTGACTGATCATTTTTGTGTATAGCATTCTTTATTTCATTGTGATGTTTTGCTTCTTTTGAATGTAGCCTCTTTAAGCTGTCTTTCTGAAGATATTCTCCCAGATCTAAGGGCAAAATCAGATCAGTCACACTGTTGTGAGATTGTTTTATCTTGATTGTTTTTACAGAGATTCTGCACGTCTTGATTTAATCTTACATATCTGGATCTGTTAAAATGTGCAAGCTGAACTTACCCCATTAAAGAGGATTCATTGTGTTCACATTTGGCTTTGATTCATGATGTACCAGTACCTATTAACTGTTCTGGTAGATGATATTATACAAAACTTTACTGTGTGAAGAGTGGTTTGGTGTTCCTTAATATTCTGAAAACTCATTATGAAGCAGAAACTATGTATCAGATTGAATATTTTTAGCCTTCCCACCTAAAACAGCTCTACCCTTTCTGAAAATGCCTTGTCTTGCTCATCTAAAGATTATCCTTATGGCTGCTTCAAGGTGAAGCTCTACTGTCTTAATGTGTATTTAGATAGGAACTTGGAATCTTTCTTGGGGGAGAAAGGACATGACCAACCCAATTTCAGAAAATTGTTTTCTGCCATGTTTTTAAAATTGCTTAAACATGGCCAGCTGGTTAGACAGGGGGTTCAGAAAATTGGAGTTCACAAACTTTAAGGATTGAAGGCCAAAAATATGCTAGTTTATTTCCTTGAGGAATTTTTTGTCATTGTTGCCAAAGACAGGCACAGTAAGGGAGATTAGAAGTCATGTTTTGGGAGAGAAGAGAGTTTGGAGAAGGCACAGAAGAGTGCTACAGGAGTGACAAAGATGGAGGAAGGGATATTAGCAAGGGAATTGATGAAAAGTATGACGGAAGCAGAATGAACAAGGTTATCACTGCTAGGATAAATGTCTTCCACAACCCAGAATGGTACTTCACATTCTTTTATTGTCTAGCAAATGTCTGTAATATGTACAGGAAATGGAGGGTTATTTTCCCTGTGGAGACTGGGAAACATAAAAAGAACAGATGTCTGATCATCCTATGTGATTTTTTTTTTCCCCATAGGACTTCTATTCAATCTGAAGGTCATATTAAAGCACTGACCAGATACCTACTGCAATTTTGTTTTTTTATCCTCATACCTGAGTTCATATTGGTCCCCACATAATTAATACAAATATTGTCTGGATTCAGAGAAGTGAAGATTTCTTTCCCTATTACACTGCAATATCCAAGTTCTTTCAATGCTGTGGAAAAAGAAAACAATTACTTCTCTTTCCATCATCTCCCCCCAGTTTGAAATTTTGACTTACTCCAGAATAGCCTGGAGAGTATAATTTAGGGTAATCACCCACAATGTGAGACATCATATTTCTAGTCCTGCTTTAAACCAAGATGAGCAGGACTTGAATGTCTTCTGTATTGTTGGTGAGTTCATCTTCATCAGTGTTATATAAAAAAAAAATCCTCACAAATACTGAGCAGTAAAAGTTTCACTGAAACTTATATTCTTCTGGGGAGGTGTTTCAATGTCACTGAACACAAAAAAGCCATTACACCTAGAAATTGACCCTAAGTCCTACTTTGGAAAACCACTAGAAATGACAATGGAAGGAAGAAGAGACCATAGAATGTTAATAATATGACAAAAAATAAATCAGCACAGAAGATAACTTCAAATAAGTCTGTTTCTCTCTCATATTAACCTTAACATTCTCTTAATTATTATCTTTTGGTTTTATTTTAGAACACAGAAACCTCATTGTGCAAGCAAAAAGTCATAAACAATGACCTAAAGAAAGTACATTCTAAGTTGAGACAAGACAATTAAATACAAGTTGCAATCAAGGGAGCAAACTGAAGTTGTAAGTATAAGGTTATTGAGTCACACAGGCAAGAAAATATGGTTCCATATTTGAGTGAACAGCTCAGCTAAAGGCCTTCAGTTAACTACATCCACTAGCATTAGTGGACTTCTGTGTTTAGCTATTGCAGAATTTTCTGTATAAAACTCAAATAGATTCAATATCATGAAACAAGAAGTTCATTTCCTTGCATGCTTATTTCCATCTACAGTTAATGTCTTTCTACATAATCATATTGACTCTGCAGAATAGTGAAGTGTCTTATATAGTTTGTTGTTGTTGTTGTTGTTGTTCATTTTGCTCCATTGATGTTAGCTGGAGAACATATACATCAGTTATGAAGCATTGACTTTGACAGGACAAATTATCTGCAATTTTACTTAAAAAAGAGAAAACATGGAAAAACAAGCACTAAGATTGTTGGGAAAGGTGTATTCGTCAAAAAATTAAAAAAAAAAAAATAAAAAGAAAGAGCAAGGAGAGGGAAGTATAGTGTTCTTTTTCCATTTATTGAAAGTAATTAGTGTTGCAGAATTTGCAGAATTTTTAATGATATTATATTGATTTTTCAATTATTAAATAGATCTTCAACTATTATTGAGTAAAATCCTAGGATTTTAACTTTGTTTTACAAGGCACACCCTTGCTCTGGAAGGCAAGCAAATATATGGAGGAAAAAAAGCAGTCTAGTTTATACTATGCTATTGACCTAACATAAATTTAATGTGTTTTATTCATGGGAGAATGGTGCTCCAGATTTTGCCCCCTCCTTATATCTGTGTAAATGAGGAAGCTAGATCAACATGTACTCTAGGATTCTTTCACATGCTAACAATGTATAGATACGTTATGTAATACTATAATTCACTGGAAAGAGAGAGGGGATTTTTTTGTTTTGTTTTGTTTTGTTTTAATGCATTTGCCAGTGAACAAAATGAGGAAATAAAACTAAGCACCTGATATTCTTTTTTGTCATAAAGCATATTTTCTACAACATACCATATGGTCTTCCTGCCACTGATGCAACTCTATAATATACAGCAGAGGTATATCTGCAGTAAAACTGGGTTAGAATAAAAATAATCTATCCCCCACATTTATGAAGGGAAGAATGGGAGTTATTTCACCTGCACAGAAGCATTTCCCTGTTCTTTTGTTTTTTCGAGTTACTCTGAGTTATTCAACCAGATATGCTTCTCATCTTAAAATATAGTCATGTCTGCTTTGCAGCAGAGAAAATCATTAAACACATTTATATTTCTAACAACAGAATTAATTCATAGTTATTCCCCTAGATTTCTGACAGAAGAGAGAACAATTTCATCCAAAATCAACACCTGAATTTCCAAACTAGATACTTGGATTTATAAATTGCTTTGCTATGATAGTGCATTATACACACAGAAGTTAATTCACATGTAAGTGAAGTGTGATTATAAAAGCATTGTTGCTCACCCTTCTTCTCACTGTGAAAAACAAATGAAACTGAACAGAATTAGAGGCTTTTACCCTATTTAAATAGCTGTAGTGTTACTAAAGAAGAGCTATTCTAGAATAACTATCCTTGCATAACACACTATGTAAAAAAAAAACAAAAACTTCTTTTGTCACGTCACCAACTAACATTGAAAACCTTCATAAGAACCATGTTTCTTTCATACTGCAAAAATGAAAAACAAAACTAAACAAAAACACACATTGTATTTCAGATACCACTGAATGAACAAGGACTAGCTATTTGAAGATGACAACCAAGTGTGAACTCAGAATGATGCTGACATTGACCTTGGATTTTTGTTCCATTCTAATAATTATTTTAAAATAAATACGCCTTATTTTTTGAGTGTGTAACAGGCAACAAATAATCTTGAAGATGTTTCTCAGTATTCATCATTATAAAAACACCTTTCTTTTCATAGCGTTATTCCAGCATGGAGACGTGCTTTCCCTTTGAATTACTAGCAAGCTTTCATACTTGCAATTTGTAGGAGAAAATAAAAGAAAACAAACAAGCAAACAAAGGAAAAAAAGGAAAACTCTATAAGCAGTTTTCAGCTGTGATCTTACGCTGCTGAAGACCTAAGAATTTACTGTTGGATATACAGTAGCAAATGTTTTTGCCATTATTTTATTACATTTCATAGCAAAGGAAAGGAATAGTGCATCAATGCTTTATGTTTTCTTTAAGGAAAAACTAACCTGGGTCACAGAAGACCAATGGGAATATGTGCTATAGGATTCATATTTATTCTGTTTGCAAGAGCCAAGTGATTGAACATCTGCGAACCCATATTTAAAGAAAAACTTTCCCAGACTTTTTGATAGTTTTTACATCTGTAGCAATGTACTTTGGATCATATTAATAACTCTGCCCAAATTAGACAAAAAGCATTTCTGTTAGTATTTCTTTCCTGGGCTAACCCTTATAAGAAATATGTTCAGAATTTCCAAAATAATAATTATAATTCTAAATTTATGATCTCTTTTATTTTCGTGCTTCTACAAAACAATTCTAGATTTGCATGTAAGATACTGCTTCAAGGTTTTGGATCATTCAGAGGTCTCTTAAGTTAGAAATGCATAACATATTTGTTGGATTTTCATTTTTGTATAAGAACATATTTCTCTATTTATTAATATCTGTGCAACTCTGTGCAGGAATGTGGTAGATTTTTTTGACTGGATTCTTTTGTACTGCAAGTGAAGAGTAAAGCAATTAAGCTTTATTTGGCTATGTTCCACATTTTGCATATTCCTTCCTGCATTCTTTGTGTTGCAATTTTAGACAGACTCCAGTGGGAGTTTGGAACACACTGGGTGCTTTTGTAAGGTACAGAAATGATTAGAACACTACTTCCAATATTAGGCAGTAACACTTTCATTTGAAAGTGTTACCTCTCAATTTCACTTTCATCACAAAAAATATTGTTTTAGCTTGAATAATTAAAATGTTTTCCTTGATGCACATAGTTGCTTACTAAAATACCAGAATCTGTCTTCTTCATTTTTTTTTTTGGGGGGGAAAAATATAGTAACACCTATATCTTTTTTGTCCTACAAAGGCACATATTTCTTTCCTGCTTCTAATTTTCTTTTGACCAAAAAAAAAGGAAAAAAGTGAGAATAAAAATGTAAATAATGGACTCCCTCTTGGTGGCTATATCCTGTACACCTGTGCAAGGGTACAGAATCCTGAAGAAATTATTATATTTGCAAGGCTTTGTCAACATGAAGGTCTACTTGAGCCACACCAGGCACTAAGTATCAATGGGAAGAACAGGAAAGCTCTTTTGTTTTGTTTTTAAGCTCTGTATTCCACATCTGCTTATCCTTGACACACAGGACAGCTTTTGCAGTGTCTGGACTACTTATTTTGCAGGTCGTAAAGCTTTATACATGAATTTCATCATCAAACTCAATGATCTGTGAAGGAGCTCTAACTTACTGACTCAGCCAAGCTTGATTTCAAGACTAAAAACTGCTGCTGCCTCGATCCTGATAAGGATCTTTTCACTTCAGTTTCCATTCATGTTTTTCAAAAAAATATGTTATTAATGACAGTTTTTATTTCTCTCTCTCTCTCTCTCTTTTTTTTTTTCTTTTTTTTTTTTTTTTTCCTTAAACGGCAACAACAAAAAGGTGTATTACATTCAGTTAAAGAATGAAGAGTGTAGAAGAAGAATGTTTTCACTGATTAGTCTTCAATGGGTTTACAAAAGTATTTTTCTTGGAGACAAAAAAAAAAAAAAGGATGAATATAACAAAGAACATTTTCCATATGGACCTCTCTCTTAAACATGCTTGTTGGAACCACTATCACTCCCGTCAAAGACAAATTATATTCTCCAAATTCTCCCTCTCCTCTGCTCCCTAATAAACCTGGAAGTATAAAATAAAGCAATCCAAACATCCATTTTTTCTAGAAAATATTATTTCTATTAAGGTTGATGTAGTTGAGCTAAAATATATAGTGTTCTCACTGATGACTTGAATATTTTCTATCTATTTTTTCCAATGTATTATTGGACATGTAATCTATTATTTAAATTAGATGTACTATCCATAATTTTCTCAGTGTAACTCAGTTATTCTTGTATTCCTATGCAGGTAACATAGATATGCAACTAAAACACAGAAAGTCCCCAATCTGTTTCCATTGGCTGTAGTCTCTGTACACTTTGATCAGCTTAGGCACCTTGGCACTCAGGCACTTTGATTAAATGTTTAAAATCAAGTATGAGGAACCCTTGCTGTATTGACAGAAAAAAATGTGAGTCTAGATGCTATGGTTTTATTCCAGCTGGATAAAAATTAATCATGTTCATTGACTGCCTTGAAGGCCCACTATATTTTCCATATATTAGCAGATACAAAGGCCGCTTTCCCTGAATTTTATGAAAGTAGAATGCATGTGCTTTTTTCTATTGCTTTGATGTAGAAATTGAGAAGAAAGTTAAGGATGATGTAATTGTGAATTGAAACAAGCAATTACAGTAAAGCCCCTTGAAGTCAGAATAATATTTAAATAGAATTAATTTATAATTCAGTTGTTAGAAATCTCTTTGAGGATTTAACTTTTTAAAAAATTACCAAAATAGAATGCAAATTACTAGTTGTTATAAAACAAGCATTAATCAATTGATATTGTCCAGGAAGTGGTACTGTCTTCTTCAACACAGCAAAAATACCAAGATCTCTTTTTACTAGCAAACATTATTAGCAAGAGAGCTGCTTTTTTCTTCATACACACATAGTTTCTACTGAGTTAATATTTCCTATAATATTGGTAAAAATAAGATGCTATATTTTATAGAGCCAACAAAACCCACTTTTTAATTATCTGAAAATGAAACAAAGGACACATTCTATTGTTTTAAAAGAGTTTTATTTTATTTATTTACATTTTTATTAATGTTTATGGCAAAATAAATCATTTTTTTAATTTTTATTTTTTAAGTCAAACTATTATGTGTCACAATTCTTATTTTTTTTTTTCCAATTATTTTTAGACATTTAAGTAGATTAATCCAAGGATTCCTCACCTTTTTCTGATTCTCTGTTTAGGGTCATTGAGAACAAAGCTTATTTGTTTTTATTTGTAATTTTTAGTGGAAAAGAGCTCTCTTCATGTCATACAACAACCATAAGAAATTGACATGAATCAGCAGGCTTCTCCTTTCAGGCAATCCTAGGTCAGTAGGTCAAAGTAATAAGCATACCTTTCAAATTTATTGAAGGCTCTGGGAAATAATGGAAAATTGTGTTTGCTTAGTTACAAAACAATATGTCCTCTGAAGATTGCCTGAAACAATTGAATGAACTTTTAAGACTTGAGAGTGTCATTCTGCTAGTAGGCTAGGTGTTTTACATATCCATCCCAAAGCACAATATGTCATTGTCATTATCAGTGCCATTGGCTCTCTTGTGTGACATCTGTAGTATTTATAGAAAAATATAAAGTCAAATCTCCTCTCTCAATTAAATAGACCACACACTTAGGAAAAACATAAAAGGGGAATAGAATTTACCCATATCCATTCTAGTATGTCGATATGGCAGATGCTGCTATGCTTTGGTTGAACCCAAACTTACTAACTTCACAAAATATTTACCACATTACATTACCAAAGCTGCTCTTAGATCATGGAGAAATTTCCTGGAACTGGAAAAAAGCTACCAGTACAACCTACCTCACTCAGAACCAGGAGACCCAGAGTCTTCATAAAGTTTTTATTGTCAGTTTATTTACTTCTAAGGTCACTGCACATATTCTGCCTGGATCCTAGGTGGTTATCTCTTCCAACAGTCAGCATTAAAGAGAAGAATCATCTTGCATTCACTCCATTCAAATGTATTTCCAGTAAGTAAAGATCACTAGTGGCTTCACTGGATATAATTTTCTGCAAGTGTAAGAAACTAGGCTAAAATTTACATCTCACGGTCTATCTCAAAAAAGATTTAATTATCACACCATTCTTGGTAAAAGTCCATGTACAATACAATTAAATATACTGGAAATAAAGTTAGCTTTTCACAGCATTTTATCTAAAATCCTGGATCACCAACTACTATGCATTGAAATCATATCACAGTTCAAACAGGTTATAATAATTATATTTTTATTGTGGGCCTTATGTCTAAAAGCTACCCACTGCTGTCTTACTTCATGACTACAGTGAACGGTGCTGGATTCCAGTACTTAAGATGCATGGCTATGTTATTTCTCCTTCCTTCCTTTGGTATTTTCAAATCACTAGCTCCAGCCATGTTTTCAAGTGGATGTTGTTATATACAAGAAATTTCTTGATGACTTTAATGCCACTGGTAGACAAAAAGGATTAGATATGAAACTGGGTCAGAAGCAGTCAGCTTTCCTGGGATAGTCACTTTTCTGGAAAGAATCAGAGTCAAGAAATCTTTCTGGTAAGAAATGAGGTACTTACTGTTTTTCAGATGACTATCAGAACATATGTGTGTTTTGGGAGTCATACAGGGAGACTTAGACCCCTAAATATCTACCAGAGTTTTGCATTAGTTTTTTAAAACTTTCTATCAGCTTCAGCCCTAGTGCCTTGAATATTTATAGAGCTATAGCAAAATCAGCAGATCACATCAAACAATCTGGACAGTGCTATCTGCAGCTAATCTCTACTTGTTTTTGCAGAAAGCTATTTTCAGTATTATTAGTCTGTATTATCAGTGATGGAATATTATTTGAAACTAATAATTCACTTCATTTTGGACTGTCAAATATAGCAAAATATAGGAAAACTTGATGCAAAAGAAATGAACTATCAGCATCAAATTATATTAAAGGTCTCAAGATTTCCATCAGAAAATAGAAAATTAGATCCTAGATTTTTGCTTGACTGATACATATTAATGAAATATATGCATATAGTGAATAGTGATAAAAATGCAGGAAGGCTGCATGAAGAGACTCTTTTGCGTCTTTGGTTTTCCTCACTTAGATTTGGTGTAGGGTTCTACTTAGATGTTAAACAGTAGCAGATGTTCGGGAATGCAAACCAAATCTGGGTCAAGCTATTTGGAAAGCTCCAAAACCTACTTCCCACTCATGTGTTAGCTCCTTTGTATCCATGGGAGGGTAAATCCGTCTCATTTGCTCTTTTGGTCTCACAGTTTTGCAACTTCAAAAGTCTCTCTAGTGTTGCTAGTGTTGTGAAGAACAAAATGGCAAACTTGCTGATTTCACAGAATTACAAAAGCACAGAATGATTTGGTTTAGAAGGGACCTTAAAGGTCACCTAATCATCCTCCCCCCCCAGATGGGCAGAGACACTTGCCACCAAACCAGGTTGCCCAAATCCTCATTCAACCTGGCCTTGAACACTTAAACACTTACAGGGATGGGGCATCCACAACATCTCTGGGCAACCTGTTCCTGTTCCAGTGCCTCACCACCTTCAGAGTAAAAAATTTCTTCCACATATCAAATTTAAAGCTTCCCTCTTTCAGTTTAAGACTTTTAGATCATTAGTTCAGGACTTAAGACCATTGTTCCTTGTCCTATCAGTACACTACCTGACAAAGAGTCCCTCCCCAGCTTTCTTGTAGGTCCTCTTTAGGTACTGGAAGGCCTCTACAATGTCTCCCCAGAGCCTTCTCTTCTCCAGGCTGAACAACCCCAGCTATCTCAGCCAAGAGAGTTTCTATGATTTGTGATTACTACCATACAATGGGGCAATACATCTACCATTTTAAATCTAAAGTATATCAGAGAGAGAATTTTTAGAAGGAGGACTTTGCTGAATCACCTGTTCTAGACAGAAGAATGGAAATGACACTATCCCATTTCCATGTTAATCTATTTGTTCAGAACAGGTTCACAGCAACTCCACAGACTATATTGCAGACCAGGCACTGGGGAAACAAAGCGATTCTGTGATGTGAATAGGTATTTCCCACATATAGCACAGGAAACTTGTTTTTTTAGCCTGCATGAAATCTCATGGAACATAAGTTTGGGGAGAAAAAGGTGTTCTTGGGAAGAAGCAAGATGCTCATTCATAGATTTTGTTACTGGAAGGGACAATTCTGATCATCTTGCCATAACTGCATAAAGAAAGCTACTCGTTTTCTAAACAATGAAGCAACATATTAAATGTGGAACTAGCATCTTGACCATGTAAAGACATACCACAGAGAGAGATGAAAGAGCTACATTTGAAAAAACCTGCCAGTAGGAGAAAGCTATGAGACTGGCATATAAAAAGATTAAATGAATTTTTAAATAAAGATTTTTTTCTGCTTGCAAATTACAGTGCTTTTTTTTTTTTTTTGTTTGTTTGTTTCAATTTAATGATTTTTATTGTAATAAAATGAAATACTTATATGTATGAATACAATAACAATGTGTTAAAACTGACATGTATGGGTCTACCTCAACTCAGAGTCGATAAGGCAGAGTGAGGTGTGACTGAAAACGTGACTACACAGAACAGCTCTACTCTTTTAAGGTAAAGAGCTGAAATATTTTATTTTTATTATCAAATATTTACCTGTTTTTTAACAATACCCTTACCTGCTTACTTATGTTCCTGCAGAAAGTTTTATTCTGATACAACAGGAATTGCTCTGCCTTTTGCTTGATTAACACCAAAATTTTTGGTGCTTTTGTCCTCCCTAGGCACCTACTTCAATAAAAGTATCTAAACTTTCTAACAACATATGGAGAAATGTATCTATCTATCCATATATGTATGAACATCTTTTCAGTCAAATAAGTTGTTTAAATTTAAAGGGAGTCATTCAAAAGTGGCCTATGATGAGTAGAAGTTTGATCTGGAGTAAAAATACATCTATAGTAAATTCAATTTTCTTTTACTTGAAGCATCACTGGAACACAATTTAATTTTAACACTACATGCACCCTTCATAGGAGTCCTTTTTGAATGGAATGCTATTACTCAGTGTAATCATGCCCAGTCTCCCTAAGTAGGTCTGCTATGTTGATATCTTTACTAACATATATGAATAAGATTATACTTTTCTGATATCATTGCTTGAATTTATACCTGAAGAAGATGCAAGGACCGGGACATCATAAATTTTGCTTTACTGGTATAAGGTGCTATTAGTTACATTTTTTTGGGGTGTTGTTATTTCATTTTGATAAGGTTAGATTATCTCCCAGTTTCCAAACTGTTCATAATGCACTAGTTAGTGTATAACTAGTAAGTGAGCTTAGTTTAAACATTAGAAGTGGAACATGTGCCATTAAATTCAATTTTAAATTTTAGAGATTCTTCATAAAAAAAAAATAAGATAATGCAAAATGGTAACAAACAAAGTAGCAATGCAAAGGGGAGAAAGAAAAATGTCAGAATACTGGAAATGACAGCTTCTATCTCTAAGTGGTATTTCCTGTTCTAGAAGACCAGGAGCATAGCATGCAATGTAATTGCCATTATTAGACCCAGACTTTACTCCTTTGCCTCTGGAAAACATCCGTCTACATTCTGATGCTTTCCTCTGCGATGAATACAACCCTGATAGGGGTTCTAGTCAGAGGCCCTGGAAACCTTCCCCTGAAATCAAGTGTCTCAAACAGCATTATCACTTTTTAAAACTCTGGTGAGTTGAGTTTTGCCCTAGAAAAAGGGTGAGAGTTTTGCCCTAGAAAAGAGGCATCTTCTGTCCTCTAGATGAAAAGAAGACAAAAGAATCAAAATGGAGATGGAACAGTATTGTTACATGGAGAAGGGATAGAAGCAACATAGTCACATCTTAAATTTTAGGTTGGTTTTGCTGACTGCTTTACTTGGAATGAGCTTTTGGATCATTCTGGAGTTTGAATTAAAAAATAAAATAGAAATGAGGGTAGGAAATCAATCAGAAATCTTCCTATCTCTTTAGTCATTCAAACAGCTATTTTAAACTTTAAAAGATTTTTGTTGTTGTTGTTTTTTGTTTTTTTTTTGAGCAAAACGATATGCTTTGTTTTATGATCAAGGATTAAACTTCTTGTAAATAGATTTACATGGGCAGTGTTTACAAGATCAAAGAGTAGATGACATATTGCTTACATTGTAGGGTTATGGTATTCACCCAGGAGAAAAAGCCCTGGTTATCCTCTAATTCAGGCAATGGGATTTGACCTGGATTTCAGGCTTTGTCAGTAATTTCTCTATTTCACTGCTTTAAGGATTTTTTCAAAACTCAAGTTCTCATTCTTCTATCTAAAGCTTTCTGTTTAGCCTAAATATTTATTTAGAACTAAATCTTAAGGTAGTCTTTGTTTCTCCTTCACCAAATGACATGACCACTACTTGATAACATAACTTAAAGTGCTCTTTCTCTGTTCTGATGAATACTGAATTAAGAAGGGAGAAGAGTCCAATTCCCACATAGTCTATAGTACTGACCATATGGCATTTAGCTGAAAAAGAGATGGAAGCTTCAAATTAAAAACCATGATCTAAATCAGGAGGCATCCTAACTGAGGGAATTCTTCCACATCACTGAAAAGTGTCATATCCCATGTAATTACTTCAACCTGTTTTTCTTAAATTTAAGTTTCATTTAGGTAGTCTGGAAAAAAAAAAAAAAAAAAAAAAAAGTACTTTCAGGAACATTGTAATGATTGTAATGAACTTTCTGACCTTTTTTTATATTTATGTTGATCTTCTATGTGTTTGTGACAGTATCACCATCAGCTTTCACCAAAGTCACTGGGTTTTCCAATGTTTTGCATACTTCAAATCAGTTTTTCTTTTTGCATATATTTGCTCAACATTTTTTTTTTTTGGTGAACCTCAAGTGGTTAATATTTCCCAAAGGGAGTGTCCTGAGGTGCTCACACCAAGAATGTTCTACAGAATATGAAGCTGCTGACATTCTTCATGAGTCCCAGTATTTTACCTATGAATGAATAACTGTGTATAAATATGTATAATAAATATGTGCTGGTGGGAGACCACCCACAGGCAAAAAAAAAGGAGGATGTGCAGGAGGAAGTGCAAGTAGGTATACAGTTATTACAAGATAAAAAAATAATAATAATAAACACAAACAAACAAACGAACAACAACAACAACAACAACAACAAAAAAAACAGGAAAAGAAAACAAAAACAAAAAACACACCAAGCCCATACAAAAGTAACAGATGGACTACATTGAGCTTTCTTGTGGAAAATATTTTCATGGTGAAATAATAACATGGTGAAAAACTAGCTTCTCTTCTTTGGGGCATTAATAATAATAATAATAATAATAATAATAAAAAGAAGAAGAAGATGAAGAAGAAGAAGAAGAAGAAGAAGAAGAAGAAGAAGAAGAAGAAGAAGAAGAAGAAGAAGAAGAAGAGGAAGAAGAAGAAGTCAGGTTTCTATTGCCTGTTAATAAGGTAGATGCTTTACTCTTGCAGCATATTATCATTATTAAATTTGTGAATATATCTACTTTACAATCTAATACATTACAAAATTTCTTTTGGTTATTTGTATTACTAGCATAGACTTCCTGAGAGTATATTATGCACATTTAGATATTACACACCAACTGAAATTTATGTGTTTTGATGAAACCACAAATTAGGGGAGTAGCAGATTTAGATATTTCCTATCAATCAATCAATGTCATTATATACCAAATTATAGTACATCTAGTATATAATAAAATAGAAACTATCAAATATCACAGAGGTCAGTCCTTCAATAAATTCTGTACCACACTGGTACATCTTCCGTGATCAACATCCATGTGAGGACAAACGTCATTCTCTTCTCTTTCCTTCTTGTAAATGCATACAACTTTCTGTGGCTTTCAACAAATCAAAGATAAAGGACTCACACAGAAGTTTTTACTGCTTTACTATTTGTATGCATCAGATTACATTATAATTTCATGCTGATAAATTTAGAGAAATCTGTTAATTTGGATGTAGTCCTTTCAGGTAGTGGACATCCAACCAGATTTTCTGAAGGTAATTAGTGAATCAAATAAAATGGTAATGGAAACAGGTAATTACTTGAGAGCCCCCGGGTAATAGCAGGAGGTAATTATTTCAATATCTGCATTCTCTACTCAAATTGCAGATGGATTGCCACAGCCTTGCTCTAGGAAAGCCTGTAGTTTCACTATGTCATTTTCACTATGTCATTTTTAAAAGGATGGGAAAGAATTGTTTCTTGAGTGAGGGTGTATTTCATACCATAAAAGGAAATCCAGTCACATAAACACTTTAATTTGATAAGATAATCTGTAATTTTGACAGGCCAAAGTAGTGCAGTGTAAAGAAAATGTAGAGCTTCATAAAAGCAGATTTTTACTCTGTACAAAGTTGATTAGAAAAATAAGATTCATTAAAACATGGATGGAAAACATCTGGTTATATGGCAGATGGCAATTCAGCTATCAACACATCCAACTGTTAAATGAATGGACTGATTTAATACAAAAAGTATGGCTTTCCCTCCTCTATGGCTCATTCATTTGCAGATTGTTGAAATATTTTTTTCATATTAAAGTTAGCTCTTCAACAATTCAAAATGATTCGAGTCCTCCTTCTCCTCCTTGCCTCTGGCATACACCTTCTCTATTCTTTGTTTTAGCTTTGCTGCTAAAACAAAGAAAAATGATTCATCCTTAATGCAGAAAAGTGGAAAATTTGTGTGTCTTTTCCAGGCATTATAACACCCTGGACCAAATTTTTGGCTGCTGTGATATTGATTTCTAGGGAGTCGAACTGACTTTATCTGTTTTCCCCTATATAGTGGAGCAGGATGTCATGATGCTTCCTGAATTCCTAAAATAATTTTATAACCAGAAGTATTGCAATAAAGATCCCTTTAGATGATGTTGTCAGAAACAGTGTTTCCTAAAATGATTGCAGTGAATCCCACCCTTAAAATCACAACAGTTATAAAGATCTTCACACAGTGCCTTTGGTGATTGTGGAGGCTAGCAAAAACTGTCATTACACATGGATCAGAAGGCACTTCTTGGCTCTTGATTATTCACTGCAGAAGACTGTGTTCTGCCTTGCATTATACTTGTGCAACATCATTGCAGTCAAAAGGGTTGCGAAACTGAGACCTGCAGATAGAATTTCAGATGTGTTTGCCCTGCATTTATATTGCTCAATTGTTGTTAATCGATTTCCCTGTTTTGTTCTTCAATGTCAATATGTGCAGCAAAGGTCCTTTTAAATACTTAGGATTGGGCACTTTTTATTCTTTAATGAATGCAGCCATTTTTGCGTTTGATTCTGCAATTCTTAGGAAGTAAAACTTCCAGCCTTGGGAGGACTTCCAGGGAGAACTTCAAAGGGATACTGCCACTGAGTGAATGCATGACAAGTAGCTGTGTCTTGGCCAAAAAAACTAAGATTCTTGGTAAAGGTATTAATTTAAGCATAGATTCTTTTATTAGAGGGAAGGCATAAGGACCTCAAAAAAGGTCCATCTGTTAGAGAGTAACTAACAGTTACTCTGTTAATCATCTAGTCCTAGATGTATTTCAAATAGAATACTAGCTTCAGCTATTATTTATTATTATTAAATTTATGACACTTGTAGAATATAATGAATTCATTGACTGCGCTGTTAACCTGGATTAATGAACATCATAAATATACCTGGAACAAACTAAGAGTCTAACGGAGTAGAAACAGAGAATGATCAACAACAAATCTGTATCATGGAGTTGAGAAAGTAATAGAAAATGATACAAATGATAAAAGTCAGCTCATTTATACCTCACATTAGAAATTAAAATATACAATAAATTAGAAATGTAGAAATACAAACAAAGCATAAGTATTATAAAAATATATACGCACAGAAAAAAAAAAGTGTTTTTTTGTTCATACTGACAAAATGAAGAAAAACAAAACAACAAACAAACAAACAACGACAAGGAAGGTAAAGCTACTCTGCAGATAAAAATCCTATCTTCAAAAAAAACTGCTCACTGGAACAGGTTGCCCAGAGAAGCTGTGGATGCCTCAGCCATGGAGGTGTTCAAGACCAGGTTGGATGAGGCCCTAGGCAACCTGATCATCTGGGTGGCATTCCTGCCCATGGCAGGGGGTTTGGAACTAGATGATCTTTACAGTCTGTTTCAACCTGAGTTATCTATAATTATATGAAAATGAAATATAGGGGAGTACGGGATTAAAGAAAATCTTTAGTTCTTTTCTAAGGAAGAGTGATTTTCAGCACAGCTGATGATCTTTGTTAGGACACAGAATGCTCTTTGAAAGTTTAGCAGCTTGTTTAGCAGCACTAAGCAAGCGTTGTTCTGACTTTGGATCTGAGTCCAGGAAGCTTCCCACCGATACCAGTAATATCTCAGCAACTGACCCTTGGACTTTCTCTCTGGATTGCTTGATGTTTTATATGTAACACTTTTGAGTAATACGTATCATCCTCAATTATACTTTCTGATGGCTTGAAAATTCTTGAAATTAAATAGCCAAATGTATAATCACAATAAACCATATCAGAGAAATGAGAATATCTTCTCTTGAAGTTACATGGCTCATCTAGTGTAAAAGTATAGTGGAATGAATGTATTGCTATTTGAATATGGTTCATCTGTCTTCTGCTAGCATAGCAATATCATTACATCTAACAAAAATTTTTCAAGGTTTAAAAAATTTCTACTGTGGGACTGTGCACCAAAAGAACTTAGGAAAATCATCTCCATCCGTAAGATATCTCCACAAGAAGTGTTTCATTATCTATTCAAACTTTGAAGTCTATGGAAAACAGGCTTATCAATGAAGAAGACCTCTGTCCAGCTGAGGGGAAAAAACATTCTGATTTGCAATGTATTCCCAAACTGTGTCAAGAATTTAACATATTAAATGTTTGACTGTATTTATGGAATTACCTGTTGTAAATGTGTAGAATTCATGTACATATAGGCCTCCTGAAGCAGTATCCAGAACAGCCAGGCTGGGTCTGTAAGTTGTTGAATGACAGGTGTCTACAATCTCTCATCCTAGTTTAGGAATAGTTCCCTGTTTCTGCATGGATTTGAGCACAACCATTGCTTTTAGGATGTGTTCCTCCCCAGGAAAAAAAGCAAGGTCTAAATTGGCTTGCAATAATAGCACTGGACAAACTTTCTTGATTCATTCCCCAAAGCAATTCAAAAACTGTTTTTCAAAACAGTGTTAGGTAGGTGGAACTTTGTAACAAACTGCTACAGTTGGTATAACTGTGCATAAACCAATGAACCTTTCAGGTAGAAAAGTTTCATTCCTATTCCGAAGTTGATCACGTTTGGGGTACTCTTCTTTGGAACATGGTGTTTGAAAATAATTTCCCTTGAAGTGAATAAGTGACTCGTCAAAAGAAATGTTTTGACCAGGAATTTATATTTTTTGGCATGTTTCAGAACTGGGATCAATGACTGGGCACAGCTTGAAAAGCCAATCAGCCCTTAGATAGAGAAGAGCCTGAAAAAATTGCTACTGTGTTGCTGCAATTGTAGAACAGTAGGAATGTTTCCACTTATAGTAAGAAGGGGGACAGACTGTTCAGCAGATCATTATGAAATCAATTGGTTCTGTGGTTGTTTTTTTTTTTTTTTTTTTTTTTTTTTCATATGTATATGTATATTTATCATGGTTTCATCTATTTTTACGGTTAAATGTTTTGGTTTTCTGTTTCTTTCAAGATATTCCCTTATTTACATCTTTTACAAATTGCCACAGAAGTTTTGTGTAAATATTTTTAAGTCTACTCATGCAAGTAAAAAAAAAAAAAAAAAAAAAAAAAAGAAAAAGTATTTTATAATATATTTTCTGTTTTCAAAAGTATTTCTAAGAATTTTTGTTACTAATGCAGCTAGACTTACTAATAATAGAACAAAACTAGAAAAGGACATTCTGAGGCAGGGGTTGAACTTCACGTTGAACTTCATGTGTCTGTGGTATAGACATCTGACCTGGGGATCCGGATCTCCTTTGCAGAGAGTGAAGAGAAAGAAGAATTTCTGGCATGCTGTTGATCTAATCTGTAAAATACCTTTACTATACATGAGATGAGATGGGATGAGATGAGATGAGATGAGATGAGATGAGATGAGATGAGATGAGATGAGATGAGATGAGATGAGATGAGATGAGATGAGATGAGATGAGATGAGATGAACTTCACAAATTCCAGTTCTCATCATTGGCCATACAGATAGGATAGGCACTTGTCTTATATGTGGATAACTGGATAACTCTACCGTACAGTCTACATTTTATCAAATTATGTATATTGCTTTTCTTTTATTTATTTTTTTCCAACACAAAAAAAAAAAGAAGAAAATATTGTTGACAAACATTTCTGTTTGGTGGAAAAACACAGCCTATTCCAGTTTAGTGTTTGGTGGAAAAATTTAAGGTTAATATTTGATCTTCCACCCACCAAAGTAGCTCAGATGTGACTCCAGAATATTGAATAGATCTTGACTTATTAGTCAGATAAGATTATAGTGTAGCTTTAAGCATTAGGAAAATATCATGTTCATTCAAGTTTGGATGTTCATTAAGTTCATTACATCTGGATTTTATTCAAGTTTTGTTGTTCTAGTTTGTTTGTTTGTTTTAACTGACTATTCAAAATTATGCAAAATTAATTTGTTCAACTTGGAGTGAATAACCTAATCAACTATTTTATTTTTCACATTTTGGTCTCAATTGAACTACATCCACTTCATTATTGTTTTGTAACATGGTTTTAAAATCACTCACTTTGGAAACCCTCAGCCAGCACCCAATTAGTCTCTTCTGAATAAACCTCACCTTACAATGCAAAGCCTGCTTAAACCAGACCTCAAAGTCCATTTTGTCCACTGAGTCGAATGGGTACACATGAAAGAAGCACACTTCTTTTCACAATCAATGTTATAAATTTTCAAAAGCTTATGATATTACATTGAAGCCAATCATGCACTCAGGAGAAATCACATATCTCTACACTGTTCCAAGCAGATTCATATTTCAAGCCAATTCTATTCCACTTTAAAATTATTCAGAAATATGTCTATAGCTGAGATCTTTCCACCTTTTCTTTTGTTCAAAATTAGCTTTTTCTAAGCTCTAAAAATCGTAATTTCCTAGCAGTTGGCAAAGAGGAAATTTAACCTTTTGAAGCTGATTATTCAAAGACATAGGCAAGTGTAAAAACAGTTTACATATACAAATGAATAAAAATTAATTTACAAAAATAGATATGATATAAAATGATTGTTGTATAATATTACAGTGAATATACATGAGAACAACAGCTATAAAATATGGTCAAATCATTGGGCAGACGAAATGAAACTAGGAGAAACTTGTCCAGACAGTCAAGACTGCAACTTGCCAGTTTCTGGCTGAGCAAAGTGCTGAAGGAAGCATGTAGTTTTTACATCCACAGCCTCATGTCCTAAATGTCCACAAAGGAAATCAAGAGAATGTTGGTGTGAACATCCAGCATGTGGTGGAATAAATTAAGGAAAAAAATGATAATAATACAAAAGAAACTAGGAACACCAACTTATGTCAGGAACATTTTTTTGGAGCTATTATTATTTTATCATTTTCTCTTGAATGCAGAAGTAGAAAGTAATGTAATTAATTTTTCAGATTTTTAAAGAATATCTCACATCTCAGAACATTTGTTATACAAAAAATAAACATACATGAAATTTCATGCATGGATATATTTCTTGTGTTGTTGTGTCTTCCCACCACACCTCCCCCATCCTATGACATCCGAAATCAGCAGCATAATCCAACCTCTTGGGAAGAGGTTTGAGAATAGAGATGGTTTTCACTCTGCATTCAGTGTTTAGCAGTGTGACACCTATCACTTCAACTTGTTTCTGCAGGCAGAGTGCAGATAGGGAAGGATGAAACATAACAGTGCTTTGTCCCATGGGGAGATCTCTCTCACAAAAGCTGAAATTTATTTCAACACACAATCTATTTCTTCTGTCATCCATTTGCCCATGGGGATGGAAGGGGAAACAAAGAAACAGTTTGGGTGAATATGTAAAAGATTCATACCACAATTAACTAATAAAAAAGAGAAAGAGAGAAAAGGGCTTTCTGTCAAAACCTGTATATAGACTAGAATTATAGGTTAAAGAAAAACAATAGATTTAAAGGAAAAAATATCTTGACTACACTTTCTTGTCAACCAGCTCTATTTTGCAGGACATCTTAAACAATACAGGGAAACAAAATAATTAAATACTCTGGATGGAAAACAGCCAGCAAGATTCTCCTGATTCTGCTAGATAGTGATTTTTCATGTCTAATGTACCAAAACTTGGTCATCACAGAAACCAGAAGGTAAGAACTGTAGCTGTCCTGAGAAGGATAAACTTGAAGGCCCAGGAGCAAGAAAAATTCAACTGAAGATGATCAGCATGGACCTAAGAACAGGTAGCTTGGGAAACAAAGAGACAGAACAAGGTGTAGCCGCTTGGAACGTCCTACATGTAGAGCAGGACATGATTACCCAGAAGGTGAAAACAAGAGCTTACTTTGTTTTCAGGTTTCTTCCTTTGGTCAAAGGGGTAAGAACTGATATGGGTCCACCATGGGGTGATGAGAAAAGCAAAAACAATATTTTATTTTGTGAAGACAATGAAAAAGAGCAGCTGTGTGACAGTCAAATGATCAAAATGATGTTTGTTTGGCAAAATTAGTTTATCTGGTTTAAAGATAGAGTAGACTCAAAAGGTTGTGACTAGAAACTAGTCAACCAAGAATCTGTGTTGGGACTATTAACTGTACAGTTCTCTCAAAAATAAGGAGTCTTACAAGAAACATTTCATACTAATACTTTTTAGCCTTAATATTTGCACTTTGGATAGTTAAAGATCAAAATCTAGTTTTTCATTATTCAGATGATAAGCTTAAAAGAGATATAAAAGGGGACTTTAGTACTTGGTGTATCTGCTTAAATATAATGTCCGAAATCTTCCTCTCCTAAAGGTCTTGCCTAGGTAGGAAGGTGCTGTTCAACACCTTCAGAGGGATACTCAAACCACCTGCAGCTTCTGTCCCATATAATTTTCAGGATACATCTTCTGCCACAACAATAACTCTTACTGGGCTCAATAAACAACACATTCAAAACTATGGCTACCAACTTTGGTATTCATAGAACAATTAAATCTCATCAGCCCTGAGGTACTGAGCAGAGGTAGTGAGAGACAAAGAAAAAAATTAGATCTGCTGAAAGCTAAAACACTTTTGAGTCATATTATTTCTCCCACTGTAAATGTTATTAGTAGGCATTGATTCATTTCACCAGTAACTATGCAGCAAATCAAAGGCTTTAAAGCATTATACTTGGGTGGGAGGTTTGATGCCACAGTGTAGTGGCAGTAAATGGGCCTGAGTCTTTGTTTTAGTACAATTAAGCTAAATTGTCATAGAAATGAAATATTCTGGCAAAAATAGATATATTTTCTAGTATGAACGACATAAAAACATGGGTTTCTATGGGGAATAGCAAGTATGCATAGCATTGCTGAATATTAATCCATATTTAAATTTTATTTTTATAGCACTCAAAAGAAGAGAAAGATTTTTGGAGATCACAGCATGACTACCTCAGTGTAGCAGCCCTTTCAAAACTCAGCTGGACATAGTGAGCTGAAATATTGCAGGAGCAAAGAAATATAACTGAAAAGAATACAAGTCAGCCAATGTCAACTTAGGCCTATTCTCTGCTCTAGTCATTTACATTATGCCATATGTTCATAGTAAATGCAATACATGGATTTGTTTTATACTGTAACAGGAATGCCACTATATGCAATGCACAAGCACATAATGAGGAAGGTGGGAATCCCCTGGGTGGCTGTGGTGCTCTGGCACAGTATTCACCTGATGGAAGGATGTGGTCTGCTGCCTTTCATCTTCTCTACTGAGCTGGTTCATCAGGGACTTTGGGCAGCGAGGGTGGTTTGAGAAGGACATGGAAGGATTTATGCAAGAGTAAGACATGGCAAGAGTAAGTATATTGCAGATAGCCAAAGCACGCTTTTGTTTCCGGTCACTTGTAGGGAAAATATGTATTAAATAGCTTTGGAAATGTGAAGTTTGTTCTCAGACTAAATAGCTCAGATACAACGTGGATGCAACCGGAGAGACAAACAGCCAAAGCTGCTTCAAATTCTACCATGCCTATAACTTTTTCTGTACTGACAGAGTCAGAGGAATTCAAATGTTTCAAAGTTTATATTAAGTAGGGATTTTTTCATCTAGAATCTGAAGGAAGCCTAATTCAGCTTTTTGTCACTACTTTGGCAAATCCTGCCTGAGGACCACCCCAGTTCTGGCCAGATCTTGGCAGATGGTGGCTGCTAAATGGAGCGATGAAGCTGCAATTAATGTAGAGGATTTGGCCTACTTTGTTACTGGCAACTATTTTTGCAGCTTCTCAGAGAAGGCTGCCTAAAAGTAGAGGCTTGGGACTAACTGTCATAAAAATTAGGCATGAAAATTAAGAGAGAAACCATCGTTTACTGCAGGGCTGCTAAATTGGACTGTGTAAGGATGCATAACACTGTCTTGTATTTATGCTGACAAGTTAACAAAAGCCTGCATTTCAACTCAATCAAGTTGGATTACAGATAACCTTGTAAATCAAGTTGGATTACAGTTAACTGATTCAAAAGATCTCTGGACACTCAGTCCAGCTCCAAACATTATGAGGGTGTGTATGGCAAACACATTCCTGGATACTGATTTGCATGTGTAAAATATATGAATATTATTCATTACCCATTGACAAACTTCAAAGGTAAATTGTACATGCTCTTTCTACAAGGGCAGATCTGTATAGGATATTTTGGATTTAAGTTGTTGGTAAGACAGATCCTATTATTGTACAGCTAGTAATACATTAATATTGGGCTGCCTGTATACAGAAATTGATCCAGAATCACATGGAGTTCATGGTCAGAGATGGCCAAAGCTACTGCTGTTTGAAATGTCAGACTGACAAAGAAAACATACACAAAGGTACTCTTCATTTATGTATGTTTAGATCTTATAGCAAATAAAACAGTAAAATTATTTCCCCTCTTAGTTATGCACATAACTAAAAACACTTTCTTACCCAGAATCATAGAAGTACAAGCTTTATCTGAAATCATTTCAAACTATTCTGCTTTTGGTATAAATTAGGATGTTTTAAGTGTGTTTCTTTGTGTTTGTGGTCCAAAAGGATCTCAGAAAAAATCCCACTTGAAATAAATGTATCCTGTGGGATTTTTTTCTTTTCTGTTCTCTTTTATCCACCTATTATTTTCTTCAACAGTTATTTTATTTTGTCAGTGTCTGCAACTTGCCCTTACATCTAACTTTCCACTGCTGTGAAGAATGCTTTGGAAAAAAAAAAAAAAGGATTTTTTTATTATTATTTTCTGACATAAGGACTAGGAAAAAATGCCTGATGGAGCTATTACCTTCAAGTACTTTGCCAATCTAATGATAATGAAAGTTATTTCCTCCTGTAGTTAAAAATATGCTTTTCAAAGTAATCATTTCACTCCTCCAGCCACTTCTGATGACTCATTGCCCCAAGGCAGGGATCCACAGTATTGTTTGTGAAGTTAGCAACTAAAAGAATATTAAAAATATACCATTCTGTAAATCAATGTTTCCCTGTGTGTGAAAAATGATTAAATCCAGATGGAGATGTGAATCTGAAACTCTGAAACAAATTATATACAAAGACCCACATGCTAAATAACAGATTCAGCCACTTGATTTTTGAATTTTGGAGGTGTTTAAAAACTACCTGGCATGGCAAATAAAGTAAAGGAAGGGAAATTCAGTGTTCTGAGAAACACCTGGATGCCTAACTTAGGCTGATAACAGTTTTGCAACTGCCGCATATTCCAGACTAGATATCTAGGTTCTTAAAATCTCTATATAGTTTAGGTGTTAGAATATTTCCACTATGCTTTATGGACTTTGGCTCATGGACTTTTGGACTTGTGGATCCTGCACTTTTGGTTAATCATCCCAAGTTCTTTTAAAGCATTTAGTGGGTCTCAAAAGAGTTATAGCTAATGAATTAAGACTGATGCTCTGTAAGAACACAAGCTCAATAGAGTTCTGAAAGACTTCTGACCAGTCATCCCACTGCTGCAGAAACAAATTTATCAGTTTCCCAAGAATAAGCAACCCTAACGTTAAAGCAAAGGCAGTGCAGGTTGACATATGCCTGGAAACTTGACTGCTTTACACACACAGGTGAAAGACTATGGAAAGATGGTCTGAAGCAGGATATGTGGATGTTTAAAGGCAAAATAAAAAGACATAACATAAACCTTCATGCAGCAGCATCATCCCCATGTGCTGAAACTTCCATCAGAATCCCTCAGCATAACTGAAGTTCTACTCTATTACACAGAAAACTTCTGAAACAGCCTTTCTAGTTGCAACATACCATACATTGTGTAGGAGGAGGTGCAACTTTTATTATAACTGTGGTTTATTTACCTTCTGCTAAGGAAATCTCTGAAGAAGTCATGTATTGTAGGGAAGAGAACAAGAATCTCTGTAAAGTTCGTTCTACCACCAAACAGTGATGCATATGCAAGCCCTGTTCATTGCTGTTCCTTCACACTTTTAATCACTGAAACAGGCTGCTGTGATTGTGGAGGTGGTATGTTGGGTCTGCATGAAACAAATCAGCCAGCACATGTGTAGGCAGTCGCCTTATTGTAGTTGAGGGAGGTTTGTCAGCAAGCTGTAGGATGGGTGGTTGGAAGAGGGGCAGAAGAAGCTTGCGGCTGTGTGGGAACAGAACTGGCAGCCCTGCATGTGCTCTGCCTGCAGGTGAGAGAAACAGTGCAATTCCAGTAAAACATAAAAGTTAAAAATAACAGGTTGGCTTTTGGGCTGTAGTAAATCAGCAGGGATGAGTTCAATCACTGGATACTTCACCTGGGAATTTCATCCTGTACATCTCTCCCTTCTCTTGCACTGCTCTGCCAGCCTTCAGAGGATGATTGGAGCATTTAACTTAACCAAATCCAGCACAAGGCTGGGCAGAAGGAGAATTTGCTATCATAAGAATTTTTACTGTCAACTCTTATGCATGCAGTACACTTCATATTTATATTTCATTCTAAGTGAATAGTTGCTATAGAATGAAGTTTTCATGTATGAGAAAGGATTGCTCTTATTTTTTTCTTTTTTATTTTTTCCCCTACTATAGCATAATGGTTTAAAAAATAGCAGCATAATTGAAATCAAGAGAAACAGTTCAGGCAAAACAAAACAAAACCAAAACTAGTACACTGGTGCAATCTGGTCTGAGAAACCTCGAACCTCTAAAACAACCAGTTACTGGAACCTGCAAAGCTAGTATGGACAACTTCCATGTATTTCAGTAAACATGTGAGTTTGCATGGAGGAAATTTTTGTTTGTTCTGCTGAAATCACTGTCTAGCCCAAGAAAAAAATAGGAATATTTCACCTGGAAGAAGAGCATGTTCCTGGTTTGAAGTTAATTTAAATAAATGAGAAATTTCCATCCACTGCTGAGATTAATCAATTGTCAAGGCCTTCTTGCATCAGAGTTTTGTGTTTGTTTGTTTTCTTGAGGAGAGAGTAAGAGAATTATACCTTCCTCTGGAAACTTTGAAAGAAAAACAAGTTTCAAACCCACAAAAAATAAACTCCTTGTCTGTAACCCAGTTGCACAAATTAAAAACACATTTTGGTTGAAATCAGTGAGCTTTATTTGGATTGACTTTAAGCACCTAGAATCTAATAAGCTCATTCCTATGTTTACAGTATAAAAGTAACATGTCTGTCTGCAGGACTGGGGCTTCTGTGTGTCAAAAAGATGATTTTTTTTTTTTTTTTTTTTTTTTTGTGTGTGAGATGGGTTTGCAACCTCTTGGCTGTTCTGTGTGAATTCCATGAAAGACTGGGGTGTGATCATCCCAATGGATTAACATAGGCAGGCAGGATTGCATTGTACCGCCTTGTCCAAGCTCTCCTAACAAAATGCACCATATAATCTTATCTTGCTATATTTGTGATCTTATCATTTACAAGTAGTTAGTCTTTTGCTGTTCCCAAGGAATTTGTGGGTGAATTGTTCCTCTCTGGAACAAGCTGTTCTAGATCATTCCCCTTAGCACTAGAAAATTTCAGTAATAAGCCCGAGTTTAATATCACTTTACATGGCAATAAAGACCATTTCCCTATACTTAAAACCTTATCATAATGTTTCTAAGAATCATACCAACCTGACATTTCTCGTCTGAGCTTGTTCCAGTTCCAGTTCATCTCCTCTGTTTCTTATTGCCATTCATACTGTTGTTTAAAATAGCAGTCTCCATCAATTTTATTTCCCTGTCATCAATTATTCCTCCCAGCCTTGAGCCATATTAAACCAAAGCTTTCATACTTTCCATCCATTGTCATCTGTCTCATGCTCTTATTTGTGCTTACAGAGCTCTTAGCGAGAAAAAAAGTCAGTGCTATGTGATCAAAATGTGGTTATGAGCCTATTCTTTATTCTGTTACTTTAATACTAAAATATAAGCATTAGAGGTAACCGAATAATTTGTAAATAAGAGAAAATTGTTAGTGACTGTTGTGGTTTATCTGCAAAAGTTAGCAAATTTATTATATATGGAATATGCCATAAAGTAATACAATATGAGCTGTTACGATTAAAGAATCCATGTATATTAAATAAAGTCAAAATATAATGTGATATTAGGTCATCAACTTGTCAGTGTACTTTATAACCCTGAGCTGTTTATAAATAGGTATCAGCACTGGAAGATTCATCATTTTAGATTTCTAAATAGGTATGTGATCTTTCTCCTTACATGAATAACACATTTTCAGTGTTTCATGTTACAGCTTGAAAATCATATCATAGTCGTTATTGTACATTAAGCCACATGTCTTTTTTTTATTATTATTATTTTCTGAGTTAATTAGTGACCAAAAATAAATACTAAGCACTTAACATACCATAGTACTTTAGAGATGGTAAAAAAACAAAGAGGCAAGGAAATAGAAAAAACTCATTTTCAGTACTGCATTGAGTTCCATGTAATAAGCACATGCACAAGTATATTCATATAGTTTTTACCGTTAATTTGGCCGTAACAGAACATTTTCCAAGGTCATTTTTAGGCAGTGACTTTTAATTGACTTGTGAGTATATTCACTTCACTTACAGTGTATTCAGATCTTACACAAAGTCCTGTTTTGTAAGGTCCCTGGGTTGCACCAAAAGACTTTTTTCTTGCCTCCCAGTGGAAGATCTTCACCCTTGGAACCATCATTTGTCCTGACAGACCCCTGTACTCATTAGAACACACAGGGCTGTGTTGGATGTCTGGCCATCCTTTTCAGACCACCTGAATGTACTGAGTGAATGAAAGTGGATTTAGACCTTAGTATCCTGTTGTATGGTAATACTGATGAATGTATGCAGCACGGTATAAAAGGGCTCAGTTCTTCTGGAAGGCCATAAAAAGTCACAACCTGGTACTCTGTCATTAAAATAAATGAAAGACATTGCCCAGAGACATCTAGTTGCAAACATAAAACAGGAGATTACAGGAACCTGAGTGAAAGAAGGGAACAGAGAGAAATGGATCTTTCTTTCTAATACTCTGTAAAATTATTATATTAATATCTTTAGATTTCTGAGCAATTCAGCATATTAGGGACTGCATTTCCTCTTATGGAAGCAAACACAAAGCAACATCTCAGCTGGCTTGCTTGAGTTTTCTCTATGGGTATCACAGCTCCTTGGTGTTTGGAGGTTGTGGTTTTACTTTGAAAATAGGGTACATGCTGGCTGAGGATCCAACTGTGACTTTCTTGCCTGAACAGGGATGTGAAATGATTGCAGTGAGTCAGGCTATGCTTTATACAAGGGCGTTTTCCCACTGAGGCTGATTTGCTTTAATGGTTATTGATTCAACAAACTTTTACTTGGAAGAAAGAAGGAGCAATGAATGGAGCAGGGCTGGAGGAATTAAATTACCCGAATGCAACTTCTAATGGACCTACCAGGAGTGTCCACTCCTTCAAGAAGGCCCCCACAACTGCTCTGTCTCTATTTTCAGCCATTATCACAGGCAGTTGCATTGTTAATGTTATGTATTGATGAAAGGATAAATTCTATTTTTGCTCTTGGTGTCAGGAGGGCTGGGTATCAAGTTAAAGGCACAGATCACTGAAGTTCTGTCCTTGAAATAGTCATAGCTTTCAATTTCTTTCTCAGCATGTGTTTAAGTATTCCCAAGAGCACCAAACTGCCTCCAGTTGCTTCCTGTTTAAATAAAAGATGATTCCTCTTTTTATTCTGTGGAATCCATTCAAAGGAAAAGGTCATGCCCAAAGGGAAAAAGCAATTTCCTTATTCTTCATTTCAGACCTCTAGAGAGTTGTAATTTCAGTTTCCCAGAACAGTCCCTATTTTTTAATTGATATTCTTTGTTAATTTTTGGGGGAGGAGAGTCATGTTTGTCTAGTCCCAAAGCAAAACCTTATATTGTTTATAGTTGTTAAACCAGTGGCAGCTTGGAAATGCAGCATGCCTGAGATATACTCAGATTAAATAAAAATATAATCAAAATAACTTTTTATCGTGATTATTTTTAACTTTCTTTGTTTCATTTTATACCTGACACCAGTGATTCTAAATTTACTTTTCTTTCTCACTTAATAAGCAGAGGCCATGAAGTATTTCACAGGAAGAGATTCTTGTTTAATAATAAGCATTTACTCGATGATGACTATAGGGCTCTGCTTTTTCAGAAGGTTTCACAACGTTTTTGTATGAAAAATGAGGTGACCAGACTGGTGGAGGACAATTATTCCACCAGTCTCCAGTGATGCTTGAAAACAGATTTTTTTTCCAGATGATGTAATAAAAAATACTGATTTGAAAAATTCTATTTGTCTCTTTGTGTTTTTGTTGGTTTTTTTTTTTTTTTTTCCTAATTTTAATATTTTGTTTCTTACATCAATTAAACTAGACTAATAAATTATAGAAATAGGACAAAATCTTCAGGGCTAAGACTTTGTGGACATTATAAGCACCAATTTATATGAGTCTAAGTCTATTGGTTTCTGTAGAAGTCTAATGTCGGGAATCAATAACATCTCAAACCTATTAGATATAGTTGCTAGGAATAAATAAATTATATATATATATATATATATATACATATATATGAGAATGAATGTTGAATAGATCTGCTCTTGTATGAAGCAGACTGCCAGAATAAAATATGGTAAATAAATATATATTTAAATGTTTAATCTAATATTCAGAACTGTTTGACTGTCTTAAAAATCAGTCAGGAAATATTTGTCTTTGGCTGGGATCTGAATTCTTAGTTTACTTGCATTTTCTCTGCTTGTTAGTTAGGAAGGAGAAGCTATTTTCTAAATTGCTGAACTCTGCCAAACCAACAAGAATGCAGAATATCTTCTATTCTTTTAGACTTTAACTTTCTTTACAGCTTCTTTTTCCTCCTTCCTTCCTTCTTACAAAAAATTTGTTTAGCTAGATGTCTGGAAATGTGCTGTTCAAGATGAGAAGTGTCATTTGGGCTCCCTTTCACCTACTTGACTGAAATCACTTGGCTTTGGGCTTTGTTTAACTTTCCTTTCCCTCATAGAATGGTTGAAGTTGGAACGGGCTGCTGAAGGCTACCTGGTCCAATCACCCTTCCCAAGCAGGGACACTCAGAGTATGTTGCCAAGGACTATGTCCAGGCAGCTTTTGAGTATTTCCAAGGTGGGAGACTCGACAACATCTCTGGGTAGGTCTCATTTTTCCCTGGCCTACCCTTTCCATATATGCTTCCTACCCTGATCTTCCCATCACTTTCTGGACCTAAAATAAGAGCAAGACAAGAGAAAGGGAGGCAAAGTATGGAAAAGACACTTCCCAGTTGAAGCAGAAAAGAAGTTGCCTAAAGAAGTACGAGATGAGAGTTTGTATTTAATTACAGGCACTTAAGCTCATCATTGCATGTCTTGTGGTGGCCCACAGAACAGTTTGCAGTTTGGCTGGTCTCTAAAGGGATTAACTTTTACTGACTATCCAATGTTGCAAAGGTTTATCTTTGTTAGGCACAGAGAATTGTAAGTGCAGACGTAAATCTCACATGATGATGGGAGGAACTGCAAGGCAAACTGATCAAACTGTTTCAAAACAACAGCCATTAAAAGCTGGGGCTTCAAGCTTACACAAGTGAGCAAGCTTAGTGAATATTTACACACAAAAAATTCTTTTAGAACTCTCTAGATAAGCTCATGTGTATGTAATTCAGTAATCAAATATGAGAACTAAAGGCCTGCAATCTACTTTCCTTAGTGTAACATTAAGGGTGTACATTTTTATATGTAGGATATCGCCTATTCCCATCACATACAAGGCCAGACTGACTTCCTCCTACTTGTGCATTTATTATTCATAAGTATATGAAAACTATAGATTAATCATTTTAAGGACATGGTTCATATGTGAACTTTCTGCCTAGCTTTCTACTTTTTTGTTTGTTTTTGTTTGTTTTGTGATGATAATTCTGTGAGTGGATAACTGAGACACTGCAACTGTAAAGCTAATAATAGAGCATGACGCTGTGATATGACTTTCCTTATAAGTAATAATGGGGGCCAAACATCATGAATGTTAAAAACTCTACAGCTTTTTGGCATAACAAATACATTATGTACTTGAGAGTGTTCATGTATAGTGAATAATGTGAGCACACAACCATAGCAAACCAAATTGATAGTCTCTATTCATGAAGATGCGACAGGTCAGACTTTGACTATGTGACTGATTCTGACTGAAGAAATGGATAAGAAATTATTCTATTAAGCTGAATGAAATTTCACAGAGGTGCCATCATAGCGATGTAATATTCTTAATCTGACTGATTACTGCTGCTTGGCTTGAATGGATAAGGTCTGGGCACAGTATGTGTGTGTGTGTGTACGAGAAAGATAACAGGAAGGATGGCAAGTGACAAAATTTGTTAGAGAGAAAAAAAAGAACTGTTGCTGTTCCATCCAAAGTACTGGAAGCAATCACTCCAGCAAATGAAAGAAACTGAGGTTTCACCTACTTTTTCTAAATTTGCTTTTAATGAATCCAAAATTGTGTTCAATTACACCTAGAAGAGTAATCAAATGAATATGAAAAAATCTTCACATGCACATTTAGAGTTTGTTTTACAAACCTGAATTAAACGTCACCATGTGAAGTAACCTCTTTCCAGCACTGACTCAACAAGTATATTCAGAAATGAAACTACACGTCTGGCCCATAAACCTAGGTGCAACTTTACAGTAAACTACCAGCCTCAAACCCATCCGGACAGGATTACTGGAAATCTTTATCAAGGATACACTTCCCTTCCCTGTTTCTACCTTCTCTAATGAACAAATTGTTCAATGATACAAACCAAGCTGTTGTAAAACTTCAGACTAAAGAACGTGCAGCAGGTGGCAACATATGTGTCCAGTTAGTTCCAGCCAAAACAGTCTAATTTGCAGAAAAGGGTACAGAATTTCACTATGACTCATCTGAGGGGGCGATCCAACGAAAAAGTAGGCTCTAGCTCAAGTGCTAGTCCTCCTGAAAATAATAGTTATAATAGTTCATTTAATGGTATTTCTTGACTATCCTGGCCTATTGGGTGTAGAGAAATTAATTTCATACTGCAAATGTTGTCTACCTACTTGGGACTCACAGTTTCACAGTTTCTTTTGGGATCTGGTCTTCTTGCACCCTTTCTGGAAAAAAATTAATTAATTAAATAATTTAAATTAATACTATTCCTATAGGTTAGGGCTTAGGAAAAAAGCAAACAAACAAACAATGAATTCTCTGACCTTCTACTGGTTTCTGATAAACAGAATTGAATGTTTTATTATTTTGTAATATGTTCAGTCACCCTCTAGTGGTGATTTAGTCACTGCCCGAGCCAGTCAGCACCTTTCCTAGTCTGCAATGTGATCGTCTTGTCTGAATTAGCAATTTTGATGGGAGTATATCAAAGGCAGTTGTTCTGACCAATGATTAGTTACACTCAAATGCTAAATAAAAAAAAAATATGATTGATACAGAGCATCATCCTCATGAAGGCATCAGTCAAAAAATAACAAAAAACTTACAGAAGTCCACCAAAACTAGTATATTAAGACCCAACAGTGTTTTAGCTAATGTAGATAGGCCTGATTATTGAAATCACATTATTCAAGCATGTTATTAATTTTCATTAGGTGAAATATAACTGGAAGTTAAGCATGTACTTAATGCTGAAAAAGGGTATTTTCCTATATCAGATCATCAGTGATTCAGGAAATTGTATTTTCTTCTGAATTTTCACAGAATTTACATTTTGAAAGACAATTTTGAGTAGACATGTACATTCAAAGAGCTTTTCATTCTGACACTTGACATCACAGGTACTTTGGCTGGCTGTAATAATAATGGATAGCTCTTATATAAGCACTTCAAATCACTAGATTCTGAAGAACTTTATGAAAGTGATCAAAATAATTAATTTTGATGTTCATCTGGGATGCTACAAAGCAATGAGAAGCAATTTACTAACAGGTCTCCTAGCCGACTAGGAACAAAATCCAGGATTATTAACAGACAAACTTTTTGTGTGTTTGTGTCCTTCCTTCCTTCCTTCCTTCCTTCCTTCCTTCCTTCCTTCCTTCCTTCCTTCCTTCCTTCCTTCCTTCCTTCCTTCCTTCCTTCCTTCCTTCCTTCCTTCCTTCCTTCCTCCCTTTCTCTCTCTCTCTCACTCTCTCTTCTTGGAAGATAATCTTTAAGAAGGACAGGCTTCAGTTTGCATTTTTTAATTGTTTCTTAGAAAAGAAATTGAGGGGAAGAGATGTAAGACATTCTATTTCACCCCAATGTGTATATTTTAGCTTGGTAGATTGTGTTTTCAGACTGAATATTTAAACAATTAATATATATATATATATAATGGCTTCTTAATAAATAAATAAATAAATAAATCATTGACGTCTTAATAAATTAAAATTCAGTGTTACAAAATAAAAAAGTAGCATCATTACCTAAGTAATATGAAACCATTGATTCAAAATATGAGACAGTTAAGAACTGGAAAAAGCTTTAAACTTTGTATCATACATTTACCAGCTTTTTCACACTCATCCAATCACCTTTTTCTTTTGAAATAAGTAACGTGTTGTCCAAAACAGTCTGGGACCCTGGCCCTCAATGTAGCTGCAAGGTGCCTTGCTTACTTGTTAAGACTACAAAGTAAGCAAGTAAATGTTAGGTACTGTACATCCTGCTGCCATTCTTCATATTGAGCAAGTAACAACTACTGCACTTTCTGAGAGCCCCTATCATGGAAAATGTAATGGTTAAGCTAGCATTATTGTCCTTTTTGAATACTGAAAATAGTGCAAAGGGACTAGTATGAAGAAACAAATCCAGTCTAAGAAGGGACATATAAAACATGTCTTCCCTGACTGACCTTTCATCCCATTCTAATCATGTTTTTCCCTTTTCCTCCCTACTTCTTTGTGCTGAACACTGATAAAAGAGAATTCAACCCAGAGCTAATATGTCATTTTTAAGATAATGATTTTGAGTATCAAATGTTTGGCCTGCACTTTGGGAATAGCAGACACATTAGATCACTCATTTTGTGATGCCCTTGTTTGTTGGAAAGCAACTAGTATTTTATCTTCTCAGCCACAATCATTTATAATGTTTTGGGTAGCAGAATCTAGTTTTGATTATTAAATTATATATCCAGAACTGCATTCTTATTGAATTTCCAGGTTAACTTTTTTGTTGTGACTGCCTAGTTTAGTTATGACTGCAGTAGGTAACTGAATGTATCTGTCCTGAAAATATCGTGTGTAAATAGGGAAATTAAGAAGGAACTCCTTTTGCACAAAATAATAATTTTACCCTAGCATGCTGTATTTTGAAAAGACTATGATATTATCAAAGCAGAATCTGAAGCTTAGCTACTAGCAATGCATCATTCATTCCTGCCCAAGATGTTTTTTTCCTGAGAAAATCCTACTATCAGTCTTTTTGCATAATGGAACATCAAAAATAAAGCAACATATTGCAACTCAATGGTCAATCTTTGCAGATTCACTGAGAAGTAACATTATCAAGCATCTGACAGTCTGCAGTGGTGGTTGTTGAAAAAGCATAAACTGGAATGCAGTGAAGAAGTATGGAGACATAACATTAAGAAACACTTCAAAATAAGTGTATAAATTCTGTATGACTCAACAGCTGTACAGGTAGAGAAAGCCCAGCATGACATTGGCTGATTTGAGAAAACTTGAAGGCAGAATTAATCATTGATGTGGCTATTTCTGGAAATGAAAGAAATTTTGAAAGGGAGGAAAATGTGAAAACCATACAGATTGAGTGACTGTACCATAAAATAAGATTTCTCTTGGTAATTTAGCAGTAAAAATAAAATGTGGCCAGCTCTAACATCTAACAAGAATGTGTTGGACACAGAAATTGTCTGGATTTACATATGATGTTTGCCAAGTCTACCATTCTTGGAAATCCCTCCTGCATTCCTGTTTCTCTAAAGGGAATTCATGGTTCATTTGTTTGCTTCCAAGAGTGAATACGAACAAAAATCATATCCTTATGGGAGGATGCACACTGTAGACCAAATTTCTCTAACCTATCAATGCAAGTGACTTCTGGTACCTTTCCTCACAATGTCAAAGAGTAGAGAATGTCATGATCAAACATGATATGGAATATCAGCAAGAGGATCTTCAGGGATTACAGTGATATAAAAAATGAAATAAGTTAAGAAGAAATTATGAATAAATTATAAATAGATAAGGCAAATCAATTAATAGAAAAGAATAAGAGAAGGAAAAATTGACAGTATGTGTGGTGATTTGGATGGGAACTACCCAGGAACATGAAATGTGGGGTACAGAGGTAAAGGAAGCCTCCCACCAAAAGGCTGAGACAAAGTTTTGAAATACTGGACTCAGGGAAATCAATGAAATGCCATTTTTTAGCTAAAATATCTGCAAGAAAGAGGTTTGCCCATACCTTTTTATAGGCGAAGCAGATTTTATAGAGGTTTTATGAGAAAAAACCTGGACTGAGTTTCCAGGCTGTTTGATGAAGATATAGCAGATAACCTGTCTGCTAGGCTGAGAAGGCCTTCTTTAATGACTTGAAGAAGCACACAACTACCAACTCCTAATAACTTGCATAGATCCTAGAAAATACCAGGAGGACCTGATTCTGGTCACATTCTGCCCATATTGTACAGCCAGGAATTTCTGCTGCCTTTGCAAATGTTATGGACCTCTGCAAACAAGTCTCTTTTCAGCACTGCCCTCTCAAACTAAGCTGCTAGTCCTGCTGGTGGTAGCACTGTGTATTATGAAAGCTGGAGGGAGAGCACCACTTCATGAAGTATGTTGAGAAACAGGTTTTAAATTCATAGAAAGCTGAGAGCTTAATCTGCTACTTTTCTACCTTTCTCTGTACTTAAAAGTTGAGCAGGTTTAACATTGATCAGAGGTATCTAAGGAGATACCTGCGTGAAGTTAAATACACACACACAAGACCAAACGCTCAAACGACCCTTCTCCCTCCCTAGCTCTTTGGCAGGTTGCTGTGTTTTTCCTGAACCAATGTCCCTGCATACGAACAGGCTGCTGCTGAAGCCATCTTTTTCAGAGTGTGAAATGGAGTGCCATTAAGTTCTGGCTGCTGTGACTCATCTTTGTTTGTCCTCATACAGCTCAGATTTCCTGCTGGCATCCTAGAGTGCAAGAACATATGCATGGCACATACATGGAGCAATGCCTGCTTCCTCAGACAAAGAACTGAACATTGTGTGATGGCAAGCCCACCCCTCTGGAGATTGGAGAGTGCAAATCTGTTCTGATGACGAAATTCATGGATGATTTCATGGGAGAGAACGATGAAGGGAAACATTTTAGAAATCCCACAGTAAAGCACTGTAGCACTCTTTCTAGAACAGAGTCTGTGAATGAAAAATGAATATGTATGTAAGCAATTTCTGACAATGCATATTCAGGTCACAGCTACAGCTGCTGACCTTTTTGTAATGTTTCACAATAGACATATATTTTTATCTTCAAATTTTTGTTAATGAAAAGTTACAGAAAAATGCTACAAAAGAATACTTTTTAAAAGGCTTTTGAAGACTTTCTATGTAAAAGCAATTCTTGTAAAAGCAATTCTTTTTGGCCTATTGCTCTGAAAGTGTCGACACAAGTTTGTTTTCTTCGTCAAATTGTTCTCTCAATAAAACTACCACTTCTCACAGCATGCAGGGCTCCATGTCTTCTTTCCTGTACTGCCCACACATCACCCTGACCACTGCAGATCACTGTTGTACAATATAAACTGCATTTCCTTGCCATGCATTTGAGAAATCTGCCACTTCAACATCATTTACACATGTATGAGAAAAAATGCAAATATGGATCAGCTGAAACCATGAACATAATCCAAAAATATATCCTGGTCTTTGTCATTTAAACCTCGTCAGTCACACTGGCAGATCTGGATTGAAGAAACTGAGCAGACAACAGAAATGTGCACCACTGATTTGTGATTTGCAATACCCAGCCTTTCTTTCTGCTGGGATCAGGAGAGCAGAATTGCTGGTTTCTGCTGGCTCAAAATACCAAAAATGATTAAGAAAGGAATGGAAGGATTAATCTTTTTTATAATACTAAATTTATACAGTCATAGAATTGTTGCCTTGCACAAGGCTGAAAAGAATTCTTCTTTCTGCTTGCAACAGCAGGTTTCCAGTCCCATATACTGCTAAATCCAGATCTCACTGGGATCTGGAAGTCCCCAACATGAGGACTGGTTAGCTAAAGTGTTGCTTTTTGATTGCTGTATGAGGCAGATGTCTTTTTTTTTTCTTTTTTTTCCTTTTTTTTTTTTTTTCCCTACTAAGTTTGTCACCCAGAGATACGATATTCTAATTTTCTCTATAGAACTGATGTCCTGCTTCTGTGCAAGACAATAACTCCCATAATAACAGGAACCAGATGATAGTGTAGCTATTGATTAAAATGCAGTTATACTTTGTTTTTCAAATTATATATAAAAAAATAGTAATTACCAGTATAATTTTGTTGATACACACAATCTGTCCAATCACCATGTAGACAGTTTTTGTTATTGTTTTTGTTTTGTTTTCTTTTTCTGAAAAAGTTTAGAACTGAAACTTTAAAATGGCAACTGTATTCTGGAAAGAGTTAGGAACTTATTTATATTTGAATCTTTTACCAGTCTCTTAAATGTAGTTGAAACTGGCTAGTGGGTTCAATTTTTTTATTTTTTATTTTTTTTAAATGAGGAGTGAGAGCAGACAGCAGACTGGCAGCTCAATAGGCAGACAGTATGATCACATAAACACTGTTTTTTTAGGAAACAGAACTACCCTGGAGCACTAGGAGACTAGTTGTCTGAGATCTCTCATCTATGACTCTAGGATAAAAGTAATGTTAACTAGTTGTTTTTAAAGGTCTATTTTTAATAAAACTTTGATTAGTAACCTCCCTGATCACTACTGGAACACCAGAGTATTTCAACATCTTCTGAGACAATCTAGTATGCTCTGAAAACTGCATTTCTGAATAGTTATTAACTATATTACAATTTCCATTTCACCAACTACCCTGTAATACTATGACAAAAATACAGCGGGCTCTTGGCCAAATTCTTCTTTCTTGACTGTGGAGCAGTGGCTTTTTGGCTTCTAATAATCTCTTCAAGTTCTCTCAGTTTTTATTTGCTTTTCCCTCCCACTCACTATTACTCATACTTACCCTCAGCTTCGGGAAATTAGTTGTTTAGAAGAACCATGTATGCAACTGATTAGGACTGTCCTCTGTTTAATTGCCAATTGAATATAACCAGATAATGGTCACTGCTTTATAGGCAATCACCTACTTGTTATTACAGAAAATAATTTATTCAGCTTAATGTTTGTTAATGTTAGTTGAACTTTGTTCAACTTAATGGCAAATAAAATAAACCACTGTTGGGTATCAGACCTTTTGTATAAGAAATCATAGTCTATAGCTTCTAGAAATTGTGATGCCTGTGCCCTATAGCCGACACTTCCCCCCATCCAAGGGGAAAAAAAAAAAAAAAAAAAAAAAGTTTTCTATACATGACAAGATATGGTTGACTTAATTTTCTGCTTTAGTTCTTCAACCTGCCATACACTTCCCATGATCACCATCATGCATTCAAAGTCACATAGAATTGAGTTCTGGATATGCACAAATTGTCTATATCTTCATGCTTTCTCCCACTGTATCGTCAGCTCTTACAGCCAAAGATTTAAAAATTCCAGTCACATAAAACATGCTTGCTATAACCTGCTTTGCCAAGTACACCACACTTTCCAAGAATTTTTTGTTGTTACTTGTCATCCAGAATTTTAGTGTAAATACGTGAATAACAAAGTAATTTCTTCACCTTATCTCTCCTCTAGTTCGATAAATTTGCAACCTGAGTCTATAATGCACACAGTTCTATCAACCCTGTTGGTAAAACTACTGTTATTATCATCAATGTTAACAAAGTCTTCTAGACTACTTCAATTTACCATTGACAAGGAAGACTAGTCTTTATCCCTTACTTACAAGCCTCTGCTAATGTGAAAAAAAAAAAAAAAGTATTTATTTATTTATTTATTTATTTATTTATTTATTTATTTGTTTATTTATTTTCCACAGAACTGTTGCAGCAAACTCCCCAAAACACTAATCCTTGATTTCATACCATTTACAGTCCACTCAGCAGTCCCCTGCTTGGTTGCTCATGAAGTGAACACATCTCCAAATATGTCAGTTCAATCCTGCTTTTCTTTAACAATCTGAGAACCATAATTTACATAATTCTATGTGGTAACTCCTTATAGAAGAATGACAGAATTACTGTATGAGCTTCACAACTTATTGTTACAGATTTATTTTTACTCCAGTGAAACAGTGCAGAATCCTACTGTCCATGTGACTTCTGCCCTAAAAGCCTGAGGTAATAAAGGCTTCAATGGTTACCAAGCAATGTTCACTGTTAACACTAAAAATGATCAAACTTCACTTCCAAATACAAAAGACTGATGTCCTTTCACTAACTCTATTGAGAAACTATTTCAGAAAATTACTCCTCAGACAGTTACAGTCTAATTTTCAGCTGTATTCTTGGTGAGTTTACAGCATTTGTTATTTTCCATTCTTGCCAGTATGTAGTGACGAATGACATTTTCTTTTTCTCTCTCTCTCTTAAGGAGGCTGAAACACCTTTCTTGGATGCTGCTTGCTTTGTTCCATCAGGATTATTATCACGTACAGACTTTGTAGCTTTCTGTTCCTTCAGGGGCTTGTTGTTTGGTATCTGACTCACAGAGTGCTGGTAGTGCTGCTGCACTTAAAATAAAACTGAATGCTTCCTAATTTTCATTCTCTTTTGGTCACCAGGACTTTTACCCAGTCTCTTAGCATGTCCCCATCTGGTGTTTTTCCCCACAAAACCTCTGTTTTTGTGGATGTGAAATGGTATTAAATAACTGTTCTTAGATCATACATTTTTTCCTATGATATGTTGGTCAGATTATGTTGACTGCACTGATAAGAAAAATACATGAAATGGTGTATCTCTGTAGTTACACAGAAAGAAAGAGATTCACACACATTTATTGAAGTTTGCCTAGTTATACACCTGCAAAAACACCCAGTTAAAGTTGTTTTCTCAAGTGCAGTCAAGGATTTACCACAATAGATGAAACTGATATTACTTGACTTTAGCCTTCTAAACTTTGGGCTTTTATTCTTGTTAATTGCCTATGTCCCTTACATAAAATGGAATGGAAAGAGAGCTTTCCACCTATCATAAGTACTTTTCTTTTTTTCTTTAGCATAGAACAATCAACTTTCTCAAAGTGTTTTTTCCAGTTTACTACTCAACGAGCCTACACAACCAGCTTTCATTAAGTGCCAAAATGTTAAATGTTTCTTAGTTAAATCTCTCCTTAAAAGACTCTAGGTACTGCCATAAAATTTGACTTCTTAGTTGCCATAGCTGATATTTCACACTTGTATTTTCTGGGAAGAAAAAAAAAAAACACCACTCACACAGAAAACATGCAAGTCCCATGTGGTCTGTGAACTGGTTTTGCGCTAAAGGGTTTTGCAAGGGAGAGGACCCAGATTGCCAACAAAGACTGAGCTGAAAGCAAGAGGGCAAAAGTCTTAATTGAGAGAACAAAGCTGTTTCTTCTCAACAAGACATATTAAGTAGCATATTACCTATGGTTTCTAGATCTGGAATTGCTTCCTTGGTCTTGACAGTTACTTGAAATTAAAAAGCCTTATATACATTTAAAGAAACAGACGTTGGTACTCACTATTCATCTAAGGTACCACTGATTTCCTTGGATTTACTTGTGTCAGGAGAGTACGGACTATGTAGTGTGAATAATGTTCCCGAAATCATTGTGAATTTTCTAAATTCCCTCAATTCTGTGTCACTAAGTTTTTCCTTAGGAAAAATCTGACACAACACAGCCTCACAATCTATTTTTCTTCAGCAATGGGGCAATGACAAATATAGAACAATCAGTGCAAGACTAATTTAAAAACAAACAAAAAACAAAAACAAAAACAAACAAACAAAAAACAACAACAACAACAACAACAAAAACATTATTCAAAGAAACAGCATTTTTCTTAAACTTGCAAAAATATTAGCAATAGCATTTGTGACTAGTTAAAATCCCATTCTGTGTATGACCTTAAGCAGTTGATCTCTCTAATGCTCAGATACTCCATTTATAAAAGGGGGACAATAATATTTCCTTTGTAATATGCTTCAAGCCATACAGATGAAAAACATTAGATAAGCAGCAGCTATTATCTTCACTGTTATTAAAACCTTGCTGACAAGACACAGATAATATTGTAATTCCTGTAAGACCTGAAGACACAGTTTTTTGCATTTTACAGACATGATTCTGTACTTGATGTCCTAACTCACTCAGCATAAAAAATAAACATTATAATATAATTGCTCTCTGCTTTACCTGGTCTGACTTTTAATAATAAGACAGCTCCTAGGGACAACAGCTTGCTGTATTCTAATAAAAATTTGGAACAGCTGCACGTACTTCATTCCAAGCTCTCCGCCTTGTATAGTTTATCTTCAAAACCACCTTAGAGCAAACCCCACTTGTTTACTTCAGTGGAAGTTTTTCCACTAGGCATGTAAACTCATCCAACCTATCTCTCCCTTGTGTTTATATATAAAAATACCTAATATATCTCTGCCAGAAATTTCAAGGAAGAGAGTAAGTATAGGCTATCCAAGGCTAAGCAAACAAAAGTCATCAAGGTTTTGGAAAAACTTGTGAGTTCATTTTCTTCAGAAGAAAAAGTTATTTGGTAGTGAGTGAAACTTGCTTCTCTAGATTTGTGTCCCTTCTTCTCTAAGCACACCTCTGTCTCCAGCTAAACACCTCTTTATTGCAATAACTTCTCCCCTTAAATCTGAATGGGAAAGAGGCTACAGTGCTGGGGCTATTCTGGATCCAGGGCAAGGAAATATTTGGGTTTCAGGAGGGCAGTGAACTGACAGACAAAACAATAGTTGAATATTTTTGTTTCCAGAGAAAATCAAGCTAAAAACAGCAACAGATCCTCACTAAATCACATCAGGCAGAGCCCCAAAGGCCAGGCTCTTCAGGAAAACAAAGATTTAGCCTCAATATCTATGTGTTTTAACAGTGGACCTCTGTTCAATCTCCTGCATGTCCTTGAAATCCTCAATACAAAGACAAGTCTTTGCCACCTAGAGCCCATGATCCCTATTGATCACAAAACTATTGTATATTTGTGCAATGTTCAGGGAAAGGATTAAGTTGTTTTTTTTTGTTTTTTTTTTTTTCCCCTCAATTCCTCTGTCTCCAAACTAAAATGTACCCAGACCCAGCCTACTTAACAAAACTGTACTACTAGAAACATACTGATAAGAAGTACTATGTAATAATAGTGTAGCTGCTGGTAGAATGCTGTTAAGGAAAAATGATGCTGATATAAAATATTTATCTTCTCATCCAAAATAATAACTTTTACTAACGTATGTATATATATAAAGAATCAGTCTTTTATCTGTATTACATAGGCTGCAAACTTTTAACACTCATATAAAGTGGTTCAGCTTCAATGCTTAGATGTTAACATGTTCGATTGAAGTGCACCTGGTTTTACAGCTAGTCAGCCTGACTGCTGCTTCCCCGAAGGGAAAGAAGTGACACGGGATCCCCAGAGTATAGCTGAAATATTAGTCAAAGGCTGACAAGTATCTGAACAATTTGCTGATGCATGTTGAGACGGCCTCCTCTCAGGGGAGTAGTTGTGACCTCAGCCCTTGCACTGTATCTGCATTAGTACAAATTAGGAATATTCAAGAAAATTAAAAGACTTCAAGCTTCCTGAGTATAATGAATGAGTAAATCCAGCCCAGTCAAGGAACAGGCTTCAAAAATAATCATCTTGTGCACAACTTCCCATGACAGACAGGCTAAACAAGTGATTAGATTGGAGTTGCTACCGATTATTGAAGCCTACTGTCAATATCACACCCCTTACTGTTAGATTTTAAATCAGACATTTTAGCCACATTCAGACTTCAGGGTATGCCTGTCACAAGCTGTACTGTTGGTTATTACACAACACTGTTTGCCTCAGGGTTTTTACAAAGATCTGTGGGAAAAAAAAATAAACAAAACCAACTGCATTGCTCCAGTTTTTTCTTTCAGGATGTTTCTGGAGTGTTGTGACAGGTGATGTTTCTGGTGAAGTTTCTTGCAACTCTCCAGAATATTGTTTGCTTATATTAATGAATGAGTGGTCACAAACAGAAGGAAAAAGAAGACTCTGAATTAAAAATAGTAAGGGAAGATACTGAACTGAATGCTTTCAGTCATTGCAATCCCTCAAAATTTGGTAATACAGACTTTGGCTTAGGTTCATCCTCACAACATACTATGTATAACTGAAGACATGTGAATGAACAAACTGTTCTCAGAAGGTAGGCCCTGAGTGTAAGAGAGGTTGGAAACTAAAGATTTCTGTCTTCTGAATCAGTAATGACATCCAGCAAAGATCCATTTTGGTTCATGGTTTCTCACACATGGAGCAATAAAATTCCCCAGCTATCAGTCTAATATTGACTGATATCAATATCTTACCATACTCAGCTCTGGGAGCACAGGTCTGAAGAGACATCATGAGTGATGACATACAAGGCCTTATATAACAAGTACCCATGCAATATAATAAAATCATAAGTCTTCAACTTCAAATAAGAAATTAAGCAGCATCCTTTCAGAATCTCACTTCTTTGCTGGGTAGGAAGTAATTTTAATTTTTTAATGCTTTTGGGGTTTAACATAAGTTTTTTTTTTTTTTTTTTTTTTATTATTATTCAATAAGAAAAATAAGTTGTATGGTTAATAATATTTCTCTTTATCATATTTTTGTCTTGTGGTATAGACTGAAGGCCTCCGGTGGAAACAGATGCCTAGGAAAGATCTTCTGGTTTTATTCTTATTCTTGGAACTGTTTGCAGGATTTGATACTACTAATTTCTGGAGAGTTGTCTGTGCTGGGACATGGAGTCTGTTCCTCTGGTGTTCAAGGCTCCATGTCTTATTGTCCCATGCATCAAAGCACTGAATTTTGTCTGAAAAGCAGCTAAAGTTTCTGCTTTTATTTTGTCTGGAAGGCTGTTTTAAAACATTATTGTTCCAACTGTTTTAATTTCCAGAACAATTTATTTATGAACAGCTTATATTAGGCTTTTGTAATGCCAGCATTGTTCTTTAGCTTAAAATAGCTCTTCTGAATCTTTGCTTGCCCCTATATAGCAAGTACATTCCCTCTCTACTTTTCTTTTCTTACACTAAACAAGCCAAACTCTTGAGCGTCCTGTCAGACAGACCCTCTACTCCCTTACTTATCCTGGCAGTCCTTCTGTAAGTCTGTAAGTCTGCTCCAGGCTAAGTTCATCTTTCTTGAACACATGATCAGAATTGTCTCCTCAGTGACTTGAACGGCATTAACAATTTCTACTGTCTTTTAATGCTGGATTTCTCAATACTTCCTAGGAACATATTATTTAGAGGTAGCTGCATTGCACTGGATCAAAACCATTATCTTTCCAAACTCAAGAACTCTAAAGACTTAGAGCTGTTTTGTTGGTGGTGGTGGTATGGGTGGCTTTTCATTTGATTGTTTTTGTAGATGAACAGCCATCTACATGTCTATTCAATATGTAGTTTATTTTATTTGGATGTTTCTTTAAAATGGCATCATTTGGTAGTAAAGAAAAAGAGCTTCAAATATAAAGGTAGTGTTCCCGAGTGTCTAAGAGAATGTCTTACTTGTCTTAGTATCTTTTGTGATCTAATAGCTAGGCATCTTAGTGAATTCTCTAGGCTCTTTTTATCATCAGTGGAGAGCGACAAGCACTTCTAGAGTGTGATTTAGCTCATCTTAAAATAGATATCTAAAACAAGAGGGAGGCATTGCTCTTTGGAAATTGCCTGTCTCACCCTATAGATGATAAGAGGAAACTAGACAACTGTCTCAGATGTTTTATTTGACTTGTGTGTGGCTAAAGTAAGGAGTTATGAATCTTACCCCAGGTAATTCAGGACAGTGAAATTCTGTTTCAAAAGAGATTCAGGTTTGCTAGTGTCTATATTTTACTGAAAGGCAATAAAATTTAGATTTTTAATGTAATGGGAAACATTGGTCATATTTATCTATTAACTGTAATAAGATTATGTACATACAGAACAATTGTAGTTATTTAAGAAGTCCCCTCTTCAGAAAAGCACCTGACTATGTCAAAGGTATTTATGCTCACTGGGTTGCACTGACAACCCTGGAGATCCACAGATTCACCAGACAGCTATGAATTCTGACCTAGATCCTACAACTATAAATATGGTTATTTATCTGGAAAAGACTGCTCACTCATAAAGAGTTTCTGGTGAATGCAAACACTTGCTGGACCTGGGAAAATTCATGACACTGTTACAAATATATTGTGCAGTTCTACAATAATATCCTTCCTACTAGTACATGATATGCCAGATAAGATCCAAATATTTTACCACAGGTCTCTATATTATCTTTTTTTTTTTCTTTTTTTTTTTTTTCTTCTTGTGAGTAAGGTTGTTTTACATACATACTATCATTCTAAAAGGAGTGAGGAGGAGGTCAAAGGATTTATCTAAAACATATTAGAGTTTGATCTCATCATCTTTAGACATCTTTCGGTAAGAGGAACACTGTCTGGTAAAAAGTGCCCTACTATATTTATTTTTAGTAGGTAATGAAGAAACATGTTTCACATTTTGTTCCTTAAATGTGAAGAGGTACTTCAAAATGACACCCCTTTTTGTCATTTTAAAATGAGACACACTTTCCATTTACCTACCCTAAACATGAAAAAAAAAAAAAAAGAAAAAAGAAACCACAACAACAATGAAGCCCAGTGAACAATTCAGTTGTTTAAACCTGAAATCACCTTTTATCCTTCACTGAAAGGCACCCTAATCCTTCCACAAATAAGTGTAAAAATAAAATTGAGGGAGCGACTTCCACCTTTCTGTCACAGGAAATCTTGCTGAGACTAATCTGCGTTTTAGAAGGTTTACTTTTAAATAGGATTTCCTTTTGCTGCATGTACACATACTGAGTCAGGAAGCTCCAGTCTGAGTCAATGCTAAATGCATTTGGTTTTCAACTTGAGTCGGCTTGCAAATGATGGAACCAATGATTCATAATTTCCATCCTGACCTTGTTTGCTTTATAGTCACACTGTGGCAGGTGAATTGTCATGTTCAAGATCGTCAAATTATTTAGGAGGAAACTGATGCCATCCATTAGCCTGCCAAATGAAAGACACATTTGCATGTATCACAACAAGTTATAGGACGGTGAAATGCCGCTCAGATATTTTGAAAGGTTCTCATCTTTTGTCTAGCATAATTTGCATATTCTAGTAATGCTGAACATGTTAATTGTCATCTATGCTTGTTATGGGCTTATTATTTCTTATTCATTCCCTTTTTTTTCCTTTTCTTTTCTTTTCTCTCCCCCCCCGCCCCTCCCCCAGGGTAAGTCTGTCTGATAATGGATCCACTATGTGGTATACTATTCCCATGATACTGGAAGTCTAGTTTTAAACGTATTTATGTAATGCTGTATTGCAGTCCATTTTGCTGACATATAAAATATGTGAATGACATTTACATATCTCTTTACCTGTTCTTCTAATATCAAATAGGAAAAACAAAGCAGAATTAAGAATCTGATATTTAATTATGTTATGGGCCAAATCTTCTGAAGTACTGATTTCCTGCCACTGTGATCTGTCCCTAAGAACTTATCAGCACAGATTTCTTCATTCATTTTTATTTATCACTGTAATTTTAAGAACTGTGTAAGAACACTAGAGAAAGATACTTGTAAATTATCCATTTTACGTAGAAAAAAACACAGTTTGAAGAGTCTGTCACATGTAACTTTTTTTCTAAAAACATAAGACCTATAGGCCAAATTTTGACCAGATTGCAGTGAGCATTTTTAATCACTTAACAAATCTTAACAAAGCAACCAATGCATACTTTTTGGGTCACAATATTTCTGAGGTCTATTGTCCTGAATGGGTAGTCTATGGGGAACAATGGGGCTGTACAAATGTTAACCTTTCTCTTGCAGAGTGCCATTTTCCAGCCAGGAGAGAAAGCAAATGGACAAAAGAGTGCTTGGCTTACTGATGAAGGACACTTTTCTGTTATTTTTGAGCAACAGTTACAGGGTTATGACATAAGATCTGTGTTTAAACCTGCTCAAGCTGAAAAAGAACTTAGAGCTCTCATTTCCTTTTGTGAAGCTGCTTCAAAAGAAGGTTTAGAAATGTAGATCTGGGCAGCAGCATCTAGATTTTCACAGTGGCTAGCTCAAGGCAGCTCCTTGATCAATATGCACTGAGCCAGTCTACAAAAGCATTTAAGGCCTACGATTAATGGAGGCAGGAAAACACACTTAGCATAATGAATCATTCTTCAGAGGTGTTGATTTTTCACAGTATGCCTATATATACATCTATATATAGGATGACTAGCTTCCTCATTCCTATATTAAGGCTATCTGACTCATTATGTTAAGGGCAGGTGCTTATTTTGTATGCATTGGCCTAAAAAACTAGATAGTCTTGATGCAAACACCACAAGTGAGATCTATTTTACTTCACACATCTGTCAATCAACTGCTTAAGCCTAAACTATTCACCTTGTCTCCCTGTGTGGTCAATGGACAGAGACAGGTACTTCTTTAAAGTTATTATTCCTAGTAATTTACAGACACAAGTTTTAGGATGAGACATATTGCCATCCAGTGCTTCTTGTTTCTCATCAACTACTTAAAATTAGATACCTGACCATTAAAAGTAGGATGAATCCACCTTAGGTATTTTAAGACTTATTAAGACAGATTTCACAAAGTCTTGGTCAGACACATTTAACCTAGTTGGAATGAGTGACCGGCTGTAGGGTCACAGTACTTAATGCTGTGAAATACTAAGTAAGATACAAAAAGGAAGTCACAATAAGACAAAAAGAAATGACTGGAAGAAGTTGTGTCTAAGGAGGGTTAATGACAACAACATAATTTAGAAAGTCTCTAGGAGACTGCTGAATGATTATTTTCCATGTTGTGTCCCTCAGTTTGGCCATCCCTGATAGTCCCCAGCATGAACACAGCACTTTCCATCAGGCGTACTCTCCCACTCAATGTGTGAGAAGAAAATGTGACTCACCAGAGCTTGATAACACTTGTTTAGCAGGGGGTTTTTACTTGTGGCTGTCACACATTGTAGGCATAATAAAACAAGAAAAAATCAGTAACCCAGATCTCTAGATAAGCAGCTAAGAAACTTCCTTTTACTTTCCCAAGTCGAGCATGACAATGTTCCTTCACCTCTTACTGAATGAAACTGCAGTCACAGAAAAGGGCTTTGCAAGAAATCCATGGATCATGGCCAAGTGAAGGCCAAAGGATATCCCATTGCCAGAGCTTTGTGATTTCAGCAGAATTTTTGTTCAGGTATAACAGAATTATGTATGCTGTGTTATAAGATGAAGTACTGGAAGGACTTGTACCTCTACCCACATCAGCTCTCAGCTATGCCACTGAAGAACAAACTGTAAATCTAGGTAATTGCATTATAAGAGGAACACTATAAAGTCTGCAATGTTCTCAAGCTGCCCAGAGATGCTGTGGATGTTCCATCCCTGGAGATGTTCAAGGCCAGGTTGAACAGGGCTTTGAGCAACATGGTCTACTGGAAGGTGTCCCTGCCCATGGCAGGGGGCTTGGAATCAGATGATCTTTAAAATCCCTTTCAACTCAAACCATTCTATGATTCTATGTATATTTGCACAACTCTATTATCAAATGCAGAGAGGAGAGCACTCTATACACAGAATTTCTGTAAAGATGAGAGATTACATTCCTTGTGTTTTGTTGAGAAAATGAAGCCTAATACTGCTAGAACTATTAAAGAGTAAACATAACAATGCAGTTTGGAAAACTGGCAAAGGTAAAGGTCCAAACCACAAAGAACAGTACTATTAATAAACAGAAAGTTTATTTTGAGGAAGTATGATGCCCTTTGAGATCACAAGAAAAAATTTTGTTGCAGAACTCTGTCCTTTAAAGTCTTTTCTATTTTCTGTGAGCTTAATACATTGGATTTCATTTTCTGTTTCCAATTCAGTCCCATTAAATTGCTCACCCTCGTATTATTTGCATTATAATTCAAAAGGGAAAATTCCAATTACAGTTTCCCATGAGAGATATCTTTCTTGGATTATATCCCTCACCTATAGGATCTTATAAAATTTTTGAGACGTACCTAGGCAATATCCCACCTGCTTTCAGATAAACAACAGCAGGATGAGCATATCTTGGCCTTGAGTTACTGCGCAATCATTTTCTTGCTGAAGGTATTATAGTACTGGGAATGTATTTATTCATCTGTTAGAAGAAAACAAGCAGCTGGAAATTAGTTCCCTTGCCAACTGCAAGAGAGCTACTGGGAACTTGTTTATTTACTATTAAAATATATGCACTTGGCAGGGCATCTGATCACACATTATTTTGTCAAGAGGAGTAGGTATCTTGGAGACAAGGTAGCCTGAGTAACCTGAGGACTATTTAAGGTACACAACAATTGTGGATTAATGTCCAAATATTTTCAGATATTGTACCATTTTTGTTTGAATATTTTAACATTATATATCCTTCTTTTCAAGAAGTTTTTGAAGCACAAGCTAACAAAACCAGATAGTTTGTAAGAGGAATTTTCTTTGATTTGATTTACCTCTAGAGTATTAATATATTTTAAAAAGAATTTGAGCTCAATCTTTATATCCAAGTGATGAACCCACACTGTTCACAAAACTATGCTAACACTACTAATGAAATAAACAGATATAAATAGTCAACATAACTGAAAATAACTTGCTACCTTTTTGGTGTAAAATAAGGAAATTTTTTACAAACAAAGTCTTCAAACCTTTAGCACTCTGAAAATGGAACTGACCCCATTTTTTTCCCCCGTAACTAAATAAGCACAGGAATGCAACTGCTTTATCTGAGTCCCTATTAACTAAATTCTAAAAATACTTTGAATGCATGTCACAGGCACAGCATTTGTGTGCACCTAATGCTTGGTGCAACTGCCTGCTGAGAATCTGAGGGGTGGAGAGGAGCTTGCAGTCGCTAGCACTGGCACTGAGGAAAAGGGAAAAAAAGAAGATGGATATGCTGTCCTACCTTTGATAAAGGATAAATATGTGGAGGAAGAGGCAGCTTTTTGGAAATGGAGAGAGATGAAAATAGGAGATGAGTTTGTATTTCACTATATCTAAAAATGTATACGCAGATGAGACTATAGTTTATCAGGAAAGGAAATTTAAATCCTGTAAAACCAAGATAAACTAGATTGATTGATTACTTATTTATTTATTTATAAACAGAGAGGAGAATGGTCATTATTTCCCACCCTAGGCTGGTACAGATCTGAGAGCCCTCCTGCTGAACAGGCAGTGCTACCAGGCTCTTGGCTCCCTGTCAGCTAGCCACATGGATGACGTACAGCAAGGAAGGTGAGCTGGCAGGAAATGAGGTAGATTTTGAAACTTCCTGATTTCTCTTGGCCTGAAAAAGACTCCCAAGTTCTTTTGTAAAATGCCTGACCAGCTTTAGTTTTTGGAAAACAAACAAACAAACAAAAAAAAAACAAAACAACTTTTCTTCCTCACTTCTGCAGAGAATCTTCCTGAAGACAATCATAGGAACAACACCTATGTGCTTTGAAAACTTTTTATCTTGCACAAGGAAACATGATGTCAGCTGCTTTCTAAACCAAACAGCCTCGGAATGTCCCATGCCTTCTTTTGGGATTTCTAACCCATGGGACAAAGCAAAGAAAAGAGAAAGAGTGAGAAATGAAAACATTACACATCCAAACTGTGAAGGAAATTATTCACTGTACATGTGATGAAGGGCTGGAATACCCAGTGGCAAGTGCAGAGCCACTGTGAGGGAAGGCATCACCTTCAGAAAAGAATGGATGCAGTGGGTGAGTGATTTGCTTGAGTGTATGGGGTCCAAAGAATAGGATATAACTTTGTTTTAGCTTTGTTTAGCTTTTTAGTTACAGACTTTGTTTTAGCTTTGTTTTAGCTTGGACACCCAGCCACAGACAATTTTCCAGATGCTCTACAGTATACATTTCTATACCATGAAGCTCAGCCTAAACTACAGCTGGTCTACACTGCCCTCTCTTCTTTCTCTCCTTCTTTTTCACCCTCCACTTACTGCTCTAAAGAAGGGAGTATGATTATAGTCCCCCTCTTCGGTCCTTGCTATGCAAGACAGAAGGACATTGCTGGATGGGAACTTTGATAACAATTGGCAAGTCAGAGGCTATTCACCATTTGTAAGGAAAACAAAACAAAACAAAACAACAAACAAACAAACAAACAACAACAACAATAAAAACCTTTAAACTCAGATTTTATGCAATAGTATGTGTTTTAACAGATGACTTGGCATTTCACACATATAAAGGCTGTTATAGCCAGAAGCCCTTGTTTCATTATTACACAGGAATAGCAAGACTCTTCATTCCCAGACCTCCTCCATCACATGAAAGAAGGTTGGCTTCAACTTCTTTGGTAACTTTGAGCTTGTACTTTGAGCAGTACATAGATGTACTGCTTTGAGCAGTACATCTATGGTTAGACTGAGACAAAAATACCAGCAGTGATCTGTGATTTTGTATTCCAACCTGGGTCACCTCAAAGGAGATCCATTTTAAGGAGCTGGGTAACAACAGTTTTTAAAATCAAGTGCTTTTGAAATATCTGAAGAATCCTTTAACAAATTCTGAATTTACATCATTTCTTAGGCTGAAAATGGTAGCACCATAGGGAATGAACATACCCAAGAAAAAGCATTCAATTTGAGAAGTCATAGACAACATAACACAGTTATTTTTTAAAGATCATATTACATAATCAATGACTGTGGAATAAAGGACATTTCACAGCAACATTTCTGTGGTAGAAATGTACTCTGCAAGGTTTGTTCCATGGGAGAGAAAACCTGGAGTTAGAGATCACAAAGGCACACTTCATCTGTATTATGTAGCACAGCAATTGTTCCAATGCTACAGATGGCCAGGAAACAACTGAGAAGCCACATTCTTAGCTTACAGTATGACATTTCTGGATTATTCACAGTAACACACATTAATATTTTACTCTGGCGACATTTATGCATGGAAAGCATTACAACTATTATGGCTGGATTCTATGACTGACACACAGAACCTACACTGTATGCCCTAGTTTGCTCTATGGCTTGGGAAATATGTTAGGAGAAGATATGAACAGTTTTCACCACATTTACAGGCCATGGCAGAGAGCGGCACGTCTTCACATCCTGTCTTTCTTCCATTAGACCAACCAGGAAGAGCTGAATGCAAGCTGCTTCTCTGTGTTCAGAGGACAGGGAGAGGAAAGTAAAACAGTCACTTATTGGGACTGCCTACAACCCACATATACAGGGTGTGTGACCTGCTATAGGGCTTAGGCATGCATTTGCTTCACTAATGGCTGTAACAAGGTTTTTTCCCACTGTAGACCACTTCTGGCTGTACATGTAGGTTGCAGTGTCTGAACAAACTTCAGAAGCATTACATTTGCTGTAAAAACTGGTAGCATAAACTACAGGTCACAAAACCCTAGCTTAAACTAATTTTTTTTTTTTTTTTTTTTTTTTTTTTACTGAAATGTTTGATGAAGGTTCATACTTCGTTTCTCCTGCCAGAGTCAATGAGGTGTTATTCTCTGGTTGATGGGAACGAAAATATAATATCAAACTGCTCCAGCTGCTTACTTCAGTGAGCAAGCATCTAAGCCATAATTGAACAAGACCTGAAATACCCATATGAGACCGGAAAAATAATTTTGTGGTCAAGAGAAAAGATGACCTTGTGGTTAAGTTAGGAAACCAGGGTAAGTTGCTTAGAGCCTAGGATAAGAAATTCTGCCTTGTGTAAAGAGTAAATCATGTACTACTTAACAGTTCAAATGGTCTTAAAATATCTGTGCATACAGTGCTAAACCTTTGCATATTGCAAACCACTTATGAATATCATATGGTTAACAGGGTATGTTAGGTTATCAAGACAGACAGCTCGAGCCTAATATTTCTGTTGACCTAAAAGCTCCTGTTCGTGACCTTCACAGTGGCTATTATTCATAATCTGCCCACAACTTTTCAGGATGATATCTATCAAACTTTCAGAGGAATTCCTGTTTACATTTTAAATCAGAATCAATAATTCACGTGTTCCAATAGCATGACTTCATTTCACTTTGAGATCTGCCCTGCATTTCTCTTTCTAGGAAAATAACTTTCCACATACTTTTTAATCCTTTCTTTTTGCATGTCAAGATGATCTTTTACATTATACCACACAGTACAATGTATTACCCTGGTACATTCAACCCTATCTTGCATTATTTTCAATTTCTTTTCTACCCTGGGCTCAGCTGTTGAATGAATTGCTCCAGAATCTGTAACTATCATCTTGTAAACACCCTGTTGAGAACTACAGGACTTTCAGAAAGTATTTTCAAAAATTAAATTTTCTTTTTCATGTAGTTATGGCAGGGACTAGTTATTTGTAAACTGTTATAAATGTTATAAATTTGCTGCAACTCTCTTCTTCCACCAAGAATACTGTTATTAGTTTGAAAATAAGGCTTATAAACAAGTCAGTAGAGTCCCTAGTCTGATGGTGTTGCTGATAACCAGCACCTGGGGGTGCTGGTTGACAGCAGGTTGAACATGAGCCAGCAGTGTGCCCAGGTGTCCAACAAGGCCAAAGGCATCCTGGCCTGCATCAGAAATAGTATGTCCAGCTGGACTAGAGATGTGATTGTCCCCTTGTATATGGCACTGGTGAGAACTCATACCAAGACCTGTGTTCAGTTTTGGTCTCCTCATTACAAGAAGGTTACTGAATTGCTTGACTATATGCAGAGAAGAGCAACAAACCAGGTGAAAGGACTAGAAAACAGGTGTTATGAGAAACAGCTGAGGGAATTGGGGTTGTTTAGTCTACAAAGAGGAGACTGAGAGAAGACCTCACTACTCTCTAAAAATACTTGAAAGGAAGTTGTAACAAGGTGGGTATTGGTCTCTTTTCTCAAGTGACAGTACAGGAGAAAATGGTTTCACATTGTTCCAGGGAAGTTTTATGTAGGTTTGTATTGGACAATAGGAAGAACTTATTCAAGGAGAGTGTTGTCAAGCATTGGAATGGGCTGCCAAAGGAAGTGGTGGAGTCCCCATCCCTGGAGGCATTTATGAGATGTGTGGATGTGGTGCGAAGGGACATTGTTTAGAGATGGCACTTGTTAGGTCAGGTTGATGGTTGGCTTAGTGATTATGGCTTTACAATATTTGATGTGTACCTGGTATGATTCTGATAAAGCATTAATACTCAGGGAATGACTATGAATAAAAATAAAACTTTCAGTAAATACTAGATTGAAAATGAAAACTTTCTCAAATCTAGAGCAGTCTAGAACTAGGAGGGAGAGCAGAAGAGGAAGAGTAGGAGAAGCCAGACAAATAGGGCACTTCTGTAGGAGACCAGTATCTAAATCTGCTGGATAACCACATCCCCTATGAACCTATTAATAATACATTAACTGATTTTTAAAATGTTTCTTCCAAATTTTCTATCTTAATAAATTCTCTTTTTATTCTTAAGCCTCTGGTGGAAAAACACTTCTAATCCTAATTCTTTTTTTTTTTTTTTCCTAAAGGAATTTCTATCTGTTTTGCCTTAAGCAAAAACTCCTATTGATTGCTATAGAAAGTAGATCCTCATATATAAGTGAGAGACATTTTATTGTAATTAAATTGCCTTGATAAAACTGACTTTGTAGCTTCGTTATAAATACCATTTGATAGTCTGAATTTGCATCTTCTTCATTGCTTTTAGGGGGGAAAAAAGCAATGAAACAAAAATAAGTTTTCCTCTTTTAAGGTAAAAAATATTGAGGGAAAATAAAATAAAATGGAGAATACTACGTGCTATTTTTCTTCCATATGCTTCAAAGATAAGGTAGAATTTCTTGGAATATCTTCCTTTCTCTAGTGGAATGCGAACAAGCTTCCATTCCAAAACCCCTAGAACCCAGGAGGTATAAAACCAGGTATTGCCAAGCAAAACCAAAAGCATTTCTGATTCAGAGCTTTCAGCAATCACATTTGCTCTGCAGTATGACCATGACCACAGTCCAATTACTATGATGACGCAGGAGGAAAAGTCTATTGTAAGCTTCACTGCCTATTCATTAGGCCATGTCAAGAGAATTGTTTTCAGAAGAGCCCACTCATGTCTCAAGTGGCTTTGCTTTTACTGGGGGACTTGTCTGATGAAAATACTACAAAAGATGAGAAGTTCTTATCAAAGTTCAAGCCGGTTCAGAGCTTATGAAGACACTTCCAGGACAGGCTCAGGAAAAGAGCAATGGGAAGAAACATAAATATATATATATAAAGTCTCAAAACCAGACCAACTCTTCTATGCTTTTCTTTTGGCTTTCCTAATTTCTTTGCCTTTATTCTTCACAATACACAAATGAACTGTCTAGAAAATTTCCAAGTCAAAAGAACAGAAACATCTAGGAAGGATCAAGGTAAGGAACTCTTTGTGTTCACTCAGTATAAAGCAAATAAATTTAGACCCAGCTTTGAAATAACTGTAATATCTGCAATCCCAACAAATTGTACCTGCTGCCAGGAATCATACCAATAATTCTGCCATTTTAACGTTGCTTTTAATCCAAGAAATAACCACTTATAATTCCTTTAGAGAAGCACTGCCACTGTGTATTGCAGAAGGGTTCAAGTGCCAGCCTGGTTATATGGTTATATAGATCTTTTCCTGCATTAAAAATAATTTGAATAAAGGAAATTTAAAAAAAAAAAAATAAATGACTTTTGAAAAGTATTTCAGAGTAATTCTCATTGGAAAGCCAGAAGTCATCTCCCACACACCTCAGAGATAAATGATTAGAGCTATATAAGAGTAATTTATCTGAATGCTTATTACAGAGAAAGGATATTTAGCTTAGGAAATAGAAAATTCTTCATGTCTGCAGTTTGAGAGACGAGGGCATGCAATTTAAAGTTATTTTCTAGTACATCATTCTTAGGAGTCTTCTAGCCAAGTGGGACAGTCTCTATTATAACAATTATATTTAATAATTGCATATAATGATTTAAGTAGTTCAGTGGATATTGCAGAAATCAGATCTGTCTCAGTACAATATCTCAACACCTCAACTTAATATATTTGTTTTAATAAATACATAATTGAAATTTACCAAAAGATATTATTGACATTATTGATGTCAGTGACAAAAAGTCACTGACAGCAAATGAGTTATGTTTCATTTTGAATCCTAAATGAAGACCAGATCTAACACAAACTTGGGTTACTCCAACATAGTACAAAATTATTGTCCTGCCCCTCTATACAACACAAAACCTTGATACTAAGCTGTGAAAGTGATTGAAAGTAAGGAAGGATTTTTACTACGTAATTTTCTTCTGTTGTCAGTTGCATAAAGAATGGAATCAAGCACATTTCTGCATACATTTATGATCTTTATGTCCCTTTAATTGTGCCTTTGTGATAGGTGGCACATGAAATACTGAAATGAAAATAAAGGGAAATTCTAGAAATTGGATTTATTTATTTTGTCAGAGGCATTTTGCTTTCAGAGGTAAATTGAAGATGTAAGGTTCAGTTTTCAAATGTATTCAATTGCCTAGAATTGTAGTCAGATGCTGACATTACTTTCAAGTGTATCTCAGAAAGTTAGGTAATAATTCATCTTTAATTCAATGCTTGAACGTAATAATGGGAATCTAACTCTGTTTTGATGCATTGAAGTACCTTTGAAAATCTGTCTATTTACTTTGAGTTAAATCTAAATAAATCTAAAGTCTATATTGTAAAAAGCTTTTAGGCACCTAAGGCAATATATGAAATTTACCTGATAAAAAACAGATGCATTACAGACATCTATTTAGGAGCTAATAATTTAAATTCCCCTTATAGTTATTGGAAGCAATTGCCATTTTTAGTTTCTAATTCATTTCATCCTAAAGTATACATCTAATGCAAGATACATGCTGATATGGAAGCCAGATGAATAACACCAAAATAAATCCCCATTTCTCTAATAGTTATTTCTCCTAATTGACTGCCAAAGGGAGTGTGTAGGACCTAGCCAAGAAGAAGTGGTTGACATCTATGGATAGCTCAAGGTTGCTATCCTTCATTATCTAGCTCATCTTAATCCTCTTCCTAGAGTCATCCAGGTGTAAGCTAGATGCTGTGATGTTGATCCACAAGCCTATATAATCTAAAACTTTTAAGAGTCATTCTATTTAAGAATGACCAGAAACCTGTTTAACCTATGGATAAATTACAGGTATGTTCAATTACACAAACAAGAGAATTACACAGTCCTCCAAATGAACTCCCACCACCAAAAAATAAAAATAATAAAATCTTACAACCCCTAAAACTAAATATTTCTGCTTCTGGGGGAATTCTTATACTGGGTCTGAATCTTGAATCTCAAACTCAGAGAGTTTTCTTAGATATTTTCATTGTTGTTAATAAAATTTTTAATTATTTTCTCAGACTGATGAAATTGATAAGCAGAGGAGAATCAGGACACAGGGGCATTAAAGTGAGAGACAGCCATGTAGTAACAATAAAAAGTCATTACCAAGTCTAAATCCTTTGGAAGATGGTTCTTACATCATATTCAAAACACTGGATGGTTAAACACACTGTTATTGTGGGTATCAATTAAAACAAAAATTCTACTAGTAAAAGTTAGTCCAAACCATTTAAATCTTCAATTTCTGTCTAATAAGCACATATCAAAAATCAAGCACCTGCACATGTATCTGAGGAGCTTTTAAATCTGATTGTTACAGATAAGCCATTTGTTCTGGTTGTTAAAGGTCAGTCTGTACTTCCATTAACACCTTACTTTCAAGGTGTTAAACGCTGCCTGTAAAAATTCATTTTAGATGGAGAAATTAACCAACTTTTTTTTTTTTTTTTCAGGCAAGAATAAAAGATTCTTTCTTATAAGCAAATACAATCTAAAAGATATCTTATTTTTGAAATACAGAATGTCAAATAGAAATACCCATTCACTTGAATCAATTAATTTTTTTGTGTTATACCTACATTACTTTAGTCAGGGAAGAATAACTTTTTTTCTGTTCAGGAAGTTGACATATTTTTGTAGGGCAGAGGAGGAATGATTCCTAGCAAGAAATCCATATATTACCTTCATATAACAATACTGGAGAGTGGAGAGGCATCCTCTTTGGAAATATGTTCCACTATCTTTATTTGTCATAAAGATTAAAGGTTCATCCATCATAAAATCCCTTCTGCACCAAGCAAGATTGTCTTTTGACATGGGTATACTTCATCAGTCCTCATAGGGATCTTTCTGCACCAACTTGACTTTCAATTCAAGGACATCAGAGACCTAAAGTTTAGTCCTGGTTAGACCACTGGTCTACTGATCTCAGACATATCAAATCAAAGCTGATTTTCAACAGTGTTGTGGATGTTAACTAATTGCAGGAACTGGTTGAAGTGCTGGAGGGCTGGGCTGCTATTCGGAAGGCCCATGCAACTTTGGAGAGGAGAACAGACAGTACTCCATGAAATTCATCATAGGCATGTGTCAAGTCCTGCACCTGGAGAGGAATAACCTTGTGCACCAGTACAAACTGGGAGAAGACTTTCTGGAAAGTAGTTCTGAAGCGTAAGGCCTGTGGATCCCTGTCATCAAGTCTGAGCCTGGATCAGCAGTGAGGCCTTGCAACATGGGTGGCCCAACCTATCCTGCATTGGCAAGAGTGTAGTCTGCGGTTTCAGGGAAGTGATACTTCTCTTCTGTTTGGCATCCGTGATACCACTTCTGAATACAGTGTCCAGTCTGGATCCATTGTGGTTTAACCTTGGTAGGCAGTTCAGCATCACGCAGATGCTCAGTAACTCCCTGTCACTGGTAAGATGGGGGAGAGAATCAGAAAGGTAAAAGTGCAAGGATTCAGGGGTTGAGATAAAGACGGTTTACTAGGTAAAGCAAAAGCTGTGTGTACAAGCAAAGCAGAACAAGGAATTCACTCACTTCTTCCTATCAGCAAGCAGATGTTTGTCCTTTGCCAGGAAAGCAGGGCTCGTCACACATAACAGTTTCTTGGGAAGGAAAACACCGTTATTCTGAATATTCTCTTCTCTTCCCTCTTCTGTCCCAGCTTTTATTGTTCAGCATGATGCCTTATGGTATAAGTCAACCCTTTGGTCAGTCTGAATCCCCTGTCATGGCCACATCCCCTCCCAGCTCCTCATGTACCACCAGCCTCCTTACTGTCAGGGCAGCATGACAAGTGGAAGAGTCCTTGGCTCTGTGTGAGAACTCCTCTGCATCAACTAAAACATCGGTGTGTTATCAGCATTATTCTCATCCTCCATCCCAAACACAACACCATACCATCTACTAGGAAGAAAACTTTGTTACATCTAAAACCAGGACAATATTCTTTGTCAACCAGCATTGCATTACTTATTATTATTATTTTAAACTATGAAGGGACATACAAACATTTTTTATTATGCTATGTACAACTGTATTTAGTGGTGCAGAGTTTTGATATTCTGCTGCTGGGAGCTTGTGTTACTTGCAACATGTGAAACACCATTGGAAAATAAGAATACCTTCACTGTGCCAACTCTGGCCCTTTTTTTTTTTTTTTTTTCCTTCTTAAACTGATCTTCTGTACTGGAGTAAATTTTTAGAAACAGTGCTCTGATGCAAATAAAAGTATTTGAAGAACATAGAAAGAGCCAAATGTTTGCATACATTAATTTATTTGGCTACAGAATCTATTTGAAACGCAATAAACAATGAAACTGTAGATATTAAAATGTGCCCTTTCAGACAGTATATATCAAATTCTACTTTCAATTCCCCTGGGGCAGCCCAACTGCATGTAGAAGGAAGGATATAGATGTATATAATTTAAGTTGCTCTTCAGAAAAAAATGCTCTGCTTTTGATATATCAGAATATGCCAAAATAACAAAACAAACAAACAAAGTAAAATATAAACCAAGATTCAATACAAGTCATATTTGAATTCTGGGACATTACTAGCTTTCCATCTGTCTAGAAAACAATACAATGCATTCATGTGACCATCCACGGAAACGAGTTTCAAAAATCATCAAGCCCTCTGCTCTCTCATTATGCAGGTGGTGTGCAATGCCAGGTGCAAAATAATTGATGTAGTTTCAAAGTTCCCTGGATCATGTCACAATTCATACATTTTAAAGTACATAGGAACTCACAATCTATATGACACTGTCTGCGTCTATTTTTTTTTTTTTTAATTTACTTTGAAACCATTTTGGTAATCAAAAGCTATTTTAAAATTCAAATGCTAATTCACATTCTGTAAAGTTATAAATACTTATTCCTGTACATAACTACTGGAATGTTAGAGAAATAATTAGAATAAATTTAAAAATAATTTACAAATTTGTTGGAAGGTAAAGAATTCTAACATCAGGATTTCAGGGACATCAAACAGAGGCATGGCAGTAATACAGAAGACGTAACTTTCAAGAAACAGTTTATTAGCAGGCTTTCCAGAGACATGTTCTTAATCCATGTATATGGTAATTGCAGTTTATTTATAGCACAGAAAAAAATTAAAATGTTTCACCAATGTTATTCAGTCATTTAAAAGGGATCCGGAGTGGCTAGTACTATTAACACATCCAACTGTTGGGGTCATATGAAAATGGGGGATACACCTGCTGGGTTTGATTTACAGACACCTACTGAGAGGAAATAAAGGACACAGCCATTCCCCAATTTATAGCTATCTGGAGTGAGATAGTTTATAGCTGCAGGAGTGAGAAGCAGCAGCAAACTTGTCAGAGGCTTATGGAATAATGCTCTTCTATGAACTGCCGCGTAAGGCTACTTGTGAAACTGGGGCAGAGATGGCATCACCTTCCAGAGTTGCAGCACTCATTTTCTGGTCCCACCATTTAATTAAACTATTGAAGTAAAGCTGATGAACAAAAATACTATATTGAGAGGGATATTGAGGGAGAGGGAATGTGTTACCTTGCGGGCAATACTTTTCTGCTTGTGTACAACTGTTGTTACCAGTTGCCTGGTTCTCTGAGATGTTGACAAAGAAGAAATAAACTAAAAAGCTAAAAAGCTATGCATATATCATGTTTGAAACCTTTTTTTTTTTCCTTCCCAGAAATTTAGATGCTTGTTCTTTTGGAATGATTCAGATTTTAACAATAGTAGTCTAGATTAGAGAAGACTCTTTAGAAGTTAAAAATCATGGAATTTTTCTCAAAAAGTCTTATATCTGGTAATCAGAAAGAAGAGGGGAAGAGGATGTTACGGATATGACACCACTGGGTAGGAAAGATCAAGGAAGGAAGAAAAGCACTCATGCTGTACTTCAGCAAATCAATGACAGTGATGACAAGTGTTTTCCTTTTTGCTAACATTAGACTGCACACATTTCAGCAGAGACCTGGCTATGCACCTGCAGTGAGATGCTGCTTTTTACATTGGCCATGGCAACTTAAACACCGAGATCTCATTCTTGCCTTTGCCAAGGAAGCAAAAATCTCACTAATTTAAGTGAAATATGGTGTATGGAGAAGACAGCTCTATCCCAGTATTTCCAATACAGGCTACTGAGTAACATGTACAACATGCCCTGGAATATTTGGATTCAAAACATTCACCTGTGAGTTCTTACCAGCCTTAGAGATTTTTCTTCCTCCCTCACCAACTACTTCTGGTATGCATTCATATATAACGTTATAATAAAGAATTGTAATTAAGAGTTTTAATTTAGAGTTATCACTACTCATCAGATAAGAACTTTACAGTCACAGCTGCATCATTGACAAGAACATCTTGTGAATTCTCCAGTTTTACTCTAAAAGGTTTAAATCCACCACAGTTGCATTACTATCAATCCACTCTAAGTTTCAAAACAATCACAATGGTACCTGGACACACATCATCCTGCAAAATACTGTATTGTCTTCTAAAATTCAAATATCTATGACTGTGAACAATTTCAGCCTTATATCCTTATTTTCCCCTGAAACAGAGTGTAAGCCATGCTCTGCAGAAGTTGAAGCTTCTGGTGTTTCAGTGTGAGAAGATTTGAAGATCTGATGATCTTTTGTTTCACAGCTGGGAGGAAGAAGGTCTAATCCAGGAAGCTTGTTGGAAGGGACTTTGCAAGTAACATGTGGGCTGGAAAGAGCAATATGCCTATTATCCCAACCTGATAAATGAATTTATGCTAAAACTTTATGTTATTACTTTATAGTTGAACTTGGCCATTGTTATGTTACATTACTACAACTATGACAACGTTTAAACAGATTAACTCCTACTGAAAGTGACAGAGCTAAACTAACTATGAAGGCACAATGTTGGAACAAGCTTGTACAGTCAAAAAGCAGGAATGACTGATGCAAAGATAAAAATGTAGAGAAGATTAAAAAAAGGAGGAAAAGACAAAGAAAACAAACAAAAAAAAAAAGTGCCCTGCAAACTTAGTAATACGTTTCATGTCCAAACATGAAATCTATCCATCTGCAAAGAAAAAATGTCATGTATCATAAACAACAGAAAGAATAATTTTGAATCGAATAAGCTGTTTTTGGATGTAGGCTTGAATTAGATTAGTTTCATCCCTCTGTGAATTTATGGACTACAAATAAGGCAAGCAAATGAAGAAAGAAGATAGAGGTGGAGAGGATTGTGAGAAAGTGAGTCCCTGAGGACAAAAATGGAGTGAGGGAAGATTAGGATGTGAATGGAAAGCCAGTGAATGAATTATAAGATATGAATGTGGAGTGACAGAAAGGAAACAGAAAATTTATCAGAAAACAGAAGAGTAGAAATGGATATGCATTGCATTACATGCAAAAATGACCATGTTAATTGTCCATTTTAAAGAAACCTGCTCTAGGTTGTGACCCAGAACTGCTGCTTTAATGTTATTATTTCCCTTTCCAGTAACCCCAAAGACTATCACAGACCAGAGGCTCACCTGTGCATCCATTAAGCTGCTGGAGCGGGTTGAGCTGGATGTAGCAGTCAGTTCCTCCTGCTGCACTTCTTCGTTGGGGTTCTTCTGGCTCCATTACCAGGGAGGTGATTTGGACCACAGTGAGCAAGTATGCAGTTTCCTTAGGGAGAAGGAGGGACTCCTCTATTCATCTGCTTGTTTTCTTTCTAGAATAACCTAATCTTTGTAAAATAGCTGAACAGTAGCAAAGATAATTGCTAAAATGTAACTACCTTTCAGTGAATGGGAGGCAGAAGCTAAATATCAATAATAAATAAAACTAAGAATGTAATAATTTTCATGTCAGAAAAAAAAAAAAAAAGACAAAAAACGGGAGAAAAAAAAAAAAAAAAAGAACAGGTAGGCTGCAGTTGTACCCAGAGACAAAGCTGGCCAAAATGATAAATAAATTTCTTTTTTTTTTTTTTCAAAAACAAAAAATCACACACTCTACTCAGTTGTTTTTAAACATGTGTACTGTGAGGTAAATATAATTTTGGAAATGATATTTAGCGTGTAACTGATTCTGCCAAAATTTTCAATCAGCTGACTAATCTGGGCAGACTCCATATAAATACACCACAGCATTGATTTTATGTACTTGTTCAGCTGTTCCCAAATGCTTGACAGGCCTGACAACGTGATCGATCAGTGATCCCATTCACCCAGACCTGCAGGTGCCTTTTATGCTCTCCCTGCTGGAAGATGACAATCAGACTCATTAAAGGCAACACAAAGCATTACCAATGACATGTTTCTTGTCAGATGAACACAGCCAATGCCTATTATGATTTTATCTCAGAGAAATTGATTTAATCAGCAGTCTAAGATTTAACCTATTGTTAATAATGCAATTTAAAGCTTTTCTCTCATTGCTGATCAACCTAACTAGAATTTAAATGGGTAAGAAGCGACATGAACAAGCTCATAAGGGGGCAGAGTTTATCTCTTCTGTCTGTGCCAGCCTCTTTGATGTTTGATGCAAAGAACTAATCTTCGTGATTCCAGAAACCACATCGTGAACAAGAAACATTTTACCAAAGCTATTATGTCACATACTGCTATCTTAATTTTGGTTTTACACACGTTTTATATTCTTTGAGTTTTCTTTGAGTTTTATGCATACGGAAGACATATTTAAAAAGCTGTCAAGTTGTATAAAGCTAATGTTACATGTATTTGTTGTATTAATGATCTAATCATTCAAAGCTTGCTTTTAGTGTTGTTTTTCTTTTTGCTTTGCTTTTCATCCACACTATTCACTTCATTACATACTACTTTAGCTTGTCATTTGTGAAAAAAATAGTTTTCAAAGTGATTATTTTTTAAATTTAATCTACTGAAGTTACAAGAGAAAACAGAAAAATGAGACTGTAAAAGTGCTTTAAAAAACATATTGACTTCTTGTAACACACTTATTCTACTCTGTCATTGTCAGTTTGTAGTACAAATGTACTCTTAATGAAAGATCTGAACCAATCACCATAAATTTCAGTAATTACTTTCAAATATTGCTATCATTTAACATATCCTCTCTACAACTACCTGAAAGGATGTTGTGGGGAGATGGGGGTCAGCCTCTTCTTGCAGATAACTATCAATAGCACAAAATGGTATGGCCACAAGTTGTCCCAGGGGAGGTTCAGTTTGGAGAAGAGGAGAAATTTCTTCTCATAAAGAGTAGTCAGGCATTGGAAAGGGTTGCCCAGGGAGGTGGAGGAGTCACTGTCCCCGGGGGTGTTCAAGGAAAAGTTGGATGTGGTGCTTAGGGATGTGGTTTAGTCGATGATATTGGTGGTAGGAGGATTTTTGGGCCAGATGATCTGAGAGGTCTTTTACTGCCCTAATGATTCTATGATTATTGAAATGCGGTTCAAATATTAAAGCTGTTTATATAGTAAAACTTTCTTACTCAACACATCAAGTCCTCTTCAGTTGATAGAACATACATCTGCCTCCTTCATACCTAAACAGTATCTGATGGGTAATTTTTCTTCAAATGTCATTTTATAAGACTGTTGCATATTTTTTCTATCTGTTATTTAAAAAAAAATAAAAATAAAAATGGAGATAGCAGCACATTGTGTTCCAGTTAAAACATCATTAGGTTGAAGGGAATGTACAGTGTGGTTTGCTCTGAGAAGAGGCAAAAAGGTGGATTCACAGATCTGTTAGGGAGGACTTGCCATGCCCACAGGACAGCATGGCCAACCAAACTAAGGAGACACTTAGAGACTTAAATTCACAAATTGGGGACCATTAGAAGTTTTACAGTGAGCTTGAAATTTCTTTGTGAAATCGGAGTTTGTGTGGTGAACATATTAATTAATATAGCTAACTGACTTTGGGAACTGAGGTAATCTGAATGACTTGAGAAGTGAGGATAAAATAATCACTGTAACCAAGACTGCAGGAGACAAAAATCTTGGGAACAAACAATTTCTGATTGCTTGACAGAAATTTGTGGTTTTGCTCCCAAGCAGCTGGGAAGTGTATTTCATTTTCCCATTACTCTATGCTTTTTCTCTGAGGGATGGGTTCTCTGTCTAAACAAATCAAGATTCCAGATTGGAAAGGTAGGCTTTTCATTTATCAGCAGAAGAATGGAAGGTAAAAATGTGCCATGGGTTGATTTTCTTCAGGGAGGCTATACAGGAAATGCATTATGTAACAAAGAGAGAACTATATGGACTCACTAAAGGAGAAATCAGAGAGATAAGAATAAGGAGAGAAGACAGTAGAGATTTGTGAAAACTATGAGAGAAAACAGCTTTGTGAGAGCATTACCATCAGTGACATTGTCAAAACAAGGCTGAATTTCTTCAAGACAACTGAAGCTCACCAAAAAAGAGCAGAATGGCAGTTTCACTACAGTGGAAGTCAAAACGGGAAAGGTTTAGCAAGCAGTGAAAGAAAGGAAATGGTTCTTAATCTCTAGATGAATTTAAAGGTGAAAAGAAACAAGGAAAAAAAAAAACAGTGATGAACTGGGGGTATCAGCAGTGAGCTCTGAGGAATGAACTAAGTGATAGCTGCCGTTTAAAGGGAACTGAAGACCATACATAGAAAAGTACTGAAGAATATAAGGAAAATGTCTATTGACTTGCAAAATAGAATTTCTCTCTCATATATATATATATATTTAATATCTAATTAGGGTTATACTTTAAAAATGTTTTTTTTTTTTTTTTTTTGCTCACAATGGAGTGAAGAGTAGATATCTATTTTCACTATGCTTTCAGTAATGCTTAGATACAAACATTTTCAGCAAATCATTTTAAAGTCACTGTTTAGACAAGCACAAAGTACCACTGAAAAAACAGTCAACCTGCATTACCTGAGCTGTGGGAATAGTCCCAGGGTCACTTATAACAGCAAATGCAAAATCATATGAGTTAGTACAGTGCTTGTTTGTCACAGGCTAATTTAACTCGATTTGCCTTGTGTACACTATAAATTTGAAGACACCTAAATGGATAGTTACCCTCTTGTAATGTGTTTGAAGTTGGGAGCTTTCAGTGAGAAATCATACAAGTAGATTAGAATTACTTTTAATTCAGTGTCACCTTTAATACTGTTGTCAATGTCACAGTGATCAGTTAAATGGTGGTGAAAATTAAGACTTCTTACCTCTGCTACTACTGGTTTTAATGAATTCTCCTTATACTTTTTTTGAAGTAGTGACCCATTTTTTATTATCATATTACTTCTATCCTACATTGAATCTTAAAATAGTTTCTGCTTCCTCTTGAAAAATCTGGAAAACTTATTCCCTAATTCAGTCAGAAATTCCCAATGATTTGTGCATATTAAATCCAAACAAACCACCTGGTTTTGATTGTTTCTTAATCCTTCTTAAAATCAGAAGCCCATTATCAGTGGCCTCTGCAAGAGAACTCTGCAATTAGAAATCCACACAAGCTTCCCTCTTTGTCATCAAGCTGTGTATGTCTGCTCACAGAAAATTGCTACAGCTGTCAGCTTAAGTGCAATGACAAATATGTTTCTCTGCATATTTGGTTTCAGCTAGTTTTGCTCAATTCTGTATGACTTCACTGGCATGACAAGTTACACAAGTGTTGCCAGAGAGTAAGAAAGACAAGCTGCAAGGTATTTACCTTAGGTTAACCCTGTGTGGTGTTACAATCTGTGCCTGTGCTTAGCCGTGTGGTTACTAGAAAACATTAGCCTTTCCACCATCAGTGGCAGGTTGATGTGTAGCATGTTCCCATTTCTCTCTGTCTCTCTCTCTCTCTTTTTTTTTTTTTTTTTTTTTAAGCAAGGTTATATAAAATAAGATAGTGTGTGATTTGAGATAACATTGATCTCCCTTTTTGTTTATCAGAGCTGAAGAATTTTTCCCAAACTACCTGTGTAAGGTTCCCTCAACAACTATTTCCCCTGTAAATTGCAAACCCTCAAGATTAAAAGCACCAGAGAAAGAAGTCTCTGAAGTGATTTAGTAACTTCAGCAAAAACAATTCTGAGAACGGAGGGGGACTGACATTCCCAGCTATCACAGCTTCTCCTCCAAGAAATCTGAGGGAGTTGGGCCAACTGTTATTAAGTCGGCTGTGAGCTGATTGCTGACTTCAATTGAAAAGTTCAATCTATGGCAACTATAATGACAGATTTTGGCATTTTCAGTGGTGTTTAGCATCCTCAGAAAAAAAAAAAAAAAAAAAAGTTAATAAAATAAAAAATCAAATAATGGAAACTTCAAAGTGCCAAGGATATACAAAAAGGGGATGGAAGAGACTGGGCTTGTCAGCCAAAGGGCTGGGGGATGTTATTAAAACTGATAATTTGCAGAACAGAAGTTTCCTCTGCACTTAGAGCTGTTACTCATCTCTGATAAAGGCACATCCAACTAAACAATACTGAATATTACTGCCATTACATATCAGGACAAATCATATTTAGAACCTTATGGAATTCAGTGCATCACATATGCCTTAACCATGGCTTCCTAATTGATCCTGAAAAGGAAAGTCTGTGTCTGCATCACTCATTAAACTTAGTTTGATTGTTCCTTTAGCAATGGATATGTAGAACCTTGTTCTGACATCTTGTCGTGGTTTAACCCGGCTGGCAGCTAAACACTACACAGCTGTTCGCTCACCCTCCCCCCTCCCTCTTTGCGACGGGGGAGAGAAATGGAAAGTGAAGCCTGTGAGTTGAGATAAAGACAGTTTAATAAGACAGGAAAATAATAACAATAATAATAATAATAATAATAATACAATATTGATAATAGTACTACTAATAATAATATGTACAAACAAGTGATGCACAATGCAATTGCTCACCACCCGCTGACCGATGCCCAGCCTAACCCCGAGCAGTCTGGCCCACCCCCCTGGCTAGCCACCCCTATATATTGTTTAGCATGACGTCAGACGGTATGGAATACCGCTTTGGCTAGTTTGGGTCACCTGTCCTGGGTCTGTCCCCTCCCAGCTCTTGCTGCACCCCCAGCCTGCCCATTGGCAGGACAGAGCAAGAAGCTGAGATGTCCTTGGCTTAGTATAAGCACTGCTCTGCAACAATTAAAACATCGGGGTGTTATCAGCACTCTTCTCATCCTAAGCCAAAACATAGCATTCTACCAACTACTAGGAAGAAAATTAACTCTGTTCTAACTGAAACCAGGACACATCTCCAATCCATCATATCCATATTATAGTGATAATCTCTTGTCTTTTAATCAGTGATACTTGGGAGAAGGAGGGGAAACCTGTGAAAGTGTGAATGTATGGATGAATCAGCATCTGATTAGCTCACAGAATCTATTTTGTGTGTTTATTCAGAGAATATGAAATTCAAAACTTTGAGTGATAATGATTATTGGTGTATATATATGGTGTATATGTATATATATGGTGTACATGTATATATATATATGCATATATAATTTATATATATATATTTTTCCTAAGAGAAACACTCATTTATTTTTTTTGATTTATTCTACAGTTCTATGGGTTAATCCAGCAAAGACACAGATGAAGGCAAACAACACTTTAGGAACCCAGTTTGTAAGATGTTGCACCAGCTGCAAAATGGAAATGTAAGTTGCTGTCCACATGGTTCTGTGTCTGTTGAATGTCCACAAAACAAAGAATAAATAATGTAGGAAAAAAAAAAAAAAGTTACTATTTCTTCAGAAGCTCTCGTTACTGTTGCCTACCTCCTTTTTTCTTTTTTTACATGCCTTTCATTAACCACTTTGTTGTTTGGACCTGGTTAAACCTTCGCAGACTGCAGCATCTTGTTTACAACTTACTTCTATCCCAAGGTAGCTTCTAATATTTTTGGAGTCAATATCATGTTGTTTTTTTATGACTTCCTGCCTCTACTTTTGCCTTTTCCTTTCATTTGCCATCTGCCTATGGGACTGCCTGCTTTCCTGTCTGGTCTTCTGCTACCACATTCCTTAATGTCCGCATGTCACTGTGAGCACTGCAACTCCCTTTAAGAGTTCTTCCTCTTGACTATCTGACAGGAGTTACTAGCTTGAGCTCATCAACACATCGCTTTAAGTGGTTCCTCCAAGAGGGGGATATGCTACCAGTTATGAGTTAATCTTAAAAAAAAAAAAAAAAAAAAAGGAAAAAAGACATATTCAAAAAAGACATATTCTCTCTAAGCACTCAATAGGCTCCCTGAATGGCTGAATGGAGAGCTCTGGTGGGTGACTGTTTGGGTTCAGCTGTTTGGGGTATATATGCTGTTGATCTCCTAGGAAGGATGGCTACTAGTCAGCCAGCCCATTACACCTTGCTGTTATTACTACCTTCAATTATTTAAGCAGTTACAGCTCTGTTTACCCCTATCTTATTACCAGTCTTTCTTTGATGTTTCAAAGGAAGGAGAGGACATCTGTCGTTTGTGAGCACAAATTAGATGCAGTTACACACACACACACACACACGCATATGCACACACACAAGTAAATTATGGAAATACTGGTTGGAACAAATAATCTCAAAGTCTTCTGAGTGTTAGAATCCCACCATGTCACATCAGTCTCTCCCTGGATACAAAATCTTAGTGTATGAAAATTGATAGCCTGGCAGTCACCCAGCATTGTGTATTCCAGAGGAAATCCTCTATATCACCTTGTTTTATTCCCATTCTACACTAACATCTGGTTACTCATACGACAGAACTTGATCAGATAGAGCTGAGTAATGATGAATGTGATCAACTCATTATATGAAGTGTTTGTAACACATTTATATATACATATGTACACATTTGAATGTATATATTCATAAACTAATTTCTATCAGCCCGCTGCACTTGGCAGTCACTCTCTCAGCTGTTTTTTCCCTCTGATACCATCAACTCCAGCAAGGCAAGCTGTTCTTTCCATCAATAAGTCCCTGTTAAACAGTTCAAGAAAAAAATATAACTTGACAGAGCACATTATTTTTCTGCCTTCACTACTCTTCCTGCATGAATCTGTATGGATACCAAGGTGTTGTGTACACAGAAAATCCCTCCCCATTTCTCTGGAGGTGCAGGTGGGAGTATGTTTGATCACTGAAGAGACATTCATTTGTCTTACTGATCCTTCCTTTTGAATGCTGTCAGTCTTCCTCTACAAAACTGACAGTGGTGACCCTGTCTCACATGACACTACATGAAGACACAAGGATGCAGGTGACATTTGCTGGTCACGTCTGCCTTGTTGTCACGCTCGTCACCATGATTTTAGTGACGTGGAAGCCTGCTGACAGATGAAGCTTTTAACCAAATAAAGGAAAAGCCTTGTGCTGACACACTTGTTATTTTCACTTGGTATATAATTGTACTCTTTCTCACTGCCATAGTCAATAATTATACAGCCATGAATACAAATACTGATCTAGTCTGAGGAATGTACATGAATATACATTGAAGGAGAGATGAGAATATGAAAATATCAACTACTAGTTCAGCAACTCAAAACTTGTATAGTACATATCTGCAGCTGCTAAACTAGTGCAGTCTGATGTTTCTTATTTTACTTTAACCTCACCAGAAGAAAAATATTTTGGCAAGATTTGTTTTAGAAAAACAAAGTAAAAGAATATCATTTATAATAATATGATGTAATATTTTCTGTTGCTGTGGACACAGAACAATGAAAGCATACATCAGTTTTTAGGGAAACTGTCTAAATTACCAAAAGCTTTAATAAACTAGCTAACAATTTATGTTTGAGGGCAAATGGCCTTGAAAATAAAAATAATGAACCCATATTCAAATCTGTGCACTAAATTGCAGGTTCAAATGTTTTAGCTTCTAGACCTCTGACTGCTTGTTTTGTTGACTACCTTCAACATATTATCGTTTGTGTCTGTAATAAATTGTGCCCCCAAAACTGTAGTGTCTCCTTTTCTTTCTAATTTTTTAAAGCAAACATTAAATGTAATTACATGTGCTGAATTGCAGTATCACATCAGTACCTAGCAGTTTTTGAACTCATGGATGTGAAAAGCCATTTTCATTTCTTTATCTTCGTATTAAATTATTGCATATTCTTTGCTCAATCAATGTACCAAATAACCATTTTGTTCAATACTAACTCTCAATTCAGTGGCAACACTTCTTTAATTTTCTATTTTATTATGCACATAAAACTGCAGGCTGGATTAATTAAAATCCCAAACTACTAATACTTTACCGTCACTAGTCAACTTTATTTCTCAATGGCTAAGCAAATGGAAAGCAAAACTTGAAAAATAAAGCTGGATGAAAATTTTGGAGTTGTGTTGGTGTTAGAAATTAGTGAGTGGCTGGGTCATGGCTGACATACTCATGCAAGCTCAGTGACGAATCAATTCTTTATCAGTTTTTCTGTTATAAAATGCAGACAGAAAGTGAAGCCAGAAGCGATAACCTGAATGAAATTTAATCTTCTAACAATTGCTTCTATTCCTACAGATTTGGAGAGGTTCCCTCTATAAGTCTTCCTTCCCTAAATGAATAAGATGGTATGATCCTTTACCTCTCTAGATTTCAGCAAGCATAGAAGGGAAACAGTGAAAAGAATTATGGATAAAATCCGTGGGAAAGTCCATGTTAGTTGACTTACTACAAAAAGATAAATCTGAAGGGGATGGATGAGGGTAATGAGTACTGTCTGTGCTCAGCTGTCTTTGAAGACCTCTAACATGAAAGTATGAGCAAATACTTCGTTCAAAAAAGCAACAGAAAGTAACAGTGTGTCTAGCCTTACGAACAGATGTATGAGATGTATGTACAGTTTCTGACTTGAAAGTAAATTATTTAATACAATAAGAAACATACCCAGGTTTTGCTATTACTGAATAAGAACAAAAGAAGAAACTATAGCCTTGGCACACTTGATTAAACCATCATACTGTAAGACCAGACATGGTCATACAGTTACCTGTATCTCATCTACCCTACAGATTCTGCCCAATGGAAGATAATTGTTTTTATTTCATGTGGTTTAGAGTAGTTCCCAGTAGAAATGTTCATTTGAGATTCCAACATTACAAGACTTAACTATCAGGTTATCTGTGCATGCATTTACTCTCACTTGTCCCTTTCCTACCAACACAGGTGGAGACCATTTAATCCACAGTATGTGTAGATTAATTTTAAACTATTCAGGAAGCTGATTTTAAGGGTTATCATTAAATATAACCTATTGAAATGATGAACTGAAATTTCAGGTGCATAAATCTGCAAAGCTTCATCAGTTATACTGGCTAACACCAGCTGAGGACCTAATTTATCTTAACTGGAAGGAGAAATTGAGTTAATAAAAACCTGAGAAAAAAAAGATAGAATTTCTAATGGCACTTGGAAACTGGAATGATTATTTTAACACCGTATCTGTTAATAAGAAAATATTACACAAACTAGATAATCCTTGCTGAATTAACTGTATTATAAGAAAATACAGACCATGCATATAATAAATATTACAAAATGAGGAATACGGAATATGAACAGATAGTGAATAAACTATTGGAAGAGATTAAAAATATCCATTAGATTGATGTATACCTGTCCTGAATCACTCTTCTTAGAAGTATCCTTCTTCTTACAAATACAGAGGCCTGTGCACTTTTTATTCTTAAGTATTATAGCTGCATAAATATATTTTAAAGTTAGAAGTGCTTTGGTGAGTGCAGTGCTGTACAGAGGAAAAAAAAAAAAAAGAAAAAGAAAGAAGGGAAAAATGACAAGCATTCATTGCTTCGAACTTTACTCACTTAAAAAGTTGGGAAGTATAATGTATAATGAAAAACTTAAAAATCGGGTCCTAATTTGTAATAGCATCTAATCAATAATCTTGTATTGTGCAATAAAACTAGTTTACAGAAAAATAGCAAGAAAAAATGTGCCATACTGTAACATAGACTTTATTATTATTATTATTATTATTATTATTATTATTATTATTATTATTATTACATGTATTATCAAGCATATTTTCTCAAAAAGCATTAATCAGCTATTTTAACAGAAACTAATATTCTCCTATGCTCCAGAAACTGTGGCTTTAGGAATAAAATTAAGGAATAATACACAAGATGTATGTTAAATGTCAAAAGAATGATTGTATTAGAAAAAAAAAAAAGGCACAAGACAGGTGGATAGTCTGAGCAGCTATGATATAGAGGTCTTCAGGTCTCTTCATATCATCTTAATCAATCATATCATAAAATCATCATGGAGTTGCATGTCCAAATTACTAATTTTAGGTCAAAGAACATCATCAACTAATTACAGAATTAAGCCCTTAAACTTAAATTTCCCCCATCACACGTACTTAAGACTATACTTAAGCTATTTTCAGGTTTTTGGATGGCAGAGAAATTGCTGTACAGTAAGGTCATTTATCACCTGAATTTGCCTAATTGCAGATTCCAGCTATTTAGCCATACCTTTTTTGTTGATGGTTAAAGAGCTGTCTGTTATCAGAAATCTTCTGCAATAAATAATGTAAGCTACTATTAAGTTGATTTCAGTCTCTATTTCAACATGTTAAAGAACCACGAGATTTTATTTTTTTTTTTCTACTGTGAACAAAACTGGTGACACAGTAGTGTCACCAACTGTTGTGTCTTCTTAAAATGCTCTTATTTAGATAATGGTTTAGATTTTTTTCTGTTCTCCAGAAGCAAGTGTCTAGGAATGAGGGAAGGAGAGAGGAAGAAAGAAGGAAGGAAGGAAGGAAGGAAGGAAGGAAGGAAGGAAGGAAGGAAGGAAGGAAGGAAGGAAGGAAGGAAGGAAGGAAGGAAGGAAGGAAGGAAGGAAGGAAGTGAGGGAGGGAGGGAGGGAGGGAGGGAGGAAACAATCTTAAAAAATAATAAAATTCTCATGATCTGATGGCTGAGCTAAACCTTAAGCATTCTCAGGACCTTAATCATGATTTTGGCAATACCAAGACAGCTTTCCAATTCTTCTATCATCAGTGTCTTTGGGTATGGAGCATTGCATTTTGTTCTGGACAAGTAGAAGAACTGATTTTTCTCCATATTCAGAAAGGCTTTCCAAAACTCTGTATCCCCTTGCAAGAGAACACTATGGGATCTTGCTGTAGCTTTCCTGAGGCATCCGATCACTGCTGAGACATTTAATCCTGTTCTTAACTACCTATTGAAGGGGATTCTCAGACCTTAGAAAGTTTTATGTAGTAATTATGTAACCTAAAAAAACAAAAACAACAACAACAACAAAAACTAAAGATGCTTCTCTGTTATTTCATTTCATTAGTTTCAGGAACATCAAAAATTGAGCATAATTCAGACTCATTGATTTCTACAGGAACTAGATTGATTCTCTTAGGCCAAAACCCTGAAAGAGTGAATGCAGCTATTTCAACAAAGTATTTGTTCTGGCAAAGAGGCCTTCAGCCTTCAGATAAGCAGAAATATATAATCTGTCTCACAAAGTAAAATGCACTATGAAGCTGCTGGAAAGAGGTCTCTGTTCTTGTAGGCTTGTGTTCCCTGTATAGATATGTGCTGCTCAGAATTCAGAATCAGTTTCCCATGAAACTTTAGATTTAAATTAGATTTACTGTTTCTGTCACCTTGTTTCCTAGAATATTCATAAAAAGAGGACAAAACCCATAATAAACACAAAGGAAATCTATTCATTTATTTTCTTTCTGTCCCAACAGAATTTTGTGCAGTAGTTTCTCAGTTCAGGAAAACAGCATAATTCAAATCCTTTCTCTTCAACCTACAATTGCAGAATGTCAATCTAAGAATTTTTAGGCTATTTTAAATGAATGCTATTGAAGTGACTATTCAGTAGATGAAGAATAGACAGTTTAATTTCACTTTTAGTAGGAGTGGAGCATAAACAAGGGTTGCTTTCAGTATTTTCCAACAATATTCTTTTAATCTGTATTGCATTAATATTGTGTGAGCTAGTAGTCTAGACTAGGCGGCAGTATATAAAAGAGACTAAATTGTGCTGTGGCTACAATCAAACCTGATTAAGTAATGCTTCTGCATAGCATAATTTCACCACAGTTGGAAGGAATAGCTAAAAATATGGCTGTTCAGAGAAACTTCCTATTGTAACTCTTTAGATGATTTGACATTTAGTACTGGCTGCTCCAGTTTCCAAAGATAACTTTTGTTCCTCATAGGAGAGTCTCCAGCAGATCAGTGGTGAAACTGTCCCTTCCTAATATCCAGACTGTACATTGGGACAGAAAAACAGAGTGTCCAGGTGCCAAGTATTCTGTCATCACCAGGCAGTATGTCCTTTGGAGACCACTCCACTGATTCAAATTAAATCTCAGATATTCTGCCACTTTGGCAACATGGAGCAAGAACATTGAATCAGAAACCTGTATGACCTCCTCAGCAGCTCCAGCCTGTAGGCTGTTTCCAGCAAACACTGTGTGGAATAATCTCCTGCACAGAACAAAAACATCTGTAGAGATCAGTTTCCATCATCTCCCCCACGCCTGAACCACAAAGGATATGATCCTACTACTATACCAGTGAAAGAGCCTACAGTTTTGAGCTCAAGCCATAGAAGCTTATTCTTTTCTTTTGGGAGATACTCAGTTCAAACTCAATATATCAACTGAAATTACACAGACATTGAGTGAATCTGGAATAAATGTACATTTCTTATCCACATAATTTATAATTTATCTGGCATTTTTTACTTTCTGTATTTTCTTGCCATGTTCCATTAAATCTCTTCCACCACCCACTTTGAAAACGTCTGACTTTCAGAAATGTACGAAAACAAAATCCATAAAGTACATATGCCCAAGATTTCTTCTCGGGATGGCCATAAAAGCTCATTGAAAATCAAACAAGATATCAATTAGAGAAATGTTTGGAGAGCAAGAATTGTTCTTTCTTTGAGATATACTTAAAAGGAATTGTTCCTGTCTTGGTATTTGGCCTGCAGCACTTAATCAGCATTTAAACAATTCTGCATTCCAACAGAATTAAATGCATATTTAACCATTAATTATAGTAACAGTGATTGATTCTATGCCTCTACTGCCTGTGGGAATACTCCTAGGTAATTTTACAGGATGTTGGACTAGTGCTTATGTCCACTGTTCAGCTAAATGACCAGATCCAGAGTCATGATTAGTCAATTCCAGTAATTTCAGTATGTATCACTGAAATTAAGGTAAGTTCCAACTGCCTATGAAAAAGGGCAGGATGAAAAAACTGTGCTTGTGTACCTCACAGAACAACAAAAAAACATATTAAACATATGTAACCATTCCTACGCATTTCTATGCATTCCTATGCACCAGAAAGGGCGAGCTCTGGCTTTGATAAATGCAGTTTCACAGCTGCAAATAAAACAAGGCCAATTTAGAGGTTGTTAGAGCCTCCTTGGAAAATGCATTTCATAACAATGCTTCAGTCCCTGAGGCCAAATTTTGTTGCCCTTCTTAATGAACAGTAATTTTCCATGAGCAGCAACCATGGGACAACAAAGTAAGACACCACGGTATGTTATAACCAAGGGTAAACACAGACATCCTCTTCCAATCTGGGCTCTGTAGCAAGACAGGTAAGCTTGTTTTGCAGATACATTTACCTCTTCTATTATTCACCATAGTACCACTATTCATAACAGAATTGCAGTTTGGCCTTTTGTGCTGACAGCTTTTACAAAACAAAACAAAACAAAATTCAGCAGACATTTGATGGAGAATTATAAGAGAATATTGATGTCAAGTAAATTATTTGAAAATCAATCAGAAAACAAACAGAATGAATTATTCATTGTTATAACTTTGCTTTTCAGGCAAAAGCTACATTTAAAAAAATGTATTAATAATTGACATATTAAGATGGTGTTAGAAAAAATATATTTCTGTGGTATAATAGTGATATGTACTAAAATATTTTCTTATAATTCTCTAAACTTCAGTAGCTCAATGAGCAAGAAACCTAAAATTGACAGCTCTCTAAATCTATCAATTTACTGTTCTGAATTTTTCATAATGTTCAGTCCACCATAATAATAACCCGAGTCCACTTCCATTCTTAAATATTTCAACCAAGACATTACACAATGTGTTTTCTGTGAAATTTTAATTATTGTATTTGTTACAGGCATTCAGAAGCCTAAACAAACAAGATGGTCTTTAGTTGGATTTTTGAAAGCACTTAGATTTGAAAAACACATATGTTTAAAAAGGAAGCTAGATGTTTCTATTAGAAAATTAAGTAGACATTGACCTCTTTATACTTTGGATAAGTATTACCTTGTACTTGGTACTGTGAGTTTAAGTGGAAATTAAATTCTCAATAGGAGGCCTTAACCGTTACTGCAGGGTATTAATTTTAACACAAAGAAATGATATCTTTTGATAAATATCTAGGTTATACCTAAGTCATCAACATTCTATTTCACGCTCTTTTTCTGTGTACAACAGACTTACTTCAATATGGAAACTACTGACTGCTTCCAAAGAACAGCAGGGAAATCCCATGAAAACTGCAATTATAATAACTATAAAGAATTAAAATAGCTCTTGGGCACTTCTTATTATTTTTGTTTTCAGTTGTCAAGAGGAAAAAATGAACAAAGAAAAAGAAAGATGTGCTCCCAGCACTAGGAAAGCATTTTAAAGGATCTTGTAAACAAGCTGGCAACAATTCATTCATGGTTATCAGGGAAAAACAATAACAAAAAAAGGAATAATAGTTAAAAAAAAAATAAAAATGAAGCAATGCAATAAGAGGCCTCCAATAGAGAGCATCCTGTAGGGACTGCGAAGTGACTTGTAGCAGTAAAACTGTGCTATGATTAACTAACAGCAGCTGGAAAGAGACATTTAGAGGTGGTAGAAAAGTAGGTACTCTCCTATTAATAGCCACAAAGACACCTAAAGAGAGAATATGTTTTTCTTGTCTTTCCACAGACTCTGCCAATTGCTTCTTATTCCACTGAAAATTACTAGAAGCAGTGAGACCAACAATTAAAGACCTGTTGTGGCTCCTTTATCTGGCCAGTAATCTCCAAGAAATCCTGAGGCTATTTAGTCATTTTACAGAAACCACTAATAGTCATTGGTCATTGCTATACTGAGACAGGTTTAGACAGTCCTGAGAGGTTAAAGGTTCCCTGTCAGTCCTGTCAGATATGCAATCTCCTCTCTAGACCCATAATGAAAAGAAATAACTTAAAATGGTCTGTTTTGAAAAGACTGATCAGCAAAGAATTCTTACACTGCATGCGAGACAGGCCTTAGATAGGATAGAGAAGGGTCTGCTTTCTCTATAGAAATATGTGTTGCTACAGTTGTCACTGAATACTGTATTTGCTTTGTATTTGCTTTGATATCGTTGAACAGCAACTGGAAAGCTGAACTTCTGGGACCACTCAGAGGAACTTTCACCACAGAGACATTTTTCCCTCCAAGGTGATTGTCCTGAGCTGGAACTGTGTTTCTCCTTTGCCAAGTCAGGTGGGGAGAGCAGGATGAGTTCAGTTTAGACCCAAATGAAAACAAACAGTATGATTCTTTCCCTCAAAATCATTACTGGACCAGAAACACTCCCTAAGGATATACTTGTATTTTCCATTACATAATACGCACTCCTCATCAGGTTATTTCCCTTTCCAGGCTCTCTTCTGGCTGATGGGCTGGGGGGTCCCACCACCACCATCACCTGCTGTCAGGCCAGTAGGTCCCCTGGATGTGCACCTGTCCCTCAGGCTTCACAGCTAAGTGATTTTGCCATGTGACCAACTTCCAACAATGTTTCTTTCAACTTCTGCCTTGCACTCATTCCAGCTAATGCTTGCAAAACCTTTTTCAAACCTTGTGCTTCACCTCAGGCTCCTTGAAAACTTGTAATGTAGCCACCTTCTCAGCTAGTGTTTGTCTGCCAGATACTTCATCCTTCCACACAGCGCTCTAGAGGGAATTTCACCACAATTCTGAAAATAGTTTTATCTAACCCAGGTCAATGTGTATTGATTTGGGGCTAGATTTATATTGCTTAGATTCATGCCAAGACAGGATTCAGGTATGCCCGAGCCTTTGTATCCAGATTTCTGTAAAGGGCAGGAGCAGAAAGCGTAATGCGATGCTCTTCAGAAAGATTTTTTTGTCCAGATGGTGGGGTAATCAGGGCTATGCATTGCTGTGGTGCTGTGTACTTAAGTGCACGGTGAAATCAAACACACTTTGACTATGAACAGGGAATATGTTTCACAATGAGAGTGGTTAAGGGTTGGAACAGGTAGCCAAGAAAGGTTATGAAGTTTCTGTCCTTGGAGATCTTTAAAACCTAACAGGACAATGCCCGGAGCATTTTGATCAACTTTAAAGTTAATTATGCTCTAAGAGGTTGTCCCTTGTGAACTTTAGAAAGTCACATCCATTTTTTTTCAGTCTGAATTATTTCCACGACTCTACAACTTTACAGATGATTCCCATTTCTCCAATGAACTAATGTTCCCAGCTAGTGCTGGGTGTAATTCCCAGAATTACTATTCCTGGCAGATCTGTCCTTTAGTAAGACAGAAGTAGAGAAAAGTCATGTGAAATAAAAAGTAAAGAATATGACTTGTCATCACTACTGGAATCACTGGCAAAATGAAGGCACACAAAGAGTTGCCTTTGTTTTTAGTAAGATATTACTAATTATACTTCACAAAAATGTTAGAATTATGAAATAAACAGAGAGTGGAAATATTAAATTATCCTTTTACTCAGACTAAAGGTGCTGCCTTACTTTGTAAAGTTTTGATAGGGGCAGATTTGACTGGATGGAAAGTGACTGTAAAAGTAGTCTTTTATTATGGTTACACAGTGACACTGCTACTACTGAAGTACAGACCGCTGGGAAGCAGAAAAAGATGTCTTTCTCTTCCTAAATGCCAGATCTACCAGCTCTTATTATATCCCAGGTGTCTTTCCAGTATAATGTTACAAATAGTAAAGATTCTGGCTGAGGATTTCAATGCAATGTGGTGTTTCCATTTAACTCTCCCTGATTCCACCAGATAACAACCTTCATAGGAGAGAAGTGTTTTTACCTGCTTTAACTCATCTAACTGTTTCTTTCATACCACATCAGGCAAAATTGAATCCATCTGTCTAACAGAGGCAGTAGCTTTGTGGTACCACATGAAACACAAACCTATTTTTTGCCAGTAGTCAGCATGCTTTTATCAGTATGCATTTAATCAGCAACAACAATATCATCCTTTATCATCTTCTCTATTTCTCTATTCTCTGTTGTTGAAATCTGGCACTGTCTTGATTTTCAAAGACCAAACTAAAAGACATATTAAAGATTTAACCCAACACATCCAGGAATATTAAAATTGATATGCTTACATACATTTTTGACTACCTTACAGTTAGAATTAATTCAATGCCAGTAAGCATGTCATTCAGCATAAAGACAAGGAGCAAATAAATTGAGAAATTATCACATTTTTCCATGTAATCTTTATGAGAACTGCATTTAAACTAACAGTTGAATCATTTTATGATCAATCCCCTAATTCTTCAGTAATTCAGGGATTCAGTTGGCACAAGAAACCAAGAGACACACAATTAAGTTTGAGTGATGGCACCTTCTTACATCAACATAGCTCATTATTTAATACTATCAAAACACCAGGCTTAATTACATCTGAGTATCTAAAAATAAATGTCATAGATTTTTTTGTCTTCCAATTATGTCTGTTAAGGGCTTATTCTTTTTCAAGCACATACATGCATTGGCTGAACAATGCAGTTTCTCTGACTGTGCCTAAAACCTCATTGAGATACATTTATGCTTTATATCAACTAGGGGAAAAAAAAGAAAAATAGTAAACCTAGTTGTGAAATTGTACATGTGAATATTGGAATTATCTGAATGGTTAGCAAACTTCCTTGTACACAGCTGCCAATGTTATTTGAATGGGACAGAGAAAGTATACGCTTGCCAAGGCAAGGTTTTTGCTGTTTATTTAGTGTAATTAGCAGAAGGTAGAGACGTCCTACACTATGGGATGCAATAATTATATATAGTTTTAATTGGCAGATCTCTTTTCTGCTGGACAGCTCAGTTCTCACTAACAAACTCTATGGTGTATTTGAGGTAGCTTTAATCATCTAAAGTTGTCTGGACCAAGACAGGAATCTAGTTTTCATCTACAAAGTAGGAAAGAAAAATCAGCCATCTCCAAGGGAAAATTCAGATTATTGTAGTGTGACTGACTGAGAAACGTGGAATGATTATGGCATTGTGGATAGTAGTTGGAGGAGCCTACCTCACTTTAGCAACTGTAGAAGGAGCTACAGAACCACAGTTGAATGGACCCGTATCTTCTACTTAACTCAGAGTAAGAGAGAAAATCTTGTTCTTAGAATACAGCTGGTGCATGGATAAGCAAGGCAAGATTTCTTTTTCAGGACGGTGCTCTTCCTCCTTTGCTATCCAACTTGGAAAAAGAAAAAGGAAGTGCACACTTTTCATACTGTCACTGGTCACCTCAGCTCAATTATTTTGGACTACAAATAATGAATAGTTAGAGGCAAGGGACTTCCTCTCACTAATTACTATTTTCTTGTACCTCATTCAGTCAAATGGGATTGAACAGAGGGTCTCATTCTTCTCTATTCCCTATGAAGACTGAAATAGGGTGAGAACACTCCAAAATTAGAAGTCTCAATACCATTCCTGCCCTGTAAGATATTAATCATCTCTTTCAAGAGTCTATTAGTTTCCACAGAATAGCACAATCTCCAAGATTTACTGTATAGACCTATCCCTCAGGAGGAAACCTCAGGAGGAAACTAGCTACCCTAAATGTTTGAGAAAAAAAGCGGAAGAAGGAAAAAAAAAAAAAAAAAAAAAAAAAAAAAAGCCTGAGTTCCTGTATTCTGTCTTAAACTGCAAAAGAGTGGTGACAATTTGTGACAAGGGGCAGTACTCTTTGTAAGTTCCTATAGTCTATATTAAAAACTGTTACATTATCACCATAATTCTACAGAGTCTAGAGAATTATGTTAAACTAAATCTCCAGTGTTTAAACAATTAAAGTTAACTGAGATAAATCTCATGCTAGAAACAGACTTACACTAATGAGAGGTTCTCACCATTTTTGATACAAATTGTCACTTTCCATACTGAATTCTAGTTGCCATGTACAAGCAGCTTGTCAGATGTCGAAGGGCATGCAGGTGAACAAGAAATTATTATGGTTCTTCTCAAAAATTTATATAAGTGTGCAAGAAATGTGCTGGTGACAGTGTAGCTGAGAATACTGTTTAATTTATCCTCAAACATTTTTGTATGGTGGAATATAAATGAGGCCCTGCCAGACAAATATTTGCAAAAAAAATATTCATATTGCTTCATTGTCAGCCAAAAGAGGGATTACTAAGTTGTTGAAATCAGGAAAAACTCAATCAGGAAAAACTCCCACTCATAACTCTTGGCTGAAAAATATGTATAGATTTGCTCCACTGAAAAAGACTTGCTGTCAAATCAGCAGATGAACACAAGATCTCAGTGAGATATGGCACACACCTTTCTGTAGCTTTTTCTAGTGATATACTGACAGTATTATCAATAAGCCTGATATTCCCTTCATTGCAATTAATCTCTGAACTTGTTACATTCCTGATTAAATTGGTAAATTCTCCATCAAGGGTTAGGCTCAGGCTCTGGAATTCCACTCCAGTGAGCAGACAGCAGCAAAATGAATAAAAACAACCTAACGTGTCCCCAGCAATCCTCAGATTGCAAGAAATTAATATCTGGTGATTTACAGAAAAAAAAAAAAAAACCCTGCCATCTAGACTCTGCTATCAACCAATATAAGGTGAGCAATGACATCTTCTTTCCTAACCTGGTGTGCAGGAAAAAATGGTGACTTAGAACAGGACATACACATTTTTCTTTTGCTGTCTCTGAGAAGTGTTACCCAAATGTCTGCTCCAAGTAATAGTTAGTAACAAATACAAATGAAACTTTTACTTCTCCCTCTTTGTTGCCCTTTACACATCACACATAGCTTGTTATTTTAGAAATTATCACATAAGAAAGAATGAAGTACGTCATGTGTTATGTGTTCGGTGCTTTTGAGACAATAAAAGGGTTCTGTTTGCTTTGGCAACTGCAGCTCAAGTAATTTGTCTGAACAGGAGATGGAAATCTAGCAGCATATGGCTGCAGATATAAATACAGATCTAGAATTATATACAGACATACTATACATTAAAATGAAAAGCATTTCATCAGCAGTTGGCCACAGTGATAATTCCAAAATGCAGGATTTAGTTACCATTCTCAAGCATTTATCCCTTGCTATACATAGCATCTTGTACTCTCAATCCTTATTGTAATCTAAATTTAGTTAGACAGCAGATGACCAGATTTACCCCAAACCACTAAAAGACATGCCATCGGATGCATCTTAATACATAGAGCAGAATGAGCCAAAATCATTTGGTATGTTTCAAATATATGTATGATTTGAAGACAATTATTTAAAGTTCTTCATAATCTGAGTCCTTGCTTCCAAAAAAGCAGATCTTTTTTTCCTATACACTGTTACTGTTTAATCAGCAAGACCAATGGGGGTGCTTCAGTTTAAAAATTCTGGAGTCAGAACGTTTTTGATGAAGGATGATATTGTGAGGAATAATTCTGAGGCTGCTACATATTAAATATATATATTAAATAAAATTAAATATTTCTAATTTAGCTCTTCTCATCTAAATTAATATTTATAAGAAACAAATTTGTCCTGACTATTTTCCAACCTTTGAAATGGATGGTAACTTTCTACAATCCTTCAGTTTTGCAGATTGCTTATCTATGAGGTTAGTTCTGTTTTTCAGGCTACTGCTGCATTACCACATGATTATGTGGATTAATGTACACAATGGCGAATGTGGCTTAAAAAAAATAAATAAATAAAAGCCAACATAGCAAAACAAAAATGACTGTTTCTCAGTTTTACTGGTGAAAGTGAAATCTTCCTTTTTACATATAGAAAACTATGGTCATTGGTTGTGTGTGCTCTGCTTCAGAGATGTAAATAGAAATGCTATATGGAGGGAGAAAAAGAAACAACAAATTCAAACTTGCTTGAAACAAGAAGCTGGGGTAATGGGTAAGGGGGAGTATGTTTAATTTGTTACCAGAAATAAATCAATAAAAAAATAGAATGTATTTCCCATTTGGATTCCTCAAATTATTAACAGCACTGTAACTGGAGTTCTTGATGCTGTTTACTTGTTTCTGCGCTTGGTCAATTTGGCACAAGAATGCAGTACTGAAGGATGTCCCTACAAGTGTAAAAATGCATTCCTGATGCTCTGTGAAACTTACAAAAAATAAATTTATCATTAAACATAATCTGAAATACTATTGATATATATATGTATGTATTATTTCAAGCATGCTGGAGCAGTGGGGTGGAAACCTGGATTTTTACAGAATGCATTATAATCCTCATACACCATTAAAAATAAATAAATTAATTAATAGTAATGTCTTTGCTTCTTGAATGGGAAAAGTGTCTATAGAAGCCATCAGTAACTGCTGTTTTATCAGGTACTGTCTTACTGACCATATTCAATTCTGAACTGAGAACCACCTCCACATTCAGTAGGAACTATAAAGAGTAAAAAGACGCAGTAATTCAAATTATTGTGAACATACAGAAAATAGAAAGGAAAAGATATACTAAGATAAAATCTTTTCCTATTATACCAGCATCTTGTTAAAACACCTAAACTGATCCTGATGTAGAATAGTTTATAATTTGTTATAAAGGTATTTTTGTATCCTATAATATTCTGTGGATGAAGTTAATCTCTAAACATATGAAGAGCAGGAATTAGTTTTCAAAGTTGTGATGCACGTCAGAGTGCTCTGTCATTATTATATCAGGTGGTTTTAAGTGAAAGAGGCAAACTCTTGGGTTCCAGTTCTTGTTTTATCACTGCTGAAGCATGAGGAGACTTTTTAAAAGCCTGATTTGTCAATGTATCTTGAAAACAATATTCTTTAACCTTCTGTTGACAGGAGACACTGTTCTGGTAGGAAAGCAAGTCTTGGCTTTTCTTTAAATGAAGAAAATAATAAGGAATTTGCAATGTCATTTTCATACTTTAAACTGAGTCCAAGTGAATGCAGTAGAAAAACATTGTAAAAGATGTTTTTCAGGTACTAGAAATTGATAGCAAAAGCTCATTCTGGATGAATTTCCATTGATATAGTAAAGTCTAAGTACTTCTAAACCCAGAACATCATGGAATTGAGAAAGACCTGTGTACAGCACTTGGGTAAGTACAGTGTTTTAGTTTAAGTGAGAAAGTCAAGATATTACTGACTAGTCTCAATTTTGTTTTATTACAGGCTACACTGGTTTGCCCACTATACACTTTGCTTTCTATGCTTTCATGCAGAGAAGGACGGTATCTAAATATTTACTACTTTTTCTATTTACATAAAGCAATGAATAAATTAAAAAATGTCATAATGTACCATCAGTAGATACCCAGGTTAACTGTTATGTACTCAATAGGTGCTTTTTTGTTTGACGAGACTGTGACATCCATCACAATATCCAGGTGCCTTACAGCTGCTCAGAGAAACATTTGGTAAAAACTGGTGAGTTCAAACAAATTGTTTCAGAGTAGAGAACATTCCTGGCAATGCCATAATCCTCCCTTGAAAATTAGCCCATGTGGACATACTCATGAATTAATCATAAGCAAAAAGGAATATATATGAGGAGATAAAAATATTAAAACTAAAATTGATCTAGTTGGATGCTATTACACAACAAAAACTAGCAAACCCCAGACAAAAAGGCCTTTCTTAAGAAGAGCACATTCCTTGCTGGAATCCAGCTTTTCTGACCAGCAGTGAAGCTGCAGTGAAAGAAGGAATGGAGCGGTGCTGGAGAACACCAGGAACTGAGCCAGACATGTCTTTTAACTTACAGCCAATACCTTGATTTTCATCCAAGGTACACTGAGAGCCAGTACAGAGATGTGTGTTCAAAGAGTCGTGTGTTCATATTGGCTTAGCCCACCTAAGCTCCTCTTTCTGCCAGTATTCCATGCTTATCTTTTCTTCACTGGCTTGACTAAAAGGGACCCTCCACATCTCCCTCTTCAGCTGCTCCAGCGAGAGCTTTTTTTTTCATCTCTTCTATCTTCTGGTCCTGACCACCTGGGAATTGGAGTCAGGCCATAATCTAGCTCTATTTTTTTTATTTATTTTTTTCAAAACAGCTTTAACTGCAAAGTTATTTCCAAAGGCAGAATTTAAATGATGCTGAAGTGTGTCATCTCATTCTGCAGTTTTCTCCACCCAGCCCAAAATAGATGACCCTTGACAGAGCCACACGACCACATTGCTTCTGACATAAGAATGAACTCAGCTACATTTTTTTGGTATTCACTTATGATTGCTCCCACCTGTCTCTATTATTTATACAATGCTGTTTTGGAGACCAGGTCAACATGAGGAAAAGTTTACCAATATAAATGTCCTGGCAAGCCCTCCTTGTGTGGGTGCGGAAGGGAAGGGAAGGGAAGGGAAGGGAAGGGAAGGGAAGGGAAGGGAAGGGAAGGGAAGGGAAGGGAAGGGAAGGGAAGGGAAGGGAAGGGAAGGGAAGGGAAGGGAAGGGAAGGGAAGGGAAGGGAAGGGAAGGGAAGGGAAGGGAAGGGAAGGGAAGGGAAGGGAAGGGAAGGGAAGGGAAGGGAAGGGAAGGGAAGGGAAGGGAAGGGAAGGGAAGGGAAGGGAAGGGAAGGGAAGGGAAGGGAAGGGAAGGGAAGGGAAGGGAAGGGAAGGGAAGGGAAGGGAAGGGAAGGGAAGGGAAGGGAAGGGAAGGGAAGGGAAGAGAGAGGTGAGGAGAGGAGAGGAGAGGAGAGGAGAGGAGAGGAGAGGAGAGGAGAGGAGAGGAGAGGAGAGGAGAGGAGAGGAGAGGAGAGGAGAGGAGAGGAGAGGAGAGGAGAGGAGAGGAGAGGAGAGGAGAGGAGAGGAGAGGAGAGGAGAGGAGAGGAGAGGAGAGGAGAGGAGAGGAGAGGAGAGGAGAGGAGAGGAGAGGAGAGGAGAGGAGAGGAGAGGAGAGGAGAGGAGAGGAGAGGAGAGGAGAGGAGAGGAGAGGAGAGGAGAGGAGAGGAGAGGAGAGGAGAGGAGAGAAATAACTTTACTTGGTATTGTTGTGCTGGAAAATGTGCCAGCTGTAAACCTGAACAAATTCTATAAAATAAAAGTCATTTATATGGACAAATGAAATGCTATCTTCTCTAGAGAGAAGAGGGTGGAGAGGGAAGAGACCAACAATGAATTTGTAAATATGAAACATTCATTATTTTTGACAGTATTGTTTGCTGTGAAAAATTTATAAATAGGGTAAAGCAATGAATCTAATTATCTCAGTCTTTTATTGGGCAGTTAGAGCGGTAGAAGGGAAAGCACAGTAAAAAAATATTTCAGTTTTACCATGGGAAACGGGTTCGAAGTGGGACTTTCCATGGAGGGTCCTATTTTGTAAAAGTGCATTCTGAGTTGTCCAAATAGAGTCATTTTGGCTAAGGGGAAACAGGAAAGTAGATGGAAAGTAGATGCTTCTCCACCTTCTCCTGTTTCCTTCTTTCTTAGGAGTAAAACCTGTCTTTAATGGGGCAGGGGGGGGAATGGAAAAAAAAAAAAAAAAAGAAAAAGAAAACATAATTGATAACTGTGGAACTTACAGGTTGTTTTTTTTTTTGTTTGTTTATTTGTTTTGTTTTGTTTCCCTCCAGAGTCTTCCAAAGAAGAGCTGTTTTAGTTTTTCTTGCTGACTCAAAGGGTTCTGGCATTGCAGAAAATGCTTAAGATTTTTTAATTGTTATTATTGCACAAAGCAATTTCTGTGTTGTTATTCCCATTATAACTACTATTAGTACTGTTGAGCAATCTGTTTTCAAAGGAGGTCTGGCAGGATGAACATTGCCATTTCTGACTTGCTGCTGCTGAGAGCAGTGGGTGACGGTGACATCTTTTGTTGTTCTGGCTTCCAAAAGGTAGGACTCATGCTTTCAAAGCGTGAGAAAAAACTCATTTTGTCTTTGTTTTATTGTACAAGTGTCATGATGTCAATGGGAGTTGTTCATCAGCAGTACTTCACAGCCCTAATTGCAAAACTACTCTGTCCTCTGGCAAGGAAAGACCATGTATATGACTGGCAGGCACAAAAACTTTCTAAAAGCATGAAGGTAGTAGCTAAACTGAACTTTTTGCATGACTAGGAATACCCCTGGCTTCACATGAAGTGATTTGTACTGAGCACAGGCCACTGATGAAAGCATTTTGTTATACAGTAAAGCTTAAGAGGTGATATTATGGGTGTGAATACGGTCTTGCTGCAAGCAGACACCCAAGGAGGAGGCCATGTAGACTGGGGATTGCTTTTGTACAAGGCTGAAAACAATAAGAAACACCGAACAATAAAGGAATGCTAGATTTGAGTTTCAGGCTTGTTCTGGGGTGGCTGTAGAAGCATTTGTTTTAATTTAATTTCATTGGAAATACAAGGAACTTCTCTAACACTGGGTAAAGACACCTAAAACATTTTATTTCTGAAAAGGAAAAGTTGATTTACTAGACCTGAGTTCCATGCCACGCTATGCCAATGACTCACTGGGCACATCGCTATGATTTGCAGCAGGACAGTTAATGTCTGTACAGGGTCTTCCAGCTTTATGACGGAAAGGGTATTCCATTACACAGGAGTAGTCCCATTCAGGTCAATGAATCTCCTCAAGGGAGCCAAGTTTCATCAGTGTCTGCATGTTTGTAGGAAAATGGATTTAGGATTTAAAGATAATATTTAAAGAACTCATGGTACAGAGTAGTCATTGCTTTGACTACGTTACAGGGAGGAAGAACTTGCCAATAGCTCTTTATAAAACCTTGCTTCATCTCCCCATCGTAAAGCTTCATTTTCACATTTCAGGGCTGGTTGCTGCTGCATCACTGCCATTACTTGCACACACTCCTAATTATACTCAAGTCAGACTTTGACTAATTTTATGCCATGGTATTTTATAACAGTGAATGTAAGACTAGCAGGCAGAAGACTGCTAATCAATCATGGAACCACAGAAATTAGACAAGGGAAAAGACATGTTATTAAGTCATTTACTCCATCCCAGTGCCAAATGATTATTTTCTAGAGTACATAGCTGAGCTCTTTGTCCAGTTACTTTACAAATGGCGTTAGCCACACAACGACTTGCAAAATACAGCTGTTTCATATTCTCATGGACCTCACTACAGCTTTTTCCAAAAGTCCATTCTAAAATTATTTTGTCTTGTGTCAGCCATTCTGACTCTTCTCTTCAAATCTAATGAAAATAATTCCCTTTCTCCACTTCCAGAACTTCCAGTCTTCTGACGTCTCTACTGTATAATGATTATCAGAATAGGCCCCTCCTGCTGTAGCTTTTCTGTTGTGTAAAACTATTTATAGCTCTGGAGGGACAGAACACACATGCAGAGAGGTATTTGTTTCCTTCCTGCCTATCGGCCACCAGTACTGGCCAGTTGTGACAGGAGGAAGGCAGACACCAAGTTACAAAAGAAAAAAAAATGTTCCAGTGTTAGCACTTCAATCTCTAAAACATTTGATCAGCGCTAGTGTGCCACAATTTTTATTATAGTAGCTACAGTAATGCATATTTCTTTTTCTTTACAAGACCAGACAGGAGAGTAGTTATTCACAAAAGATGTCTAAAAGAACATCTATATGCACATATATATGTAAATACTTATACAAAATAGCATCACTGAAGACAAGTGAGTTTAGGATGGCTAAATGCTGAGCGATGGAGTACTACATAGTGAAGATCTAACTGTGAAACTTTCGGGGAAAGAAGCATTTATTCCTTCAGAGCTGAAACTTGTTGCTCCAAAACAAAGAATGGCCTGCGGATATCTGTCCTTTGCAATATTCTGGAAGTTCTGGTCTTTTTCAATTTTTCTATGTCTGTCACTAGCAGTTGACAACTTGTCTTCCGACTGTGCAGATCCACACCATGCTAAGCAGTCACCTGTCAAACACTGCTTTAAAAAGTGTAACTCCATACAGCAGGAGACTTTAAAGCAGCATGTGTTACCAGTTTTATACATTAAGATGTGTGATAAATTTTCTGTGAGGACAAAAGAAAGAAAGACAAAACAAAAGAAAGGAGAGAAGATCACTAAAAATGTGGTGGACAAAGAGCAGAGGGCTCCTGGAGAATAAAGCACTAATTCTTAAACCATTTTCTCCTTTTCTTTGTATAGTAGCCAAGGGATGGCTGGTATTTTACTGCAACAGCAGCTGATGCCTAAACTAAGTGTTGGAAAGGGCACTTAGACCTCCTCTTGAAAAATAATTTCAGATATCATTATGTGGACACATTTGTTCCTGATGTTCACAAGGAAATAAGGGTGGCAGCCAATGAGTCCCCAGCCCTTCTCTCAAAATATCAGACCTACCTTTTCTCTTTGTTAATTCCCAATAGTTTTTTTTATAAAAACAGACAAGCATCTTTCTATGAGTTTGTGCTTTCCCCATCCACTGACTCATACTCTGTCTTTCCTCACCTCGCCTGCACAGAAGCCTTGTGCTCCTGTCAACATCACAGCAATTCCCATCCTGCACACTCCCAGGAAACTCCTTCAAACTTATTTCTTAAAATATTTTTTTTTTTTTTTTTTTTTTTGTCCCAGTTCCTGTAAGTAATGTCCCAACACCCATGGGAGGAAAAGCAGTGTGTCAATTGTGTGATGTGAAAATTGTGTCTGGATTGGATCATAAATGGAAGATTTCCTGTCTGCATGGTACCAAGAGCAGCCTGTGGGTGGATTTCATGGGGTGCATGGCAGAGCTAGCACACAGAAGCCACTGGAGAGCCACAACACACTGTAGCACCTCTGAGAGAAAACAGTTTCCAGATCCTTCATCCCATAGCACCTCAGCATGGGTGCTGAACCTCACGTAGAGGTGGGATGCTGGAAGGATCATCGGCATCCTTTCACCTCCTGGTTTTGAGATTCCTGGGACCTGAAACTCTCACTGCCTCCCACAGTGGCAGCCTTTCCTGGCTTACACTATGGCTCTGACAACACCATTTTTCTTTTGTTTAAGAAAGAAAAATGCAGTCTGGCTAACCACAGTAGAAAAATTGCTAACCTCAGGGTTCAGTGCAAGCTCACATATTCTGTCCACCTTCTCCACTGAAGGCAGCTATGGCTGCACTCTCTACTTCTGATTTCTTTCTTTTTTTAATATTACCAGTCAGTTGGATTCTGATCCCATATATGTCTGTGCTTACTCATAGCTAGTCCACTGGCTAGAAAGTATTGACTTCCTGGAGAATTCTGAGTGCATGGAGAATACAGCATCACCCGTGCCATCTTTCATGCTAAAAGTGAACAAAATACATATAGGATGAAACATTCTGTGAAGGTATTTAAATAACAAAATAGGTGAGATAATAAGAAAAATAGCAACTACATCATTGCTTTTAGTCAAAATAAATATTTTACATTGAAAGAGCAGAGGCTGTCAGACTGTAAAGTATGAAAATTGCCTGAGAGCTGTGGTACAGGATACAGACTTTTTTTTACAGAACACATAAACTGACTAAAAGTAGAAATTGATGTAAATTCTTTTCATCTCCACATTTTGTCCATGATGTAATTATCTTGGCAGTTTATAAGACATTCAGGGTCATACCTCCATTTTTCTTAGCTTGATACAGCTAACAGATAAGACAATCTACCCCAACAACTCAAGCCCTAGCTATGAGTCACTGTCTCTGATGAAGATGTGTCACTCTATGTTATCTTGAGCACAAGAAGCTTTTTTGTTTTGAAACTTTTGCACTGGGAATTAGGATTTCCTGGTGTGTTAATTCAACTTGCTTATATTAAGCACTAAACCAAAGAGTTGCTGACCTGTCTGTTCTCAGGCACTAAACTCTTTGGAGACACAATTTCATGGCAGATAAATGGGAAGAGATTGGATTAGTGGAGTTAAGGAGGAATCAAAGACAAAACAATAAGACTATTTGTCTTTCTCTCTCAGACACCTACTTACAAACACTTAATTCCTTTCCCTTATTTTCACAGCAGTCTGAAGAATTTCTCTAAAGAAGGGCAGAAGATGCCTTCAAAATCCTAACTCTTCCCATGGCAATAAACCCATTTCCTTAAGTTCAAGGCATATTGACTAAAACTCTGTAAATTAAATTTTCATGTAAATATTTTTGCAGTGGTTTGTTATATTATTTTTCATTTATTTCATGTACAAGTATTATGTTCCCCAAATGACTACAAAAAGAACCAGTTTTATGGACTTAACAAGTTGATTCCCAGGCAGCAGCAAGACACAAGGATCAGAGAGACCTATATCTGTAATACTGTCTCTGACTTCTTCTAGCTAAGAAACGAATGACAAATGGTTATTTAATGTAATGTTGATGTGCAATCAGACAGGGTGGAGGAAAAAGTTGTCTGGGGATCTTCCCAAACTGTTTTTGTTAGTTACTAAGAGCATATCTAATGTTGTCTCAAGAATGGGAACTAGAAGCTTAAAAACATTCTAAAAAAGGGACTTAAAAATAGAGATGATTTGGAAGCATAGTTAATTAATACAAGTCAGAATGTCCCATTATTGGTCTCTCCTATTAACTCTTTCTACTAGAAAGTTGAAATACCTTTTCTGCTTTCTGGAGGGGACATTTTAAAACAAGACTCTCAGGAACTCCATTTCTAGCCTTTTGTAAATGACACCAAATATCTGCCCCTCCATACCATAACAGTACTGTAAGCCTCAGAGATTTCCTCAATGATCACAGAGGGTATGTTTGAATTAACAATGTCAGGAAATCATCCTGAGCAAGAAAACTCAAATGTTTATATATTATTAATTGCTAAAATTGCTACTGCTGTCTTTTTATCCCCAATAACCAATGCCTATTGAACAAAACATTTTACTCTGGGCACTTCACCCACTCTGCAAACCCTCAAAATAACTACCTATGTTTCTGTTTAACCTGGTTTAAACTAATTCATTTCCACAGTGCACAGTCTTGCTACTCATTGAACCCCCATACCTAAAGTGCCTTGCCTTCTGTCATGTCCTGGTAGCCTCACAGGTTGCAGACCCTTCAGGCCTTAGTCTTGTAACTGCTGCTTGCAGGGCTCAGGAAGAGAGAAATAAGTACCTAGATTCTGTATTCAGAACCACACAGGGAAAGAAACACTTTCAGCAGTGATTCACTGCAGGGCATATGGTTCTTATGAACAGTTGGGATGTCCTGATTAGTGCTTGAAATGTAGATCCAAACTGCTGAAAATTGTTCAAGTCACCATCGTGGTTCTGAACAGTATCTGCAAGGACAATGTTATTACCTTGCACCTGTAAGCTATAGGGGGTCCTTACATCAAACCTTCACAGCTTTGGGTGAAGAGTCAATATTAGTTCTGAAGAAGTAGTGCAGCTGTATCCAGGACTTCAGTTAAGCAAGAAACTACCATCCTCTCAAAGATGCCACGACAGACTCCTTTTGATTTGTATCTGTGCTGCTTAACACTGATGAGTTCAATTCAGCCCATGATCCTGGAGGTTTCTGAGGTTAACTGCTATGTTCAGTTGGTAGCAGGGAGAAAACCATGAGACCATTTTACAGTTACTGTATGGAGAAAGCATGAGATGAGCTTGTTCCTCCTAGTTGCAGTGATCCATGTTGTCTGAGTGAAGGATACAACAGGCTGCTGGGCTAGACGTATTTGCCTATGTATTCTAATCTATGTGCATATGTTGTAAATTCTATGAACTGAAGGATATATCCTTAAAGTTGGAGACTGGAAGTTGTTCCTCTTTTCCTTGACTATAGCTCAAAGTTGTGAACCTCAGCCATGAAGAATCATATTTTTTCCTCATGGTAATGGTGTTTCTTAGTTAGTTAGTTATTTTCCTTTTTCTATTTTGTCTTCTTTTTATTTAACATGTACTTAGTATTCATCATACTGGTGCCACATCAAAACTGAGATGCCATGAATGCTCTAATGATATGGCCAGAAGTGGTTGGGTCTCCTCCTGGAAAGAGGCTGTGCAGCTCTGAGGACTCATACCAACTGTGGGCAACTTTGGTTGTGTGTGCAGCCTATGTGATTATATCCAAAGGGCTATGTACGTGATAGAGCCATGGGGGCCCACATGCCATTTTTGAATCTGTATTGGAAAACACAGGCTTCTTTAGGCCGGACCAATCATAAATGTAGGGTTAATACAACCACAAATGGAAGTGACTTAGACCATCCTGTAAGGCTGGGACAGTGTGGATGGTCATGCTTTCTGAGGACTGCAAAGGCCATTGTGAATACAGCAGGCGAGCAGTTGTTACAAATTCTGTGAGCCAGGCATATCTTCACTCTTGTGTTCTGGGATGCAGAAACCTGCAGGTCCTTTGAAGATTGCTGCAAATTCTACATAACTCCATGCACATCTGTTGCTGGCTATACCTGTGGAACAAGAGGAGCAGGAATGCTACTCACTTCATGCCATCTGGATGTCTTGAATAATGGTGTGTTTGAAATGCATAGTATCTCCAGGCACCACCCAAGTTATATACCCTTAACCTCCTTCCTTTCTCCTTGAACACTGAGTGCTCTTAAAGGCTTTCATCTTGCAAACAGTGATTTTTAGGATGACTATCCTGACACAGGTAGCAAGTAGACTTTTGAATTAATCAGATCCTGTAAAAACAATACTCTGACTTTGTCTTACAGCAGCATTGGTTGAAGGGGCCTTTAGTGGCATCACTGAAACTACCATAGAAGTACAAAATGGCACAGAAAGAGTGAAGAGAAAAGTGCAGTCTCTATTTCTCACCATACCAGAAGGGGCATCCAGTGAAATGATCGGGCAGCTGGCTGAACACAAGAGCTTTTTCACTTAAGATGTATTGAAGTTACAGAGTTCACTGCACTGGGACGTTGTGGGGCCCAAAAACACACATAGATTTAAGAAGGGATTAGATCATGGAGCGGAGGTCTATTTGTGGCTATTAAACTCTATCATCAACTACAGTCTCTGGCTCTGTTAAATCAGCCTTCAGTTCAGAGGCTACAGCAGAAGAAAATCCCTTTATCTGCCTTATTCTTGTCCTAGATTTCTGCTTCTGTACACTGTTAAAGCCAGGACTGAGCTAAAAGGACTTTCACGTTCACCCAGGACGGCAGGTTTTATGTTCTTATTCTGGATTTACAACTCTGTCACTGAGGCTGGAACCTGGCCCATTATATGCGGTCATTTTTCACTCTGTTCATTTAGCTCTTGTACTACACTTAAGGCTGTGGGGGCAGGAAAAGACAAACAGCACAACGAACTCTGTCTGCTTGTTTGTCTGTTGAACTCATTTACACTAATTGCTTCAATGTACTGACTGATTTCTTTTTAATTTATAAAATATGCTTGTCCCTGGCTCCAAATGCTTGCACAACAGTGGGTGGGGGGGAAATGAACCTCACTGAAATTTGTACCATGCTGAGATAGGTACACCATGAAAACCTCCGCAGAGAACAGAAACAGCTCCATGGTGGCTTTAAAATTTTGCCCTTTCTCTGCAGCATGAAAAAAAAAAAAATTATAAAATAAAGACACACACACAAAAAAAAACACCACCAACAACAACAAAAACACTAGATTATGTTAGTGCCAAGGAGAAGGCAAGTTACAGATACAAGAAATTCAAAAATAAGGTGCTGTGCTTGTGGGCTCAGGCGTTAAAAGTATATTCTAAAATTACTTATGTTAATATATATGTGAATATATAGAGAGACAAAAGGAACAAACATGAAACAAAGAGGAACTGTTACTGTTAGGTGGGTCAAGCAACTGGTGAAAAGGAATGGCAGCTCAGGCACCAGAGTAAAGTTTGGGGGAGGCAGCTCTGGGACAGCTGAAGCTCAGGCTATAATTGGACAGAACAGATAGACACAGAGCCAAACCAAAAGCTGCCAGTCTGAGGAGTAAAGATATAACCGGCAAGGCTTGAGGGAAGCCGAGCCAACAGACAGGTGCCTTCTTAATGTAATGTAATCCCATTGCTCAGGGCAGCAATACTATCTATGTGCACATTAATAAAGATGCTCTACATCTCTCCTCAAGATACAATCCACTCTCTGGATTCCCATTCTTTAAAGAATTATTAAATATAAATCTTTATGATATCATTGCTTTTGTTGAAGATTAAAACTAAAAATTTAAAAATGTCACAAGTATGAGCCACTCTTAGATATTAGTACTCCAGCAAGTACACCTTTACTACTTCTAAGTACTTTCAATTAATTTCCTAAAATGTTGTGGAAAGAAAGATAAATCCAGCAAATAAAAACTTTCTCTTTTCCATAATGCAGACAATAGAAACTACAGTATCTGGTAAATAAATAAATAAATAAATAAATAAATAAATAAATAAATAAATAAATAAAAGAACTCCTCCAAATTTGTGCTTGTGATTTGTCCTTTATGCAATAAAGTCTTATGGAAAAAGAGCAAAACAAAACAAACACCAATAGCAAGAAACAAACAAACAAAAAAAATTCAGACTGGGAGTCAAGAAACCCAGTTCTATTAGTAGTTGTCTTTGTTCTACAGAATATAATTCATACAGTCTTGATTTCTGACTCTGGATTTCCCCAGAGTCTAATGGTGATAATAGCACTTGTTATTTGTAAAAACAGCATGTTACTCAAGTAAAACAAAAGCAAACAAAATGAACAAAATCAAAAAACACTCTATATAAGTAATATATAAATACAGTGCTCCGCCCTAGCTATGATACTAATTCTTTTGATTCCAAATCCTAGCCCTTAATTGAACATAATTTAATGCATTATCAGTCTTTCTGATATTTCTGAGTTATTTAAAGACTCTTTCTTCCCAAATCTTTTCTCTACTTAAACTAACCTTGCATTAGCCTATGTAATTCGTATACATTGAAATTTTCAAAAGATCTTCCCTGTTTTGTTCCATTTTCACTATTTTTCTGTAACTCTACTGAGATTTAAAGCTATCTCCAGGAATTCTGAAATTCGTCATCGGAACAGGTGAATCTCACAAGAGCAGGTGGAACAGAATCACCACCTCCACAGCTTTCCATGGGAGGTGACATGTTGGAAGTTTCAAAGGCAGTGAGTATGTTATTTTACATTTGCCACATGCCTTCTTTAAAAAAATCTTTCTCACTTATCAGTAACACAGTGATAGATCAATAGTGCAGCATTTTAAACCCTTTAGTCTAGCACAGACTGGTGAGAATGAGTCATAGTTCATAGAAGTCAGAGTTATGGAAACAGAGCAGGTTTGGTACGCAAAGCTCTGCAAACCCTTGAGGTGTGCCCGCATACAGCAGTCTCTTGATATGCCACCTTCTACCTCTATGCTTAAAGGTCACTGTTACCTTCTCTTTTAAGAAAATGAGAGAACCCTAAAGATATAGGGAGTGGATCCAGTGCTGGTCTGAATGCATGGTCTGTCAGCTGTACATGCAGCTCAGAGATGAGCTTCCACAGACAATGCTAAAAGGAGGTGGAAGCTATCTCAGTCCCCTGCACCCTTGCCCCCTATACCACTTCCAATTGGGGTTAATGCTTTGTTAAGAGCTGACAGAATCCAGGAGTGAAATCAATGACAGTAACTAGGCTACACAAACCAGGTTACAGAGGAACCTCAGTTGTCATAACAGCCAATGACTGAAGGCTAAACTAAAGCCATACAGTACAAATTAGAAATAAAACACACATTTTTAACTGTGGAGAATACAATGATTGTTCAAGTAGACTATTAAGGGAAAAGCTGGACCCTTTACTTCAAGACTTTCTCAAATCGTGACTGGGTGACCTGCTGGAAATACAATAAGCAATGTACCTTTCTCAGTTCAGGAGGAATCAGAAGCAGTTTGATGGCTGTGTAACACAGGAAGTCTGATGAACTGAATGAGTTCTTAGACTAAGTGCACAAGCAGTGAATACTTGATTGAATTTGGTCATTTAGAAACAGCTTAACGGTTGAAAACAAATTGCCCAGTTTATTCCTAGAACATAACTAAGACCAACATATAAATGAAAGCAAAGGAAAAGTAAAAGGGTAGATTTTGATAAATATGACAAGGCAGAGTATTCCTAAAGTATTCTTCAATATTGATTCTAGTGGAAGAAACCGGGGGATAGATTTCCTAAGTTTCCATCTTCTTACTGTCAGTTACATTTCTTAAAGCAGCATAACAGCAACTTGACACCCAGTGAGACATTTGTTAAAGAAATCCAGGATATGTAAAAAGATTGTGCCAGACCATTTCAGAGTATATATGATGACTGTGACTGCAGCTGACTGGCTATCTTTAGCAACAATGCTGTATCAATAATAAAACCTTTCTATGGACTAAATATTTTGGCAGCCACTCGAGACACAGCTACTTTAGATTTTATATGAAGATGACTTTCAGTTTTAGGAACTTAAGCTATTAATAATTTTCATTTCACACTGTTCTGCTGAAAACAAAGATGGACAAGGAAAAGTAACATCAAAAAACTCCATGATGAAGTTTATGGGATAATTGTAGTCAATCTGACTTTACAGGAATAACCTCACATCTCTTAATGCAATATTGATAACAACTAAAGCAGTTGTATTTGTGGTTTTAAAGCTTTTTTTTAAGCACGTAGAAGTCACAGGGGTGTATGAGATATTAATGCCATTCACTGGAAGAGAACATGTGATGATGAAGAATCACTGAAGGGATGGACACCCCAAGAACACCCACTGTCTTCCTTGCTCCTTGTTTGATTGACATCTGACAGATCACCTTGGGGGCTTGCAACAGTCAGTGGAGAGAAGGAGGTAACTGTTATCCATGTCTTCAGCAAATGAGATCACTCCACTGAATTCACTGAAAACTTAGTTAGGCATTTACTTGAGAAGAACTGGTTCATCTGCAGCCAAATTTAGATACAATTTAGGAAGAATAGATTCAGAGCTTAATAAAAGTATTATATGTCAAAAAGAAAGCTAACATTCTTTGCCTTCCCCCCAGAAACTTGTTTTCTTAGATGTATTTTTTTTTGTCTTCCTACATGCAGACATTTCTGTCTGCTGTGAGACACGTGTTAGCAAAGACTGCTGCTTCTCTGACAAAGTCATAAAGACAAAAGCACACAGAGAATGAATTCAGGGGAAGCAAATGTACTCCTTTAATTGCTTGTTTGTTCCTTCCCGACCAGCTGTACCACCTTTGCATAGGTTATTAGCTATGATAAAAATGTTAACATTGCATTGTCAGTCACTGCCTGAATCAGATAATGTCAATTGTAACTTAGCAGTGGGTGATCCAGGATGCATGACATAAGATTTACCTACAAGGATAGTTTCTAATCTAGTTATCTGGATTCCTTTTAGAGTCATCTGGAAAAGCAAAACAAAATAAAACAACAAAAAAGCAAAACAAACAAACAAAATAAAAACAACCAACCCAACCCAACCAACCACCACCAAAAACAACCACAACTACAAAAACAGGCACTTCCAGGCCTTCATTTTTCTTTTCCTAATGTAGTTATCTAAAATAGGTCAGATGAATCACTCTTTAAAAACATCCATTTCTCTCTATTCAGACTTAAGTCACTAGTTCCAGTATAGACACCGAGACTGTATATTGTGAGAATCAGGATAGATGGATTGCATGAACTGTATGCTATTTAGCCACGGGCAGCAGATTTTTGGAGGTATTTGTCTTCCAAAATTGGATATGAACCTAATCTCAGCAATACTTGCTTCCTAACGAGTGCAGTACAGCATCTCTGGATGCTTAACTCTTTACAAAACTCTGTCCTCTCTGAGCACAGAAAAGTGTGAGTCACTGTGACTTGAGAAGCTTGCAGTCAACAGCTACACTTATTCTGGAAAAGACATGACCTTGGGTATGAGCATGAGATGGGAGTTGCCAGCCCTTACCATTCCTTGCCTTTCTCAGTATTCAGGAGACTGGGCAGGGGAAACCTAGGCTTCCTTTCTCTGTAGTGTCTGCTCCAGGATATACTGAGCTCTGTGCCTGACACAGAAGATTTCATTGTCCCGTCTGCTCCTTAAAAACAAGAGGGCAGACACTTTAGACTCTTTCTCAGCATTGTCTACTGTGAAAGGGTAGGAGCTGCTTGCAGTCTGAATAGAGGCTAAGCCAAGGCAGTCTACAGGGAGAAGATCAGCAACTTTACCTCCTCAGACCAGCCAGTGAAGTGTAGTTACAGATCCTTTGACTAACTGGTTTTGGTTGCCCAAAGCAGAGGGAGACTCAGGTTGTGCTACTCAGTGAGGGACACAAGGAATCACAGATTGATTAAGGTTGGAAGGGATCTCTGGATGTCGGCTGGTCCAACCACCCTGCTCAAGCAGGGACACCTCCAGCAGGTTGCCAAGGACAAGGTCCAGATGGCTTTTCCAAGGAGGAAACTCCATAAGCTCTCTGGGCATACTGTGTCAGTGCACAGTCACCCATACAGTAAAGAAGTGCTTCCTGATGTTTAATCAGAACCTCCTGTGCTCCAGTTTGTGACTTGTCCTGTCATAAGGAATCATTGCATCTTCCATACAAACTCTGTGTAAGAGTAAGAAGTGCCTTCTTATTCTTCTGCTCCTGTGTAAGTAATTTCCTTAAACACAGTCTCCTCAACACAAGCCATAGCATGACTACAAATAGATGACAGGTAGTTGATGCTCTGATCTGTATTCTATATGCATTGTATGTCAGACATATAATCTCTTCCTGTTGGACTCATTTTAAGACTTGAGAGATGTTAATAAGCCATTTTCTTGTGGATTTCTTTGAACATCATCACTGCGTGGACAATTCTTAATCTAATCCTGCCAGGTTTATGTACCATAGGTACATATGTACTGTTTTTAGGATGTGTCTGAGAAGCATATTGAAGCATATTAAGTAGCATTTACTACATTTCACTCTATCATTTTACTTTAGTTTATTTTAAAACTAACCATTAATTAACTGTATCTGTTTAGTGCTAAAGACAAGGTCAAGAGTATCATGTATCTGTACAGCTGTTTTGGCAGCCACTCTATAGGATGCAAGAAGAGAAATTTTCTTGTTCTGGTTTCCAGACCTCCCTAGAGCACCTACTGAGGTCTAAAAGTGAAAGGTAATACAAAACAATGTGACTTTGAGGTAATATATTAGTCTTCTGTTCATTACGAAATATAAGCAAAGTTTTTTATTTCTTTCCTCCTGACTGTTTGGTGTCTTGCTAAATTGCTGTCCAAGGGCAAATTCTTTTTGTCATCTGGACCTGTAAGGTTGCTAAGCACCCATAAGGATAAAGATACATTCTGATTACTCAATACTTGTTTTACAAAGTCTGCTGCTGAAAACAGTATTGCATCATATAGGCTGCTTTTGCAATACAGGGTGGATACTTAAAATCCTAAATTAAACAAGTTTCAGCCTTAGGTGTGTGTTTTGGAATCATTAAGTTGTAGAGAAATGGAAAACTCCAGAGTGTACAGCATGTAAAAGAGAGAGGTTAATTAAGGCTGTCTATCTAAAGGCTAGCAAAATGCTAAATCATTTAAAGAGTGGGATAAAGACTGCTTTAAATGCATCAAGTTTCCTGAAAAGTTTGGATATGGTAATGTCTTCCATTTTAGAGCATATTCATGACACTGAAGACGTCAGAGGAATTCAAGAGCTAACATTCATTTAAGTCAAAGGACCTTTTCAGACGTTGCTAATGGATTTTAGACCAATACGTTGACCAGTATGCCATGAACAAAATTTGACCACAAGGTTATCAAAGATGTAAAAAAAAATATTTATTTATTTATTTACATATATATATGCATATATATATATTTGGAATTGCTTCAGCTCATGTGGTTCAATGACATACATGCAAGCCTGGTGTTTGACTAGAGATGTAACTCTAAGCAACTGAAAACTCAGTGAATACGCAGCTTGGGAAAGTGAATATTCTGAACACAACAAAGTGGTGCAGTATCAATAAAGAGGTTTGGTTTGATTAATGAAAAAGCAAGACATAAAGATGACAACTCAGGTGTATAAATTATGTTAGGAGGAGACTAACTTCTATGTAATTGGCATTTGGATTCCCAAACATTCATTAATCTTGGCAGCCATCCATGCAATAGGTTCTCTTTTCACAATATTCCCCAGAACATCAAACTGAATAAACACTTTGAAATGATTTGTGTATATAGGCAGGTAGATAAGCAGTCTTTAAACTTTAAATTTGAGATGAAACAGCATTCTTGTTTCCTGGCCAGCGGTGCCATGAATTCAGGTGGATAGGAAATAGTCTGCGAATCAAAGTCTACATCCCTGAAAATCTGACAGTTATAAAGCTTGAGTATGATTCACAGAAAGACTATTACAGCCCTGAAAACACATTCTTGTAACAACTGTAATTTCAAAAGGAGAGAATAAGGAAACAATCTTGTCTGTGAAGCTAAGCAGGAAACTAAAGTCTTTGGCCTTTGAGAAGTAATCTGCACCAGATAAATTATTATTTGAAAACAAAGCCAAAAGCATTAGACTCCAATGCAAAGTTATAGGTTATTTGTAGTGGATCTCTAAGTTGTGAATAAGGATCCTTACTCCAAAGACGGTCATCAAATATTTGTTGAACCAAGTAACTGAGTTTGCTGCAGCCATGCTTGCTTTTGCTTCCAATGACTTTTCCTGTGACTGAGTTTTAGTACCATACTCCCCAAAACAACTATAAAAATCACACGATTGAAACTTTTCATGGAAGAGTTATTAAATTACTTTCAGTGGAATCCTAATGGTAAAAGCTGCAATAGTATAATCATGAAAAAGAAAAAATACTACTTGACTTTTTTTTTGTTTTTACAAGTCTACTTTTAAATTTTTTGTTATCTGGTCAAGGGGGAAGGAAAGATTGTTAAAAAGAAAAAAAAAAAAAAGCTACATACAGTAACATTTTTGTGTGAAAGGCTGAAGAAAGCTATCAAACATCAGAAAAAGTAAAAGCACCCCAAACCCAGACTCCCATAAAGCATTATTAAAATGACTCCCACAACATGTAAGAGAACAGCAGTCTGAATTATTGGTAATGTATCTAGTAAAACATCCCACACAAAGTTTGTGAAATGCTTAGAGAACAAAACATGTACCACTGCATAGTGATCAGCCACAATCTGTGGTAAAAAGAACAGAACAGAAGTCATTGTAATTTAATAGATAATTTAGCACTGGTGCAGACCTTAGTCTTAGCTTCTGGAAATGTGTTAGGAAGAAAGTAGAAAATGTTGGCGCCACCTATTGGTGAGAATTGAGATCTGGAAATTATTCATTCTAATTTGCATAAATCAAAAGAAAGAAGAAATTAAACTGGTCATGTTTTACTTCATGCTTAAGGAGTTTTGAATGTGATGTGAAGACTGAACTCATTTCTTTGGTTTCTATTCTGGGGAGGCTTACATGTGTGTTTAACAATGAATCACAAAGGATCTGAACTTGCCATTAAGGGGATAGAGATGTAGGCTGTATTTTTCTTCAATTTGCTTGCAGTAACAGTTAATTGAAACACCCAGCTCACTAGGAAATGTTGAACAGTATGATGGGTCAGCAGACTCAAAATATACAGCTTTGCCAACCCTATTTCTTTGGGTAGTACATTCCCTACAGAAATCCAGGAGGTGATATGTCTGGCACAGAGCATTGACACTGTTGCTATTCAGGGGTCTGAAAAGAGGATTATTTTTGACACGGCACACCCCATTTACCAGGTATCCTGGTGAGATACACTGAGTTGGAGCAAAAGCAATCCTTCTTACTATATGGAAGTGACCTTTATCACATTATGGCAGTGTACCAAGTTCTGCTTTAGTTAACCACAGTTCCTGCCTCAGTCTGTTATTTAATAGCCCTGGAGTTGCAGGGGACGCTCTCAAGGCACATACGCTGTTCCTCAATGTCTTCTGTTGGAATTTGGTTCTGCAGATACATAAGACAATTTGGTATATTGCAATCTTGACTGTAGCTGTGGTTGAAAACACTTTTTATACATAGGGAGTCAAGTATCTGCCATCACTATTGGAAGAAGGCTGACTTGTAGCATCTTGCAACGTCTGAGCAGTGGTGCTGGGATTCATCAAGGAAAACTGGGCACATTTACAAGATGTCAGTGCAGCAGATCGAAATTTTTAACATGTCCAGTCATCTCATAACATCTGGTTCTTTCATCAGCATTATCTGCAGTCCAAAAATTAGAAGATGTGAATAAAAGTTTCTTTGCCAAATATCAGTCAAAGTGGAAGACAAAAGGGGGCTTTAGGTAGTCATTTGCAGATTTAATTTCAGGGTTATTTTACGGATAGAGCCCATTACAATAAGATATTAAGAATTCTTGTCGCAGGTCACCCTTGTTACTGTCAGCTACATATCTTATGTAGGTATAAACCCTGCTTGAACATAGCTGAATGAAAAACTAGAATGAAATTGGACCAGAAAAAAGACTTGTAAGAGCGCTGAGATAAGACTTAACTGTTTCCCATGTTAAATATGCTGTTACTGCCTGCATTGTTAGTTACCTTTGCACTGGCAAACATTTCTGATATTCTTTGTCCTGCCTACCTAGACTGAGACAAAGACCGTCTCTGATATCATGTGGATACAACATGTAATGCAATGTCACCTCATTGCTCATGAGATTTCTGAGCATTAAAATCTTACGGAACATAGACAAAAGATTACATAATATAGCCAGCTGTGGGTCACTTCATATCTTGCTAGTTCCCAGTTACAGTTGATCATCTTAGAGAAATTTTGCACTGGAAAAACAAATTCAGACTTAGCCCTAGCACTCATTATTGGAAGCTGAAAAGGTCTGTGCAATTTCCAGGGCACAAAGCACGTCATGTTACAGAGGCACAGTTACTGATACTGATGCTCCCAAAATAGGCTGCCTGCAATTGCAGCACAGACCTGTTGAAGCAGTTTATTTTGTACAGGTAGTGGCTGATGGGAATATAATCAAAGAACCTTAGAATAGTTTGGGTTGGAAGGGACCTTAAAGATCATCCCACCCTCCTGTCATGGGCACCTCCCACTAAATCAGGTTGCTCAAAGTCCCATCCAACCTGACCTTGAACACTTCCAGGGATGGGAAAATGCCATGTGTGCAAGAAAGTGTGTTAGAGAAAATTCTTTGGAAAGGAAAAATAAAATTGTGTGTTTAAAGATGCCATGGCCTACCAGGAGGTTGGAGGGTTAGTGAAATTCTAAGAACAATTGTTTTTATTAATTTGTTCCTCATCCCCACACCTGCTTCATCCTGGACCCTTTGAAAAAAGACAACTTGGTCAGCACACAGAGCAGTGAACATGGAGCCTGAGTAGCCTAGAACAGCCTATGGAGAAAAAAGCAGCCAGGGCCAGCTCACACATACCAGTCAAACCATGGTTGCCTAAGGCAGCAAAATATTTAGTGGCTGTTTGTTGTGCAAGTAACTGCAGGCTGTGAGCAGCACTCATTTCACAGATTGCCCATCAGGCAGCAAAAACTCAGCAACTGTGACAGCGCAAGTAAGGGAAATGTGTTGGATCTTCATTTACCAAAGAAGCAGACCACAGCGTGGGTTTCCTATATGACAAGTATACATTTTTTCCACAAAGGAGCTTTGGGAAAGATCCAGTGCTGCGGTTGTCCTTATCCTGGCAGCTGCTGTGGATACAGAGTTCCCAGAGGTGCAAAGTCAAAAGGGAGCAAAGCTGCAAATCTAAATGCTGCTGCTCACTCTCCTCCAGCAGCGAACAAAATCCCAACCATCTTCTGCTGTGAAATCATGAGTAGCCCTCCCAGAGGTGGTAAAGAGGAGGTTGTTCTGGGTCAGCCCACTATATAAAACAAGCAGAGGAACTGTAACAGAACTAGAAGAGGCTAGGCTGAACATCTAACTCTAAAGATACATGATTTTATTAGTGCTTTACCCTGATTGCCATAGCGGAAACACTGTAAGCACAAATTGCACCTGCTGGAAGGATGCCTCAGTGCTCTGGCTCCAGATCTTTGCCAAGTGAACAGCCAGGGAGTTGAACAGTACCAAGGGAATGGGAGGTCATTGCTGTCCTTATTCCCACAGAATTTCACTGCGGTGCAATATGCCAAAGTTCATCCTGGTTAAGGACTTTTTTTTTTCTCTCTGAACCTTGACATTCTGCATAGTAGTGAAATTCATTTCCCAGTCAGCTTTAAATGAGAACTTTAGTGATTTAATCAGATTCTCACAGAAAATCTGCAGCAACTCTGGGAATCAAACCTGGATCTCCCCCTCACAATTTTTATATATATATTGTTTTGTTTTGTTTTGTCTTCTTGTCCTAACTCTCAGATATCCCTCAGCTGCATAACAAAGGAAGCAAACAGTGGGTAAACCCACTCATCCATTTCTAGTGAAAGATTTCTCTCTGTACTGAAAGCTTTTCCATTCTGTAGCAAAGTGATTCAGCTGATACGGTTTCCACCGACTTCCCCAGAAGAGTATTTCTCGTTTAATATAGCTCACTAGTAGCAAGAGTTCCTAGTTTTTTAATGTTTTTTTTTTTTTTTTTTTTTTTCTTAGTTTTGTCCCATTTTGTCCCACTGAGCCATACTGAATCATGTTTTTACCTCCTTACTATTTGACTACTCTCTAATCATTTCTACTTAGACCAGTATTCAGTCAACTTACTTTTTGCTGTTTTCTCTTATTTATGCCTCTCCCAAGCATATCTACTCTATAGTGACTGAAGGTCATGAATTTCAGGAGACTGGAAACACTCTTCCTTTCTCCTTTTCCCTATTCCTCCAAAGATCGGATGAGTAGTGTCTTTTGGTGATATTAGCCATCTTGCAACAATCAGCTTAAACTGTAAAACTACAGGCCAATGAGGATGTCTGCACACACTGCTGGAAACGATGAGTACACATGGCACTGTATACAAAAGGTGAATCATAACACAAGATATTGCCATCAGCATTTAGAAAAACTCCATGTACTTCTGAATGTGAAAACAAATCAGTTCAATTAATTAAATAAAAAAATAATAAATAATAATAATAATTAAAAAAAGCCTATGTGGGAAACTTTGGCTTTCATACTGAATAAAATGACATACTTGCAGATAGGTCTGGGTTAATCTACACAAGAGCACTGAGACTATTAGAGTGACCTAATCCTCTTATTTTGCTTCTTGGAGAAATGCTTGGACTTCTGTCAAGCTTACTTAAGCTATTGCATTTATATCCAATCTACGCTGGTTTTGCCTAGACCAGCAAAGTACAGGGCATTTCATTCTGCTAGATCCTTCCCATGCTTTCAAATTCTGTGTTTTAAATTCTTGATTGCCACTACTTGCACCTATGCCGAAATCCTCTGTCTTGTTTATTGGTCATAAAAGCTGTGTAAAAAAGCTGCTGACTGTTGTTCCTGAACTTTGTTGGATTCAGTTCACTGATGCATTCTTAATTATCACTTTAGGTGTCAGCACCAAAATAATCTTAGAAGAGTATTATTTCTGTTTAAAAAAAAATAAAATGAAAAGACACTGATTATATAAGGGCCAGATTCACAAAGGTGGTTAGGCACCTATCAGTACAAAATAGGTGAGGCCGGCTTAATCACATTATCTTTTGCACATGTAACAAGCATTGAAGCTACAAATTTAGACCACCACTGGCATTCCATCTCAAGAGTGTATACAGATACTGGGTAGGAAGATTGGAGGTGCCTAGATTTCTCCATTGGTATTAGGGAGAGCCTAGAAAACGAAATTCTTCAACTAAGCAAGTAAAAGGGAAGAACGATGAGATTTAAGTGTTCAAAGCCATGAAGAAAACATATGGATCAAGGAGGAAACTCTGCCCCAATAACCTAACCGTGGTATCATCCTTCTTCTGCTGAACTTACTGGAACTGTGTTGATTTATACTTAGCAAATGCATATTTGTTAATGGATATTCTGTCATTCCTTATTTACATGCAGAAATTTAACAAGATTTCTGTTCCCAAGTGTTTAGAATGAAATGTAAATGAAAACCCAAATCCCCAAAATGCCTGCAGTGTAGGGAGAGGCCATGTTGTAGAAGACAAAGTCTGGAAGTACGATTTGCAAAAGTGAAAAAGACTTGTGAAATAATTTCCAGATTGTTCTTGCTACTGCTTATAAACAGGAAAGGTATACAATGTTAAAATAATGACTCACTTGAATTGTTTATTAGAGCCTGGAAACAAATCAGCCTCTTTTAAAGTAGGCAAATCCATGTGGAATGATTCACTGTGATTGTTCTTTGATGTAAACTACTTTCCGTTGGGTGGCCAATGTGATCTGTATAAGTTTCATGGCATTCATAATGCTACTTACTAACTGAAAAGCTCATTTACTCAGATATTCCAAAAATAGTCAAAAAGAATTAATTACTATCTTGAAAGAGAGGAACTAAAAGGTTAAAAGATTTACTCATGATCCCATAGATTGTCCCCAGGAAAGAGGATTCCCCTATATCAGACCATTGTCAAGTCTTCTGATTGTGTTGCCCTTTTCCACATAGTTATTGTGAATTAATATTTTGAATATTAAATTCAAAATGCATTACTTTGGCATAGTGGAATCTCATTAGAGATAGTGAATACAAACACAAAACTGGGTAGGGAAAATATTCTTCCCTATGTCTCAGTAATCAGTCTGTGAAAAATATTCTGAGAAACACAGAGGAAGCTGACAATATCTTTGCTACAGATCCAGCTGTCCTTCTACATTTATTACTCTGGCACTGAAGTCAATGGGAGAAGTGCCAGAATAGGAAAGGAGCTAGGACTGCAGGATCTGGTCCTTATGTGTAAGTTTAATCATTTTCTTCCATCTGCTACTGATCAGAAATGTGGACTCTCTGAGCAAAGGCTGAAGGGGAGGGGGGCAATTCAAAGGTAATAGGCAACAGACACATTTTTGACAGTAAGGGAAGGAGGTATGCCTTCATTTAAATTACCTGGATGTGATTACAAAGTTATAATATTCTACCCATACAACATCCTTAATGATTCTTCGGGGAAATTCATGAGAAAGGCAGAAGTGAATCATAGAGCTCTTGTGACGGTCAACAGAGTTCAGGAGACTGCTGGATTCCTGAGACTGCTCTGCAAGGATTTATGTCATGAAGAAATACCAGGGCGTGTTTCAAGGATAGTGGGCATTTTAGTGCACTGCAGCACTAAAAACAAAAGCCAACCAACCAACAAAACAAACAAAAAAAAAAGTGTTTGATGCTGTACTAGGTTTTTGCTACACCAAGCAGGCAACAGGAAATCAAAAAGACATTTATAAAGGGTAGGGGAATCTGGAAACCACAATTAAAAAAAAAAAAAGAATAAAAATCACACCCTAAGTGGTATGAAAGTATGTAGGGTCCATTCAGAAAAAAAAAAAAAAAAAAAAAAAGCTGCTGAAGTAACATTAATACAGGCTCCAGAATTACAAGCTGAGATGAATCAGAGCATTTTTGGCCTGAAGTCAGTGCTGTTATTAAGAATTATTGCTCAGTGTAAGGAGCCAAAATGCGTGCTCAGCTCTGTAAGAGCTGCAAATAGACAGTCCCTGCTGGAGGATTTTTCAGTCTATGATCCTGGTCCTACAAACTGCTCTTCACAGCTCAATATGTCTATGTGAAGGCTGGTTAACTCTCATAGGGCATGGAAGTCCATCCACGGGAAGACCATCAATACAAGAACATGAGTAGCAGATATAGTAAAAACAGGTCCTGGTGGGACACTTGATGGCCCAAGGAATTGCTGTGTTAAAGAGCTAGTGAAAGGCACTAACAGAAGGTCACTGAGGTCTTAAATTGACTGGATTACTTCCTTGGAGATCTCCTCTCTTCATACTGACTACAGAGGTGCCTGAGCATGAACAGACGCTCAACATCAGCACCGCTGTGCCTGATAGTAGAAGAGATGGATTTTCTTTTCATTACCTCATGGTGAGGTTGATAAATTGGTTTTGACTGGAAATCTTGCATAAAAATAACATACCATACACCCTCCTATGACAAAAAGAATCATCCTGTGATGAAAGTGAAAATATGGTCATTAAAAACTTTGTGGGACCTCCTTGTACTGCACAGTTCCCAAGCAGAGCAGAGAGACTTTGGCCTTCAGGGAAAACTTGTAAGAGTAACAGAGTAATAATAAAATGCAGGGCTTTGTCTGCATGGGGCCTCAGTAGGAAAGTTGAAAACCTGCTGAAAGAGCATCTCATGAAGTATTATTAATAAGTTATGCATTGAGTCACTGATTACAGCAGCTTCTGAGAAGAATTCCTAAAATAAAAATGCATTCATTGTTATGGCCCTACTCATGCTTCATACGTTCTAGTCCTTTGATTTTTTTTGTTGTTAACATAGTTGAGTTATGTTATTTAAATGCAGTCAGACATTAGTTCTTTGTTTTATAAATGTGCTAAAATATTTCACACAAATATATATATATATATACACATAAATATGGAGTTTGCTTGAGAGAGAATTCATTGACACAGAAAGAATTTGTTTTCTGTACCTCCCACAGTCAGCTTATTTATAACTAGTATTTGTGTACCTAGGTTATGTGAACATGGTGCTTTGCCAAAAAATTAGTATTCAGCCTTTTTGGTCCCTCATATGTAAGCTGCTCTTGAAAGAGAAAATTCTTAGTTTTAGGAAAAAAAAAAAAAAAGAAAGAAAGAAAAAAAAAAAAGCATAAATCCAGTGGCTTGCATTACCATCTGCTCAATCATCTTTTCTGGATTGTAAAGTGGAAAATGTCGGATTTATAGAAACCACATGCAAAGATTCATATTTAATTCTGCCAAGATTTGCTGTCACAGCAGCCTTAAAGGAGATACGCAAGCTACACAAAACTCAGTCACTCTCCTGATATTTCTGACAAGGATGTATAATCAGGAAAGTGCATCTTTTATTATAAAGTCTCCTGATAACTTAAAGTGATTAAAGTGATCTTTTATTTCCCAGTGGGTCAGTCCTGTTGAGATGGATTGCTTCACCTTCATAGAGATCTGGTATAAGTAATGTTTGAAATACAAGTGACACAAGCAAATTTAGAATACACACTAAGGTCAAATTTCTGCAGTAATTTGGAAATTTGGTCCAAAGGCTGCTCCAGATGTTCCTATTCACTATTCTATTTACTATTTCTGCACCAAAGTAATTGAAACAATGAATATTTTTCTTGGATCATTGTAAATATTGTGTTGCTTTTGTATTGCAATGAGTTCAGGATGCACTATAAGGATCCAGAGTGAAGAACAAAGGAAAAATATTTTAGAGAAACAAAGCAAGAAAACTCATCAAGACATGTCACATAATGCAGAATTGTTTCATTTTACTATTTTGCTGCAATGCCTCAGCTTAGAAAAGATCCATTCTGTACTACATTATTAAGATAATTCCTAATCAGAAGAGCTCAAAATACATAGTCAAAAAGGCACATAAAGAAGTTGCTCACAGTCACTAAATAAGTGGCAGATATAAGATCACGACTGTTTTCTTCTGAGTGCCAGATCCTATCTACTACTGGCAAAGACTTTTCTAGAACAACCCTTGAATATCACTTGGTTATTAAAAGTTCCCTGTCTGCAACCCTTGTCTACCTTTGTAGTCCATCCCTGTGAATATTCATGTTATCCTTGGGAATGCTTTCACTGACAGAGAGGAGAGAGAAAATTCTTGCAGTAAGTCCTCTGCTGCACTTGATTTCCAAGGGAGGTTTCCAGTCCAGCTCCAAAATGACTGTTGTTCTACTTGGATGTTGTCAGAAATCACACTACACTTCTTCATCAGCTATGTTGGTGACAGCAGACATGGTGACGTATGCTTGAGTTTAAAGCTACGTGCATTAAAAAAAAACAAAACAAAAAAAAAAAAAAACAGAGGAAAACCAGATCACTAAATAGGATAGATTTCCAGTAGTCAGAACAGAGATTGTTTCACTTTTTCTGCTATCATAACGTAAACTTTAAATCTCTGCACCTCACTCTTGCTTTGCATTCAGATGATCTACTAAAATCACAGAAATGCTTGTTTCAGATCAGATCAATGGTCATTGTTATTCAGTGTCATGAAATAACAGGAGTCTGTGCTAGATGTTCCAGGGGAAGATGTCAGATTTTCTGAACATTGGATTAGTGGTGCATGCTTTATGTCACAAAACCTGTAGGCAAAAATCTTTTATAAATATTTATCCTACTTTGTGTAAATAAAAGTGATATTCTTCTTCTTCACAGTCATTCAAAGACTGAGCAAGAACTGTCTTCAGAGAACCAACCTATAACCTTGCTGTCATGGCTTGATTCTGTGTACATCTGATTGTTTTTCTGCATTATGGAAGGGTGACCAGTTCCCTTAACTTCTGTAGAGATCCACATTTATCAAGCTATTTGAGCTTGATGGTGTACATCCTCATTTCCAGTATCTGTCTTACCTTCAAATTTCTATCACCTATAATCAATCTGACTAAGGGCTCAAACAAGTACTTAAGTTCAAGGTCTACTGCTAACCTTGTTCCTTTCTATTTTACTTACCAATGTGACAGGAAAACACTAGGAAGATCATGCTGTTGGACCTGACTAAAGACGGGTATCCATGTAAAATGTTCTTGCTGTTAATTACATATTGTATCTAAGGATCTGGTAAGAATAAGACTTTACTGTGCCAGTTGTAAAGCTGAGAGCAGTGTTTTATGTGCAACTTCTAGGCTGACAAAAGCAAACAAAAGGAAGGGGTTATAGCAGTGATTTGCCCTTTTCATGGCTATGTAGTTCTTCTCTTGTTGGTGTCATAACATTTTTGTAATCTATGACTTTCTGTAATCTGTTTTGTTCTGTTATCTTTTTGTTTATCTGTAGGATGTAATTATATTGCTTATGGAATATTTCAACCAATAGGTAGATTCTACTTTTTCCAGCTATTAAGTGCCAAATTTACTTTTATCTCTCTCACAGTTATGTTTTAGTCATAGTACTGTGGAACTTTTTGCCTTTCCAGAGGATGTTTTTACACATATGATCTAAGAGTTTTAGATAAAAGTGCTATGAGAACTGGCAGGACTTTAAAGTGGTAAGTCAGGAATGGTAGGATGTTCACTTCTAACAGATGGATCCTGTCCCATAGTGACACTGGGAGGTTTTACCACTCACCAAGATTAAATGCAGATTTTTAGCAAAGTTGATGACGGGTCCAACAGAGCTTTTTTTTTAAAAAAAAAAAAAAAACAAAAAAAACACTTACCTTAGCTTTGGTAGCACCCCTGAAATATTGCCAGATATTTTTAAGAATATTCAGTGGCATATCACATTGCATGCTCAGATGCTGCATTATTCACCCTTTTTTTAAAAATATATATATATATATATATATATATTATTTTATTTTATTTTATTTTATTTTATTTTATTTTATTTTATTTTATTTTATTTTATTTTATTTTATTTTACTTTATTTTATTAATTTTATTTTATTTCATTTATTTCTTTTCATTTATTTCATTTTATTTCATTTTTTAATGTTTGAAAGATTTCAAGAGGTCCAAGGAGGTTACATGCTGCAATCACAAAAATAGAATTCTTCCCTTTTTAACAAAATGAAACAAAGCCTAAACAAGAATGAAAGGAAGGATTCTTATACTGCCAGAGTGTCTAGATATGCTATTTCTGGTATCAGTCCATCATTATTATTAAATATAAATAAGGTTAAAATAAACATGAAGTCCTCAAGGATTTACCAACTAAATTAGATATACATGGAGATAGGAAAACAAATACAGACAAAGAAAAAGCAGACAACCTCTAAAATTACCTCTAACGATTAAAAGTAGAGAAATAAATACTTCTGGTAGGAAACATTAAGATGAGTATAGCTCATGTTGCACTAAAAATGAGGAAGAGAAATGTGAACTGGAGACTAAGCCTAAGTATAACCAGGCAGCATGCAAAAATGATAGCACCATAAAGACAGAGTGATTAAATTCATGAAACAGCTTGCTAGCATTTAGAATTTAAGAAAGATGAAACCGAAAAGGAATATCATTCTGACTCTGAGTCTACAGATACGATTGAAATAACATGAAATGGGGTTTTGCTTCAGGGTATCAGAAAGAACATATTTATAGTAGAGTAGTTGGACAGCAGCTTATCATAGGGGTCTATTCTCTGTTGTAACCTCTTCTTCAACTGTTTGCAAAGCTTGGTCCCTTGGTTTCCCTATGTATAAAAATAGAATACATTTTTTATATGTATTTTGACATTTTTATGGGCTGTGCATGGAAAATTTAGTGTTTTTTTTTTTCTTTTTTTTTTTTGACACTCTTAAAAGACAAGCACACAACAAAACATCTGACCACACTACTGAAAACATAACTTCTATAGACACTTTATATAGGTGCATTTTTCTGGATGTAGAGATGCAAAGCTGTTTCACCTCTTCAGAAAATAACACCTCTGTGGTGTAATTAGAGACAGCGCTAGAGCATTAATCAGTCAGCAACATGTCACTTAACGGTATCAGTTCTGGTAAGGAATTTGCTGTTGTGCTGCAGCTCAAAACAGAGACAAGTGTCAAAGGCTGAGAGCTGGGACTTAGCATTCAAGTCTGTGCATTCAGAACGATGTTATTTTTTCTGCCCAAGCAAGTCTGAACTTGCCAGGGATTTAGTCTGTTGACATGATACTATTAAGAACTGAAACTTATTCAAGTTAAGTTGACCAACTCTTTCCAAAACAGAGAGCCATGTGTTGGTTTCTGAAATTTAATAGAAAGGGATAATTACCCTCTCGCTTAGATTGTCTATTTAAAATTGCCTACTCTTTCTTAACACAGATCTTTATTACTGGTATCACATTATAGGGTTTGACTGTTCTTTTACCAGTCAGATTTTCTGAATATGTGAAACATTTTGGATCAGATCCAAAATGACCAAATTACTTGTTGAGTTCCAAATCTTGTCTTGATATAAAAGGCTAAAGCAGATGAAAACCACTAAGCTCTCTTCTGCTGCAAATGATTTAACTTTCTTTTTTTTTTTTTTTTCAACTAGTTCTAAATTATTAAGATCTGTGTATGGAATGTGATTATTCTGTTTCTGATCGGGTACATAGAATTTGTGCCAGTTGTTTCTGTAATTAGATAGTTCTTATTAGATTGAACTAATTCAATCATTTGCCATACTTGCACACAAAAATCCATGTGACCTTGAATAACCTCAAAACACATCCACCAGCATAAGCACATTACTGTATGTAGGAGATACAAGGCTGCTATACCAAGCTTTGCAAAAAGAGCAGATAAAGAATACTAAGGTTTAAAAACACTGTCTTTGCTACTCACCCCTGAGCATAGAAACAAACCTTCTCTTCTTGAAGTTGATTAAAGCAATTTTATGGCTATTCTAAACAGCATTGGTTAGTAGTTCCCTGAATATGTGTTTAAAATAGGGCTATCTCCAATACATAAATATGCTAGATAAATTCTGTGTGTCTCTTTTGAGGGTTAAGAAAGAGGAAGAGCATACAGGAGTTAACTCTTACAATTCCTGGCTTCTAAGGACTTCTTAATAGAGAGTGAGAGATGGTGTACTTGCTAAATCTACCAAAAGTAAGGTAGGTTTACATCAGTAAAAACCAACAAGCTGCTTTCTAGTGGATCTGAAAATCAGGTCATAGTAATTTGAGCAAAGCTTATGGCTAAAATTAATGATAAGAAAATGACAACTTTATACCTAACCATGCTGTGCAAAAATCTGGGGCAAGTCTGTCATGTGAACTGAAATAGTTCAACAGGTAATACACTATTTAGTTCTTCCTCCCCTTGTACTTTTTTAGATGTGTTTTGTGGGCTCGGAGTTCAGAAAAAAATCTGCTTTTTTCAGTCCACATCTAAAGCTCATACAAATTAGTGGGATTGGTTTGAATTAGATATGCTCTATCTTGCTTCACACATTTGTGCATTGAGTAGCTTTAAATCCTCTTGTTGATCATGCTGACCACAACATTCTGAATATTTCTAGAAATTTTATTCTAGAGTAGGCTTATACTAGGAATACTGGACTGAGTATTTAAGATAGTGCAAAATATAAAAGACATCTGTGTGATATATTTGTTTTATCTGATTCCAGATTCAGAAAGTGTAAAGAATAGACAAATTCAATGTAGGCATAACTTCTTTTAAATGAAAGGAACAAACATAAACTAGAAAAAAAAAATGTGGAAAAATACACTTGTACAGCAAACCACAGCAACATCTCCAGCTAAAGCAGAGATCATCATCACAGATAATCACCTCAGCATGAGCTCTCAAGTACTGTGTTGAAGCTAAAAAATCTAATGCAATTTTTGGATGCATAAATACTGACATCCAGCCAATTAGGGAAATAACCTTTCCTCTGCACAGAGATAGTGAGATCTTTATCAGAATATTGTAGCCAGTACTAGTGTCTGAAAAATTCTGGGAATCTTCATGAAAGTTTCAAAGAGAGTCACAATTTTTTTTTTCAGAGACATGAGGAGCTCATTTAACTCAGTCAACCATAAATAAATAAATAAATAAATAAATAAATAAATAAATAAATAAATAAAGACTGAGAGAAGAAAAAGCTGATCATCTGTATGTAAAGTACCTAGCTGTGGAAGAATGATCAAGGAAGAATGGGCAAGGGATTATTTTGTAGACAAATGAATAACAGGAACTCCTGAAATCCCACTATTCACAGGGGTGAGAGAAGCCCTGCCAGAAGCAACGGTGTCTCCCCAGATGGGTGTGAAGCTTTGGCTGTAGCTGCATCCCAGAAGGTGTTTCCAACATACAGGTAGGATGGAAGCCTGAGTCCCAGATCTAACTTAGGATTTAATTTTGATTTTCCGCCTCTTATAGGCCAAGATCTAACCATTAGACTAGTGAGTATCACGGGATTAGTCTTGTCTCTCCCTTCAGCAATAAAGTTTAGGTGTCAAAAATTAATAGGAAATTCCCAAATTATTCATAGCACTGAGCAGCAGGATCCTGCTTTATTTGGTCTTGTCAGCCAAATAGATCCATATTTGCCTTCTGGTCAACTCAGACGGTTTCTGAGGACACATTTCATGGACACTTAACTTTCCCCAGTGTTTCTAGGATGACCCAAGTAGGTGTGCAGACTCTTAAAGAAGAAGTTAAAATAAACTCTACAGCTGTGAAGATCTAGCCCATGTTTCCTAGTTACCATCCAGGTATATGAATAAGATCACTTAACACAAAGGTCAGAGAAAGAAAATAAGTCTTGTGTCTCTACACTACCAGTACTTCAGAGCAACAGTTCTATTTTACATCCCAACTGTATACAGCACCTAACATGGTGAGGCAATAGTCTCAGATAGAAACTACCCAACAGCTTTCTTTATATATATATATAACGCATCTTATAAATATGATGCAAATGCATCTTGAAAATATGGTTTTATCAAATGACTATGAAAGTTGTGGGTATTTAAAGCTATATTGCAATATTTAGCATGTGTATCGATTTTGATAATCACAATATATAGTAACACTGTTTCACCATAGATAGGACAAAGTGATTTTCCTATTACTTTTGTTAAATGTGGTACACATATATACTAACTTTTATTCGAACGTGAATTTATGTAGTTTTCCATAACAAACTGGAGATAGTCTTTGTGTTCACAAATGGCCAGGAGAAGCTTACTTTTATACTCCTCCACTTATCGGAAAGCTTATTTTCGTATATACATTAATCACATTAGGTATGTGATAATTCATTCTCCAGTGCTATAATGAATTTCTGGGAAACCTGCGAGTAGACAATATGCCAAACCGAAATTAAACCAATGGGCAGACCTAAAGGAAAAAAAATTATAATAATAATAAAAAGAACAAAAACACTACAAATCACCATCTTATGTTCTTGACAGAACCACAGGGAGATTTATATCCATGGCTATTCAGAGATGAACTATTGTTGGCTGCCAGTCAATCTCATAGTGATCTTGTTTACTCTACAGGAGATGTTTGGTAGCATGGTTGTGCTCTATGGTAAATCCTGCACTGTGTGGTGCCTGGTAGCTTATAGCATGGCATGAAGCAAAGGTATCTCCCCATCTCCCTCTCACTCTGTCACTCAGTAATGCAAGCTGGTGTAATATGTTACCTAATACATAAGGGTGCAACCACATGACTGAACAGCACTGCTACCCATTTCCTTCTCAACATCACTATTCAATATACCCCCAAAGTTTACTAGCCTAATTATATCCCTTGTATGAGATCTCCTGCGCACTTCCCTAGGCAACTTGAATAAGTAAATAGATATAACATGCAGCATATAGAAATAAAATTACAGGAATGAATCTGTATCCCTGTTAGTGACCTTGCAGCCCCATAAATATCCTGGCAAGTTTATCAGAATATAATCTCGGTATAAAGAAATTGTATTTGTTTACAAATATAATGAAACAACTTGAATTCAACAGATCAGCTAGCCTTTTTCCCGGTTTTGTTTCTTACATATACCTCTTCTTTCTCCCTGTTAATTTACTGTATTTCTTTCATGATTTCATTTGGGTATAGCTAAGCAGAGTTAAAAGGAAACCACAATAAACAATGCATGGTGGTACAGGGAAAAATGGTATTACAAAAGAATTCAACCACAGTTCTCATGAGTGAAAGATAAACTGCTTAGATAATGACAAATCAATGTTAGAAAGATAAGAATATACCACTTGAATCTTCTAATTTCCTCCTAGAACATTATGATCTATTATATTAGCACTTTTTGCCACTGTAAGGAGGTGTGAGGTAAAATGTTGAAAAAGTGCATGATATACACTGTACAATAATTAAGATGACACATTGCAGCTAAGGAAAGATTAAAAGGCACATTTTAGTTACAGCTGGTCTGATATTGTCCTAAAAGACGCTAAAATCGGCTTTTTGCTTGTTGCTAGTTCTTTTGTACTAGAGAATGCAATTTTCCATCAATATTCACTGATGCATTTGCCATTAGCTTGTGAAGATATGAGTAAATCCCAACTCTCAGAGCAACGGTGTTCATATAAAGCACAATAACTCAGTCTGGAAATCTTGTTAGAGAGGAATATGTGTCAGCCATTTACTGATCTGAAAGGGCAGAAACAGAATTAACAATGAAATAAGGGGAAAAAGAAGGCCAAAAAAAAAAAAGGAAAAAAAAAAAAAGTTTCCTACAATGGGGCAATACCATATGATCAGTGATTATAAACAGAGAAAAAAAATGTTTGTGAATAACTTCATTATATTGTTTTACTGCTATTTCTTCCAGCACTTTTGAGTTAATGGTCTGTCTAGCACTTACTGGTAAAGGTTTATCTCTTCATTCCTTCTCAATAAAAACATTTAGTAACATAAAGTAGAAGCCTAATCACCCCAGGTTCCTCCACAGTCAAAAAAGGTCATTTCCAGAACCTAATTCAGACTGTAAATGGGGATCATCACCCATCACTGTAAGTGATTATTCCTCTCCACTGATTATGGGACTGAACAGTCAAATAAAAATTAAGGCACATGATTCAAGTCCTGAGCTCTATAAGCCATAGTTCGTCAGGTTTTCCTGTGTCATTGCAGTAGTAATAAATGGAAACCCCGGTCGAGGAAAAACCCTGAAGTGAAACCATTTTACCACTAATATCTGATATTGAAAGTATTAATATCTGATGCTACTGAGGAATGCCATTAGCTTGAGGAAGTAGGAAAAAAGTAAGACAAGAAGAAAGATAACAATGAAACACTGTGAATGCCCTTTTGTAGCAACTAAATAATACTAATATGTGGTGGCCCTGGCACATTTTATTTTAAAGAAGTTCAAAGTACGTTACAGATTTTAGTTAATTTTTCATCTTACCCCTATAAATTAAGCAACTTTTCTATTAAAGCCTGTGCTAAATCTATATGAAAAGACAGGGAATTTCCATCACTTCCGTCTTTTTCCATCCATTCAGCCTTCCTTCATCAGAACACATTTGGGTTTCCTTTTTCTTATTGATCTATTAAGAGTTCTCTAGGACTCTTAAGTTGGCAGTGGGTACTGGAGTTGCCATAGCATCTCTCTGTCTGCCTTGCTGTATGATGGGGAAATATGACAAGATAAGATTCCCTTCTTACTTTAAGTGCCACATCACACAATCCACTAGCAAAATGTTCCAAACCTCATTTTAGGAGACATTAGAAAGCTAGGGAATGCTACATTTAAAAGTGTCTTTGAGGATTGCTTTACTACAGTAAAAAATGATTATGGAACTGATGAAAGCAAATATATATCATTCAGTATGGAATGACCATTCCATCTCCATTGGCCTGGATGACTTTTTTATGCCATAATGACAGAATTAATAAATAGCTGTTTATATAGCTTATGTTGTCTTGCCTCATTCCCCACAGACCTATCATAAAGCATTGTGTCAACAATCTAAGACATTGGGGAAACAATCTTAAGAAATCAATGAATCAGAATTAAGAAGCAATTGGGAAGACAGTTAAAAATATATATATTTTTGTCTATAATGCATGCTCCACCCTTGAGAAGTAATTTAATCAGAGCTGTGGACCAAACTTGTTCTCTGCCTCCACAGCTGGCAAAGGTACTGAGTGTTGTTTCTCTCCAAAAGCACAGAGATCTCTTTTTAGGCAGAGATTAATTTATTTAGCCCCTCCATCCTGACAGGTATAGCAGGTTTTGTGGTCCAGATGTAAAAGCAATGCAAGCACTGCAACTCCAAGTGCTAAGTATTAGCTAACTTTTAGGCAGCTGTCTGGTTGTCTGGTGGGATCTATTATTCCATCTTGGGACCTGTGTGCATACACAATCTTTAGGGAAAATTAGATAGTGCAAAATGCAACCCATCCAAACTTAGAGCCCTGTTTTGGGTATGGACCGCCAAGTCCAGGAGTCTTCTTGATAGAAATGACAATGTTAAGTCTTGAGTTCCAAACTCATCACCTTTACAGCTGTGCTTGCCTTATTCTGACTCAGACCTTTGTATATTTCCATATTATCTTCCAGTGCCACGTAACAGCTATGCTCATTTCATCCTGTGCAGAACCTCTTAAAAGATCCTCAGCTAGATAGCAAGAACCTCTATAGGCTCTAGCCTTCCCCCAGATTAGACAGTCATGGCATTTTTAATTGTTCTTGTTGTGTATAAATTGTTTTAAATAGTTAAATAATTTAAAAGCAAACTACAGCCTAAAATGCTGAAAAGACACTAACACATTTAAATTCTGGTTGTTTCTACCCACATGAGCAAGCACAACAGTATTTGGACTGTATCAGCAGAGGTATGTACACTGGCAAGGCAGAAATGAGTCAGGGATTGCCCTGTTGTAAAAATGAGTCAGGGATTGCCCTGTTGTACCAAGCAGATTTTAAGCAGACCACAAAGATGCCGTAACATGCAAGCTAAAACAATTCTATCGCTTGTGGAGATCAAGGCCTTCACTTACATGCAACTCAATGTGCCTAATTGAACCAAGCTCTCATGTCCTGTGTACCCTGTTCAGAGGAAACAGGCAGTTAACTGAAGGTCAGAACTCTCATATAACTGTCTCAGTTAAAAAAAAAAAAAAAAAAAAGAGAGAGAGAGAGAGAAGATAAAATCACAATCAAGCTGCTAGTTATTTAAGATAGGAAACTATGAGGACTATTGTAGGCCACATTTAGGTCATCAGAGGAAGTATTCAAGGAGCACATTCAGTACCTGAAAGATCAAATGTTAACCCTACACATTACTGATTCAAATCATAGCAGAGAAACTTCTTTTCATTTCTATTTTTGCTTACAGTTTTTGCTTCCTTTTTAGACAGATGATACCCTTCATCCTTAAATCAGTCTGATACTATACTTTGCCATTTTTCTCTGGGTGCAGTTGAGTGTTTAATGTTAGACAATGTTTTCTTTAGTATGTCCAAAATAATCTAAACCAACATTATTAGCAAAGATAAGTATATAGGGTTCTACTCATTAATTTATAGTGTATGAGATTGTACAGATTTAGAAGTGTTAAAGAAGTGTTAGTTTTATTTTGTTTTCCTAGCCTTCATAAGGTAGTACAGAAACGGAAACAAGCACAGGTGAATAAAGTAGAAACTCAGTACCTGGAGCAGCAATAAAAATAAATAGGTGTGGTTAGAAAAAGGGTCCTACCTGAATCTTCCACATAGCCTATTTTTCTGGGCAGTGGGACTCATCTCTGGTTGAGATCCAGCTTTCACTTCTTTTCAATCTGACATTGCTTTCCTACTCAGAGACATCTTTCCATGTTTTGATTTCAGATGAAGGAGGGAGAACTGTTTTTTTATCCCAAGCACTTACAAAACGTGAGTTTATGGATTCTGAGTGTGTTGTAGAGGGGAGTTTTTTACAGTTGTTTCAGGCAGGGTAGGTCAAGTTTTAAATAGATACATCATGAAAATTGAAATTTTCATTTATTTATTTATTAATTGTAAACATCCAGTGGTAGAAAACTTTAGAAAAACAGCAAAGAGACTAAGCCATAAATTACTTCACAGTGTCAGTCTCAGTCTCTCTCCCTCTCTGAAACAATTGATACTGTGATGAAAGTTTTCATGAAGGTTCTGAATTTCAACCACTTGTTCTTGGGAACATTTTCACCATGCGAGCAATCAAATGCTGGAACAGGTTTTAGGGTCTCCATCCATAGCAATGTTGCAAACTCGATTGGATATGATCCTTGGGAAAATTTGAACTTAACTTTGAAGTTGGCCCACTTTTACACAGGGTGTTAGATCACATGATCTCTGGGGGTCTCTTTTAGCTTAAATTACTCTGCAAGTCTATGTGACTGAGTGAGATTTGTTACATGAGCTAGGGACCAGGGAAACTAAAAGAATAGTAATGTTTCCTGAGCCTGGAATCTCTCTGTATTTATAAACTGAAGTTCACAGAGTCTAGCTTACCTGGAGGAGTATTTGCTGCACCAGATAAGAATGACTGTATATTATTTTAGAAAATTCAAGAGTACATCCTGTGTTTGCCATTTAATTCTGAAATTTCATGGGATTCTGACATTTAGGAGCAGACAAGTGAAGAAATCTGAAGGATATGTTTTGATAAAACTGAGAAAGCAATACGAGCTTCTGCCATCCTTCACACTGAAATTTAAGAGATTTATGAGTCATAAGTAGTTTTCCATAACTTATTCCTTTAAACAACAAAAGAATCTCCTTAGGAAGTTGTGCAATGAGAATATAATTCATGGTTTCAAAATAATAGTGGGCTAATTAGTACAAAAAGTGTTCCTACTTTCAATTAACATCATTCTAAACCACATCCATGCTAGAAATAGCACAAAAAACATACAACAGATTTATCTCAGTGGAATTACATCAGACATAATAAGTTTACCTAGATTAAATGAATGATAAATGTCAAGATGATGTATGGTATTATTGATGTAATAAAAAGAACTCTAGCCACTATAAATAAGACATTTTGAACAAAGACTTGATAGACTGATAATTTCGGGGATTATCAAAGGAAGGACCTTCTTTCTGGTATGAACACCACACAAAAAGATTTGTTTATAATTTTTATATTTTCCACGAACCTTGTTGCTGTTATTTACAATGAGTATTATTTTAGAAATTTCTAAAAAAACAAACAAACAAACAAAAAAACATAAGGATAACAGGTTTGATAGAGTTCAAGATTCAATTCACGATTGATAGAGTTATAATTAAATTAACATACTCAGCTTAACTGCTGGCCCAGTAAATGCTGCTCTAAAGAGGAAAGTTAGAACATTATGACAAAGTTTATAAGCCATCAGTGATCTCAGAGGAAGGGCGTTTCTTCCATTTGTTAACTTAAACAAAAACAACTGAAGACTATATACTGGTCTTGGAGTAGAACAAAACAGACTGTTTCACAAAGTACCCTCCAAATATATTAGCCCAGAATATCTTCTCTGTGAACCTGACACCCCCATTCAATGTTGGTATACTCTAGAGAAGTTGGCTTTCTCCAAAAAATAAAAGACCTGTAGCTCAAATAGATCTGAAAGTTTATCAAATACAAAACCAATTCAGGCATTTTGCTTCTGGACAGACTCTATCCCCTCACAGCTCCATCCTGTCAATTGACCCACTTACTTGCTTCCAAGGAGCCCCACAGAAAATAAATAAATAAATTAAAAGTTAAAAAAACATTGGTTGAACTAGAAACCAGAAGGCACAAGTTCAAATTATGTTTGGCTACAGACTTTCTATGTGATTACAGACTAGTCAATCTCACAGTGCTTTAGCAAGGATAAAATACAGATTCTTCACAACCTTTACTATATTTTATTGAGATGTAAACCAAATTAGTATCTTGAGGCCTTTTTACTGTCATGTTTCATGATGGCAACAGGAGATGAAAAGGATGTGATCTCCCCTTCCCTGTGAGCATGTGTAGCTTATTGTATTAGGTTTAAGTGGCAAGGTTCTGGTAGCAGGGGTCCGCGGGGTAGAGCTCTCCATTTTAGGTAAGGGCAAGTTTCAGCCAGCTCCAGCGGGACCCACCACTGGCCAGAGCCGAGACAATAAACAGTGCTGTTTGTGTCTCTGTGAGAGCAGGTATAAAAATCAGAGATAAACAAACAGACAAACAAAAAACCTGCTGGGCAACTACAGCTGGGAGAGTGAGGAGTGAGAAGCAGCCCTGCAGCCCCCCAGGTCAGTGCAGAAGAAGGGCAGGAGGTGCTTCAGGCAGGCAGCACCAGTTCCCCTGCAGCCTGTGGAGAGGCCCCTGGTGGAGCAGGCTGTCCCCCTGCAGCCCATGGGTCCCACATGGAGCAGATCTCCACGCTGCAGCCCATGGAGGAGCCCCCAGTGGAGCAGGTGGATGTGGCCTGGAGGAGGCTGTGGACCATGGAGAGTCCCCGCAGGAGCAGGCACCGGGCAGGAGCTGCAGCCCGTGGAAAGGAGGCCATGGTGGAAGAGGTCTTCTGGTAGGAGCTGCTGCCTGTGGGGTCCTGTGTTGGAGCAGTTTGCTCCTGAAGGGCTGCACCCTATGGTATAGACCCATTTTTGGAGCAGTTATTGAGGAGCTGCTGCCTATGGGCAGCCCCTGCAGGCTCAGTTCGGGAAGGACAGCATCCCATGGGAGGGAGCCTGCGTGGAGCAGGGTCAGAGAGTTACTGTGAATGAGCAGTGGAGACAAAGTGTTAGGGACTGACCACAGCACCCATTCCCTGTTCCCCTGTGCTGTTTAGAGGGAGGAGGTGGAAGAGAGTGGATGGGGGGAAGGTGTTTTTAGTTTATGTCCTTTGTTTCTCAGTCCTCTAGTTTGTTAGTAATAGCTAATACATTTCTTTAATCTCCTGACACTGAGTCTGTTTTACCCATCATGATAACTGTTGAGTGATCTTCCTGTCCTCATCTCAGGCCCTTTAGCCCCTTCCATCGTATTTTCTTCCCCTTTCCCTACGAGGAGGGGAAATGAGAGAGCGGTTGTGATAGACCTGAGCTGCACAGCTGAATAAAACCATCAAACTTATTTATCTCTCCAGCCTTCTCCATCTATCTTCCCTACTCTGCACTAAATTCTGGACACCCACTGCAGTTTTCTGACAATCCTGAGAGCAGAAGTGCATGTTGCTATTATCTACAAACCATACACATAGCTTTCCTGCCCCCCACCCCCCCCCCCCCACCCCAGTTCCTTTCAGAAAAAAAGTTTTACACTGAAGGTTTTCTTCATTTGCAAATTCAGGCAGGTCAATCTGAGCCAGTGGCTCTTGCTACATGTAATTATCAAGGGCAAAAAATTATGTTCAGCTAGGCAGCTCTTTCTCATGTTTCTTTCATAACCATGTCTTACAGGATTTTAACTGTCCTGGAAAAGAACAATTTTAAAAGTGATTAAAGTGAATAGAAAATGTATCACATTCTGCCCAAAAAATGGCAGGACAACTCCTGAAGTTTACTAACTAGCAGTTTGACATTTCTGTTTTTATGATCTAACAACGAAGGAAGGAAGAACTGTCTGCTAGTAGTTATGGATGTCCAGTTCAAAAAGATCTTTGCTCTCACAGGACATACTTTTTGAAAATCAGTTCTCTATAAGGAATCTTAAAATGAACACCCACTGTTGAAACAATCAAAAAGGATATAATCCAAAAATCCACCCCTGTCCTCTGGAACCACTGAGGTCCACATGTTCATCAGCTGTGTAGCAATGTTCTCATTATGAATAAAAGTGTTCAGTGGGCTTTTCCTGCCTCCTACACAGATTTCTATGTCTGCAAAGACAGACAGAACAGAAGGGCTGAAGAGCAAGAGAGTGCCAAGATCATAAACAAATTATGTAAGAATAGAAGAGACAGAATTCTTCTTCCCTTCCCTTCCCTTCCCTTCCCTTCCCTTCCCTTCCCTTCCCTTCCCTTCCCTTCCCTTCCCTTCCCTTCCCTTCCCTTCCCTTCCCTTCCCTTCCCTTCCCTTCCCTTCCCTTCCCTTCCCTTCCCTTCCCTCCCCTCCCCTTCCCTTCCCTCCCCTCCCCTCCCCTCCCCTCCCCTCCCCTCCCCTCCCCTCCCCTCCCCTCCCCTCCCCTCCCCTCCCCAACCCCTCCGGTCCCCTTCCCTTTCTCCTCTTTGTAATCTTAGCATGGTATGAAATTTTATGTTTACTTATTTGGTCCTTTGAAATAGACATGCTCCTTCAAGACAACAGAAGCGATCAAAATGATAACAGCAGGGAGAAACAGATAACACTGCAGCTGGCTTATGCATGCATATACTTATGGCTGGGCTAGACTATTTTCCCCAGTGACTGTTATTCCCAAAGTTGCTTCCTGAACAACTGAAAGAACAGGCTGGATTATTCTAGAAAAAAAAGATAATTGGCAGACTACAGCAGAGCAATGTATTCTGAATATTTTATCCCATGATTTCTTTAATCAATTGATAGAATCTTGTTCATCCCTCCATTTTTACATGCCAAAAAAGGACAAATTTAAATCAGAAAATGTTATTTATTTTCCTTTGATGTAGTTGAAGAGATTAGAGTTTTGAAAAGTGTTCTGGAATGGCTAATAACACAGTCTTTAAATATAACATAATAAAACAGCAATAAGTATTTTTTGTTTAGAATATCCTGACTTAAGTATTTAGATTGGTCACTGGCCCTTTTACTTTGTGATTTTGAGGTACTAAAGAGTTTAAGTTTTAATTTCTATTAAAGGAACAGTTCCTGTGGTAGTAGTTTCCATTATGAGTACACGTAGCTAATACTTTTGAAGACTATCATCAGTTTCAAGTCTTAGAAGTTTTATTTTTATTTTACAGTTTTATTATTTTGTTAGTGATCTAATGGGACCTGCTGTGAGAAGTGAGTTGTGAGAAGTAGTTTCAAAGGTACTCAAAGCTGTGGAAATTTAGTATAGGACCAATGACAGTGACCTTACACAGTGATTTTGGTGCATATCTGAACAGAAGCTGCCCATAAAAGAAAAGTATGCATACTGTCTTTCATTTACAACTTACATGTATTTTAGGTTCTAGAAGTGGGTAGTAATAGTTAAAGTGTTTTTTGTGTTGTGTGCTTTTAACTGTAAAATGTACATTAAAATGTAAATATACATAAATACACATGCAATGTGTGCCTGTATAGACAGATATAAACACTACACATTTTAGGCTAAAAATTGTATTGGTGCCAATAAGGCATTTAAGTTGGAAAATGATACACTCTGGGTTGAGTTAAAACTTAAACATGCACAGATTTAAAACCACAGAGGTCACTTTTGACAATGAGAAAATAGCATCATGGGTTAGCTGGAAGTCCTCATCCCTTCAGTCAGAACTGGACACAGTAAACCCACAGAATTAATATAATCTTTCTTCTATGGATGCACAACCACATCCAGTGATGATTATGAAATCTTATTAAGGACTCATAATGAACTGTTTTGTGTTTTTAAAAAATGTCAAACCAAATCAATATCTCAGCTAGAATAAAGCTATTTCTAGTCCTTAGCTAGTCCACACAAGCTCCTTCCTTGTCCCCCCAAAAGAGAAAGCTGACTCATATCTTTCTGCAGAGTTATAGCTCCTTAAGTGCCCTATTGTCCAAGCTAGATGTTGTTGACCAAGAAGCTTCCTTCCTCAGTTTCTTGGTCTTCTGTCAAGCTTCTTGAAAGGTTTTCAAATAAAAACCAGAAGAGGCATCTCCTGAGCAGGGATTTTTTCCAACTGATAAACCAGTTCAGTTGAGTTGACAGCAAATTCAGCATATTAGAAGCAAAGATGCAGCACTGAATAGAGGAAAATGAGTAGATATGTGCATCGGGTAGAACAGAGAGCTATTATCCTGATCATAAGTTTTGATAAAGTATTTCTACCTCAGTTTAACTGCTGCTCATTGCTAGAAACAAATAATACTCTATCCAGCACACCCCACAAACTCTCACAAGCAGTGTGCATTTATGTTTGCTTAATGCTAGTTAAAAAGCAGCACATAGCACACCTGTTTTGCTTGATATCAAATCACAGAAAGCATGATGAGAACATAATGAGTAACAGCCAAAAAGAACGAGGAGTTCTTCAGATTGTCCTAGACATATGCCTCAAACAGTAAAATACATTGCCATGCCATGCCAAAAGACTTGTACAATTTACATCTGAATTAAAAAGCATCACAGACTTTTTATTCTTTTAATGAAAGTCTGTGTGTTTATGTGGAGACAAAAGATGAGAGAAGATGGAGGAGCAGAACTATAATATACCACCAGATTAAGAACTGGGAGCATAACCATAAGAAAAAAAAACGGATACAGATATGGACATGCTTTTCTCCAGTTCTGTTAAAGGCATTTGAAGCTGTGAGCAAATAAACTGTCTGCTGTTGGATTCTTGCTATAAGGCAAGTGGAATTTTGTATATCTTCTGTAAATAAACTAAAGCACATATATCACCAGTTTCTTGTCCTAGCTACAGGACAAGAAATTTGTCTGCCAAATTTTGGATGATCGCTTGGGTGAGCAAAAAATTTAAATGAAAAAAAAAATAAAACACAAAAGCCTGATGTGCCCTCTCAGAAGGGTTAGAACATTGTTTGTGTAGGTTGTACTTTGTTTCTGGCCATCTGTATGCATTTTTTATTTTATTTTTTTATTTTTTTGTCACTTATCATAATACACACAAAAATACAAAAAGCACTTTTGACAACAGGCTTAGACAGAAGAACTTCAATGAAGTTTTATGAAATTACTGCAGTAACATCCATGGTTATTAAATAGGGTACAGTATTAGAGTATTTGACCTTTAAATACTGAATATAAAGAGACATATATTCACAACAGCTTAGAATGAATAGCAGTTATTTGCTGGAACTATTAAACTAGCACTATTTTTTTTCTCCATTAAACTTTTATTTTATTGAGTTATCTTAACACTTGTATATAAGGCTTTGCACTCCACTTGCTATAAATTCTTGCTAAGTGACTGTGTCAGGGACAATCAGACCCAAGATCATCCATGCAAATGGGGAAAAATAGGGTTTTCACATCAAACCCATCTGTACGTTATTTGATATTGGCAGAATTTGCTTTTACCAGTGTAACTCCTGCTATGTGAAATATTAACTCAGGATAAGTAGTCACTAAGGACACTTGTCTTCTAAAGTATGTTGAAATACATGAAATAGGAACCATTGTGCAAGCTGATACTTTGTTTTGTTTTTGTTTTTATTTTTATTTTTATTTATTTTTTTAATAAGACCACACAAAACAACATTCATTAGATAAGTTCAATTTTTGAGGAGGTAGGTAGGTTAAGAAGATTTTGAGGTAATTCTTTGCTAAAAGAGCCTTCACCACAGTGGTAGGTATCATTGACAAGAATTACCGATGAAGACAGAATTGTTTTTCAAGTATGTCATTTATAATTTTCCTGTAACCCTTTGGAACTAAGGAGGGCAATTCTGGGTGTGGTGTATGATTAACGGAATTTTTTAAAAACTTGTCTCAATCTGGAGTGCTGACAATACATCAGAGATCTCCAGGACTGGTTGAAGGAAATGGTGCTCAAGACTGCATTACTGCATTACAGTTGTTGGGTTCTTATGGATGAGACCTTCTAGTCAGTCAAAAGTTTGCTCACTTTAATTGACATTATAGGCAAGAATCTGTGCTACTTATTACTGTATAAGATAGAAGAGAATTGCTTGCAATCTGATGATCTTCATATATTGATAATATATTGATCTTCATTTTTGAATCATGCAGCAGTAGAACCTCAGATGTTATGACATGTCCTGCACCTTGGGAGATAAGAATACTAAAAGATCTTCCTTACTCAAAAGTCTTTGTCAGGTTGAAACCTGACAAAGGTTGTTCAGGAAGCACTATTTATTTTTAGCAAAATATTAAACTAACTGTGATATCTTAATTACAAAAATTGCAACTGAGAATTAAAGCCAAACAAATATGTTTTTGTTTTACTTTGTCAAGTTCAAGATTTTGTCCTTTTTTCTCTTTTTCTTTTTAAAACATTCACCCTATGGACACAAAAATATTAAAGTCTGTTTCTCCCTTTCCTAACTTTTCCAATTTATAGAATTTATTTATTTTTTCCTTGTGGGACGATGGATGGGAAGTTGTAAAGATTGCACTCTGTTCCTTAAATTTTAGAAACTTGATGAAATTAAAACCTTGTCTTTTAGTGCTCAGGCTGTTTATTTTCTTTTATTAAATTTCTGTAAAATATTCTTGATAAAAAGAATTTTGTATAATTTATGAATGCTGAATTTGCCTTTAATGAGAAGCAATGAAGAAGAGAGTCTGAAAGAGTCTGAAAACGTTTCACATTAAACAATTATTTAGATTAAATTTTGGTATTGGATTTGGTGGTAAAATGAAGTCATGTGAATTATATTACTATGTATATATATATGTATTTATGGAAATGAAAATCCATATTTGAGTCATTTAGGGGAAGTGCATAGCAAACAGCAAAGCTTTTCTGTGTTTTATTTATACAGAACAGAAAGTGAGATAACAAAAGTGAAGATTCTTTTACTAAAGGAGTGTTAAGCTGCTGATCACCAAATCTTCACTGCACTCTTTTCTCAGTTGCTCTCAGTGATTTCTGAGTGTAGCAACATCAAACAACAGTTGTTCTGTCAGCAGATGATTATAATAAATGTTTTTACAGACATGGAAATTTATTTTGACCTCCAATGAAAAGATTTGATTTTCCTTCAGCATTGTTGAATGATTTGATTTGTTTCTCGAAATTCTGAAGGAAGAAAAATGTGTAATTTCATGTAGAAAATTTTAGGCATTGACAATTTTGAGAGTTTTTTTAATTAATTGACCTTTCATCAGCCATCCAATTTGTGTTGTGAGGCGGGGTGTATTTCTTTTATGTCTATATTTATATATATATATAAATAATAAAAAAACATTCTTAATTCCTCTAACTGCATGCAAATACAGAGACAATAATGAAAAACTATAGGTTCCCTCTCTGTTCCCTCTCTAATACACTTTAGATGGCCAATGATTTTCCCAAATTGTGAATGTTTGAGTTAGCTTTCTATAATATTTAGAAGGTGGCAATTGAAAATAAGAGGCATCATTCCCAGCTCAGCTGAAGTACCATAATATAGTGCTGCATCCACTGCCATTTTGTTTAACTATTGTTATATGAAAACACTATCCAATTTTGCCTAGTTTGTAGTAGGATTCTTTTTGCAAGAGATGGGGGTGCCTATTATCTTTCAAGCAGAATTCCAGACCATACTAATGAGATTTTGTTTTAGTTGAATACACATCTTTCTTTGTAAACATCTTTCTTTGTAAAATGCAAATTAAAATTAGTTACAACTTGGGAGATGGCAGCAGGACTTCCCAAGCCTTATGCACAGGGACAAAACATGCAAAAGAAAAAGGCTTGAAGGATACTTGGGAGGAATTTAAATATAACAGGCTTTTTGTCCCCCAACAAGTGATTAGTATAAAGAATATTTCAAAATATTAAATATATAAATATAATAAATAAACAAAAATAAAGAAACAATAAAAATAAATAAATAAATAAATGCACACATAATATAGTAAAGAAATAAATAATATAAAAGGGGGTCTCCCTTTAATGTTATTTAAACACCTCAGTCAGGAAGAACAGACAAATTTTTTATTAATTAATTTTTTTAGCACCCTACCCATTTAGCCAGAGAAAAATATTTTAACCCTTGTAAAGACAGCTATCTAAAATGGCTGTGTATCTTCTGCCATGCAGGGCAAAAGAAAAGATAGTGGGAAATGCAACAGCAGAAAGATTCTCAGGAGTCAAGAGGATGTCCAAGCCACAAATACATTCCAGTAGATCACTAATGAGTGAACATGTCTCATGTCTTACCGCCTGCTATAATCACTCATTTGATTTAAACAACATTTGGTTCCAATGTGTGTTTCATTTCCAGAGGGCGGGCAAAAATCTAGCTGAAAACCATATTTAGTGTTGTCTTTGCTGTTTTGATTAATTTCTAGGCAGGATGACTGTGGTTTGGGTTGCTTTGAGCCCTGGCATGAACAGTTTCCACAGTTTGGCTCACAGTTTACTATGACCAAGCCTTGTGGCAGCTAGATTCTTTGTTCAAACCTGGTTGAAACTCAAAATTTGATCTCCACAGGAAATGCTGACATTTGGGGAGGGGGAAAAAAGGACAAGCTCCAATTAAAATGGAAAACTAATCTTTTTCTGAACTCAGTAGAGGAGATTCCAGGGGGTAAAAATTACTTCAGAAAGAATGACCTGTTGGAGATTTATTCTGAGCAACAACCTGGGTGGCCCCTGGAAAATGGGGACCATGAGATCATCTAATTTCAGAAAATCAAAGATAGTCTGAAACATCCAAAGCATTGAGAAGAAAGCCCAGAATCCCTTGACACAATCAGGGCCTTCTAGCATTTGTAATTGTATGGCAAGAAGACTAAGGAAGTCAAAAGTGAAACTATAATATCTTCTAAGATTCTAATTTAGTAGTGGCAGTGCTGCCCAAAGTTTCCTGACTTATAGCACAAGATGGACCTGAAGCTGCAGATTCTGTATGTTTAGATTGCTAAATGTTCTTCTAGACACATACAGGAATGCAACCCATTTCAGTCACCATGGAAGTTGAGCATGTTAAGATATTTGGTTGCAAAGAAAATATTTGTGAAGACCTTATTTTCAGCCCTGAAATATCAGCCAAAACAGGCTCACTCCATTGTTGATGTAAATTGGCTGCTTTCAAACATATTAAACACCCTATTCAGTAGGATTTGCATTACTCTGCATGACATGTCATTTGAAACTTTTTTGTATTGTAGGAATCAGTCCAGGGAACACATGACATAAATGTACAATTCTTGCCCATGGCTTTAGAAAGAATGAAATTTTTAAAAACAAAGTTTATCTAGAAATTTAGTTTCTCCATTCCAACAGAAGAAAACCACCACTCTTTTCTCCCTCCCAGAAGCACACCCCACACCTCAATTTTTCAAACTTTAATTGAAAATTGCCATTAAATTCTACTTGGGTTGCTGACATCATTTCCAGAGAAGTGACCAAGAAAAATAGGGGAGTTAAGTCAAGGAAAAACTCTTATCCTAAAGCCGTGCAACAACTGAGTTGACTAAGTCTAAAACTGAATTTGTTTACATGCTAGGCTGTGAACAATAGATGAAATGTATAAAAGTTAGAAAAAAATAAATTCTAATCCCAAGGTAGCACACAGTGGATACCAATTACTTTGATTTTAAGATTAATATGGAAATAGATCCACTGAAGAGGAAAAGGTCACTTCTCAAACAAATAGTAATTCCACTGGCTCTATGCCTACAGCAGAAAACTGTCTCCACTTCCATTCAGTTTTCTTTGGTACTTATTCCTCTTTTAGCTATAAAATAACTCCTTGATCAGAAAATAATGAATTGGCATAGCTTCCAATGCTACTGTTTTTTGCATTTGCTGGTGATGTAGTGCATACTGATGAACTTCCTCACCATAGAGTGACTTACAATATTTTCACAGCAACTGAAATTATTTGAGGATATTGTCCTGTTCTTAGCATTGGTACAAAGGTAGCCACATGCTATGAATGCATACCTCCACCTCCAGCTGTCTTCTCTTCCTGAGAAGAAACAAGGCAGAGACTCATTCTCTGGTCATTCTGCCCAGAGAAGAGGAGATTCAGGGGGATTTTATCAACAAATACAAATACCTGAAGAGAGCCAGGCTCTTTTCAGAGGAAAAGAGCGTTGTGACAAGAAGCAATGGGCACAAACTGGAACACAAGAGGTTCTGAAAAACACCGGGGTACCAGGTCACTGGCACAGGTTTCCCAGAAAGGTCATGGAGTCCTCCTTCTTGGAGATCTTCAGAAGCCACCTGGACATGCTCCTTGGCAACCTGCTCTTGGTGGTCCTGCTTGAGCAGGGGGTGACCAGATGACCTCCAGAGGTCCCCACCAACCTCAGCCATTCTCTGATTCTGTGATATAACTCCAAAAGCCATCTTCCTGTTGAGAACAAAGGGACTCTTTCTTCTCTTTATTTTATACAGACATTTGCTGGGCTTACTCTATTGCAAGACTGCTACTCTGCTACAAACCCAAACTAATACATAGAAGCAGTCCTGGAAAATCCTGGAAATAATATTGAGAGGAGTCTTTGTAAGAAAATCAATGTCATTCTTTTTAGGATTCTGTTCTTATCATATTTCGTCTTGTCTGAACTGTAGAGACATGGAAAAACAGTTACAGGTCTTGACTTTCTTTCCCTAGGATAAATTCAGCAAAGTGGATTCATGTTTCAAGTTTTGAAGCCACATTCAATCTTGAAATATCCCTTACACTTTCACAATAGTGCTGTATCCAATCCACTTCTAAATACAATAATGATATGTCCTTGATTATCCCCTCATGAAACAGAGAAATTTATAATTCTACCCATACTGCATAGCTCAGATTAAGTATCTAACTGGTATTTCTGGACTAGAAATAGAAACTGTAATGGTGTTTAGCAGCAATACCTCTTATATTTTGAAGCATTGAACTCTGTGAGGAAGAATCTCTAAAAAACTAAAAAATATATGCATATCTACAGACGTATGCATTCACACACATATATGTATACTCATATATATATACATATATATATATATACAGTATTTATATTGTGTTCCAACATGGAATGAGAAGAGTCTGTAGTGCTTGGCTTAAAAATCCTTCAAACACATGGATCTTATTAAAGTGTACCTCAGTCTAACTGTGGCTAAGCAAACAAAAGTGGTTCCACATGGCTGATAAAAAGCCCGATCAAGAATAGGAAAGAAAAATGTTTCTACTTGTCTAGCTGCCTCCGGAAATCTGCAGATCGAAGACTGAATTATTTTGCCTCTACTGCAGTGTATGTAATCACTGAAGTCTGACCATATCTCCATTCAAATGAGAGGGAAAATGTCTGATGCATTCAGCTAAACAAAGCCCAGTGATTCCACGCTGAAATCTAATGAGAGCCATAGCTATACATGCAGCCCTGAAAGCTTTCCTCAAAGCTTTCCTCCTCTTACATCTTGCAATCTATATTCTTCCCACAATGCTGTGAAAGTAAAGAATTTGGAAGACAAATTGAGAACTATGCTCAGATATCTTTGTTGAGAGGAGTGACTTTTAAGTACCGTAACATTTACGTGTTATTTTATGCTAATTAAAATAAATATAATAAATGTTTTCTATGATCATTCTTATACTTACACAGTACTTATACAGAACAGAACTTGTAAAATAATTTAAACATTCTGCTGGAACATAAAAGGACACCTGTTTGTCAGCAAAAAGTGCACTGTATGACTGCCGAAAACAGCACTCTCATCTCTTGGATGCAGTCCCAGTTGCACACCCAGTGTATCTCCTTTTCTTTCTGATAAAGTATTGCAACACTGCAGCTTACTGCACCATGTATGAGAGAAAATAGCTGATGCCTAATCTGCTGATACAGAAATGCAAACAGCTTCTCACGTCATACCTCTGCTAATATGTGAACAAATATTTCTAAACTTAGGTTGTTATAAATAGGGATTCACAAGGAGAGTTCGATAGAGCCACGTAGTGCAAGTGAGCTTTTAAGAGGTAGAGCAAGCAGTCCTGTGAAATGAGTCCCATGAAATAATGCAAGAAAGGTGGAAATAATACAAGTACTTATCTAAAATTGCACTTCCTGAAAAATGTGACCAATATCAATAGGAATATTTCTGATATTAGACACCCCTCAGCGAGAGTAAAGTAACATGTATGTACTGCTTCGAAAATAATAGAATTGTGATTAACAGTCAAGACAATCTTACAAACAATTGTGGTTTTTTGTTGGTTTGTTTTGCTTTCTTTGTTTTAACTACTGCTAAAGAGGTAGAGGAGAAGGAAGCAAGCAGGGAGATGCACAAAAACTAGGAAGATTGTCTAATAGATCTGTTTAAATTCTCAGTCTCTTCTACTTTTCTTGGTTTTCTCCCATCTCCAACTGTTCCCGATTTCATTTTTCCCCAGAGTTCATTTTTCCCCATCACCAGAGTGCCTTTTCGTATCTACCCTACCAGGCATTGCTTCACTCCTCTTCCTTGGGAGTTTCCGTTCTCCAATATTCAGTACACTTATCCTTGATTTAGCAATTACCTCATCTTGATACAAAAAATCTATAGAAGAAACATAATACAAAGATAATGATGTGAAAAACAGTGTAGAAGCAGATTAATTTTGTTGGCTTTGTTGCTTGTTTTGTTTTTCTGTTGTTTTACAGAAACAGTTTTACACTGTTCTTTCAGTTAGACAGAATCAGGATGGAAAGAGTCAAGGATGGATTATGTATGGATCCTTCCCCGTATGAGGCTTCTGGTACTTGCCCTGGGGAGAAAGCAGAGAGGCAGAACAGGGAAACTGTAAACATGTCCTGGTTTCAGTTGAAATAACTCTCTTCCAAGTGGCTGGTATGTGCTATATTTTGGATTTAGGAGAAAATCAATGATGGTACCGCCAATGTTTTAGTTATTGCAGAGCAGTACTTACACAGAACCAAAGACTTTTCTGCTTCTCGTGCTGCCCTGCCAATGAGGAGGCTTGGGGTGCACAAGGAACTGGGAGGGGACACAGCCAGGATGAATGGATGTCCCATTCCATATGATGTCACACTCAGCAATAGAACTGGAAGGCTGGCCAGGTGAAGACCATTGCTTGGGGTTATGCTCCTGAGGGACTGGCTGGGCATCAGTCAGTGGGTGGTGAGCAATTGCATTGTGCATCACTTGTTTTGTAATATATATATATATATATATATAATATATATATATATATATAAATATATAATATATATATAATAATAATAATCATTATTATTATTTTCCCTTCCTTTTCCTATTAAAGTCCCTTTATTTCAACTCACAAGTTTTTACTTTTTTTTTTTTTTTTTCTGATTCTCTCCTCCATCCTAGTCGGAGGGTGAGGAGTGAGCAAATGGCTGTGTCGTGCTTAGCTTCCTGTGACACAAGATACAGCTCTCTCCTGAAAGTTCTGTAATCCTGCTCAACTAAAACTTATTTTGTTGCCATGCAAAGTATTAGCTCCCTCAGGGCAGCTTAATCAGATATGAAACAACAAATATAAATATCTCTCCCCATAATCCATTCTATAGAGAGTGTATATTATCCTCAAAACATTGCAGGATGAACTAAATGAAGAAGAGATATCTCCACCCCAATGAATTTCATAAGAACTGGTGGTACTCGAGGGATCACAATATTTGTTATACATTGATTATCAAACACTTCATTTCCATTAAAGCATCTTTCATACCAATATGTATAATGAATGTACGTTATGCCATTATAATAATATTGCAGTTTGGAATTTTAATTGAATTTCAAATTTAATAACTAACAACTCTAGAGATCGTTTTATATATATATATATATATATAAATAATATATATATATAAATAATATATATATATATACATATATATCAGGTTTGATAAAGAGGGAAAGCTTAAAAAAAAACCCACACACACAGAAAAAGCTACAAGCTGTCTAGGGGAGAAGACCCTTTAAAGTATAAAGATTTTTTAAGAAAAGTGTTAATTCAAAATTGTTTTTCTGATTGGCCAGAAACAATTACAGAAATTTCCTATCATATTAGATTTTCTGCCACGGAAAAAGAAAATTTTACTGCTGTTTGTGCTGAAGAAAGTAGACAGAACATCATGTTTTTGATTCCCTGTTCAGGTTACAAGGCAGGAGGAAAATCAAAGGATGCTGGGCTTCCTCCAAAAGAACTCCATCTTTTAGCATCATTGTCATCAGTGTTAACATATACTATTTTAAGGGCAAAAGAGAGACAGAACTGAGCATACCCTAGCTTTCTCTCTTAAAGTGAGAATGGAACCAAAGAAATACGGACACAGCTAAACATAACTGATATTCATTACTACTGAGTCCTTAAAGTGCATTCATTTATGAAAAGGCCCTATTAGGTGTCTTTCTTATACTCACCCCTAATTGTTACATGGTTTACCCTTCAGCAAGTCAGAAAGAGTGGGAATTATTAAAGCCTAAAATATTCTAGGATCTTTTGTTTGACAAATCCATTCTGATCACTTCAAAAACAGACAAGCAATGAAATAATGCTGTAAGCTGTAGGAACCAGTGATGCATTCAAGGGCAACATGAATTTTTGAAGACAAGGAGAAGACTAAAATTTATAATGCCTCTTCAGAACACACACACACAAAATACTACAGGTAGGCAATGTACAGAGTGTCATATAACGTACAAAATAAATACTCTGCAGCTTATCTTCATCACACAAAGAAAAGGAATGCCAACATCGGTAATGAAAACCACTTATAGAATACTAAGTTGCCTAGAAACAGATAAATGCATTTAAACTTTCATACTTTGATGAATCTACAGATAATAATGGAAGAGGAGAAATGCAGCTTTCCTATATGTTAATGTACTGAGTCTATGTGGCAAGGATTTGGTAGCAGGGGTCTGCTCTGTGAGCAGAGTCCAGCAGCAGCTGCCCCATGTCAGATCAGAGCCAGCTCCAGACAGCCCCAGAAGAACCTGCAGTTGGCCAGAGCTGAGCCACGGAGAGATGCTGGGTGGGCCTCTGGGTGAGCAGATTGAAGTAAGGGGAAAAAAAGTGCTGTGCAACTGCAGCTGGGAGAGAGGAGTGAGAACATGTGAGAGAAGCAGCCCTGCAGCCCCCCAGGTCAGTGCAGAAGGAGGGCAGGAGGTGCTCCAGGCACACAGCAGCAGTTCCCCTGTGGCCTGTGGAGAGGCCCCTGGTGGAGCAGGCTGTCCCCCTGCAGCCCATGGGTCCCACATGGAGCAGATCTCCACGCTGCAGCCCATGGAGGAGCCCCCAGTGGAGCAGGTGGATGTGGCCTGGAGGAGGCTGTGGCCCATGGAGAGCCCCCACAGGAGCAGGCCCCACGCCGGAGCTGCAGCCCGTGGAGAGGAGCCCATGCAGGAGCAGGGGGTCTGGGGGGAGCTGCTGCCCACCTGTGGGGATCCCGTGCTGGAGCAGTTTGCTCCTGGGGGATGGACCCCGTGGTACGGAGCCATGTGGGAGCAGTTCTTGAAGAGCTGCTGCCTGTGGGCAGTCCCCACAGGATCAGTTCGGGAAGGACGGCATCCCGTGGGAGGGACCCCATGTGGAGTATGGGAAGAGAGTGACCGTGAAGGAGCAGCAGAGACAGAAGTATTAGGGACTGACTGAAATTCCTGTTTTCCATACATTTTCACAGCTCAGGGAGAGGAGATGGAAGAATTGGGGCTTCAGTTGAGCCTTGGAAAAAAAGGGGCAGTGACGGAAAGGTGTTTTTTGTTTAATTTCTCACATGCTACTCCAGTATTAATTGGTAATAAATTAAATCAGTCTTCTCCAAGCTGAGTCTGCTTTGTCTGTGACAGTAATTGGTGAGCAATCTCCCTGTCCTTATCTTGATCTGTGAGCTTTTTTTCATCTTATTTTCTCTCCTATCCTGCTGAGGAGAGTTAATAAAGAGTGTGGCTTGGTGGGCAACTGGCAGCCAGCCAAAGTTTAATTTTGGAGAGATACTGAGCAATTAAAGTAACAGAACAAAAATTAGTATTTGGCTATATTTATAGCAAAAATACTTTGTACTCTCCACCTGATAGAAAAGTTTGTTTATAATAATATCATCAAATACTATCAAATGTTGCCATTATAGGTCTTTGATAAGAATAATCAATTTAAAAAATGACTCAAGCATAGTACTTTTATTTAAAGCATTCGGTCCATGTGTAAGCAACTGCAAAACCTATAAATCACAGTATTTACTTACGACCATTGCAGCTGTACAATAATTTTTAGATCCACTACAAAATCTACATAATTTGTAGATCCAATCATATAGGACAATAATTACCAAGCATCTCAACCAATATTGATGTTATTTACAAAATTCTTGTTCATTAATTTAAATATGAAGAAACAACTACTGGACCTCTGATCTTAGAGTTCTAATGTTACATTAACAAACTTACCAATCAGAAGCGACACTCCATATTTCACAACTGGTGTCTTTGACCAACTTTAACTAGTGTGTTCACTTTCTTTCATAAAATAAGGTTATATACGGTTACATATATATATATATGTCAGCTTGATCCTTAAAGCATCCACTGAATGCTCCAAGCTTCACCAAAACATAAAGAAATGGGACTAGAAGGGACTTGAGCAATTCACCTGACAAAATCGTCTGCTCCCACGTGATCCCTCAGAGATGCTTCTTTCTCATCAGTGATGGAGTTGTCCCAGCTGCTCAGATATTCTTTCACAGATTCAAGGTATGGAGGAAGGGGAACAGACACAAACAGCCAAGTGATGGAAGGGAATGGAATAGCAGAGGCTTGCTTATGGTTAGTGGACATGTAAAGTGTTGTGTAGGAAGGAGGGAGAACATAACTTCAGAAAGAGGTAATAGGCAAAAGTGAGGCTTCAAAACTAACAGAGTAGGATCTGTTTATGTGTTAGCAACACTTAGAGTCACAGCAATGTCAAAAAGAGGGTGTAAATGAAAAGATGATGGACAAAATAATTTCTGATGCTAACATGAATTATTTTTTATGCTCTTGTTATTACAATTTTCACTAAGATGATTCAAAGGGAAATACAAACATAAGACCAACACAAGACCTTGTATTGTATCAATTCAATGTTCAGTTCAATTTTTCTGTTCATGGAAAATTTCTATAGACTTCAAATAAGACTCATATAAAATCCTTCAGGACAATGTCTGCTTGAGAGTAACCTGGGGTTTTACACAGGTATTTGAAAGCTGTAATGAGCACTCTAAACTCAAGATGTGCTAACCTGGAAGGTAAAGTGCAGTTGCCTTCTTCCCCTTCTGTAAGTCTGCATGTGCACCCTTCTCTTACACAGCATTTGGTCACTTTCTGATCTTGCTATGGGATCTGTATATGTGGGGGGAGTACAATACTGAAATTAATTTCATTACGCAGATGTGAAGACAATTCTTCTGAGTAATTTTCTAATTATATGTTTAATTACAAGAATTTAAGTTTCATTTGTAATTCAAGAGTATAAATATGATAGGCCACCTGATGGTGAATCAACTGTGTGCATCAGCTAATAGTGGTTCTGCACTCCAGCAGAACGTACCATAGGATTGAAGGACACAAAATTAGGACCTATTTATAGACACTATTTTGGATGGTAGGATATAGGCCTAAAGGCCATGTGATCAGATGCTGTATTACTCGATGATAATTGGAAGGAGATTAGATAGCTGCACATACTCCATGGACCTAGATAAAAGATCATGCAAATGATGCTCAGGCAGGTCTGAGTGGGCTCAGTGCTCCTGGCATTCCCTTGAGTCTGTGATGAAAAAGCACTGGCAGATGTTTGAGAAGAGCTCCAAACCTGGCTTGCATAATGCTGACAATGAAGAAACTGTGGCTAATTTCTACCCTTCATCATCTCTCACCAAGTTTTATTATATACTTATCAGAGGCTGTGAATTTTCAGGAATAGTTTAAAGTGACAAGGGAGGAGGTGAGGGAGGGGAGTCAAAGAATCTTAACATACAAAAATATTTTTAACTTCCAGGGCTTGATGATCCATAGACTTTGTAGGGTACTACTGAAGTCAAAGATTAATTTATGCCTATTGGAAGTATATAAAGCGTTAGGAGCATACTTGCCTCAGGGCAACAAATAGACTTCACAAACCAAACTAATAGGAAAATAGAGAAGCTTGGGGAGATTTTAGCATACCAATGATCCTGAAAGCTAACAGGTATTTCCCTTTGAGTTTTCAACTTGTCCTCAGGATATTTAGGCATGGATCACCAGTTCAAGGATTAGTGCATATATTTCCTCCTCCCAATGCAAGTCTCATTTGTACAGCTGCTGCTTTGGGAAACATTCAATAATCTTTCATTCTGAAAAGTCATAAGCACTAATGGAAGCCAAGAAGTCCTTTTTGGACATGCACTGCCTCTTTGCTTTGGCTTTCACACATTTGATATGCACATGCAAGACAGAAAAACCTTTGTAGTGAGTTTGTCATGTTCTGAGAGTGAGAAATCACGGAAATAACTGGATGCAATGTTAATGCCTCTTAATTCCCAAGACAAAACACTAACAGGACAGATGCATTCAAAAGAATGAAAGCAGGAAAATCTGGAACTGAAGCAGAGCCTAACATATGGGATTCAATAAACCTGTCTATAGAAAAGAAGGATGTGGAATTTTGCCAGTAGTCAGCTGAAACTGGCTCTGTTCACAGCCTTGAGATGTATATCCCTTCTCCTCTCCAAGCTTTTCTTTCCATTTGATTACTTCTGCTTCCAGTCCAGAAGGCCAATCAAATTCCAAAGGCTCTTCTTTTTTGGGGGGAGGAGTTGCCCACCTAGTAACAGGATGATCTGGAAACCTTGTGAGAATTGTACTTTAACTTGGCAGACACTCATAGTCCAAACACAGTCTAAACTAAAACCTTGAAGTCAGTAGAAAAGCTCCTCATGACTGAAGCCCAGGCCCATAATGCATTTAGAAGTCCCATGCTTGCATACAGCTCCAATGGTATATTTGATCTAGGAAACAATGTGACTTCAGTCAGGCTCCAGCTAGGATGAAGCATGCTGTAGGGATCATGAAGAAATTAAAAGCCAAATTTCTGAGTGTTTTTCCAAGCCAAACAAAGCCGCTGAACTTTCTGGGGTTTTCTTGGCACTTCTTGTGCTACTGGGAATTTGAATGGTGCCTGTCCGAGGATAATCGACTCCCTCTGTATGCTATTGTGATTCTCCAAAAAGGCAGCATTTTTCTCAAACTTTCCAGGCATAGTCACGTTATTACCAGAGGCTGGACAGAGCAGGAAATGGAATGGGAAGTTGTATGAGATCTGAGTTAATGGCCATGAAAAAAACATGCCCCTGGATCGCCTCAACAGGTGATGACCCAGTTACATTAATAATCCGGTACAGGATTTTATTCTCCTTATTTACTCATGGTACTCCCATTTAGACTCGTCTGAGTGATTTAGCTTCAGCAGGAAAGAGGAGATTTAAATCTCTGGTTTCTTCTATGCCTGTTTCAAGAAAGAAATTAACTGTACTGTACAAAAGCAAAAGAACTCCAGTCTTTGGAATCTGACTACACTGAAAATAAAAGCAGCAGTGGCATCGTAGCAGCGAGTTACAAACGGAAGTCACTCTTCACTTTTAAACTTTATACTTCAGTAAGGAAGGTCATGATTCAAGTTCTTGAAGTGGAAAGTTTTGCTTGGTTTAGTTTTGACATTTCAGTAAGTTCACCACCACTGGTACACTCCTGAAAAAAAAACATGGATTATCTCAGGTATTTTTCCAACTATTATTCCAGTCAGTATATGTCATTATTTTGAGTTTGAACACTGTGCTGATTGATGCTCAAGTGAATCAAACTTTTTTTTCCTTTTTTTTTTTTTTTCTCAGTATCAAGCAATTCATTAAAAATCTTATTAATTTTAGGAGTCTTGGATTCCCCTTTTCTCTGCTGTGACCTGAATCAGCCAATTCATAGCAGCTAGTCTGACCATTTTGACTCCGTCCAGATCATATTGTTTGGATGTCTTGGGAAATCTACTTTGGAGAAGAAGAGAAAGACAATTTCCTTACCAGTAAGTGATGCTAATTAAATTTTGCTAATAAAATTCTGCAAAGAATTCTTATTAAGTCAACAAAGGAAAAGTTTCATTGCTGCTTTTGAGTAACAAATGTTCTGAATATATTTTTCAGTCTACAGAAATTCAAACAGTACTTTACCACAGACACATACATTTATTATTAGGCTGCAAGAATTCTCCAAGCTTTCTTAGCTTTCTAGATTTCCTTTTCATGCAAAAGTAAAGAGAGTAAAAACAGTAAAATTAAAACTTCAATAACTGCACAAGATAAGGTATTTCTTATGTACCAAACCAAACACCATTATTATTATTACAGCAATGCAACAGATTGAGTGCTAAATAATTGCTTCTCCTCTAACTGATTTTTATTTTGTATTTATTTTTTAGCAGAGGGCAGGGGGTGTAGATGGGAAGATGCTGATTTAAAATTCGTAACATCCCTATGATAAAAGAATTCCCCAAAGGCAACAGCTGTTTAGAGAAGTGAAAGCATTGCATCTTCGGAGGCCATCCAAGCAAAGTATGTTTTTTTCTTCCGGAGTCTGTCACCTAGACCAACGAGTCTAAAAAAATCACATGCAGTTGCCAAAAAATGCCAAGAACGCACTAAAGGCTGCAGCAGCGTATATTACTAATCACAACCCTTAGTCCTGTCAATGTTGTAAAAGTTGCTGTTATATAAAAACTATGAAGGTTATTTAACCTATGAGGGAAAAAAAAATAATAAATAAATAAAAAAAATAAAAATAAAAATAATATAAAAAGAAAAAAAAAATAGGAATTCATCATTTATAAATGAGAGATCCTACAAACTCTATATGCATTTGTGGCCAAAAGGTAGGGTGCAGGATGCTGGACATAAGACTCCTCCAAGCTGCATAGATACTGAGTGAGAAGCAGGGAGTCAGCTTACAGGTAAAGGCAGGTAAATGAGTGAATGAAAGGTAGAAGCTGCCCAAAGCCTTTGCAAGGGGGAAGAAAGCCCAGAAGCAGGTGGCTGAAGTCAGTAACTAACAGGAACAGCAAGGGCTGGGCTGCCAGCTCCCCAGGCCAGCATCGAAACCAGCCCTGAGGAATTTACCCAACTAAGCAGGGTCATTCTGGGAGCACTGTATCCATTGCACAGCAAATAAATTCTAGCTGAGAACTACTCAGACGCAAAATTATACTTTAAGTTTAGCTACTCTTTAAAAAATAAAAAATAAAAAAATCAGACTTTAGGTCTTGCTGAAGCAAGTTTCTTTCTCCCCCTTCATCTTCTCTAGAATTTCTTCTGGACACTTATTTAGTGTACTGTTTCAACTTATGTATGTCTCCAATAAAGAAAGCAGGTGATATCACAGAGAGTTTATGGGCCAAAATATGGCTTGGGGCACACCAGCTAATGTGAGTGTTAGTGGTGCCATTGCCATATTTTGGGAAATTCAGCTCATAAATACAGTCCTTTTAGGAAACAAGCAGAGGAACATATCAGGGATCTGGGGAAACACCAAAAATACTAACCCGATAAAATTGAAGCCTCATATTTAGGTTTATATTCACTTAACAGTGATGTCTCTGGAGCAAGGACTTAATTCTATACAGATAAGATGTTCTCAATGCCTATCAAAAGTCTCAGCATGCCCATAACCTGACTTCATCCTGCTTGCATTTACACCAACATCATCTTCACTGATGCACTAGCAAAGAGGGACATAGCTTATTTATCCTCTATGCCAGATCCCAGTTAAAACAAGCACTGTTTTTGAGTATTCAGGTAATACATAAAAAATCATATTACTAAGCTCTCTGCCAGGGCCAAGCAAAGGCCATCCTGGGCTGAGAAATCAGTGTCTATAGCAAGCACAGGATGCTGGGGAACCACAGCAGTCTCTGTGACTCTGCCACAAAGGTACATCACCTGGACTCCAGCCTGTGTGGAGCCAGAACTGAAGCCTGAGTGGGTTAAAAGAAAAAAAAAAAAAAAGGTTTCTGCAGGGAGGTGGGGGATGTTCACATTAGTGTGTCAGGGTGTCAGATGAAAGAATTTCTGTAAAGGCTGGTAAAGTCATGAAAAAAAATAGGTTGGAAGAGGCCTCTGGAGGTCACCTAGTCCAACCTCCTGCTCAGAGCAGGGTTGCCTTCAAAGTTAGATCAGGCTGTTTGCACACTAACATCAGAGAGGGAGTGGCTGTCCAGCCTTTGTACTCTGAAATAAAAAAAAATGTCAGGCAATAGTTACATATTCAGCTAAAATACATACTTGAAGTTAAGGTTCTTATTTATTTCCTTTTTAATTTCAAGATTGGTTCACAAAGTATGAGAGAAGTCCACCCTGTGACAGACAGCATGTTGTCTATAGCTTCATCCTTGGTTTCTGCAACTTTTCTTCTGGCAGTGCAGCTAATCAATGAAGTGAGAGGAAAATTGGGAACTGGAACCTGGAACCTAGAGCTGATTTTACCACAGTTCACTGAATGGTCCTAGCAGTCCACTGCAGCTAGAAGCAAGCCCTATCCAAAACACAAACCCCTCTATCCCCCAAGCATCAGCTTGAAGTTCTACCCACCACTCCTCTCCTGTACTTTAAACATTTGCCCTGTCTATAATACAGTGATTTGCTAGCTTACCCTTCACACACAGCACAGGAAGACATGCATTGTAATAGGGAACTGCAGAAGTCTAGCAATGTACAAAAAAGGAAGGAGTTTTATTAAGAAAATATATATATTATTTTTCCCTCTTTAAAAATGTTTAATCAATGTTTAATTCATGTTTAATGCATGTATTTGCATGACAATTTACTTCTGCCTTCTTGAATACCATGGCAAGGTATTGGTAATTAAAACTTACATAATATATCTGCTCAAAATGAGTAATGAACATTGAATGATATTGCGAGTTAAAATTATAAAGGATTGGGTTGAAACTTCATGCCTGCAGCAAAGGTAGGGCACGAATCACACTACCCTGGGAGTGACGCTGTGACTCAGATATACAATTCTCTCCTCAATTCTTCCTTGCTCCTAGCACATAATAGTTCACTCCTGAGCTACTCCAGTTGTAAAATTTGACCCACCCTATAATGGCTCATCTACTGTTTATATAACCCTATGCTTTTTTTGTGGTTTCCAGATATGTTGCAAAGACAGGACAGGAAAGTAAAACCAAGGGCTTCACACACTTTTATATCTGCCTTGAGCAATAGCCTGGGAGTTAACTAGATGAGAGCTGGGCATACATTTTTCAGATGAGGCAAGAAACTCAAACTAAGAGGAGGAAGAAATCTTGTTTAACTACATATTTAACAAGGCAGACAGAAAAAAAAAAAAAAAAAAAAAAAAAGACAAACTGAGCTTCAGAGCACAGGCAAATGAATACAGAAGAACCATGCAGTTGAAAAGTCATGAAATATAAAGCTGTAGGAAACACTATGAAATTACTGAGTTAAATAAATAAATAAATAGCAAAAAACAGCATTGAGCAATTTAAGTGCTTTATAGAAAAAAAAATAAAAATAAAAATGTCCTAGTACCTTACAGAAGGGAAATGTCACTTGAAGGTGATCTCAGGAACAATGCAAGATTTTCAAGCATGTCAGAAAAAAAGTCTATCTTAAATTATTTCACCTGACTTTCAAATTCATGATTCTATCTTTAAAAGGAGGAATAGGAAAGTCTATAAAGGCCGTTTTCTGTGCCATATTCAATTGAACCTTTTCCTCACCCCAAATCCACTTCTCCCACTGCAAATTAATTTGACAGGTTCCTGGCAGGGCTTCAGCAATTTTGCGTTTCTCTGGAATTAGCAAAAATGCTAATTTTGGCAGTTTGCTGCAAGTGCAAGTTTTTTAGCCTGGCTGAAGTTCCAAGGCTATTTGAGATAATATCAAATCAAAGAACAAAGGGGCACCTGTCACGAGCCACGAGTGAAGGAAAGACATAGTGCTTGAGGAATTAAAATGAGATTTCTTGACATCAAATGGCTAACGCCATAGGTGGAGTGCCGTAGGAACAACTGGGGCTGTGAGCTCTAAATCAGAGTGGAGGGGAGGAGGGAAGACGGAGGGAAACGTGGTACATTTCTTTCAAACTGCTTCCAATGAAAGGGTGGGGATGGCCTTAGATAAGCTTCCTGATCCACTTCCACCGAGACACTGGGAACAATGGGGCGGCAGAGCCATTTGCAGGCAAGGGGACGCGTACATCCGACTGCACCCCTTCCTCTTGGATGAGGTTATGGCTGCGCTCATCCGGACACGGGACCGCGTGCTCACAGGGCACCGTGTCCAGAGCTGACAGCAGCTAGGGCATGCACAAAGCATGGGCACAACGTAACACCCTCACCCTCAAATCGCAGCAGTGGGAAGACAATCAAGCAAAAATCAGCAGCATGATATGAACAGCTTTCCCCACCCTCTGCTGAGTCTTACAGTTTTTTAGCACCATTTTGCAGTCCTGCCTGGAATCTTTTCAGGTTATCCCAAACTACAGACTGCTCTAATTTATATAAACAGGTTTATACTGAAAGTAAGGCCAAATCAGGACTTTGTGCTTATATATTTTTTATACTCTCTATATTATATACTTCATATATATCTATATACTTTACATATGCATATATGTTTGTGTGTATATATATATATATATATATATATATATATATTCCTGTCACAAAAGTTAGATCTATAGATCTATAAGGTCCAAGACTGTAAGGTGAAGCTGCTAATGTTTTGTCCTCTAAAGGGCCACCTAGGATTTACATGGGCATACATTGCACTTGTGGCCACCACCTCAGCACAGCACAGCAAGCACAGGTTATTTCAAGATAGCTTAGATATTGTGACCCCAACACAAATTACAAAGAAGGAAGAAGACATCCCCACAAGCTAGACAGGTGTTTATTCTACTTCAAGCTCTGTTTTTGCAGCAAAATTGTCTTGGTGGGACATTTTTAACCCTTGCTGGTAAATAGAATGGATATGTTCAGATATAACTGCAATGATCAAATAGTCCAAGACTTACCTGCTAAGCTGCATAAATATCGTAACAAAAACAAAAAGCTCACAATTTTCTATGTAACAAAAATCTCCTACATATTCTGTAGCTAATATTTCTTAAAGATGCTTATACTTGCTGAGAAAGTTATTACTCTTTCTGTCATTGGTTGAAACTAGAATATTTTCAAATAGAAATTGTGAGGAGAAAGACAAAAATATGATTGCCTTTTCTTCCATTACCTGCTGCTGCTTCTCCAGAGTGCCAGTAATATATGTAGGCTAAAGTCAAATCTAAAGCAAAATGTCACACTAAGCCAAATTTAAACTGACCATTTGTCTAAAAGCATGATATACCAGGGCTTTTCATTAACAGACAACTACTTCATAGGTTGGTCAAATAAAAGCAAAATAAAATATTTATTCTGCCATTAGGAGTGGAAATTTTAAATAGAAACTAAACAAAAACCCTCACCATCTCAAAACACATATACACACAGAATTCTGAAGTTTCCTTTAGAATTTCGTATTTCAGATAACATTCTTAAGTGGAGGCCTCCCATCAAACTCATGGTTATGTTATGGAGATTTCTTGCTGCACAAGGAAAAAGAAAATTAGGGAAGCATGACTACATTATTTTCCTGTTCTTATATACTTGCCTCTCAGTCTCCCAGACCTGACCACAGTCAAGGGAACTGAACCCGGGAACTGACTTGGGTGAACCCATGGTCTGCCCACAGCCATTCTTTTGCTAGGTTAACAGCAGCAGCTCTAAGGGAACTATGACTGCCCTTATAGTACATAAAAATTATATCTAAGTTCCTTCTACTTCAAAGTTTATTTCAGTTCATAATCACCTTAAAACCCCTGTTTCCCACAGTTCCAGAATCCTCTTGGTCTCAGCATGATTTTGGTCTTTGGTTTCAGGCCATCACAGTCGTCTTTCGGTGGCCTTACCCAAACGCAAAGTCTTACACAGAGGATTACATGTTCATATGACCCAACGCTTATATCTATAGTGATTTTAGATAATGCCATGCTTGTAAGAGATATAATCCTCATGTTTTGGGACACATGCCAGGGATTTACTGCCTCATGTTAGAAAGAAAATTTCCTTTGGGCAAGTTACAATAGAGTTGTCCCTTTGCAGGGATTTTGACACTTCCTTCCAAAGCACCAGGAATTAACATCAGAAAGGAAATACTGCAAAATCCTGCTTTTCCAAGGATTAAAAGATAAGCTTGCCAAATGTCTCAAGAGACTGAAATAGAAGATAAAATCCTGCTATATAAAATGGGATGTAATTTTAAGACAGGCAATGCAAAGTCAATACCGCTTTTGCAAAACTGCCAGGCAATTGTGATCTTCAGACTTGCTTGGAAAGGAGCACTAACTCACCTCAGGCAGACAAGCCTAAGGAAATATTGTAGGAATGTCTGTCCATTACTGAGGTTAACTGAATGCTAGTGCTGATATTATTTCTGTAGAAAAGGAAAACAATGACATTCTAACTGTAAATGCAGTCATCTATCTCACCTTGACAAGCTATGTGGAGGTCCTGTGGAAGTCTTTAATGTAATTTCAATTGTGAAGCAAGTTGGAGATGCTCATCTGTGAATTTAGTTTCTATTATATGGCAAATTACATGTTATTATCAAAGTATGACAAGATTCATGTTACAAATCATGCAGTTATGGAGGGGTGAACTAGAATATAAACTGCTGCGGAAATACAAAAGAAATTTTTAGTCTGACAAAGGCTGTAGAGCATTTATTACTGTGTTTGAGTCTACTAGGAAACAGAGTTAACAGAAGTTTTGAAATAATACTTTGGAGTATTTGGGAATTTGGACATCCCTTTTCAAATAAATTTATGAACATTCCAGTAGCAGCTGCAGATTCCAAATGACCAAAGCCACATCCATTAGAACAAGAGATCTGTTTATCAGTAGGTAAACAAGACATTTTAAAACATTTCAAACAAACAAACAAACAAAAAGCCCTCACAGACAACTTCTGTCAGTATTGTGCTGTCAAAACAGAATAATAACATGGAGCCTTGATCCAAAGCAAAGTTTGTTTCTGAGAAGCCCTGTCCACCTGGAGAGAATAATGAGAACACAGCCCACCCCAATTTTAGATGTGAACAGCACCCCTGAGAGAGCTCAGGAACCAATGGCTTGGAATAGAGTTAAGGGTCTATTGATTTTACTATGTAAACCTGTTTCCAAATTCTGTAACCTGTTGTTTGACCTTTATCTTGCTAGAAGAAACCAAGATATTTAACCTTTAGCCTTAACTTGCAATAAGCATGAAGCAACACCCATAGGCTACTCTGTCCCAGGGGAAGAGCAGAAGGAACTAGATTTTATTTTATTTTTTTTTAGTTTGCTCCATTTTCTTGCTGCCAAATTCTCAACAGTGGGAATTTATTGCCATACTACAAGGCTGTACTGGGGACTGGTTGTACAAAATGTCACAGTCATGGAACATAACCCTTTCCACCAAGACATAAGTTTTCCATGTGAATGAAAATAGCTTATCAAGCCTCCTCATCTAACTTGAGGTCTTGTCTTGGCTTCAAATCACATAAGGCAGAGATCTGACATTAAGTCTCCCTGGTCTCAAGGAAGTACTCTAACCACTAGGCTACTGCGGACTAGCCAGTTTTGGAAAGAAACCTCATATATAATCTCAATAAACAATTTGTCAAAACAAACTGCCACAAAAGGTTTCAGTTTCAACTCATAACCATTTTTGAATGAAAACATACTTTGTGGAAAATATCCTAGCCAGCTCTAGTTTCTTTTCAGATCACAGGTAGAGACTAAAATGGGACTGAAAGCATTTCTGAGGAAAAGTCATGTACAGACAGATGGTTGAGCTGTGACCCAGATTCTCTCTACACCAGTGGAAACCCGAAATAACCCTTTGGAGTACAGAAAGATAAAAATGACTGGTACTTCAGCTGTAACAGAACTAGCAGTTAAGAGTCACAGGCTGGGATTTCTGTACTTCACTATTACTTATGCATGTCTCTTACAAACTCTGGAGGAAACATAGCTTCCTACACTACACACAATCTCATTGCAGAGGGCAATGGAGGTAAAAATGCTGATAGGAGGAGTGAGATACTTACCTTACAGATATTCAGCTCTGCCTCCCAATAGCATTTATATACAAAAGAGATATTTAAAATATATGTATATATCTCTTTTTCCACTGAAGATTCATTGATAACTTGAACATAGACAGCTAGCCCCCAGCCTTGTAGGTATGTTGGTTTAATTTAAGAAAGTCAGCGATGGCAAACTGCTATTTATAGAGCCTGATGGTCTGACGAGAAAAAATTTGTTCCAACATGTGGCAGACATGTTGGCATTACCATTGACCTTCAGCCAGCCTGCTGTGAAGCTCAGCACTGGAAAGATGGATTTAACTTTATGAGTGAGAGGAAAGTCTGCATGTTCCTCATATGTATCAAGTCTGCTTCTGCTCAGTGCACTGTGAAAAGCATTACCTAGATTGATAGTAGATTCTTACATTTTAATAGTCATATATCTCTATGTGATTTGGCAGTTTTTGACAATATTGTACTTTCTTTGACTAATTAAGAAAAAAAACACCTCTTGCCAAAAAAACCTCCATTAACTATCTAAACAAAAAGCAAAAAAAAACAAACAAAAACACACAAACATAAAAAACACATGCACAAAATTCTACTCTATTAGCTACTTAATTTAGACTAAGAAAGTCCACAAAAACAATGAAGAACTAGCCCTTTTTCATCATCCCAGCTCCCTTTCAATCTGTCCAAATGATGGTTTTTGCAGCTGAGGATATGGAGGATAAGGAGCACATTTGTTCTGTTCTATCCAAGATACCCTAAACTCTCTTTCTTGCTCCAGTGATTAGCAGTATAATACCTACTTTTCACATATTGGTCCTGCCAGGCGCAGCCCAACAAGCAAATTTATATCATGCCAAGTAGATCAAATTCCTCTTAGAACATTTCTCAAAGGAAGGACAACCACCTCATTTGTTTCTGTTATGCTAAGGCTCTAGCTTCAGTTTCTTTCTCTGTCGTAGGCATAATTCTCTTAACATCAGGCTATCATAGAAGGCTTCATGTTTGTTCAAGAAGAATATGGAAGATGGCTGAGAAGTCAGCTTCTCTCAGGATCTCCATTTGAAGTTCTTTCACCCCAGGTTGAATAGCCAAATATTCACTTCAGCAAAAGAGACTAGGTAGTAATAAAGAGGACTCTAAAATTACCTTTTTATAACAGCTACAGTAGAACTAAGGCTGTGGTTTTGCTCTGCGTTGGACCCTATAAAACATACAAGTGCTGGGAGGGTAATTCAATTCCAAATTCTGGGGGCCGAGTTATCTGCACATGAATGGGTTTCTAAACTTCCTTTACAATTAACAATGTGTTGTGAGAAATTTCACTCACACTAAAGCAGACATCTATCCTGGTCAGCTGAAAAGCCCTTTAAACTCTGCTGTCTACAGTACAATCTGAGACAGTAAACTGATCTCTAGAAAGCCACTGCATCCTGTTCTGCACATCCAGCATTTCAGATGACTGTTCTACTTTTTTCTCACCTTACAGTTAATGAGAAGTTGACACTGCTAGCTCTTCCTTGTGTGTTCATAGAGACTAGTTTGGTACATATCATCAGAGAACACCTACCCAAATAGGTCAGGAAGCAAAATAAGCTACAGACACCCTACGTTGTGGATCTCCAGTCGGTTTCAGTTGCAGTTAACCTTAAAGGTATGAGAATTTGGGGGGAAGTGAGAAACAGGTTAAAATTCTTTGAGTGGAGTTAAGACTACATCTTCTGCAGTTTGAACTGCTAGGAAGAAGAGAGAAGAGGAACAGAGAAGTCAGTTGGCCAGACTGCATAACACAAGGAGTTGATTTGTTCAGCCTGAAGAAGAGAAGGATCCATGGAGAACTTATAGCAACCTTGCAGTACTTAAAGATGGCCTACAGGAAAGCTGGGGAAGGAATATTTGTCAGGGAGTATAGTGATAAGACAAGGGGGAATGGATTTAAACTAAAAAAAGGTACATTTAGATTAGATGTAAGGAAGAAATTTTTCATGATGGAGGTGGCAAGGCACTGGAACAGGTTGCTCAGAGAAGTTGTGGATGCCCCATCCCTTAAACTTCTGGTTTGGATGGGGCCAGGTTGGATGGGGCTTTTGAGGTCTAGTGGAAGATGTCCCTGCCCACAGCATGGTGGGTGGAATTTGATGGTCTTGAATGTCCCTTCCAACCCAAACCATTCTATAATTCTATCATTTTCTTAACCTTCTTCACAGGTTCAGAATTTATAACTACTTATGTCAATCCCCCCAAAACACAGCTATCTACCCCATTGCATCATATACTGTCATATATTATTTCTTTAATCTATGTTGCCATGTAAATATCATCACTTTATTATTATCATGGAGGTGCCTCTGTTCTCATAAAGATTTACTACCCAGGCCAGGTCTTCACAAGTGCTGTTAAATTGTTCTTTTGTAAAAGCTTTAATCTTTTCTTGTGTGTTGAGATGTATGCTTCATATTGGCCCCTATGCAACTGTAATCAGTGCATGGTAAGTGTATACCCTTTTATAGATATGTGGAACAATAGAGATGAGAGATGAGAAATGAGAAATAAGATTACTGTCTTCACAATGTTTCCTAATAATACCAGTTAAAGGGATATTTTCTGCTCAGCTTCACCTTCAAGCTTGCTGGACCTTCAACAGAAAAGACTAAATCTATACCACTTATCACTAACACCTTCAAACTCCTTTAATTCTCTTTGTAGAGGTGGACAGAATAAAGTACTGCCACATTAAAGCTACTGAAAAAGCTCCAACTGACATCGTTTGGAGCCCATACCTTAAATAAGGCCCTTTGGCAATCTTACTAAAATGTAAAGCCCAGTAACAGTATTGCAAATTTTATCCACACAAGCTCAACATAGTAACAGACCAGTTAAAAACAACCTACTGCAAAATTACTCACTTTGGCTGTCTGAACATCAATCAGGGACACATCAAAATGGTTTTAGAAAGCTACCCAGGAGAACACCTGCAATCTGTGGGAAGATGGAACACCTGCTCCACTGTGATTACTGAGAAAGGAAGTCAGCAGCTTTCGGTGTAAAACAACCCTTTCTTCAGATCAAAAGTAAAGCAGAAAGACAGTAAGTTATTTGTGTGGAACTAGCATTAGCATAAAGAGAGAAGAAGCATTCTTGGGACCATTTGTTCTAAAAAATAAATAAATAAATAAAATAAAAAAATTAAAAAAAAATAAAAGAAAAGAAGAAAAGTAGACTTCAAGCATAAAAGTGGTTTAAACATACAAAAAGTCATTTATTCCTTATTTTTACTGTTGATCCTCTGAAAAGCCTTTGTGTGTATGTGTGTTTGTTTTTCTAATAATTCACATAGGAAAAGAATTCTCATGATATTCATACAAACATAAAACACATTTGATCCAGAAGGGATGGGTCCTTTCCCAAGAGCCTTATATTATGTAATCTCTCTTTCCACCTCTAAAATCCAACTACTCAGGTTAAACAGTATATGAAGCCCTGTAGAACAACTTATTTTATCAGGTTTAGCTCATTCAAATCTTCACAGCATAACAGGGTGTATAAGCTTTGTTCAGAGACATTTTCCATTGAAAGAAAATGACAAAGAAGCTAAAAACTGACCAGAGTCTTTATGAGTCAGTGTACGTGTTTAGGGACATAATTTTTTTCTTCCTTAAATCAATATACCTCCGGCCCATACATTTCCCACTTGCTGATTTTTCTGTGAAGTTAATTCTCAAAAAGCTAAATTTCATTTTCCCACCTACAAATTTATGACAAGTTTTCAGAGATCACCTTTCTTCTTTGTGACTGTGTGGACAGTGAATTTTTGTTCAAAGAAAGAACAAAGTTGAGGAACATTATGTCATAGGGAAGGAAGACAAAAATTATACCGAGTAGATCTCTCCTCTCCTCTCCTCTCCTCTCCTCTCCTCTCCTCTCCTCTCCTCTCCTCTCCTCTCCTCTCCTCTCCTCTCCTCTCCTCTCCTCTCCTCTCCTCTCCTCTCCTCTCCTCTCCTCTCCTCTCCTCTCCTCTCCTCTCCTCTCCTCTCCTCTCCTCTCCTCTCCGCTCCTCTCCTCTCCGCTCCTCTCCTCTCCGCTCCTCTCCGCTCCTCTCCGCTCCGCTCCGCTCCTGACAGAACAAGATAGGAGAGGAATCTGTAGCTCTATAAAGAGAACAGTCTAGTCTTTTAACAAGAACTTAAAATTTTCAAATAGAACTGGTATAGAAAAAGAGGGAAATTATGTATAATATCTTTACCATGTGAGAAACAAAATACCCTGAAACTGAGAAAAGTATTCAGAGTAAGTCGTTTAACAGATAAGCCTTTAATTAAAAAGTGGTGATTCCAGATACTTGTGAAAGTGAAGCACTGGCTTTATATTCAGCTTTAACATATGTTACGCAACTTGTCAACTGATACAGATGAAACGTGCTCTTGCTTCATTGGTTATTACAGTCAGGATATTTTTAAACTGTCCTTAATACCTGAATGGCTAATATTTAACTAACTCTTTCATTCTGGGAGGTCTCAGCTATTCCAGAAAAAGCTATAGAAGGCAACCTGCATTTAAACTTTGTCTCTCCTACTTAACATTTAGAACTTCATTTATTTTTTTTACCCAGGTAAATGTATATGTATTTTACCTTCATTTAAAATTACATATATATATAATGTATATCTGAATCATTATTTTATTAGCATAGTTAAGGAAAACAAAATGAAACAAAAACAACAAACAGCCACTAGTACTTTGCCTTCAGGGAAGCATTGCTGGAACTGATCATCCTTAAAAGTTATGGTGTTCTGTATTGCTAATGCTTGCAAAACTTCCGCCATTTTTAGCTTTCCTTTTGGATAACTAACCTTTGGTGCAGATTAGATGTGACAGGATAGAAGTAAAAAAAGGCTAGAATACTTTTTTATAATTACATATATATATATATATATTATTTTTTTTTTTTCACAAAGAGCTTGTTACTATTGCTACTAATTGTGATGTCAATTCACTACTTACCCACAAGATTTAGATGCCTCCTGTAAATTTAGACTTGGCCACCTCCGTTTCTTGAAACTATCATAGCAATGTCTGTGCCAAACAGCACACAAAAGGGTATTGTATAGAGCTGACATCCACCTGCCTTCACTTTGTTGCCTTGTGTGCAAGTATCCCATCTGTGGCTTCGTTGGCTTTTCACAAATGTTCAGAATGAGATACAAACTCATGTTTCTGCAGCTCAAAGCAAAGACTTTAATCTTCCATTCAGGATATACATTGAAAAAAACTCTCTGGGTCCTACAAAGTTATAGGTTCTACTCTCCTTAATAGCACCAGGGAGAATTTTGTGGAGGGTGTTTGAAAGCAGCTGCCTATGCACTGCACACTGCACTCTTGGTAGCTTAGGTGGTGGTCTTACAGGACTGCACATGGTACAGAAAGAGGGACACTTACCCTGGATCAGACCAGAGTGTCCTCTGGCCCAGCATCTGGTACCTCATAGTGGAGGCTCCTTCTTGACCTGCCCATGGCTGCAGCTGAGCTGGTTGGGGCAGCACTGCGAGGAGGAAGTTTTCCAGCCACTGCATAACTCATTTTTGTTGCTTTGCCCTGTGCTGCCCTGGTTGAGCCCTGATGGGCATTATCTACTGGTTCATGAGATGCCTTCAGGATGGTGCTCTGCTCAGGGTTGCCTTCTGGTTTCCTATGAATCAACATTTGGTTCCTTTATCTCAACATTTTTTGCTTTATTGATCTTGACTGTCCATTTGGCCATCTGTAGCTCCAAATCCCTAATGCCCTCCTTTCCAGGGGTAAGAGCAGCCAGCACAAGAGCAGGACTGTGCTCCCTTCTTGCTCTACAGGAAAGCCCTGCTGTGGGCAGCCAGAAAAGGACCAGCAGTGAAAGAAGGAAACACACCAACATGACACCTGCCAGCAGTTCATGTTCTCATTCAAACAATGGTGCTACACCCCATATCATCTTTATATGTGGAATACGGAAATACCCTTTTAATCTGGAGGCATGGATAAGCACAGCTCCTCATGATTTATCAAAAGTAGCCAGGGTCAGTGAAACTCAAACAGTTACTTATCTTTAAGAACACAAATTCCCCGTCAATATCAATGATACTGTCCATGTATTTCAGTTTGGGTGCATGTAGAAATACCACAGTGGGCCTATAATTCTACTCATGACCCAACTTCTCTTTTCAAGAGAGAAAAAGAGAGTTCATAAAGCTGTATTTACCATCAAAGCTAAACAAACCAAACTCCTCTAGATACACACCAACAATGACAGCACATTTGAGACTTCATTTGCACCAAAGAAATAGCAAAAAAAATAAGTTTTCTAAAGTAATCAGCCTTAGTCATAGTAATCTGTTTCTAAGCAGGACTGTAACATGTATACAGTTTTATCAAGAGTGCCAAGAGTGCAATAAATTGTGTCTCGAGTAGAGCACAAGGATTAGAACCACTCTGTGTGTTACAGATTGTAATACTTGTTTCTTCTTACAGCGCAATAAATATTGCATTTCCTAGTCAGGCTAATGCAGGAATATTTAATATAATTATGCCCTACGAACTTATATGGGCAAAATCAGAATACTCTGCTCAGAGTAAAGCATAGGAATACAATATTGTTTTCTTTTCTGTTCATAGGTAAATAAACATACTTAGTAAATACTCAGCACGTGTTAGCATCATTATGTCTTATAGACTCTAGTCAAGAGATAAAACTACTGCAGGGATTAGTTAAGACTTGATAAGGAACAAGAAGAAAATATCCAAAAACTAATGCAATTGTCAAGTAACAAGTTTAAAATAAGCAAAACAGTTTTCTAATAAACAACATTTTCTCCTTTTTTTTCAAAATAAACTTTGCCTTTAGACCAATGACCAATTGCCTTACCATCAGCTACCGGGTCTTCTTAATACTTAAGAAAAATGTGTGGGAAAAGATTCCACAGTTTTACTCCATAAGCTTTCTGCTTATAACTTATACATCAGCATGTTTAGTTGGTACAGTTGCATTATTCCTTCAACAAATCTCATCACAATAGGTGTCAGGCTACCGCTTAGACATGTGCTCTTCTCACACAGACCCACAAACTAGAGGAATACAGGTACAGAGACTTCACTTGTGTCCATGGAGTTCATGGTGTATACCAAGAATACCATCACCTCTGAGCTATTTGTTCAAAGCTCATGTTCCTCCACATGAATCACAAATAGAAGAGACATAAGAAGAGCTTTAAATAAACAAACTTATTAGTTCCATGTTTCCTCTTTCTAAGCATTCAAGTTATCTGCCCAAATGGCTGTTCACTGAGTCACATTCTACCTTCACCATTGTGTTTATCAACAATTTAGGTTACAATGGAAAATCTTTTAAGCATGACCTTGTCTCCTGAGGCCCTAATTCAGTAACACGTTTAAGTATGCATGAGCATGCAGCCTTGTTCTGTGAAATACCATCAATTTATTTGATAACTACCACACACCTAATACAAGCATCTTGCTGAAATAGGACCATAGGATCTTTTGTGCTGCAAGTAATATTTACAAGCCAAGTGAAAAGAGTCATATAAAAGAATGCATTGTCATGAAAGACACAATTTGCTTTTGTGGGAAAGCACACAGTAAGGAAGCCACATATTTAGGAATGGCTGACTGTAATTAAAAGTCATTGCTATATTATAGACTTGGAAAGAAATGATCCAGTGTCACTTTCAGTTATTGTTGTTAGTAAGGACATGGAAAACCAGAAGACTTCCATGAAAAAGCAAATCCAAACACAACCTAACCTAGGTATTCCATAAGATTGATTATTTTCAGGAATTTTGATTCAAGTGACATGAGAAAGAAGGATAAAGCAAAATCAAGCAAGCTCATGGATTCCAGTTATATTTTATCCATTTAAATTCATCTTGCAAGTATCCAAGAAACAAAGAATTTAAAGCATAATTGTTCTTGTGATCATACAGGGAAGAAAATAATCTCATGTCCCTGCATATAGAATTTTCTTCATTTCTTGCCATCAGCCAAACTGAGGCACACAGGGGTGGCCCAGGAAAAAGAATGAAGTGCAGATCTCAGGTAAATAAAAATCTAAAATAAATAATAATAATAATAAAATTACAAAACACAGACTAGAGTATGTAGAAAGACAATGAAGATGAGAGATCCAGCACTTTTAGCACTGCAGAGTTCAGATTTTTGTTTTACAAGGACAATATTAAGATCAGTGTGCTATAATTTCCTGACAAAGATTGATGATTATGTTCTGGTGCTGCAAACAAGAATGATAATGCTCTTTGGGCATTTTTAATTTTAAATGCAATTTATTCCTTATGTAGGTTTTAGTCCATACATAAGCAGGTCACTCGGGCTGTCTGATGATGTTAACTTTCTCAATGTGTGATATTTTTAAACAGAAGTAAATTTTAGTAGCCTTCCAGGGACAAATATTCTTCTTCTGGAATACAGTGAAAAAATAAATAGTTGTCTACTATTCTTTCGTAATAAATGCAATTATATAAAACAAGTAATTAAAGACTAGCATGAGTAGACATTTCTTGTCTGTGCACCTGTATGGTAAACTGTACGGACCAGTCCTCTGTCAAATGCTACTTAACCATTTTAATCAAGCATCTGTCGGTTGGTAAAAACAGTTGCCTTAGAAAATGTGTATTGATAGCACAACATCAGGTGCAGAAAATGAATAAAGGCAGAGCTAAAATGTAGGAACCTGCACAGTGGGGTAACTGTAGTCCCTTCTGACAAAACACCCTTTATGCTCTACCTTGCAAATTAGGATAAACACAGTGAAGCTCAGTGACACAGTGGAGAAAAATTCAACAGAAGTTCTTACTACAATACAGTGACAAGTATAATTAACAGGACTGTGTTATGTATGAAAGAAAAAGAACTAGGTTTAGGAAGATGAGTACAAGAATGTGCAATACAATTCTGATGTTCTTGCTTTTTTCTATATGAAATTATGGAATAATTTCTCACTGTTAAATTTGAAAAATAAATACATAAATAAAATCAAAACAACATAAAAAATAAATAATAATAATAAATTAAAAAAAAAAATCAGCTACCAGCACTTTTGTACAAGTGTAACTGATCCTGTTTTGACATACAGAGTATGTCTGTATTTTGTCCTTAGCCTTGCATTCTAGGATCAAAAAGGATCCTGAAAGATGAAGAAGAATTATAAAAGAGCCACAAATGTGATCATGGGTAATGTGGGACAACCATATTGGCTCATTATATCAAAGTAGTTCTTGCTGATGCCAATACCTGTATGATACAGTGTTCCAGCATTTTTCTTTTGACTAGATTTAAGATTTTCTGGATCAAATATCCAAATATGCATGTGTTTTGAAGCTGTCTGAAGGAGAATTTTGAACCTGATGTCCCCAAAATGAGCTAGAGAATACTTCACATGCAACTGGAGCGAATCTCCAACATTAATTTCTCCATAAGTAATCTAGTTTACACACACCTCTACCATTCTGTGAACCTATGTAGCAAGTGAGGCTGATCAGGAAGTTATCTTCAAAATGACAGATTACACCAATCTAACCCACACAGCTCAAATGTTTCAAGGATTGAGCAACTTATCTTGTGCTGACACAAAGATCTCCACTTCATTTTCCAAAATGACTGAAAGAAGGCTGAAGATAGGTTGAAAATAATATTTTACTTTCCCTAAAGCTAAATACTGAAATCTCCTTTAACCTGTAAGAAAAGAAAAATAAAATAACTGTTGAAGTAAACAATTTATTCCCTTGATTCCCTTGGGATTTACCTCAAGTATCATTAGCCATTTGATACTGAGATCATATAAGGGTAGGCTAGAAAAAGTTTGCACATGAGATGAAGTATTCTCTGCACCTTTTGCATTTGACTGCAGCTCTGACTGGAATTCCCTTTGGTCACTAGATATAGACAGTATGAGTTTACCCATTATATCTTTAAATGCATGCTAAATGTATTCCAGAGGGTGTACCTATGAAAGTCTTGCTTTACTGGGACCTGTAGATTCCTAATGTCTTGAAGGAGCTTGTGACAGTCAGGAAGTCAGACTAGAAGATCTTGACACCTTTCAGGCTCTATGAATGGACAGAAGCCATGACATTGGCTCTATTTACAAGTGGCCCACATGAAAGACTGTGCATGTGATTGCAGGGATAGAGAAAGAAGGAAGGATAACAGAATTTTTCTGCAAGAATGGAGAATTTGGACCTATGACTGTTGCTGATCTAGGAAAAAGCATCAGTATAATTAGATGCTTTTATGTTAGCAGCACCTAAATCCCCTTGAGACTCTTACCCTGTTCCTACATTTTATTTGCTTTATTTCAAAGATGAGTTAAATCTGCTTCAAAACCACCTGATCCCAAAAGATTTTATTATTGAAAAGCTCTTTTTATTATTTTATTTTATTTTATTTATTTTATTTTATTTTATTTTTAGTAATAATAAAAAAGAACAGTTTCAGGTGAAGTTGAAGCTTTCCAAGTAACTCACATGTCTTTAATGCAGGGTGTAACAAGGCCTTCAGTACCAACTCTCCAAGTACACTCCCTGCTGTGGCATTCTCACTGCCTCGAAATAACTCAGTGTGCAGTGCAGAGATACTAGTCTTTAATTAGAGACCAGAACAGTTTCAACATATGGGTCCAGATTCTATTCAAAGCAACTATACTACAAGGGCACAATCCACCTTTTGTTGAGTTCAGCAGAAACATAACCTCCTGCCTTCAGTCTGGATATAATACATCCCTCCCTGAAATCAGTGTAAGTCACAATGGGGTGAATAATCAAGACTCTGGACTATTAGCTAAAGTAGCTGTTTACTGAAGTTTGTAAAAAAACTTTCCTTCACCCCTTAATAACCAGACTGCCTAAGTCTGGAGCCAGGCCCATTGGCTCCCATTCTATCCCTACAGGTTTATCTGAAAAACATTGTGGGCAGTTGTAAAAATAATAAAATAAAATAAAATAAAATAAAATAAAATAAAATAAAATAAAATAAAATAAAATAAAATAAAATAAAATAAAATAAAATAAAATAAAATGTAGAGAGAGAGATCTATAGATAGATATGAAACAATACTGCATTTTTTTGTATATATGCAAACACTCTAAATAAAGCTCATTTACAATTTTAAAAAAAAATAAATCTGCATAACATTAGAACTAAGTGGTATGATGTGAGCTTATAATACTGTTTGACTTTGGATGTAGCAAGACCAAGGGTGGATTTGCTGAGAAGAGCATCCTATCACTGGTGGAGGATGCATCTAAGGTCCAGGTAACATGTTTAGACGTGTAGTTCCTCAGTTTCTCCCACCATCCCTATCTCTTCTCCCCAGCTTCCCATTTCAAGTTAAAGGCTTTAAGGCAATGAAAACCAAATTGCCTTTGTTTTGGTTTTCTGTCAGAAATCCAAGTTGCTGTGCGGTTATTTTATTTTGGGTCTGGCAGTCCCGTCCGTTGCCCTTGGCCAGGGCACAGTGAGCAGACCCACAGTCTGATACTCTGGAAGGTCTGGAGGGCAAATGCCACACAGTCACCCTTTGTCCAACAGTTTTTGTTTAGGCAGTTGGAAGTGTAGCACATGGCAGGGTTTTGCTTGAAAAAGAAAGAGCTGGTAAAGTCACTAAAAAACGATTTGTGTGTTTGTTTTCATTTTGACAGGTAAAGGTAAAGCAGCTTAAGGCTTTGAAAATTCCTGACAGGGCAACTGTGAAGACATTAAAAGACCCTTTAAATGAGGATGATAGCGGTAAATTAAGCTCTTTTCTTTGCTAGCACTGTGTGTTTTAAGAGAGCTATATGGAAAAGAGTTAGTTCCTTGAGAATGATAAGTATTCATTGAGATTAACAGTGTACTTTAGGGTGTTACTAAATAGCAGGAAATAAAGTGTGGTGCACTTAGAAAGAGGAGAAAAAGATTTTTTCCTAAGCAACAAATGTAGCATCCAAACCTATCAGGAATGCCACAACTCATGGTTAATGTATTTCACAGAGAAAAGTATTTGATGGGTTACTTCATTGTTCATATTTCTACTAATACTGGCTTTGCCTTCCACACATCCTGCCAAAATTTGGTAAGCTATATACAGCCACGGTGTATGATCTGTTTCATGAAAAAACTTCTTAAACAGATAGTTGTGTATAGCAGAAGGTTTTCATGATGAAATGCAACCTTCACAAACTGACCTAAATGCAGTCTAGCTTTTGGATACTCAAAGCACGTCTCTTTAATCTCCTTTTTTTTTTTTTGTCTTCCTATAGCTGCTGTTTTCCTTGAAGAAGCCTTTTAGAGAAAGTTCTCCTTAAAAACAAATAAATTAAAAAATAAAATACTTCTGAATGCCCATCTACACTGCTGAAATTCAGTTCTACCTGGATAAAAATTTATCTATGTGACAGGTGAGACTATGATGCTCATTGTGCTTTCACAAGACAAAATCCTTCCCCTGAGCAGGAGAAAAGAGCCTTTCCCTCTGATGAAAAGTTAGGATTAGAAAACAACTACCACATGAGAGAATAAACTAACAGCAGCCTACAGTAAAACAAGTAAAAACACAAACTGTTATAGCAACTTTACAAGAGAGATTTTTTTAATATCTTAAGAGATAACTTCAACGTCAGCTTGAAATGATTCACTGTATATGGTTTCCATATGTATTTTGACAACCTACATCAGATTCTTTGCAAAGACTGGTGTTTATAAAAGCATGGCTTAAAAATAAAAATAAAAAATAATAAATATATATATATACCTTTTAGTTTTGTTACTATAAGAGCTACCATGCAATTAAAAAAGTCCATCCTTTTGAAAAAACCTTGAAAGGTAATAAAGACAGAAGATTTTCCTTGCTGGTGATGATCACCCAGTGTGATACCACTCAAAGTATCTGAAATGAGAGCCTGCATTTTTCAGCTGTGTTTGTATCTGTTCTAATACTTATCTGTTCCCTTGTGGTGAAAACACAAAATGTACAGTAATATGTAATGTCACCCTTTAGCCACAACAGCCATGATTCATGCCCAAGTAAAGCATTTTCTTTTGTAAAAGAGACGACATTCATTTTCTATACCCAGATTTGGTATTGCAGTTGAACATCAACAGGCTTAAGCATCAATTTATCAACCTCTCTTATCCAGAACGCACTTCAGGCAATGCTGTGCAACCATTTGAACTGTGATCCTTCACTGCTGCATCACTTTGCACAGGATGCTTACATCATTTCTGTACTTGGGGCATCTAGCCTCCATTTTCTACTTGGAGCACGTTCAACTGTGCAGTAGTTTGATGAGGTGGAGACTGGGGTTTGATCAGATGGAGACTTAGACTGAAAAAATCACCCTTGTACTGAATGGTGACTTCCCATGGATTACCCTGACAGGGGCATATATATATATATATATATATATAAATAATAAATAAATAAATATATATATATATATATATATATATATATATATATTTGCTCAGAAAGGGCAAACTCCTACTATTTCATTATAGACCACACGGGAACAAAGTGCATGCTACACCAGGACAGCCGCCACAGAACTTAATTAGTGAAGGCATTAGTGGACAAGAAGCTGTCCTAAAGTGATCACTTTAACTGTCAGAGGTAACTTCTGGGATACCATGTGACCAACACCAAATTTCCAACTTTCATGAGTGTTTTTTGATGTGATGCCTTGTGCCACTATTACTTGTTATTGTCTATCTGACAGTTAGACCAGGGGAAGCATGTGGTAAGAAGAGAACAAAATCTAGCACAGGCTAGTGTTTCTCAGGTTTCCGTGTTATAATGAGTTAAAGAATTTGCACTCAAAGCTCATATATTTCCTGTTGTTGGAAGTTTTCTGTATTAGAGTTCAAAATTTAATGAATATAAACAGTGAAGCAATTTAACTGGAACAGGATGTATTTGGTTTGTTAATGTGAGAAATTCTCTACACACTGCAGAATGCTACTAGATCTTTAACCTAATAGAAGACTTTTTTGTCATTATAGTGAAATAATGGAAATTTTAGGAACATATCATTTGCTTTCAAAGCACCCTTCAAGTCTTTATAAGTTTCTCTCAGCTGAAGCTTTTATGGTTCACTCATCATTGGTTTGTTCCTGCTGTGAGTGTTTACCATTCCTATAACTGAACTGCCATGCATGCCTGCATACATCTATATATAAATATATATGCGCATACACACACCTGCCTCCTCAGGTTTTATTAATGCAGCTGTGTGCGAGTGCATAAAAAAAGATGTTATGCACAGTGTTTAGGTGTGCTGCAACTGCACTGGCTAATGAAGAAAGCAACATATGGTGTATTAATTGTCTCATATTGGAGTAGAGAGGAGCAAACAATGGGGAAACAGATTCAAGTTCACAGCACTGTATTGGTTCTGGTATCCCAAAGTACACAGCTTCTTAGCTGGGAATCATGGATAATCTGTAAATGGAAAGCATGTTGCAGCAGTCCTTATCTGGAGGCAGCACAGGCATGCAACACTTCAGTGTAATTACACATGGATCTTATCTCCTATTTAATTTTTAATCGACAAAGACATTTCTGGTCATTTCCTTGAGGTGTAAAAGCAGATGTGCATAGATTAAAAATACCATTAAAGCTTAAAAAAATAGCAGGGTGATGGGGGTGATGGGGTGTGTCTTCTCTCAGTACCTAACAGCTTAGTCCACATCCTTCTCCAAATGGTTTTCATCTTTACCTTCACTACTAATCTTCTCATCAAGCCAAGAGAGGAGCAGATCAGTACTAATGACACTATAACCTCTACTATCTCCCCAATTATCTTTCAGTTCTTATTGGATTCACATATAGAGAATAGCACTATATAACTAAATCCCCTGTGACAGCCTGAGAGAGGCTCTTCAGCATCCAAAGGAGAAGGTAAATCTAACAGCATCCCATTCAAAAGCTTTCTACTTCTAATTCAGACATACTGAGTGGGGGTGAATCAATGGCAAAAACAATTTGTTCAGCATGCTGGGATACTCTGCCTGTGTATGCCACTTGCTGTAACTAAAGAGTGTAACGGCTCTCACTTCCAGGACTAAAACCCTATGACCAATTATTGAAACAAGTGTTCTGCGTTGGCATTTCAAATAGCGGATGTGCTTTTTGTAATTGCTTTGCCTATTCAGAGGAATGCTGTCATCACTTATGCCCACTGGTGCATAAATTTACAAACATCATGCAAATGCACTATTTGTAATAAAACTGACTAATGAACTTTAAAGGCCAATTATTTGTACATGTCTGCTGGCTCAGAGTAATCATGCATCATTCAGATTTACACTTACATGCCTACTGTAGTGCAATTTTAATCACTTGTTAATCTATGGTTCATGATAAGTATCACGAGTAAAGCTAGATGGAAATTGGGTTTCTCAGACTGTAAAGGTCTGATACTCTGAAGATTATACAATTAGGATAGAAAGCAAAATAGATCTTGGAAGCTCTTTTGAGAAATATGCCTCAATCAAAATGACAGGCAGCCCCCAAAATGCCAAGGGATAATCATGATATGAGCCCCTGCAGGACTGCACACTTGTGTCCGTGCCCGGTCCCCTGGGCAAGCTGGGAGGCTGTCTGAGGAGTTCCTCCTTTAGAGGACCCACACCTGATCTACAGAAGGATTCAGGCAGTTTTATTGTTTTTGCTAGACTAATGATAGACTGGTCAGAGGATTGCTGACAAACTCACTGGGTGTTTGGTTTTTATAAACATTTTTTTCCAAGTTTTTGAATTTGGTGTCTTTTTATTTAACCATTTGTTTTCCTGATGTGTTCCCTAGAAAGAGTATGCAGACAGGTAAATTGACACCCTGTTGGCCCACTTGCAAATTTGGGTATTCTTTTTCAGCATCAGCTTTCCCAGCTTGTCTTTATCTTTTCTCAGCCAAACTATAGGTTACCCTATTTGTTGTGATGACATAGGGCTATATGATAATTAAATACATAAAACAATTACCATCAGGAGCTAAAGGCTGTCTGCTGGCCAGACAAGGACGGCTCATATTCAAAGCAAGTTCCCTGCTCTCACCGGCCTCAGACTGGGGGAAAATCTGCTGGCCAGACTGGAATTACTGTCAATGATTTACGCCAGCAGCAGAGCAAAGTGAAACCCCCAGGGGCTACTCATGACTCTGTCACTGACCTTGAATTAGTCCCTTGACTTCTCCACGCTTCATCTTACCTATTGCAATGCTTAACTGTCTAGAGCTAAGATTTAGAAGTTTAATTAAGCTTTGCAAAAATCTTTAAGTCCCTGAATATGATTCTCTTGTTTGTTTAAGTTTTCTGATATCCCTTGTACCAAAAATAAGAATTACAAGATGTAAACAATCACCTAGAAGAAAGTTGCCATGCTTCTCCCCTCACTCAGCATTCAGCATCCCTCTGCCAAAGACCAGAGTGCAATCCCACTCCTGCCATTCCTGCCGTGACAGAGGTGATGGGGAGAGCTTGTCACCTAGCTGATGTTATGTGTAGTGACATCGAAGCCCCCAGGAAATTCTTCAAGAGAACAGTTTGTTAATGTCATCACTAAAAACTCTCATTAGAAAAATCATTGCTAAAAGTAAATGCCTTCCTTCTTTATACCCCTCCTTCTGTCTCCTTGGAGCCTAGTATTTCCACTGGGAGCCAGGGAAGTACAAGAATCTGACATATTGTCATAATAAAAAAAATTAAAAGAACCTGCAGTTGCTAGCTCTGGGAAGTGTTAAGTCTTTCTATATTTTTTTCTCTTTTACCTAGTAAAGAAAATGTTCAAATTTCAGCTCGGGAAAGAGAGGAAGTTAGGGAAGAGCAGGTGGAAAGATATGGGAATAAATGTCACAGGTTCATTAGGAAGCAATACTAGGAGAATAAGCTAGAAAAGAATTCAGGTGAAAAAGCAATTGAGCCTTTTCAGAAAGCCCCAGGCAAGTGGAAAAAAACCTGCCTCAGTAATACACAGAAGATCTAGGGACACTTCATTAAATCAGTTTTTATGTGATTCAGTGTGAATCAAACTATGCCAGTCCTTGCACAGACAACTGCTTGGTGCAACAATAAGTGTCTCAGGGAGGTGAGGATGAAGGGACATCACATGGACACAGTTGGTCTGGCTAGAGAAGTCAGACTGGGTTCCCTAAATTCAGTGACTCTTTCCAAGCTGATCCCAACACACTGATCAACGTGTCTCTTTTCTCAAAATTCATTCATATCCTATTTTATTCAGTACCAACACAAAGCAACTCAAGGAGACTGAGTGACACTTCAAATTAAAATACCAGCAGTGCCCTGACAGCCGACAGCCCTGTATTTCCTTACATCTAATCACAGCAGAACTGTCTTACAGTATGCTGCTTATAGCTTCCCCATCCTGAGAAAATGCTGATAGAGTTGGCCTCAGGCTAGAGAGGGGTTCGAGCAAGTAATAATTGAAACTTTTTGAGAACTTTATTCAGCTGTGACCTGATTTTCTATTGATCCCAACAGGTCACAATTTTCATGTCTCTCTGGGCATAAATTTGATTTTGAAATGGTAACACAGTTCCAGTTACTGCAGGCGGGATCTCTGAAGACTGCTGGCATCTCTAAATCCCCCTGGAATGGTTAAAAATCACTGCTCAAATGCTATCAAGATCTCTCATCCAAACACTGCATAGGAGTTGTAGCAACAAAGTCCAAAATAAAACACAATCCATAAACCAACCACTCCCTCATCAAAGGGACAGGTGGCTTCATTCTCCACCGAATCTCCCTGTTTCTAGTAGTTCCTTCCCACTTTTTCTAGGCACAGTTTTATTAAGTAAGAGAAATATTAGCTCACATCTAACAGCTCCCTTCCCTCAGATCTTTTCCCCATGATCTTTCAGCTTTTGCCAGATGAGCAGCAGATTCTTACAGTCATCTGACATCCTTGTGGTTGTGTGTTAATCTGCTCAGACTTGCTCTACACCTACATTTAAAGGGACATCAGAGGAGGCTTGTTGATGCTGAAAACAAAGCATACTCTTCCATTACGGGTCCTACATGTGGTTAACAGATGATGTCTTGGTCTAGCAAGCTGACCTGCTGGAAGCAGTCCCTGTGTTCATGATTCTGTGGAGGCAGCTCTGGCTTTACATGCCAGAAGGTTTGCCTTCCAGAAAGCACCTAAAAAGACATCCAGTCGCTACAGATATATTTTATGTGACCCCAAACAACCTTTTAAAAATGAGAAAGTCATCCACCCAAGGCAAAAAAATTACTCAGAAATCTTAAGTGCCCTCTCTCCCTACCTTGGAGGTAGGAGGACTCCTCTCTAGTCTTTACACTATCCAACAATTTCCAGTAGCTTCCAAAGCTGCAATAAACTACCTCATCCCTTCCTGGTCCACAGGAAACAGATGTCTCTCTCACCTCCTCAGTGCAGACATTGCTTCCCTGCCCTTCTCAGGAACCTCTTCTTGTGCTGCAGACAGGTACATTCCTGATCAGTGCAGGTTTTTCCCTACTCAGTGTGTTCAGACCCTTTTGGTTACCCAGTCTGTCTTGGAGAGGTCTCACTAGGCCAGAATAAACATCCAGGCCACAGCAAGAAGGCAGCCTTCCTGCCTGCTGCCTGGCTGACAGATAGGAATGAATGTAAGCAGGCAAATAAACATGATGCTATCCATCTGTGTACTGCAATTACAGTTTAATTTACTAAGGAAATAAGCTGAGGAAAAAGCAAATCCTAATGGCTTGGAACTGAGCATCCCTCACACAGCAGCTCTGCTCCATGGCCACTCCGCCGGGAGCACAGTGGCACAGGGATGAACCCAGCTGCAAAACTTGCTTGCAGAAGGACACTTTTATTTCTCACTCTATTTTTGTTGCCTTGTCCAAAGGCATGAATTAGAGAAGCACCCTCCACTTTGAAGGAAGAAGCTGTTTCTATAGGAAGTAAACAATATTAATAATCCTTCCAGCTCTTAAGGTGAAGTTTTAGTGTGCCTCGTCCTTCAGCTCCAAGCAATCTCCATTCTGGGGCAATAAACCGCATAATCCCTGTCCTAAAGAGTTAACACAAACAAAACAAACCTCCAGAGGAAAGGACCAGAAAATGGCCAAGTAAATCATTTGTATGACCAGTGTATAATATGCTCTGATAAAGAACGCCATTTCATTATTGTTATTATTGGGCTCAGCTCTACATAAACTGAATCATCAATTATTTTTTATTCAGATTCTTACACTTCCAGTGTTTGCAGTGGCTATACAGTCTTTATGACCTAAGCTCTCTTTGTTACATCTTTGGAGCCCAATTCTCATCCCTTACACAATGTTCGATTTACCACCAGGGATCCATTATGGCTTGGGGTAATCCTTCTCCCAACATACAGCTATACCACAGCTTCCCAGTGGCAATAACAAGCCAGGACAGTACACACTTTACTTCCCCTAACCACTGTCTGTGTGACTCATAAACAACAGTAGCAGTAGTATTTCCTCCCTCACTATTTGAAAATACATCCTTTTCCTCAGTGCTATCAACATAAATTTGTCAATAGCATGACAGAAACAGCTACATTTCACAGAAATGAGAATGATGCCTCTGATGATGTTTTTCTTTTTTCTTTTCCTTTTTTTTTTTTTTAAACTTCAGGAAATAGTTCTTAAGTAATTTTTGGCATTCAGAAACAATATACAGACATGAATGAACACAAGTGATTTATGTTTGCTTCTTATTAAAATAGCCATTTTCCATTGCCCTGGGAGGAAAGTTAGTTTGCTCAGTGGTTTTCTTTTAAAGGTGCATTTATTTTTTTTTTTTGAATGAAAGCATTTAAAACACACACACACAAAAAGGTATTGTTCTTGTGAAAGCTCCATAAGGCGCATCAGTTTCCCAAAACTGTGAACAGCTCTCCCCTTTTTCAGCTGTTAACACCGTTATCTTACAATTAGACATGGGGGGGGGGTAACTAAAAATATGTTTAAAATTTTGTATTACCTTTCCCTTTAAAAAAGTATCACAGAGAACTATAGCAACAAATAGTTTGACAGAAATCTTCGTAAGACAGTCATTTTCCTCTTAAATAGCAGCTTTCCAGTTTCTCACATGAGTATTTACATGATCAGAAGAGTTTATACCAGGCTTTCAGTGAAAAGCAAGGCACCTGGGTGTAAAACAAGCTACAAAGTGATTCCAGAAGTACTTCTGCCAGCCTTGCATACAGGTCAGAGCATATTGAGAAGGTACTTGCTGGAGTGAGCACTGGTGCTCTGCCCAGATTTACTGCTTTAGATTTTAATTGTTTGTGTCTAGGATGGAAGAACAGAGTAAGGAAAGAGCCCGTGTGATTCTTCTAAAACACAAAGTCTCAAAAATTGCTTTTGTTCATTTAGAAAGACTGGTAGAAGGATGCTTCTCATCTGCAGCCTCTGTGGGATACACTGGGAGCAAGCGTATCAGTGGAACTGAGCAGAAAAACAACTCCCTACCCATCCCAAACTTTTAAAGTGTTATTAAAATAAATACATAAATAAATAAATCCATTTTATACTTAACCAAAACCAGATCTGAACAATTTTTCCTCAAAGGAGGAGTTCCCAGACTGACAAATGTTCCAATAAGTAAAGTGTTTGCTGAAACACAGGGACACCAATTCAGATTTCCTTTGGAGTCATAAATCTTGTTTTTACTTATCTCAGTAAATGTTCTATACACTAATCAGTCAATTTTGGACTCTCAATTCTTAAAATTTCAACCAGAAATTCTATCCTGAAACTGGGACACATCTCCTGATGACTCACAACACCTTTGCTATGTTCTTGAGAAGAGCTTGAATGTCAGTGAATGATTTATTAAGAAAATTGGTTTTAAAAAGTTGGCAAATTTGCTGATCCCATCATACACACTCAAACATGAATGAATAACCCTGTTCAAGATCATCCAAGTTCAGGAAAACCTCTTTTTCCAAACAGGGACATTCCAATGCAATACAGTCCCTCTCCCAGCTGGCAGGATGACTCTAGATCCTCCCTGCCAGTCAAGCAATTCTTGGCCTCTGAAGTTTCCTGCTCAAGCCCTGAGCCTCTGCTTTTTCCCCCTGTTTCAACATCTCTTGTCAGAAGAACACATTTCCTTTACCTCTGCAGCTGGGCCAGATCTGTTCTTTGATAGTTTCCTAAGACAAGTCCTCTGGACTTTATGAGGCATGCAGCTCCACATTGTGGGTTTTGGATAGAGTGCTGCTTCTTGTTGTAACACAGAACAGCTACAAAACTTGGAGCTGGACTTGTTGGATATAATGAACTCATTATAAATATACCTTTAAAAGAAGTGTAAATTTGTGCAGCAGTCAGGGATGTCTGTCTTGCTGATCACATTTCCTTGGTCAGAGCTGCTCCATGGAGACAGCCAGGGAGCTCCTAGTACATCTGCCCATGTTTCACGTAAACAGGGAGCATGAAGCCAAATATTCAGGCTGAGGGAGCTGAACGGAACTCTTGACCTCAGCCACTCTGTATTGACCACAGCCATGCACGTTGAAGCTGCTCCACATCTGCTGTGCTCAGGGGGCAGGTGGCAGCTCCTTTCTGTCTGGGATGGGCTGTGGCCAAGACCCCATCTCACCTCCGTGCTCAGTTTTCCTGCAGAAGGTTCTGGTTAAAAGCAGTTGCACAACATTTTAGCTGGACTATTTACAGTGTTAAAAGGAAAAAAAAATGTAGAAAGAGGTCAGCTTATTGATTTTCACATGATCCCAACCATTTAGGAGAAGGAATGGTAGGTTTATTTCTCTCCCTTCCTTTTAAAGTTCAGTCTTTAAATTACCGTTCTAGTGAGTTTGTTTTGGTTTGCTCCTCAAGGTGAGACACCACAGTAAATTTCCACTTTAAAAGGCTTATAGTACATGAAGTTCAGTAGTGTACCGTACAGACCTTTACTGAGCATAGCCAGCTCACAGCAATAAACTCCTTGGCTTTGGCAAATTCTGCATCTTCGTAGGAGAAATATTACCAGGGTCTAGTAAAGAGTCACTGAATTAAAAAAACAAACAAACAAACAAACAAAAAGAAAAACAAAATGAGTGTTGAATGCTAACAAAATACATGTAACCTGAAGTGTTACAAAGACAGAAGGTAATTTAAATATTTTTCTGTATGTAATCAATCATATAGCAGTAGATATTGCAGTTAACATTGAGTGAGATGAGACACCACTCACAGTGCTCATTCATGGCAATTTTCCAGTGTCCACACTCCAGTCTCAATATTGACTATCTGATATCAGAGATGGCTTTGTTCTGGCTTTTGTGCGTAGTTAAGATGTAGCTGGAGCAGCATCAGCTTCTATTAACTGAAGCTGCCTTCTCTCTAGCAGGCTTTGCAGCAGTGTCTGTGCCAGGAAGGAAAGCCCTATAGGCTGCACAGTTAGTACCATGTCCTTGGTATATCCTACTTTGTAAAATGGTTAACTAGTAAGCATAGGCACACCAGCAGCGGATGATGATACTGGTGCAGTATTATCACAAAGCCATGAGGGATGCAAGGCTAAATGAGAAATAGAAGCCCAGGAAGAAAATCAGGAGGCTTAAACAGAATCACAGAATCACAGAATCACAGAATTTCTAGGTTGGAAGAGACCTCAAGATCATCGAGTCCAACCTCTAACCTAACACGAACAGTCCCCACTAAACCATATCCCTAAGCTCTACATCTAAACGTCTTTTGAAGACTTCCAGGGATGGTGACTCCACCACCTCCCTGGGCAGCCTGTTCCAATGCCTCACAACCCTTTCAGTAAAGAAGCTCTTCCTAACATGTAACCCAAAACTCCCCTGGCACAACTTTAGCCCGTTCCCCCTCGTCCTGTCACCAGGCACGTGGGAGAACAGGCCAACCCCCACCTCGCTACAGCCTCCTTTAAGGTATCTGTAGAGAGCGATAAGGTCGCCCCTGAGCCTCCTCTTCTCCAGGCTGAACAAGCCCAGCTCCCTCAGCCGCTCCTCGTAGGACTTGTTCTCCAGGCCCCTCACCAGCTTTGTCACCCTTCTCTGGACCCGCTCAAGCACCTCAATGTCCTTCTTGTAGCGAGGGGCCCAAAACTGAACACAGTACTCGAGGTGTGGCCTCACCAGAGCCGAGTACAGGGGGACGATCACCTCCCTAGCCCTGCTGGTCACGCTGTTTCTGATACAAGCCAGGATGCTGTTGGCCTTCTTGGCCACCTGAGCACACTGCTGGCTCATATTCAGCCAACTGTCCACCATCACTCCCAGGTCCTTCTCTGCCTGGCAGCTCTCCAACCATTCCTCTCCCAGCCTGTAGTTCTGCTTGGGGTTATTGCGCCCCAGGTGCAGGACCCGGCACTTGGCCTTGTTGAACTTCATACAGTTGACCTCAGCCCATCGGTGCAGCCTATCGAGATCCTCCTGCAGAGCCTTCCTACCCTCGAGACAGATTGAGTAGAAAGATGCAAGCAGTTTTTCAAGTTGCACAGCTCCCATAGGGCAAAGGAAGTTGCACGGTACAAGCCTATGGTTCCACCCAGCTGCAGCTGATTCCTGTTTCAGAGCAGGGAAAACCAGAAATAGTGCCATCAACCCTTCCAGCACACAACAGCCTCCCCCCCACCCTCCCCCCTCCCCTTAGAGAAAGAAGGAAGGAAGGAGGGAAGGAGGGAAGGAAGGAAGGAGGGAGGGAAGGAAGGAGGGAGGGAAGGAAGGAGGGAGGGAAGGAAGGAGGGAGGGAAGGAAGGAAGGAAGGAAGGAAGGAAGGAAGGACGGACCTTTGAAATGGTAAGATATCTGGAGGTATACAGAGGAAAAAGCATTTCTGAGATTGACTGTTTTAAAGTGTTCCTATTATTTTTTATTTTCCAAAGTTCATTTTTAGCCTTCCGTCCTTATTCAATCTCAGATGCTGCACAAACAATGAAATCTTAGGCAACCACTCAAAAGTCTAACAAAAATATAATAACAACGCAAACAAACAATGGCAGATAAAAATGAAGTTAGATTCAACTGGCCAAATTCAGTTTGCTTAGAAGAGTCTAATTTTTGATGTACTCAAAATAGCATAGCTAAACAATAATTGGTTTAACATTTTTGAAAGTAATTTGGGATACATTCTTAAAAAGAAAAAATAACTTGTATGTGAGGGCTCAGGAGGAGTTTTAATTTATAAGAAAAATAAAGCACAAAGGCCCTGGACCTGTTGTCTTGCCGGTCGGGACACCTACCTGCACAAGAAGCAATTAAAATTACAGCATCAGCATGCAAATAAAGAAATCAGCAGGTCACATACTGAGACAGGTGGAACAAAACCTATACGTTGCCTATTTTTCCAAAAGATGAGGGATAGACTTATTTCTGACAAAACAGAAGAAGGAGAAGAAGAAGGAGAAGAAGAAGAAGAAGAAGAAGAAGAAGAAGAAGAAGAAGAAGAAGAAGAAGAAGAAGAAGAAGTTTGTTTTGTACATTGATACAGACCTGTTTGCAGAAAACTAGAACCTCTCCCCTATGGACTAGCTCCTTCTACCAACCACGTCTCATACACGATGTAAAGTTGAGATTGTGTTTCATTGTCTCTGTAGCACTTGTAATCAAGCTTCCAGTCCTTCCTGTTTTGAAGACAGTAATTTGATGCAGCTGTGCTCTTGGCGCAATGTAGTGATGTAAATCTGAGCTTGCCTGGTTACTTTGGCCCTTAGCTATAACTGAACTGCACTTTGCATTTCCAGACCAATGCTGGCTTTTATGTAAGCAGTTCTGATGAAGGCTCAATTACTAGGCTTTCTAGAGGAGAAAAATCCCAAAATTTCCTGTTGCTGTCCCTAATTCCTGACCCAACAGGAGCTTGTTCCTCTCAAATCAAGGTTAATATGGAAAGTGTAGTGTGGATGCTAAAACCAAAATGTTACTGTCAAATATTTACTGTGTAAAAGGTATGTAACAGACTACAAGTGACTTACATAACATTAGCTTAGATACTTGTTATTATAAATTTGTGGAAGGAAACAAAACATATTATAGGTGTGAATGATCACTGAACTGATATGTTAGTCTGGACCAGGTATAGTGCACTGATGCATTGATATATCCGTGGCAATAGCCAGAGCTGTCAATAACTAACACATCCCTTTAAGACCAGCATTCACAGTAGGTTCAGAAAACCCCTTCAGTCCTCCTCCTCCATGCCAATACATCCTAAGTGTAAAGAACTGAAGAAGGCAATGGCTAAGTGATGGAGAGGAGATATAATATTAAATGGAGCAGCTAGGAAAGGCACAAGAGCTGTGTTTCCAGGTTCTGAAACTCAACTCTCTGGCTTCCAGCAAGGCTTAAATCCCTCTCCAAAGTGGGCTATAGCTATACTGAGATTTATTCAGATTTATAATGTTAAAACACAGCTAAAACTTTTTCTTTTTTCTTTTTTTTTCTTTTTTTATTTTTTAATTTATTTACTTATTTTTAAGACGTATACTAGCTAGTACGCAGGGCTAAAGACTAAAGTTCACAAAAGGCTGTGGTCAACAATTAAACAAACTGTATAAATAAATAAATTAATTAATTAATCAATTTAATGTTTGTCTGTTCTCAATGCTGGAAACCCTCCCTTCCTCCAGTTTTGACTTTGGCATTCACTGCTGTTGTTACAGGTTAAGTTCTCTGGCAACTTGGAAAGATCTGGAACAAGGAGAACCCACTGGTCTGCATCACAACCTTCCTTTTGCATTTCAAACATTGAGTTTCTAGACACTTGAGGCTGAGAAGCTGTGAAAGTCAATCCTTGCTCAGTTTTCCAAGAGACAAGCTTCACTCACTGATCAGGCCTAAGCTTTTTATGAAGAAAGGTCTTTGCCATTGCCTCATGAACTCATTCTGGACTGGCCATGACATGGGCTATGGTGGCTTTTCTTGCAAATCAAGAATCATAGAATGGTTTGGGTTGGAAGGGACCTTAAAGACCATCTGGTTCCAACTCCCCAGCCTACCACTAGACGAGGTTGCTCAAAGCTCCATCCAACCTGGCCTTGAAGACTTCCAGGGATGGGGCATCCACAGTTTCTCTGGACAGCCTGTGCCAGTGCCTTACCACTCTCTGAGTAAAAAATTTCTTCCTGTTACATAATCTAAATCTACCGTTTTTAGTTTAGAGCCATTCCCCCTTGTTCTATCTCTACACTCCCTGACAAAGAGTCCCTCCCCAGCTTTCTTGTAGGTCTCTTTTAGGTACTGGAAGGCTGCAATGAGGTCTCCCCAGAGCCTTCTCTTCTCCAGGCTGAACAACCCCAACTCTCTCAACCTTTCTTCATAGGAGAGGTGCTCCAGCCCTCCATCAACTTTGGGGCCCTCTTCTGGACTCGTTCTAATAGTCCGATGTCCTACTTGTGCTGGGGGCAATGATCAGTGCCTCCAACTTTTGAATGGCTGCATGTCCTTTTGGCTGGAGTGGAAGTGGAATTTCACCTTCTTTTTACTTGTTTTAATTTTCTGTGCTTTCCACTTATTTATTTTTATATGAGAGATATTGTGCAATGTGAGGCAATACTTTCCTAGCTATGTCACCATTCTTGTCAGTTAACATTATTAAGGCTGCTGTTAATTTCTTTCTTCTGTTACGCATTCCTGCCACTTTCGGAGGTGAGGTAGGGGTGGAGGCTTTCGCCAAGAAGCAAGGGTTGTTGCTGTGCAGAGCCACATGAACCATGTTAGTATTTCAGTGGGGACTATTCAGATCAAGAAGCTGCTCCATTAGCCAGCAACACACCTCTCAAACATCTCCAACAGAGCCAAAAATATACTTGTGGATCAATTCCGCTCCCACTGAGTTTGATGGCATGCTTTCCATTGATTTCTAATGAGATTTGGATGACAAACATTTCTGTGCAGAAGGCTTTTCACTAGCCTATGGGGAGGAGGAACTATCATGCAGTTTTCCTTTTTCACATAACACTGTTCCCCAAATCTTACAAATATATGAGTATGTGACTTGTGTAGCAATAGGGACCCTCTGGTCCATAGACTTCAACACTGGCAGTGTCAGCTTCCCAGCCCCATGAGTGTAGCTATTCAGTATTATAACATTCAAAATAATTATACCTTTGAAATATTTCATTTGAAGTTGCAATGACTTTCTTTCATGAACTGTTTCTAATTATTGTACTTCAAGTGACAAATTAAATGTCATTTGAAGCAATTATACCAAATACTCAAAAAAAAAATTATACATAGGTATGTCAATTAATATAATCAAGTCAAAAGTTACATTTCACAGCTGATTCAGCTTTTCCATTACAGCCTTGAAATTGCTCATGAGTTGAAAGTGACATTTGAACAAATCTGTAGCAAACCTAAACATTAAAAGACATTTATTTGTATGCATTTATTAGACAATTTTGGAAAAGCATGAGTGATCTTACACGAATAAGAAGGAATAATATAGTATTCTTTTCCATATACTGTTTTTTTCCTATTTAACTTCAATAATTTTGTTTGTCAAAGCCCTATAAAGGAACTCGTTGTTCCTGAGTCTCCACTCTTGCTTTGTGGAAAAAGCAAACAAATGTATTCTAAAGGGATTTATATGTTAGTTTTTGTTTCACAATAGATATAATGCGGAGCTTCAAATGAGGCAGCAGCATTCTAACTTGCTGTTGTCTAAAGAGCCCCTAAAACACTGCTACCCTTTCTTGAACCGCTTGGTTAAACAGAATCTGGGTGCAGTAGACTTTTCTTCTCTAGAAAGAAAAAGAGGTGATGAAACATTATAACTCTGATGTGCTCTACTCTCAGAGAAAAGGCAAGGATCTCTAGCTCAGAGCTAGGCAGACTAGGGAGTCCAATTTCTTTGCTCATTGCTCGGATAGTCCTTCACTCAACAGTCTCTCACTCAGCTTTCCTTGGGGCTGTACCACCAGTGTGTCTCCCTATCTTGTATTTACACTTCTCAGACTTGCCCTCTTGAACCTCACAGAAACCACCTGGTCTGCCCAGTTAAGCATTTGCTCAACCTTGCCTTATTCTGGTGATTTGGTTGACATCACCTAGAAGAATTGCATGATCATTACTGAATGCAAAAGTGCTGCTCAGTCCAGACTTTAGCACTTAGCAGTCCCCAAACCCTTTTAGCACAGCAGTGTTCAATGATATGGCAGAGAGAAGCCAGTTCCACCCAGGGGATACCTGTACCTGACAAATGGTCTAAAGATGCAAGAGAAAAAACTTCATGGAGAATACATGAGTTGCTCACAGGGAAATGCAAGGCAGCAGACAGCTCCCCTCAGACACCAGGGGAACAATATTGCCAAGCTGTATATGGCACTGATCCCCGAAAACAACAGTGAAGGACTTTACAGACAGAAGGATTTTTTTTCCAGCAGCTTTTTTTTTTTTTTTCAGCATTGTCAATTAACAAGATAAAACCAACCATAGTGACACCAAATATAACTCTGTGACCTTTTCAAACTTCCCATGATTTCTTAGGTTTTCTTACACTATAATAATGCAACTGTGGTCCAAAATGTCTATCCACAGGTCTCAGAAAAAGTAATGTATGTTAACAAAGTTAAGTGGAAAGAACATAAGCCATAGATAGAATCTAGAGATCTTGAGAAGTGCTGAAATTACGGCACAAGAGACAGGTGGTAGTCATTTATCCACAGATCAAATACCATGTGTTTTGTCTTCTCTCCTTGCTGGTTAGTTTCTGTAATCGAAAATAAAAATCATCTAAAAGGAATGTATATTTTGCTCTCGCTTTCTTAAGAAAACATTACTCCCTTGTCCTATTGAAAGCATGAATTACAATGTTTGACCTACAGCTCATGGCCCAATGTGGGATGCAGGTGCTGAGATATCATAATAATGATGGCCATGATGTAAATACCCACATAGACAGACACACACAATGGGGAGCCAGAGACAAAATGAATGTTTCAGAAATCTAGCAGTGCAAGAAGCTGTGAAAGACCAGGAATTAATTACTTCAACATATACAACTTTGATAGCCAGATTTTTATGTTGCCACAGTGGTGATACAAACAGTTTAAAAAATAAAGGTAAGCATATTGTCTAAGTGTGACTGTCACAGAAGATTCCCCTAGAAGCAAAATGAGATCTCTATGCCCTTTTAAATTATAACAAAGAAATCTTTGTGCAACTGATTTTTCTCGAAAGTTGGCTGTACTTGAGTTTGATTCAGAACAGTGTAAAGGAGGGAGGGCAAAAGACTCTCCTCCAAACCATCCATTGAATGAATAATGATAAAACTTACTGACTCCAGTATATGCTGAGTAATACATGGCCAGCTAAGGAACACACCCTGCAAAGACTGGAGTAAGACCTACGTTTGTTTTACTGAAATATTATTGAAAGTAATTAAATGTCAAAAAGAGAAAATAGAGTCACATTATAATCAGGCAAAATATAAGGACTTAAAAAAATATCCCTGAAAACACAAAGGTATTGATATGCAAATTAGCATACTTTCATTAACAGACTAGGATAAACATTTTATAATTAGTCGCTGGAGACTAATAGGATGTTCAGCTATCTCTTGGACCCATATTTCTGCTTACGATTTGTCACCGCTACTTAGAATAAAAAAATCCAAATGAAAAGAAAACCTAACAAATCAGCATTCCTAACTAGTGAGTGTCACAGCATTGGTTTAAAAGGCATTTATTAATTGAAATCTGGGAAGCAATAAAAGACAGATTTTTAAAAGCTATTTGACACATGCTTGCCCTTAAACACCTCACACTGATCCTGTGGAAGGTTTGTTTCCTTCAGTAAGACGGAGAGAAAATATTTTGAAGGAGCTTTTGGGATTCTGTGAATGTTGGGCCTGATCTTCATTTGGACTTATAATACCCAAGTGAAGACAAGTAATGAAATCAGCAGCAGAAAAGCGTTTGTATTCATGATATTGCACTCATCATTTGGTGGTCTGTGGAGACTTCAAATGCTTCTCTATAATGAAATGTCTTTTTATTATCATGCCATTGTTTCAGTTCCAACTGAATGGCAAATGGCTTGCTAGAATTTATGTATGTAGGTTTTGTGCATTTTTTTAATTGACGATACAGTGATTTCTTTGATAGAAACTTGAAAAAATAACTCATCTCTAATGAAGAGCAACTGGGAAGCTGGGCCAAGCTAAGTTATACACTCAGTCACTCCATACAATAGAGCAATACACAATAAAGAGAAAAAGATAAGCCTCCCCATCCCATTTTTTTCCCCATAATTTAAGAGTGCTGGAATGTGTTTTAGCATACAGTCTTTCAGATCTGCCATATGCCATATGTCAGCCATTAGCATAAGGCTTTCATTAGCCTGACCCCCTAATATTCGAAGTAGGCAAGAGGTTTGGGGCTATACTGACATAACTAGAAGTTCTGCACAGACGTGATATTGGAAAGGTCCAGCACGGTGATCTGAAGGCAGCTGGAGCAAGACAACTTCAGCCCTGCTAGGAAAAGCATTCATATTTAAGGAGTTCTCAGCTGATTTTTATTCACCAAGGTCCTAACACTACACCAAGCTCTCTCCACATTGCTCTGCCAGGGCAAAAGCAGTCTTGTGGTCAAACTTGGCAGAATAGAAAAAAAAAAAAAAAAAAAAAAAAACATTTCGAGGTCCTTTCTCTACTATGCTAAAAATGCTTGTTTTCTAAACAAGTAGGTGTTGTGTACATAAGAATAACTGAATTACTTACATGTGAATTTAATTATAATGTTTACTGGAATTGAGTAGAATGTCTGACAACATTTGTCCATCTACAAACAGATTGTCTTTCTCATAATATTTATAGAGGCATTTTATCAAGTTAGAACATTACTCCTCCTTGCTGAAAACCCAATGGATTGAATGTCATTCCCCCATCTTCTGTCTGGCTTTGATGATACCTGCTAATTATAGATTACTTCATAAACACTTAATTAAGAATAGAAATAGTCCTACATGACAGGACATATTTCCTCATCCCTATCCAGGAGATAGGTATCTAAAGTAACACAAGCAACTTAACCATGAAATCAGAGAATGAAATTGTGATTGCCAAGAACATCTTTCTTGTCAGATGTGATATTTGTTCCCAAAATACTGGAAATACATTTCAGGAAAATATTTCATAATTAATACTGTCAGTCTTGTAAAGCTTTGTATTTGTATCATTATCTGAATAAATTGCTTAATGAGAAGTTTGACAAATGTATTTCATGAGTAAGCTCTACAAGTTGAAGAGCCATGAAAAGAAAATTTGGCTATTTTTCAGACATATACCGCACATATGGATCTCCATACAAAGTTAAGGTTGCTTCATTTAGTTTCTGACTTTTACATGCTTGACATTAAGTGCAAATATGATACTAAAATTCTTCCTTGTGATGCTGGTAAGGTGTGCACACTTTTCTTTAGAAAATTATTTGGGAGATGTTTACCAAATCTCTATCTAACAGATGTATCTGTACAAGATTTTTTTTTCCAGTGTTCTTGCTGCTGTTTTCTAGGCTGACTGTAATTGCCTGGCCAATATTGTTTACAGGGAATTTCAATGAATGAATTATAAAGAGTGGAGTACAATGAAATTCTGATGGACTATTACCTATGGTAATACTAATGATCACCTGGACAAAGCATTAGCATCAGCAACAGAAGCCTTTCCTTGTACCTGTTTTAAATTTTAAATGCCTTTTCATCCTGATAGTAAACCAGAATGATTTAATACCATCAAATTTTATAATAGAAGAACCAAAAAGGTATGTAAATGTAAGTCTTATCTCCTGTCAGCCTTATACAATAATCTATTATCTGAGTTGCTCTGAAATTCTGATTTATTCCAGTTCTCTGCATCCCAATGGATTTTACAGATATTGATTTGAATATGACTGCACACAATTAAAACAAATTATTTCCCAAGAGTCTATGAAGCTATTTACTATTTTACCTCAATAGCTAGCTGACATAATTTACCAGTCCAAAAACTTCTTTTTTTTTTTTTCACTTGTTAAATGAATTCAAACAATTATTATTGTTTCAGTTGTCAATTATAAAGGTGATATATATTTATTCCATCCTTGGTATTGTGCATTTTTTCTGTTATGTGTTAAATGGCAACTGCCATTTATATTAAAATATTTTTCTTCTGTGGTCTTTAAAGTCTACTTTCCCACACAGTCTCAAAAAGTTTCCAAACAATCTTCCTCAATTATAAAGGCAATCACGCAAACACTGACTGTGATTTGAATGTTTGAATACATGCAGAAAGAAAGTAAGTTATTAACATAAAGAGAGTAGGAAAAAAAAAAAAAAAAAAAAAAAACAGGTAGAAGTTCAACATAGAGCAATTCCTGAACACTTTACTGAAATAACTAAAGCTTTGGTCCTTAAGAACTTTTATGTATATATCAACTTTATCAAAGATAAGGTGGGACTCAACAATTTTAGAAGATTGCCTAGCCTGAGTTTAAATGTTAATATACTCAGAACCAATCTTCTAAGGTTTCTGCTTCCTTGTAGAGAGGTGGATACCCATGAAGTTCTTCAAAGGCAAACTGTCTTTCATAAAAGCATGGTTGTTCGTATTTGGAGGTCTCAAAATTATGAAGCCTTTGCACCTCCATGAATGACTTCAAAGCTCTCATATGATAAGCAGAAGTATGTCTGTCAACAGGAGCTTTGGTCTGCTGAGGATTCAGTAAAAAGTAGGCATATATCTAAGGATGCCATAACTTAAACTGTAAAAAACTGTAAACTGTCTTCTGGACCTTTGGGTCCAGAAGAAGGAAGGGTACACGTAAGTCGTTGTGACCCAGAAGGAAAATCCAAATAAATGTTGATGGCACTTTGCAATCAAATGAATGAAAGCTCTAAATTTGACTGAACAGAAATATGCATGGAGTACCAAAAAGTAGATTGCTACACACAGACATGGAATGGGAAAGGGAGGAAGTGGTAAATTACAGTAGCCATAACTGAGACAAGAGGAAGAAAAATGGAGAAAACAAACATGTTTTTTGTACAAATGTCAGGGTATGAAAGTTAACAGAATTACAAGTTTTTATTAAACTGTGATGCACATGACACCAGGACTTGGTTATACAGATCACCAGAACAGTTACTGGAAAGTATGGCTTGTTTAATAAACAGAGATAGAAGAAATGGGAGGAAACACTGTGTCATCTAATCAAGATCATTTATAGGCATTATGGAGTTCAAGAAGATACAAGAAGCAGAGTTGCTGAACATCTTTGAGTAAAAACAATCAGTGAAAGGAAGAGAGTTATCAAGGTAATCCACCATGGATCACATAATAAAAAAAACTTTTATTTTTAAGCAACAATGGAAAGCTTATTAAGGGTAGTAGCTGGAAGTAATGGGAAAGTCAGTGTCAGTTGTGGTCTATAGGAAAGTCAGCATGGAATGAGATAAACCATTCTTCAAACTCTTAGAAAGAAAATAGAGAAAATTTCTATTTCAAAGTTGTAAGACTTCCTCAGGGTCATAGTAAAACCCTGAATAACAGGGAGGAGGGTTTTGATAATCTTTATGCAGAAAAATTGGAAGCACTGGCTGGCAGAGCAGACAGGACTACCTCCTTGCCCCAATTTTATTAATTTATTTATTTTGTCAGGCTGCATTCCCATTCAAACCCTGTCCAGAGTTAGGAATAAGCTACATTATTCTTGCTTATGTGTACATACAATGTTGTTCTCAAATTATATTGAAAATGTACTGACATTCAACGTCTGTCTATCTATACACTGCATCTCAAAAGCATCTGTAGATATCAAAGTTAAGTAATGTAACAGAGAAGAGTACGAGTCAATCAATATCTTCATTAAAGTAATTACTGTGTTTAAACAGGAAATCTTCTGTGGTATTTTTATACTCTGTGTGGTCCCCACTGTGAAAGCAGGTATGTATATATATATATATATATATATATATATATGCATATATAATTTCAGTTCAATTTATTATTTTTTTTCAGGGAAAAGGATGCATGGATAATGTTACTGTTTTAAGTGATTAGATTCTAACTCTAAAACTATCCTGACAGCTATATGGTTCATCTCTCAGGGGGCACTCAAAAGCTTGCAGAGTTCCCCTTCACTTAACGGTGAAAGCCTCAATACAAGCTTGTGGTGGGATGATTGGTCAGAAATACAAAGTTGGGAAAAATGGATTTGGAGAAAATAACCAAGGAGAAATAAAGTCATTATTATCAGTGGGAAAAAAAAGTACCAGAAGAATAGGAAACTAATGATATTTAAATAAATAAATAAAGACTTGTAAATATGACTTATTTATAAGGTAACCTGAAAATTAGTGCAGCATATAAGATCAGGCTATTGCTGTACAATGGGGAACTGCCACAAAATAAGCAAATAAGAGAGTAATCACACTAGCGGACTTATATTACAGTATTAGTGACTCTTTGCTGATGGGAGCATTTTTAAAGCATCATTTAAACATTAGAAACAAATCTAATGAGGAATAAATGTAAAATGAAGGAAATATGTCAAGTTAAAAAACAGAAAGAAGAAAATTAGAAACAGCATTTTTTAAGAGTCGGAGTACAACTGTACCAGAAGTAAGAGGAAAATAACATCTGTAACCCATTTGGAAACTGATAACAACTGGGTGATACAAATAAATTCATAGTACTCCATTCCTTATTAGTATCACTTTAATAAAAAAAGAAAAAAAGGGGCGGGGTATGAACAAAAAAAATAAAAGAAAAAACCTATATCTTAATTAGATAGGTAAAAAATGTACTGTCATCCCAGCAGAGAGGACTTCAATCAAAGAAAAGGTGAAAAAAAAGGTTCAAAAAGAAAAGGTGAAATTAACAAATCACTGCTTTCTACAGAATGGCTTGTGCTAATTTTTTTTAACTTCAATATCTTCTGTTACATGGTGATGTTGAAAAAACTTAAAACTTAGGCCAGTGAGAACAAATGATTGTGTTACCACTGTACTTTTATTTTTATTTTTATTTTTATTTATTTTTATTTTTATTTTTATTTTTATTTTTATTTTTATTTTTATTTTTATTTTTATTTTTATTTTTATTTTTTTCCTGAATAAAGGTACCATGGGCTAGAGACAACCACAATGAAAGGATTTTAGATAAGATAGTTGTGTTAAGCTCAGTAGGCCCTAATGGACCACTTGGAGCTGTCTCCAAGACATTGACCAGTATCTTTTAATGAGAGGAAAAGGTAGATAAAGTCCCAGAGGACAGGAGGAAGACAAACAATATATCTGTCTTTAAAAAAGGGATCGTGGGAGGCCTGAGGAAGTATAGAATGGTATAACTTAAATCTCTTGGGAATTTTGGAACAAATTGTTGGAGACTATTTGTAAGTTACTTAGAGGGTAGAAAATGGATTAATGCAGCCAATTAAGATTTGGCAAGAGGCAAAAGTGGATGATATAAGTAGAATTTTTTTTTTTTTTTTTGGTGTGGTAACTGGCCTAACTTGTATGATGGAAGCCACAGTTAGGGTGCATCTCAGTTTCAGAAGGCTTTTGACATTTTCACATGTGTCTTCCCCATATTCAAGCTAAAGAATTATGTTCTACTCTTAATCTCTATCAGATGCATTTACAATTGACCATAAAATATCTTGGTATGGTGTGTGTGTTGGGGGTGTGTTAGGGGGAAGTCACCAGATGATCTACTTTAGGCAAATTCTAGTCAATATTGTCAGAAAGATTTTGGAAAACATAATTCACATGTAAAATGACACCCCCCTTCCTCTCTCCCCCAACCCACCCCCCAAAAAAAAAAAAAAAAAAAGTGAGGGGACAAAAGTATTCAGAAAATAAACAAACAAACCTTGACAAATAGCAATCTAAAATTCAGTTAAAATGCTTAAGAATTGTACATGGATTTTTACAGTTAGCTTTATATCAAAAAGATCTGAAACTTGCAACAGCTCACAAACAAAACACGAGTCAATGCAATTTCATTGTAAAAGTAAGTGAGCCTCCTACTTGAATGTGTTAAGAGAAATACTGAATGTCACATGTGAGAGACTGCTCTATTTGATGCAGCCAGGGATGCAGCAGCTAAAATAGCACATCCAGCACTCGGCTATCATAAATGCATGAAAGTGCAGAGCAGAGAGCTCTGAACGAACAGCAGCTAACACAAAGCTTAGTAAACATAACACACAAGGCAAGACTGGTGGAAGAGGGAGATGAATCTCAAGAGAAGCCTTATGTGTGACATGGCAGGGAAGACTTCAACTATAAAGTGGGCTGGCAAGGGGGTGGCAATCTCATTGTGCACAGTCATAGCTATAGGGGAAGCTTGAGGAAAATTGCTTGGCAGAGAAGATGCAGGAATTATACTGATGGAAAAAAAAAAAAAAAAAAAAAAAAGTCTGCTTCTAATGCTTCTAAGTAGGTAAAAAAGAGGCCCCAACAAACAAGCAGGTCTATAGACTCTCCATCACAGGAGACAGACATCTATTAGAATTCATTTATGCTGGTTTGTCCTCTTATGTCCTCCTGCTCCAATTTGGCAAAATGATTATTTATTTATTCGTTTATTTTGAGATATAGGTATCCACATCTAATCATAGATAGTCACATGAAAGACACTGCACCCAAGATCTTCAGTCCTTGACTGCTTCAGGTGGGATTGTGGAGAAAGGACTCTTCTGTTCCCTTCTACTTGTGCCACTGATCCTCCTCTCCTGCACTCAAACAGAGGCTGGGGCTCTTGGTCACCTGCTTTCTCTCCTTACTTGGGTTCCCAGTTTGCAAGCAGCCTTTCGATCCAAATATCTCACAGAATCACAGAATCACAGAATCTCTAGGTTGGAAGAGACCTCAAGATCATCGAGTCCAACCTCTAACCTAACACTAACAGTACCCACTAAACCATATCCCTAAGTTCTACATCTAAACGTCTTTTGAAGACTTCCAGGGATGGTGACTCCACCACCTCCCTGGGCAGCCCGTTCCAGTGCCTAACAACCCTTTCAGTAAAGAAATTCTTCCTAACATCTAACCTATGACTTGAACACTTCCAGGCAGGGGACATCCACAACTTCTATGGGCAACATGTTTCAGTGCCTAATCTCTCTAATAAAAAATAATTTCTTCCTTATAGATATCTAATCTAAATATACCCTATTTTAGTTTAACGCCGTTACCCCTTACACACATTGCCTTTCTTATAATAATTCTGCTTTGAAACCAAAGTAACAAGAACTGTATAGTCACCTCAATTAATGATTGACCATGTCTACAAGCACACACCACCTTCATGCTACTACTGCATGTACTTATACACTGGGGGACAAGAGTAGTCTTACAGTTACTATTCAGTTTTCCCTCAGAAATAGTGTTATTTTATGAGTGCTGTATTGTGAGTACTATATTTCCTGTCAAAGGATAAAAGTTTCTTTAGAATTCTTTCTCTTCAAGCAATGAACCTGGTTAGTCTTTGTGATTTTTTGTTTGTTTGTTTATTTAAGAAAGAAAGAAAGAAAGAAAGAAAGAAAGAGAGAGAGAGAGAGAGAGAGTACTGCTTAATTGAAACTACTGTGCAGATCACATCCAGTGTCATTGGTCTGTGAAAGCCTGGATGTCCTTGAGTCACATTTATAGACATCTTATCTGTTAGCTATTTACATTCATGCATCAGCATGAATAAATGGAGTGTGGCTGGAGACTTGTGAGGTTACTCCTGTATGTTTCTTGTTTTACACTTCATAATTTTGCAGAAGCACCTTCCTTCAGTCTTAAGGTCATTAAGCTTTTATATACATAAAACATATATATATATATTTCTGTGTGTATCCATTTTCAAGGTTTTTCTACCTCAGTGCTACTTCAGCTTATTAACAATTCAGGTTTTTCAAACTTCCTCGTACTGGATAAATACCTCCCCCTTTATTTTAGGATGATAAATTAAGCTATTTAAAGAATGACTCATTACAAGTATATATCCTGTTGGTGCCACCACCCTCGTACACATAATAATTATTGAAGTTTGTAATGTGACGCACAGTCAGCACTTTCAAAGCAGAGTATCAGCACTGGCTGTTGCCGTGCCTGAATACCTTACTGGCACTAGTTACCCATGGCAACTAAAATGATCTATCTGTGGTGATAATGGCTTGTTGTTCTGTTTGATACTTTAGCTGTATTTCTTCCTGTTTCAATTTCAACAGGAATGTGTAGATTTTTAAAAAATCATTTAAAAAAACAGAATGGTTAAAAAATCCCACTCGGTATCTGTTTAAATATAGAGCAACAGGAATACACCACCATCTCACTGCAGTTTTTATCACTGTAACAAATCCCACTGAGCCCCAAGTAACGAAATTAAATCATTCCACCTTGTCTATAAATGTATTCTTTTGTTTGTTTGTGAGCACTCACCCTGAAGGTTTTGGCAAGTGTGAAAAAGTAGGAGAGCACAACAGGATTTCTGCTTACTGCAGGACTAGTATTTGCAGATCATTATGATTTCTTATTGTCATTAATAGCTTTTTTTAAGAAAACTATCCCAGAGGTAGAGAGGATAATCACTTGCATCTAAGCTGTTCCTACAAACTTATTTGGATGTAACACACAATTTGATTTGTAAGCTAATGAACGTTTTCCCTGCTACAAGCAGTTCATAATTGGCAAGTATTTTAATTGGCAAGGCTGAACTGCAAATATTTTGGATTGTTCAATCAAATTCAGTGTAACCACGATGTCTTTTGGCAGCTTTTTATACTGTAGCATGCTTAAGACCAGAATCTCTCCCTCTCCCTCTCTAAGCTGTCAGATAGCCAATAATGGAAATAGAAGTAGAAATACTTCAGAAGAGCCTTCTTTTTGCACCACAGATTAATAGAAGTGCAATAGCCCAACAAGACATGGCCTTTTGGGTGGAGGCATTGTTCTGCCCCTACACCTCCAAACAGCTGTACCAGCTGGTGCTGACCCTGGCTGGGGAAGAGTCCTCCACATTCTCTTTTTCTCTAAGGTGCCTGAGAACTGCAAAAAGATACTTGGGTCCCTCCAGTGTCTTTGCTCTTTAAAGCTCCTTAAAAGCACCATTGCAGATCTAAAGCCTCCTTTCTCATGGCAACATCAGCGATCAGCAGTTTTAGCCATATCTGTCCTCATTTGGCAACTGTGCTGCCATCCTATCACCTACTGAACCAGCCTGAAGTTATTTCTGGTTCAAGAACAAAAAGATTTCCCTCAAATTCAACATATGTACCACCCTGCCCTTTATCTTCGTTATCAAACAGAATTGCTTACAGTGTCAAATCAAGCAAAACAAAACAAAACAATAACAACAAAAATCTACATTTTTCTTATACTGATTTGAAAATAACATTCATTTTCCCAGCTATGGGCAATTGAACCTAGAGAAACTTTTAAGGTTTTTCTTGTTCATTTTACTGAGAATATCTCCTTCAAATCAAGAGTATAAATCCTGATGTCCTTAAGCTGGTAAATTTCAGTAAAGAAAACGGGACTTTGGCCAACTGTGATCTAAATAAGGTCCTTACATTTTGGTCTTATGGCAGAGAAGCTGCTTTTTGTGGATTGTGGTTAAGGTTGTGGGTTGTGATTAAGGTTTGTTATTTTCTAGCTAGGCTCACCATAGTCCAAATATCCACAGTCCTGAGGAATTTAATTCATCCTTTCATAAGACTGCCGTGTAAAATTCAAGAAGCCTACATACTATTATCTCTGAAATAAAAAGTCTTCTCAGCATTATTTTTAGTTGGGTGTCTCAGAGAAACCAGCTGTTCCCAAGGAGATAGGAAGCAAATAAAACATTTTCAAGACTCAAGTTATATGGAAGTGGTTTTTTTGTTGTTGTTGTTCTATTTTGTTTGTTTGTTTGTGTTTAGATGTTTAGGCTACAGTATACCTAATACAATACAATTTCAAGACTTACACACTGACAAGACTTCTTTCAGTGTTCAGAATTTCAAGACTTCTCTCTCCCATAAACACAGTCATCTGTTTTTACTGAAAACGTTTCAGTAAGGATTTAATCATTTAGTTTTATGAGAAACTGGAAGATTTGCTTCTCTGGTAATTGTTTATGTCTCCTTCTTAATAAATAAAATCTAAGGAGTCTTGCCTTAGTTCTTCAGGATCCTGTGCTATCACTTACGTCAGAACAAAACTCATGGAAAATGCTGCTATTCTGATTTACTACCATTTTAAACCAATTGTCTCCTCACTTTGCTCTAATATGATCAATAGCCTGAAGCATACAAGAAAAGCCTTATTATACTAGGCTCTATTCTACCCATTTTAAACTCAGTGCAATGGTAATTTGATTATGCTGAGGCTGAGATCAATCTAATCCCTGCTGCAGAACCCAGATCATCAATTTTGATTTCACTGACCAAGCGTCTTCCCTACTGGGAAGCTTTATGAATGATGGACCACATCAATGAATGCTTACTCTGAGAATTGCTCCATATGTTGTAGCACAGGGATGATTCACCTCATTCATTCAAGGACTGCTCGAGTGAAGGGAAAGAATGGGAAGGTGGTTGGTCATATATCAGAGAGATTTTTGTTTATTACAATTCGCAGGCTCACAGGGATAGTACCTCTGTGTACCAGGTATCCCAATGAAACAAAATGATTTGATACTCACCTGTATGTGGTGTGTGTGTGTGTTTGTGTGTTAGGGTAGGACTGGGGGAACAGGACTGGATGGGACATGACATGACCAATAGTACTGGGAAACGTGGATTTTGGTGTCATCACTACAGGCTGTTATTCTTATTTCCAAGGCATTTTATTGTTGTTTTATATCACCTTCACTTCTGTATCTGGGAAAACCATGGAAAGCTACAAAGGAGCTTTGCAGAAAAAGGCCTGGGGTCCTGATCATCAGCGAGCCAAGCAGCAGTCATCAGGGGGTCCTTGCAGTAAAGAAGGCTGATGCAGCCCAGGATGTAGATGTAAAAGAGTAATCAGTAACTCCAGGGCAGTGATCCTGCCCCCTAAATAGCACTTCTGAGACCACCTCTGGATACAGTGTCCTGTTTACAACTCATCAGCAAAGGTGTTGTCATACTGGAGCAGGTCCTGAGAAAGACTGCCAACCTAGAAACGACCAAAGGAACTGGGTTTGCTCAGCCGTACGAAGAGGTGGCTTAGGAGGATCTTGTTGCTGTCTGCAACTATGCATTGGGAAAATGTAGACAGACAAAGACAGAGGCGTGAACAGGAAGAATGAGAGGCAGCAGTCATTGGCTGGAACACAGGAAACTCCATCCTGATACAGGGGAAAATTACAAGGATAATGGTCAAATACTGGCACACACTGACCAAAGAGGCTGTGGGAATTCCATCCTTGGAGATATTGATACCTTGCCTACACAAGTAGGCAAGTCCTGCTGTGCTGGACTTGCTCTGAACAGGAGGTAAGACTGGGGATCCCTCCAGTGTCCCTTCCAACCTACACAATGCTGTGATTATCACACATGTCATTCTGTTTTGCTGCTGTGATGATATATTCCTTTTTCACTGTAACAGTTTATAATAACTTAGATCCTTTCACAAGGCTCTGTAACACAGACTCCCACTCAGACTACATTATACTTTCCATCCTTACAGCAATTTCCATATCTTAGGCTACATCTGCATTAGGTTGCAGGCCATGCTCTGTCCCCAAGTCCAGCTGCTGCATTTGATTCCCAGCCAGTTCCTATGCTGCTCTCTTAGCCTCCAGAACAGGCTGATGACACCTAAACTACCTTTTGGTCTAGTTTTTGGTCTGTTCTGGCTCCTGAGTCACACCTAGGAGTTTGGCAGATTGCAAGTTGGGCTGGATCAAAGCTGAAAGATCTTCAAGTTAACAACAGTGCAGACGACCAGGTCCCAGCACCTGTGCTTCATCTCTGGCATGGTTCAGCTCAGTAACATAAGCAGTCTATTTTTCTTTAAAAAAAAAAAAAAAAGACTTCCCAAGGTGGTTGTGCAAGGGAGAGTGAGCCCATTCTACCACTTGAAAAAGAGAGAAATCTACTGTAAATAATGTAAAGTAAAAATAATATATGTATATATACATACAAAACATGTTCACCCCCACAAAACGGATCCCTGGTAACTCTGTGTGTGTGTGTGCTTTTTTGTTTGTTTTAAGAAAACTGGATGTGCATTGGTGAGAGTCTCTGTAAATATTGTCTTTTCAGATTTTTTCTTCATCTTGTTCCCCCTTGTTGATTTACCCTATGCGTAAAACATTGCTTGAATTAGGAACATAGCATTGTTAACATCCAAATTATGTGATTTTTCAGGTTGCTCAAAATACATAGGAAGTGTCCTACAAGGAGACACCTGTAGACTAAGTGAGATATACAAAAGGTTATCTCAAGGTTTCTCATATATACAGAGCTGACACTGTAATGTGCAACAGTGAATTCCAGGAAGAAAATATGGAAAATAATATGAGATCATTATATTTCTACATTGCTGGTAAACTGACAGGGGGGTGGTAAAGAAGGAAATACGGCAAAGCTCATCATGTTTTGGGATACATTATTAAATTAAGCTGCAACTTGAGCAATAATTAATTAATGCAATGCAGAAGACGTAGGGTGGAGATCTCAAAACAGCTCCGCATCAGCCTGACTTTGTTCTGACTGGAGTCAAATTGACTTGTTCTCAGTGACGTCAATGGGAGCAGAGCTAGATCAGTACTGAGTATTTTTGACAATCCAATCTGTAATATATATTGGCCCAAATTGTCAAGAATCATTTGTGGGTTTGTGTGTCCAACATGAAGAACAATAATAAAGCCCTCCTGAAATTGGTGTTCAGCACAAACAACCCCTGGTTTATTACAATTCTGGTAGCCAAAAACCACCAGTCACATTTAAATATTTAGGGCTTTAACAAAGTAGTTGCTATAGTGTCTCCAAGTATCTGAGATAAACTGAAATTATATTTGTGTTCAGTTTAAGGAACTGAAGTGTTTTGATTTTCAATAGCCTGCAACAATGTACTTTGTTTAGATTCTTTCATTTCTCTCATGGAAAATTACAATTTCTGCAGAAACTGCTTTTTCTTTTGAAGTGATTTTTCTCAGCAAAATTCCCAAGCAGCTCTATTAATTAGACATACTCAATCACACCAAGGAATATCAACGTGTATTACAAGTGCCCTTGAAGTCAATATGCAGAGTAAGTTATTTTTTTTAAAGAAAATAAATGTTTTGTTCCTTTCATTGCAGTGACATTCAATACAAGCCAGATAGTCACAAACATCAGGGGCAGAAAAAAATCCTTTTTCACATGTTATTCAGCCATTGCGGATCTCCCTATCCCCATTTAAGACTTTCCCTTTCACTTTTCAAAAAAACAACAAAACAACAAAACAAAACAAACAAAAAAATGTTTGACATTGCTCTGCATTCTCAGCCAGTGCAAAAATAATAATCAAACCATGACCTCTTATGTGTAAAATAACTTGTTTATTCTCATTTGGAATTGGTGCACTAGTGCAGAGTCCCACTGACTTCTGGCAGTCACGGGAATAGATAATACAAACTAAGCAAGGGACAATGCACAATTATGTCATAGGGGCTTTTAAATATTAAAAAAATAATAATAATTAAATAATTTATTAAAAGAAAGAAAGCCATTCACAGCAGCATTTATGCATCTTTACAAAGTACAAAAACCTTCTCTTTTAGTCTCCATACTTCCAATTCAATAAAAGATCCATCCAAAAGTTAACTCCTTAAGTCATAACCATGAAATAACTAATGTGTTAAGCAGCTTTTAAGCATGCCTACTCAATAGAGTCCTGTCATATGAAATGCAAGTTTCAAGAAAGGAAATACATTTGCACTGAGGAAGAATCCATTGCTGTTCTGCTGTCACAATCAAACATGGAAACTTTTATTCCACCTACTGAATTTGCACTTAGCATTAGTTGTGTTTCAGCTTTGTTCTTACTTGGATTAGAAAACAAGCTATTGTCGTGCCCTAACATCATGACATTTCTAAATGCAAGTCATACAACATGTATTATACGTGCAAGATTGATAATATTGTCTATGGATATGTTTGTGATTCTTACAGGGACCCTCAAAATGATTTTAGATCTTTCCAAAAAGCAGTTTTATCTACAAAGCATGTAGCAGCTCAAACAGCAGAGGGTGCTTTGTAAGCAAATACAAAACACTTGATCTAAAATTATTGCTGTAGATAGATCCTGCAGCTGTGCGGATGCTTTACTACCAGCACTATTCATGAAGTGGCAGATTCAACAGAGCTCTGCTTATTAGAATTGTTTCAGATGCTCCAATAAATCTCCTGTGAAAACCACCCCCAAAATTCTACATATAGGGGATAAAAAATGTAGATGTTTAATCATGGATCTCCGTGTTTTTAAATAAGGTGAATAGTGTGCTATGAAATAATGCATTATTCATAGATTCATACTGTTTCAAAAGCTTAATAAAGAATTTGATTAATAGTCCAGGCACATGTCCTGCATATTTATATCCTGGTATGCATACAAATGTAATGTATAACATTAGATACTTGTAATATCCTCTTGTCTTTTATGCTTTTTAAGCACTTACAATGCAGAGCAATTGAGTCAAATTGCAAAACAAAGCCAAGCACACCAAATTGTTATCATTCTGCAAGGCGGGTGGGTGGTCATCCTTCAGAAGGAGCTTTATTTCACCACCATTGTGCTGATCTGCAACAGTTTTGGAAAACAAAATAAAAAATCCTTGCATGGCCAGAGCTGCATGTTCTGAATGTGCTGTGATCAGAGGATACCATCTAAAGTACAAAAAGGAATCTTCATGAAAAATGGAAAAAAAGCTGGTCTACGCTGCGCATCACAAAAATATTTAATCTTATTGGCAATCTGCTGCCATGTAAGGCATTCGGCTACAGTGGTGGAAAAGAAAACACTTGTTTCTAGGAAGTTGTGAGATTTTGAGACACTTGTGTAGACATTCAGTAACATGTTGTATGTACTAAGGAGCACTATGGGTTGTCAACAAGAATATGTGGACTAACATTATCCCCAATATCATAAATGTGCTGACCTGTGTAAGAAATAAATTATAGTTTTGAGGAAACTCTTCTAAGAGAGATTTTGATAATGCAAGTATACAACACCTTTGAATAACTGCTGCTGTCCATTCATCTGACTCCACCACATTTCTTTCATATGTAGTTGACTAGCTCCTTTGTTTTATAGATCTTATTTGAGTTAACTTGTATTTTTTCCTTTTTTTTTTTCTTTTTTGATAGATTCAATAGAAGATAGCAAGGACATAGAGAAGCCTGTTTCAAAGGCATCACTATGGAGTTGAAGTCACATGAATAGGAAAGACTGGGGAGGAACAAAGGTGCTGAGGTAGAAGTGGTATCAGGCACAGTTCTTAGAAGACAGTATCAGGCGGATTCACTCTGGAAGTCATTGGGGCAAATCAGTTACTGAGGTAGAAAGAACACCACAGAGTACAGAGAAATCCTGGGAAGTGAGCTGTCTCACATCCAGATGTTTCAAAGACTTCACTCAGTCTCACATTCAGATTTCTCTTAAAATTCTGCTGGCAAGATCCACTTCTAAAATTGAGTTTCCATTGAGTTGCAGCTTCTGTTGACACATGCCATGACCATAGTTCCAGGACAACTGTAGATAGCTAACCTGGACTGTGTAGGTCATTATGTTTGACTTCTGTCAGCAGTACATTCTCAATGTAACAGGTCTGTAGACTTTTTTTTTTTTACGTGATTATCATAGAATCATAACAAATACCTTCAAGTCCTTAACTTCAGTTATTCCATTGGCTACTTCTCCTCATGAATAATATTTTGCTGTACATTTGTAGCCTGAACTTGTCTTTTTTTTTTTTTTTTCGGTTATTTATTGACAGAAATTTCTTTATATATCAGGTCCTCATATGACAATGAAGCAACATTTTTTTTTTTTAATAAGAGAAACAAAATAGTACATGTAAATCTTCTATTGTGTATATCTTATATATGTTGAAAAAAAAAATTGCAGCTCTTTTCAATTCATTTAGGTTAAACAATTTTTGAGAGGTGATGGAGCACTGGCTGCAGTATCACACCTATAAAGTTTCCTTGCTCCTGTGCTAACTCCTTCAATTTTTACACCAAAAAAAGCTGTCAGCATATATTAAGAGGTTCATATCTGATCACTAAAGTTGTTTGAGGTTTGCTGTCTACCAGTATTCCACCTCCCTGTCTACCAGGATTCCACCTCCCATTGTGGAGAAATAACCTACTAGCATTCCTAGGAAAACAGCTTTGGTCAGTATGATGGAGGGAAAAAAAAAAAGAAAAAAAAAAGACTAAAGCAGAAAAACTTATTCCATTGAAGTTTCTCCCAATAAGAGAAAATAAATTAGAAGGAACTAAAAGAAGAAAAGCATGATATTGAGTAGATTTACATAACAAGAAGGAAGGAGTTACGATTATCTTCATTGGACTCCATAGGATATGAATGATGGAGAAGTAGTAGAAAGTAGTTACTGTTACATACAGAAAGTAAAGCCAATATATTGCTTTGTCCTGTTGGCAGGCAGGGTGGAAAAGTGATGAACACCACATTTGCATTAGAGATTCAATAGTACAAAACCTTGGGGAAGCTCCAATGGAAAAACTACTCTAGACTAAACTGAGATGGAGTATCTAGCATCGATGCTATACTGTGGTGGTGGAAGGGCATCAGCAAAGAAAGACAACAATGAATCAAAAAGAGACAGTACAGCTCAGACAAATATTAAGATTAAGAAGCAGGAGGAAAGGCAAGGAAAAGATATGAGTGATGACATAGATGGGAAAGGGAGGGGGAAGCAATGGGACACAAAGGCAGAGGAAAAAGCTTGTTATGGCAGGAGTCACCAGATGGCATTGTTACACATAGTCTTAAAGGTTATTTTCCTTGGCAGGTAAGCAAGTTTTTGTTTTAGGAAAAAATGCTGTGTTTTAACTGCTGCAAATGCCTACAGAAGGAGTCATAATAAGTGATGGATCTCGAGATGATGTTAGAGATGGAAACTGTGGAGAAAATGGACTGAAGGGTTTGGTCTTAACAAAAATAAAATAAATAAAATATCAGAACATCATGTTGATCCTTGACATAAGACTTAGCTAGAACTAAAAGTAAATCCCATTTTCTTTTCTTTCCCTCTTTCTCTCTAAAAAATAAAAATAAAAAATAAAGAAAAAAAAAAGGTAGTGAGATAATCTATTAGGCCCTGACAACTCCTATCCTTCAGTAGAAATGTAGTCTGATGATATCAGGGAGGACATAAGGTCTGAAGACAAGAATCGAGTAACCGGAGAGGAGTATGAAGTGGAAAAATATCAACATTGGAAAAGAACAGGGAAAACATTAGATACAATCAATGGGTTGTGAAGCATATTGCAAGTCGAGGCAATCAATAGCAACAGCAGAAAAATGAAGATAGCTCAAAATACCATGTATAAGTGGCATGCCACCATAATAAGGTAGGTACAACTTCAGAGTGTTTTTTCTGCCCATTCTAAGGGTACTACCATATTTAAAACACAAACTGCACCACAAATAGGGAGTGGGGGAGAATGGCACTGCTGGGGATGAATGGATTTTGAGCAGAAGGTGTAATTGACACCTACAATGTGCATTACTTGTATTGCTGCTGAACGGCAGAATTTTGTTTCAATAAGGTTAATGCAGAACAATGTGATTTTCCTTATTACTATTGCTACTTAGTTTTAAATCCTGCTTACTTATCCAATTCTCATGCATAGTCCAGTGACAGATCTGAATTATGTATATATTAAAAAGCAAACAAACACAAATGGCTTTTAAATGACTGCCCTCTCACCAGAGAACAAATTCTGTAATTAAGAAGTCCAAGAGATGGTCTCTGAGGTATGCTGCTTACTGTTCAAAAAGGAAGCTGGGAAGAGGATGTAAACAAATGTATTCCCACCCTTCTCTGGGCAGAACATACATAGTGTGTTCATTCCAGATTTCCCACCTTCCTGTGGCTTGACCTTTGTGATAACTCAGACAACAAAACAAAAGCCTGAGAGTTCTTCCCAGTCTTGATTGTTCGTGAAGCTTCTCTGAGAAGCTTATCTGTCACAGCTTGAGGCTCTCTAGCATCAAGCACCTGAAGTTCCTCTGCAATAAATAATAATAATAATAATAATAATAATAATAATAATAATAATAATAATAATAATAATAATAATAATAATCCACTTACTGGATAGTAACAGTCCTCCTAGGTGAAATCCTAGACCCACTGCAATCAGACTTTGATCCTCATCCTCTTGGTAGGAGACTGATCCAAGCTTGAACTGCAGCACAGAGTAGTCCTGGGCCCCTACAGCCCTGCAGCCTGACCATTCCTACAACAAAAGTGGGAGCCCAAAGGCCAATTTCTAGCAGGAAGAGCTAAGCTAAACACAGTTAGCCTGGTAGCAGCTTTCCAGGGTGGTGGCCTGGAGCAAAGTGTGCAGCACATGTACAGCTACCTCCATGGTAGCTACTTCCTCTGAGTTGTCCAGCTTGTACTCCCCCCTATGGCCTAATAGAAAGGGGTTATTCAGCCCACTAATGTTCAAGTCACTCTTCACTTGAGGCTTTCAACCTGAAAACACCTCACAAAAATAAAAGCAGTCAGTAGTTGAAACTAAGGTAAAAGAAGAGGAAGGAAAGGGAAGTCCTAGTTCAAGGTACCAGTCAGAGATATTGAGCCTCTGGAAGATGAAACAAGCTTGATCAACAGAGAATGACCACAGAACCTACCCTCAGTGATAAGATAGGCTGCTTGTAGGTGAGATGGACTCTCAGCTTTGATTAAAAGGAGGACTTAGCTCTTATAACCAACACCGAACTTCTTTCAAAATCTTCACTATCCTCATTCCTGTTCCTTTTATGCTCACTACATATCAAACTTTTTAGGAACATACTCAACTCAGCAAATCCAGGACTGAACACAGGATAATCTTAGCTGTTTTCAAAACCCTTTTAAGTTACTGAGCTGTACCTAGCCCTCCTTCCCACTGTATTCTGGGAGTTCTTCCAGAACTACCTGCTCTTAGGAGAGCCATGTTTTTAAATAGCATTAACTATTTTCAGCTAATCAGGGCCTGCTCTACTTTAAGACATATTACACCTGCTGGTATTTAAAGTAACTTTAAAAAAGGAAACAAAACATTAATACATGCCTTTGCCCATCTGTTCTCACCTCCATGTGCTCATGGACCATTTAGTATCTCTTCCTGACATAACAAATAAGAAGTTATCTTGTTAGGACAAAAGACTAAAGGGATCTATATAATACTTGAAGGCTCTCTTTTAAAATAAAACATGTAGACACTGTAATAAAACTGGTCAGTCAGCAAAATTTGTGAGAAGCAGTTTATATTTCTGTAATAGTACTTTCCTGGGTCTGGATTCCATCTCATCATATTTTTGTTCTGTTTGGTTTAGCAGATCCCAGTTACATAACTGTTCTTTTAGTTAGTAAACTTAAAGGTCAGTGTAACATAACGTCAAAATCGGGATTATATCATGTGAAGGGGCAACATAACAAACTAATGTCCTTTGGGCTGGTGAGCCCACGTGATGTAGCTGACTAATTTTTCCTCACTTCCTATCTGTAATTGTCCAATGACTTGTATCATACTGTTACAAGCCAGAAGAGATGTGATTGTACCACAACTCAGAGTAAATGCTTTGAGATGACATTAGTTCCCAAGACAGGAATGTGTTTTTTTTTTTCAGATTACTGGAAACTGGAGAACCAGGCTATTAAAAAAAAAAAAAAAAATTACAAGGGAAAAAACAAGGAACAATGGTTGCTAGGAAATCCAACAGAGTCAACAGGCATGGTCATGCTCTTTCAACCCTCAAAAATGTATCTGAACGAAGTATTAGATCATATACAAGCAAAAGTAATTGTAACAAGGTAGTAGTAGTGTATACCTCCTATATATTGTAGAGACCACTTCCATAGTATAAGTTCCAGGATGCCCAATTTATTTAAAAAAAAAAAAAAGGTTAAAAATAAAAAGTTGACTAGATTTTTATTTTTTTTTAGAAAAAGAACAGTGAAAAGTCAGCATAGAAGATCCCAAGAGGCACTAGAAACTCTGAAGTTATGTAGGCAAATGATACAATTTCAAAAAGAAAATTTGCAAACAATAATGCCCTATATGAATTAAGAATCTTCACCTAAAAGTAGATGTATCAGGATGTAGGTAATTTCCCAGATCTTCCAGCGTATCAATCCCACGTCACTTAAACTTTCAGAGGGGAAAATATACATTGGCTTATGTAAAGGAGATACCCATTGGTTTAAGTGACATATTGCTACATGTCTGCAAATTTAGTTTCAGTTCACCTTAATTTTGGCACATGTTTTTCTGACTTTTTAGGTTTTACTGGTATTTACCTATGTGTTTTGCAGTATTTACTGGTATTTACCTAAAAGTTTTGCAGTATGAAGAAATAAAGCACATTAGAGAGACTTCATTTCTTTCTACGAGTTCTAGGGTTCTAGATACTAGTTAGAATTCACTCATTCATTTCCATTGAAATGTTAGAGATGGCCATGAACAAACGTGAGCATGGGAAGAAATGTAAAAGACAGATGGAGAACAGATCTTAGACAGACAGAACTCTACAGACAAACTAAGTCACCATCACTGCTACTCAGTTACTCTTGTTGGTAAAATACCAGAATAATTTTTCCATATGTAAAGCACCATTCGTCTTCCAGCATAGACACAACACAGTCACATTATGCTTTCCAAATCTTTGCTATTAGCCTAGTTTAACATCACACTTGCTATCTTTCAGGAACAGGAAAGTTTGTCCACAGAATATTAAATTCCAAATGCTCTTAATTTTGCATGTATAACAGGCAAATTCTTAGCAAATGCAATCCTATCTTAGCCTCGTACATGAGGGGACAAAATTATGGCTCTTCCACTGGGGGAACAGAGTTTTAGTTGACTGTGATTTCCAAGTGCTTGTATTAAAGCTGAGACAAATCATCTGACGGTAGGCCTTTTTTATTTGTTTTGATATGCAGTATAATATTTGCTTAGACTAATGATCTGAAAATTTATAATGCATAGTCTGCCTGTGTAATTTGTAATGAATCAGCCCCAGATCATAGTTCTTGTTTTTTTTCTCTCTTACCAGGTGAGAGATGGAGTCCATGGAGGGAGATGATGACAATAAGCTCTCTAGGACATACCAAGTTGGGTGATTCAGTACAGTGTCTCCCCACACTGTAATTAAAAGGCGGGCACACACACATTTTCAATAATGTGAAGGAAAGTGTTTTCTAATTGCTGTTTTTCTCCAATTGAAATACACTTGTTTAACCTATAATGCAATATATCCCTTCCTGCACTGATGTGTCATCAGTGAATCTGAGGGTTTATTCATGCACTGTGTTATACTCCCCCGACCATCTCATACATGGAAGCTTTAAAGCATGTGTTAGCATTCTGCAGAACTGTCTTAAACAATCTACAGAGGCATCTTCAATATCTCTACCAAAAAAAATCAGAAGGGATGGACAAATCCATTTGAAATCAGGTCTGGGAGAGTTTAATGATTATAGATGAGAATCATGCTATCATCAAATCCTGTGAGGAGTATGTGCATCTGTTTACACCTCTCTATGTAGGCGGTGTGGTTTGTTGTCACATACCCTTGCAATGATACATTTACATACAGAGCCTACTCACAGTCCATATCAACTCTGAAGCATTTGGCACCATGCAGCATTATATTTAATGCTAACACTTATGTTAAGGAAGGATATACCAGGAATACAGAACAGTAGTGTAAAAGCATTGCTTTTGTTCAGTTTCTCTCCTTTTCTAGCTTGCTGTCACCATATTATTGTGTGCCACACAACACTGTTATATTAAATTTTAACTTTTCTTTCTGTAAAGCATAACTAAGGCTTTTTTTTTTTCTCATTCACTAGTACACACATATTCATTTACATGAAAACATTTAGATTCAGACTCAGTCTAACATTTCAGGTAATTTCATGACCTGTGTTGAAGCAGTTTTGTCAGCTAAATTAAATGGACAGTCTTAATACAGCTGCTGACTCAGGGGATCTTGAATTTTCAGCCACTTTTTAGCCTAGGCCCAGGAAATACTTCCTAGATTGAGATTAGGACCTAAAATTATATTCAGAAAAGGGCACTTAGCACAAAGTATACAATTTTAGTGATTTTTCTTCCCACTCAAGTGTAAAATAAACACTGCTTTTAAGTTAAGGGATTCTTTCAGCTGTAATTTAAACCATGTAGAATAGCCATGCATAATCAAAAAAGCAAAAGGTAAAGAGCTACCCAAGGAGGAGGAGAGTTCAATAATAGCATTTTGACTTGCACTGATAGTACTTAGGTTTTAACAATATATATTATAATATAATATATATACACATCATATAATATATATATATTATATAATATATATTATATAATACAGGGGCTTCTATATCTAGAATACTTTGTCTTAAATATGATTTTGCCAAGGAAACCATAATGGAGCTTGAAGTCTTAGTAAACATTTTCCCACTGTTATTTTTTTTCCTGATGATTGGTGTTGATTGAATAAAGCCCTAGGTTGTGGATGAACCTGCACAGAAGAAAATTTTGCTGTAACTTATTTTGTTGTTTTTGAGGGGGCAAGGAATCTCCTCTGTAGGATGAATTCACGTAGTTAGAGATGTTCAGGTCCAGGCTTTTATTGAAAAAGCCCCAGGCTGCAGAGCTGTAACAGGTAGATTAGGTGAACAGACCTCTGCTTGGCTTCTGGTGCCTACTTAGTTTACAGTCAGCAATAAATATTAAACATCTTCCTGTCACACAAACAGCCTCTGGTCTTATCTGCAGTGGGGATTTGTTCTTTTTGCAATTGTCAGTAACCATCCCACAGAGCAGCTGTACCCACACTGTCACAGGCTCAACAGACAGGGCTGGAGCCTGAACAAAGGTTGCTCACACTGAATGCGCAATCCCTGCTGGCATGTAAAGGGTCTGTCTGGGTCTACCTGTCTGCAGACCTGGAGAGAAAGGACAACCCTTTCCCAGCTCTCCGTACAAATAGGGGCAGAAACCCAAGCTGGATCTCTCTGTTGACAAAGATTTACCTCTTGATTCATAATTTTCCTGGCAGTACCTCTCCACACCTTTGAAAGGCTGAGAGTACCTAATTCTGAAAGCAGGCTTGGTCCTGCTCCTAATGAAATCATTAGAAGTGTTGCCACTAACATTGATAGGTGCAGGACTGGGCCTGTAGCAAGCATGCATCATGTTTCCTGAAATATTAGCTAGCCCATTAGTAGCAGAATGCCACACGGCATCCCTGCCAATCCCTGTTCCTTCAGGACCTGCTTATGTGGCAAAGAAATCAGCCTGGTGCTCCTGATCTGCTTTGACTTACCAGTGGTGAAGGGACTTGAAAGACTTTAACTGAATAAAGTTTAAAAAAAGTATTATTTCTTGCATTTGAAATTGAAAAGGTGACTTAGAAAGGATGTTTTTAGTTATACTTACTTTTTGCCTACCTTCTTTAAGAACATCACAGTGAAAAAGTTGAAATTTTTATTGTGTTATTAAAAAGTTGAAATTTTTATTGTGTTTTTAAATCAAATGTGACAGCTCTTTTCCTTCTTATATGTACAGGGAATTATCTACTGACTGCCTCACAGAATGAGTGTTAGCTCCCACAGTTCAATAGCTAAAGATTCAACATACCCAGTGACTTATTTTCTCTGAAATACTACTGAAATAAAATAAATGTGAACAAGAACACTGAAAGGTGAAAAGGCAAGAAATCTGCTTGCTGCCCTTTCCATTCCCAACTGCATTTGAAAACATGCCTACTTTTTTCTTCTACCTCATGTGAGCAAGTTAGGTGGAGTAAACATGTCTGTGCAGTGACAATACAAAGAGAGCCATGTATCATTTCATCCCGAGGGAAAGAGCATCTGGTGCATCACAGATTTGTCAGGAATTATGTTGGGAGCCACAGCACTATGGTGTGTTGTTTTTTTTTTTTCTTTTCTTTTTCTTTCTTTCTTTTCTTTCTTTTTTTTTTTCAATTTAATCTTGTTTGACTTAAAACTGTGTTTTGTAATCAGTGTAATAGAAAGGCACCACTGAGACACAGGGATTATATGTGGAGAAGAAAAACAATACTGCACACAGTTCTTTGATGTATTTTTATTTGAATTAGACAGTGTCACTTCAACAGCTCAGAGAGCTGCTTATTAAATCTTAGCTTAGCAATCACACTGTCCAGCACTTGAACTTCTTGCAAAGAACTGTCTAAATCAGACAGAAGTAAACTGAGAAATTTAGACGTGCAAAAAAAAGGATACAGTATGTAGTAAATCGCAAGAAACAAAGATCATATGGGGTTTCTACAGCTATCAGTAATGTCAAGCATGTGAATAGAAAGGACTATTTAGTAATGAATATGAAATGCTTAACAGAAGACATTTAATGGAAGAGTGCCTGTTCTTTAATTAGAGGAAATGGAAGGGAATCAGGGTAAATACTACATATGACTTTAGACTTTCCTTTTGTGTGATTCTTTGAATCCTGGCTTATGAACACAGACTGAATGATCATGGAGACCTTCAGTCTGTGGAACATAAACTGGGATTTATCACCCTAGAGGAACTGCCACTGTAGAAATGGCTATTTCAACATTGTTAGAAGCTGAACATATTTGGCAGTGGAGTAAAGCATTAGGAATTCTTTAAAACCCATCTTTTGATCCAAACTTGTGTTGTAAATAACACAGCAGCAGCTGCAAAGGATTCTCAGTTTCCACCATTAACTTGGTAAGCAGAAACTTTTCTTTCCATATGTACATTTCAAACTTGTTGATTTCACAAAATTTACTCATATCCCTCAGAGCAAATAAATGCAGAATATATGCCCCCCCCCCCTTTTTTTTTTTAATTTTAGTGGGCCTGCTCTTACACCCATCACACTAGCAAATTCTTCTTAAATAACAGAAGTTTTGCAAGAATTTGAGTGACAGAATTAGGGTTAAGTGTGCACTGAATGGTTCCTTTCTACTGACAGTCAAATAGCATATCATCAGCATTCCACTGAAAACAGTAAGTGTTTAATTCAGAATTTTACAAGTTAAATTTAAGGAGAGAAAATGGCCCAAGACTCTCCACTTCACGCCACATAAGCTCTGAGAAATCAGATGGTCTGTCTGAGAAAAGGGCTAATGAGGGTAATTTTGGAAAACTGCTTTAGGCTGCATTGGAGAAAAAGATCCAGGAGTTTAATTTCAGCTGAAAACCTAAGACTGGGCTCACTGAGGTATGAGCTAGTGACCAGTTCAGCTGTGGGCTGTTCTTTTCCTACCCATGCTCCCACATTTCTCTATTTCAGTGCTAAATGAGCAGGTACATGACTCAGCCTACTAAGATAGACAACATAGACAAACTCTTTACTATCTTCTAAGGGATTGCTCTTTGCCTTCTAGCAAAGGAAGAGCCTTCACTTCTCCTTAGAGACTTAGTGTGCAACTAAACAGACATCCTTTGCTCACAGGAAGGAATTAAAACTCATATCTTTGCTTACTTGGAGAGGACACACCACCAAACTGTAGACTGCAGTAGTGTGGGTGCATATCAGACACCTACCTCTCTCCTCTTCAGTTTGGTGCTCCAGTGAGCCTGTATCTAGAAAACTGAGTACTTTTCATAAGTTCACATTAGAGAGTTACTTTCTATCCTGAAGACATGAACTTAGTTCTTATTCCAAAAATATTAAATAAACAGTTCTTGGAGTAAGAATTTTAACCAAGGCTGCCTCCATTTTCTCAGGAACCCAGGCTGTTGACCATACATTTGGAGAACCTGACCCCACAGAACATGAGAAAGTCATTTTTTCCCCCCTAAACTGTCTTCCACACCTTCTATTTCATGGTCAGGTGGTGACCAATTTACTTCTTTGTCCATTGAAACTGTTAAGAATTGATAATTTCAGACATCATAATTGCACCCTACCCTTTTTGTAAGCCAACGCTTTTGCCTGTAACTCAGATCTTTTTAACTATAAGGCAAAACAGATTACCTCATATAGCATGAGGTTTTGGGTGAAATGCCTGTGGGTACTCTTCTGGTAAGGCTGAGCTCTTCTTGTGCCCAGTACAATGATGTGCCCAGTACAAAGACGGCCAGGTACAATAATCTGCTGAAATTGTACAGAAAATGTAATTGCCGCTAAGAAAGGTTTACCCTACACCTGGCAGCAACCAGAGGTGAACTAAGCCCTTTTTGCTTCTACAGAAGTTCAGATACTGCTGACAAGGAGAGAATATTGGGTCTCAACTGAGAAGGGATGGAATCTGTGAGTCTAGAAAGATATATATGAAGGAGTTTGTTTTCCTTCTTTTCTGGGACTCGGGGAACAGAGTAATCAACAAATAGCTGGTATATTTAAGACAAACAAATAACAACTTTATTATTATTTTTTTTTTATTTTCATTTACTTTCTGTTATTTTCCTTTCCTGTATTTGTCACATAAACCTTGCCATTCTTAAAATTTGTTAACAATGCATCACATGCCCTATTCTAATTCTGCTTTCTCTGATTTTTACCCTGAACTCTCACTACTCAGTAAAACTAACTTTCACGTGTTAGATAAGGTAAATATTTTTTTAAAAATAACATTTTTATTGTATTATTGTTGATTTTTTTTTTTAACTCACAAGCACTAGCACATGTACTAGCTGCATCCAGAGTAACATTAAGGTACTCGTGATGGATGGTTTGGGTCATTAGCAGAAAAGGATAAAAGTTTGGGGCCCAGTTTGAACATGAAAAAAACAACTGCTATTTGAAACCTTATGTGGGTCAGATGGATGCCTGAAAATTAGATCTCAATGAACATGTTCTATGGAACAAAAATTCCTTTCTGTCAGGAGGAAAGACTAGACATGCCACATCACTTCTCCTGGTTCCTGTCCATGGACAGATCTCAGGGATATGTTGATGCACACTGCTGGATCCAGTCAGAAAAGACAATATTATTAAGCTATATTTTTTCCATTTAAAAACAAGATTTCCACAACATTGTTGTTGACAGACTGCCATTCAAGAGTGCTATATTTAGCTGGACAGAAAAGCACATGTAAAGAGTAGTTTATAACCTGGTTAAATGTGAGATATCACAACACTTAATTCTTGACCTTTCTGATTCTCAGCTGCAGACCAGAAAGGTGACCCTTTGCATTTCCCTTTCTCTCAGTGTAAAGTCAATGAGGCTATGTCAATTTTTACCTGATGCGGATCTGGCTAACTGAATATGAGACTAATGCCTTCAGAAAACACTTCAGCCTTGGCAGCGATAGTAAATACTGTTTCATGTTAGTTATGTATACCTCACACACTTAGCTCTAACTTACTGTAAATAGAATGAAGAGTGTCTTGTTGCTGAATAATTTATTACATATTAAATATAGCCCAAGGCAATAGAGTTTTCAAGTTCCACAAAGGCCTTATATATTTCCTGCTGGTACAATTATGTAAAGGAAATACTGACAGTCTGAATTATGAAATATATATTATCCATTCAGCATCAGTTCAAAGATACATTGTGTGTGAGGGCAGTGAGCAAAGACAGGGGATTTCAAACATTATTTGGCAGGTATACTATCCATTTAAAGACCTCTTTGCTGCATAGCAAAGTTGTAGAACATGAAGAGACCTTCAGTTACACCAGCAAATAGGCATGGTTCATGCTACCGACTCATATCCCCTTTACAGCCACATTTTTTTTTCTCTTCTAGCTTTGCTTTGTTTCCTAGTCTTACTTTATCCTTCTTTACATGTTTAATGAGACATAAAAATACCTTTACTTCTTTCATCCAAGCAGCTCAAAGAATACTGCAGAAGCATTAAGGCTTACAACACCTCTGTGAGGAAGGCAAGAGATGTCCAGAGACATTTTCACATACGTTAAGGCTTATGTATCTTTGAAATGGAGTGTCGTAACTCTCTTGAGAGGCAATGTACCTCAAGATTGCTCTTAAACTGCATGTTATATTGATCCAGCCCTGCAAGCTGCTGAATGATAGTCAAAAAAAACAAAAAACAACTTTATAGTTGTACTTAAATTAGATGAGTGGATGTGTAGGAGCTACTCATTCTTAAAATCACAGGTGACTAAATATTTTATTTTTACACCTCAGAGAACCAGGCCTTTAAGTAAATCAGGATCAATTGATTCTGAGTTCTCAGTGAGACCTAAACAAAATACCTGTTAGCAGGGATAGGCTTTCAGCTGTGGACAAATTTTAAGAGGGATACTTTGCAGTTCTGCAATCACTTCCATCTGAGAGCTCAATATGGATTATAAAATTTATGAAGCACATTATCTCTGTTTTACAAATGAGGAAGCTGTGCACAAACAGAAAATGTGGTTTTCAAAGGTTGCCAGCAAACTAACATGGTGCAAACTGGACCACTGCTGGCCTTCTGGCCCCCTACTTTTCACATTGGATTGTACTTATTCTCATATACATTTCTGAGAAATCTATACACTCCCTTTAGAATCTAGACAAAGATCTCCATTGATTTTAATACTGGAAACTCTGGTCTGGGATTTACAAAGAAAACAAACAAACAAACAAAACAATATGGGCAGAGGCAAACATACTTTGAAAATAAAAAATGTAGATTCAAACATACTTTTTCTTGATTATTCAGGAGTGATTTCTCTGTATGTATGTTTCCTCGCTTTTTAAAACAGATATTTAATGTAAGCCTTTCAGAAAGACCACACCTTTGCTAGGAAGCTTGCTGACTTTTCCAGATCCTCCCTAAACATTCCTGGGCAAATGGAACTGCAAAACTTTCCTGTGATACTTTTGAGTGATGTATCATGATATCTATGGAGATGATGCATCATAAGATTCCTGTATTTCAGAGGATGGAAAAAGAAATGGTTTTACAATCAACGACATGCTGACATTTAACACAAAAACTACTTGTGCTGAGTGACATTCATTATCTGTATGCCAGATCAATGTACGTTGTTCTATAGATGGCATATATATGCCCTTAGTCACACAGTCATGGAACTTCACACTCACTATAACACTGTATGAAAGGAAAGCAGGCTGAGAAAGCAATTCCAGCTGCTATATAGAGGGTAGGTTAGATTAAGTTTAACTGAATCAGAAATGCACTGCAGTCACTGGGAGGGAAGAGTTAGAGAAAGCATTCTTGGCACCTGCAAAAAAATAGTGCACCAAGTGTGATTTGAATAAGTGGCAGATCGAGGGAGGGAGGGCTTGATTTGCCCATATAAACTCTCTGCTCTTCATTTGACTTCTGCATTATGATTAATTATATTGATCATGTACTTTTTTCTTTTTTTTTTTTTTTTTAATTCTGCAGAATCACTGCCTCATTTAGTGGGTGGTACTCGGTAAACAAGGCAGCTGTTCAATATTCCTTTTTATCCAGTTTATTCACTGTGTGTGGTCTCATGTCTTATTTAGTTCACACAATCCCAAATCAGCCCTGGGTCTGGAATTATTCACCAAATAGTATGTGATTATGCAATTAAAGACTGTATCAAAACACACAAAAGGGTAGAACTAGGACTGCATACAAGTTGAATTTAAGTTAGCTGAATTCCTTACATTCTGAGTCCTCAAATTTTCCACCTTAATAATCTTCAGTAGTTTCACTTTTATTTTTGCTAACATTCTAAGGAAAAGTCCGTAGTGGACCTTTGTAGGCCTCAGTTGCTACAACTGAAAAGTTGTGGCCTAACTTGTGAATTGTTTCCTGTATGGAGCTAAAAAGCCTTAATTCTCAGTGTATCACCTGAAATGCATCAGGACTTTCTGTGTTGGGTCATTGCCTGATGTAGCAGTATCATTCTTTCCTACACCATTCTACTAATGGTGCCTCCCAAGGAACAAACTCACCTTTAACAGAGGAGTAAAAAAGGCTCATTCTAGAGCCTACCTAGTATAATACTGTGCCTCATACAAGGAAACCCACAAGGATCTGGAGAGAGATGACACATCCTGTTTAACATCCCCTGACCAGCTGGGGACACCTTGGGTACGATGGCTTCCTTGATCACAAAATACAGACTGTGCTCATGGTTTCCATGGACATCCCTTCCTCACTTCACCAACAAAGGGCATAAACTGTCCCATAGTATTAGAGATAAAAGACCTATCGTGTCACCTACTTCATTTCCCCCATGGTTTTCACACATTTTCGCCTTATTCCACATATAAGGGATCTCACTGTTAGCAAGGCTGTTTTTTCACACTGCTTTTTTTTTCCCCTTCATTTAATCCAAGTCTAATTATACCCAAGTATGTCTAATTATATCCCCTAATAGCAGGCTAAATAATTTCCAACCCTTCTTGGCTTTTACCCTGTTCAAATATTTAAAACCAGAGCCAGAATCTCCTCTCATTTCTACCAGCCCATGTCAGAGAATAAAATTTAGCTTAGACCAATGGAGCTGCAGAGTCACAGCAGTGGCAAGTTGGTGTGAGAAGAGGGCAGTGTCCCATACTCTGGGATAATCCTAGGGTACAATCACTTTGGTAATTCAAACCTAAATTGATTCCATTTGGCAATTTTCCACAAACCAAATTTCTGAGGCTTTGTGGGGTCTGGCAGAGTGGAGGTAGACGGGAGCAGGAGGATTAACTCATCAAAGGGTAAACTGATTATTTTGAATTTCAAGTACAGAGGCTTTGGTAAATGAATGCACAGAGGCCTCCAAATGCACACATAGAAGCACTGGGCTGCAGGCACTACAAAGGGGTGACTGTTAATTAATTATTGTCACACATGTCGTGTGGATTGTTAAACCACAATTACTCTCACATGAGGGTACTGGCTGGAAATGTCACCCTTGTTCCTTGCTTTACATGACCTGGTGCAAGACACAGATGAACATTCATCTAACTTGTGTAAAGTAGCCTGTGTGCTGGCTGCTGCTCACATTTTTTTCCTCTTTATGTTGGCTGCCTTCCTACACGCATTGCACAATTTGGTGTCCTCCACTTACCACTACTGCCTCCTCTTCTTCCTACTCCACCTCAAGCTATGAATAAAGAAAGGCAGCTGGATTTTTTGCAACTGTGTAAATTAGCTCCAAACCCACCCACCCGAGACCACACCTCGCCAGTGGCCTGGACCTGCTCCCATAGAAGGAAACCTCAGTAATCCCATTGATCCAACACCAAATAGCCTATACCAAAAATTGAAAAGTTAAACTAATATTAAATGAACTGGTTTGTTGAATAGGAGTTACAGTCCTTGTTTTGCAGTAAATACAGCAGAATACCTGAAGTTCTTATGTTTTCTGCCATTGGGGGGGGGGGAGGAGGGTTATCATGAAATTTTATAGGAAAATGCATAATTGCAATAAGATGTTGAGGAAAAAATCAATAAAAATACTTTTTGTTAATATTAAAATATTACTAGAGATAGCGTATGAATTTCATTTGGAGTTTGGAGTAAAGATTTGTCTTCAAGAATGAATATAAAAGATTTGTTGAACGACATAACATGAAAATATATAAAAAATAGAGTATTTCTATTTTTGTCTTTGACTCAGAGTGAAATGTCTAAGACTGTATAGGTGAATTAGAACATGTGTAAGTTCAAGTTAATTTTCAAACAGTTTCTAAAGAACATTGTGTCTTACCTTTTATAAATGCTTATGCAGAACGTGTCAAACTAAGTATCAAACTAGAGCCTGCAGATTAGGTCTAGTCTGCCACAGCATTCACCCCATATGTTCTGTTTTCTGATGCTCCCTTTCCAATGTATTCCTTAATAAACACCAGGGTGTCACCTCCAGCTGCTCAAATTCCTGAGAAGCAAATACAAGAAACTGTGCAAAATATCACAACATGGTTTTGTTGTTGTTGTTCTTTCCTGTTCCACTCTTGGCCATTGCTTAAGACAGAACACCATTCTAGATCAGTCTCTGGTGTGACCAACTACAGCTGTTCTTATTATCTTAATTTGATTTCACGACATGCATTTCTGGTCTCCAGAGGAAGACACGTGGCTTGCACTGGCCAGAAGGGTGGACACCCATTGCTCTGAACCACTAAAACAGTCAAAACTCACTGAGATTTTCTCTCTCAGCTCCGTTTCAAATGTGGGAAGAGGGACAAGGAAAATGACTTATTACTATTGCTAATATTACAATTATTACTGATGCTATGTTTTTTATATTTGTGTTCCTAAATGACTGTTCTTTGCAGACTCAAAGTTGATTCTTCTTTCACAGAGAATTCCACAGATAACTCCCTGCTTTCAAATTAACTGTTTTCTCTCACTGTTCTCCAGGGGAATGAGGTTGTGGAGCTGAAAAGGGTTTTTTTTGTTGTTGTTGTTGATCCTCCTTGCCTCCAGCTTATAAAAACAACTCACCTTTGGAAAATATGGAAGCCCAAATATGTAAATATATAGAAATATGCAATGGTATCTGAATATCATGGACTTTGCCACATGAGGAAAAAAAAATCTAATGTGTTTTTAAAAATTTGTTGCATTAACTTTGAGACTACAGACATTACTACATTCCCACCCTAATTGCATTGCTATTTCCTTATATCACCACAATGCAAAGCCCAGGGTATTTGGGCATGCTGCCAGTCCTAACTTGGTTAGATGTCTTTTATGTTATCCTCACTTCTGATTTTCAAATTTTGTAAGGTTTGGTTTTGAAATACTTGTTATTTTTTTTTTGCATCTGTGTTTCTCTGTATATATTCAACATTCATGTAGTTTCATGGACATCTTACCAAGCGATTTTTCTAGACTCTCATGAGCCTGTTTCATTGACTATGCATGCACCTATCATATAGTTTTCTAGCACAGTCTGGAGCGATTCTTTGCTTAAAGGGCTGCTCATGGTCCTATAGCAATTCCAGACTCTTTGAATGCTAAGACAGACATTTTAGTCTTTGAGTGAAACCTCTGCAGGTCTGCAAACTAAGCTAGTGACAGCTGATGAACTCCTGATATAACCGATAGGTTTATATATGGATCATGTTAAATCTTCCAACAGCAGAATAAAGCGTTCCAAAACTTTGGAACTGCATTAACTTTGCAGTATTTTATTTTCCAAAAAACTTCTTGTATTCATTCTGCTCATCATTTTTATGGTTGGCATGGTAACTGCCTAAAAATGTGCTAGAGGCATTACAGCTCTGAGCTTTTCTTGTAGCCTATGATGCTTAATCAAAAAGTTTGCAATACATCCCAGTACTGTAAGTGGTAAAGCTAAAAATATTGGTCTCTTCAGAGCACAAACAGCTACAACATGCTTTCAGAAAGAGTTTGTGCTTACAATGAAACAGAAAAACACTAACACTAATACTTACCCTTTTATCCATTTCTGCAGTTTAGCAGCATGCAGAAATCCTGAAGTCTTGAATGTCTGGTGTTGAGTATATTTTTCCTTTACAGTATTATATTCTTTTAAGACTGAGGTAAGTATGTAGACTGAAAGAGTTTGCGCTCTTTAATATGTGACAAAAGTGCTATTTAAAGCACTTATTGCAAATTGCAACTAATTGCAACTTTATATTGCAAATGCATGTACATGGGGGATTTGCACAAAAGTGAATGGTAGCACTGAATTTGTGGGTGTGACTTACAGGAGCAGGAATCTGCATGTCCAAATAGCTAAAAAAATTGGCTTCAGCCCTTATAAATCATACAGGTGAGCAAATATTTTCTTAACAAATTACTGGTATTGTAGATATTCATTATTTCTAAGAAGACACTGGTGTAGACTTTAAGAGGGAAAATAGGAACCATGAAAACACCAAAACACTCGATGTAGAAACACATAGTACCAATGAAGGGCTTAACTATACATAGATATATTTCAGATAAATCCATACCTGTCTAATAGATAGTACTGAAACTGCAGCAATCATAATCTTAAATTTTATGAAAATGGAGTATTACTTGCTTGAGTGAAATTCCTTCAATTATTAATATTAATGATGGTTCCAGCCATTGCTCCAGCGCATAGGGCAGAGGTCTTGTAGGGACAAATGTCAGGCCCCATGTGGCATGCATAGGCATGCAGTGAGGGTGACAATTTTACCTACAGTGAATTTCTGGTATTAAATATAGATCTTATACCTTTTAATACCTTATATTAATTTATATTTATAAATTATATTTAATACATTTGTGGTATTAAATATAGATCTGTAAAACCAGGGATCACATCATAGTTTTTTTCCTATAAGATTATGATAATACACATTTATGCATCCTGAATTGGCAATGAATTATGCACTCAACATGAGGCCAGATCAACCCTGCTACCTAGCAAGCACAAGCTTTTAAAGGCATTTGGTTTCTAGAGTGTGCTTGATTTCTAGGGTTTTGCTGGGTATGCCCAGCCATACATTCCCCACCACACAGTGAAAGTAATACTGCTATTTGAAAGTCCCATTCTCTCTTAAAAGATGTTAGGTTTTCTTTTCAGTCTTCTTTTCAAATACGTGTATTATGTCTCCCTGTGTGAAAGATATGAGTATCACTGCATTGGTGGCAGTATTGGTAATGGCAATGACAATAACCTACACTGTCTCTGAAATCATTGTATAGATTTGCTGGAAAATCCTATAATGTAAAGCCCTACAGTCTTAATATCCAATAGGCAAAATGTTTTGATAGGAGCCAGAGGTGCTCAGAACTAATGAGGATCATGGTTTTCATGGAAGTGTTGTGTATGAGTGGGATAGTCTGTATTTGAAAACCTTACTTTGAAAAGTTTGGCATCATCACTCACTGTTGTACTCAAATGAGAATATGAAAGGCTCTCTGACTTTCCTGTACAGCTACAATGAGAGAATGTGTAAGCCTGAAAAAAATGTTCTTCTGGTTTCCAGTGACAAACATTTTAATTATTTAATAAAATTCCAACAGAGGAAAGTAATTTTTAAAGTCCCAGCTTTTTGGATTACAGTTGGTTAAAATTTCCTTCTCTGTCCATCACCAACTCCCAGAAGAAACTTTGATAAGACTGTGAGATAAAAAGGACCAGATCCACAAAGATAAACAAGCTTCATCTTCCACATGCTGAACTAAAGATACTTACATGAGTGATGGGCTTGTAGACTATAACCACAGAAACACTCAAAACCGCCGGTGTTTAATATGTTTACTTTTGTTAAGGAAACACCAGGTGCTTGTTTGCCAGAAAAACCTTCATCCACATATATAAGGGGTAATGACTGTACTGGTGTGAGCATGGCTTGTTTATTGTAGCAACAAGCTCTTAAACAGCATTTTTATCCATTTTTTAAAAACCTTAGTTTTTAAAAACCTTAGGTTTCTTTTAGAAAAAAAAAATAAGGCATCACTATGTGAAACATTTTCAAAAATGGGAATAACACTGTACTTCATTAAAGCTATAAAACTGCTGAAAAATATTTATTATTAATCATTTCATAAGTTTTCTATTTTATATCTAATTTTCTAAGGAAGAGATGACAACTTGATCATGATATATTTACCTGTCCATCAATCTTGCTGCTGTTCTATCTGTCTGGCTTCACAATTTGGAACTTCTTGGACAATTTCAGAGAAATAGAAATTTCAAAGTTATCATATTGCTAAAGGTGTTTTGAAAATATGGAATCAACTTGGTCAGAAATATATTAGCTGTGCTCACTGGAAGTAAGAGTGCAACATGAGCTCACTCCTGATTATATATCACAACATCCACAAAGCAAAGTGTGCCAACCATTAAATAAATTTCAATGTGCACTTGTACCTTAGCTGATATTGGGTGATCTATTTCTCAGTTATTGTCTTCAATATTGTCTTCTCAGTTTCACTGAGTTGTAGTAAGGGCTGAACTTGTGCTGTAATTTTAGTTAAACTCAAAAATCTTATTTCAGCTTACTGTTTATTGTCATAAATTATTTCATACATTTCTAAAATTTTAACTGTAGGTCCAATGTTATAGTCTACAAATTCATTTATTATGCATTTTTCTCCTGTGACTGTGATGGACCTTACTGCTCCACAGATTTGGGTCCCTCTTACAATTCTGGGTACTAACAATAAAAAAATAAAATTGGTAGTCAGGTAGGCACCACTCCAGATTTAAGCTCCATCCAGGGGATAATTAAGTCTGAACTGAGACCTCAGTTTATTGTTTCTTTGATTTCCACGGCTTATAAAATACTTCTGTGGAAAATATAAAACAGGAACTTAAAAGAGACATGTCAGTCTTCCCCAAATAAGTCTTCTAAAATCCAAGAGAATATTTATGGAGAAATTTTCATGATGTCATGATGTTGGGCTTCTGCTGTGATCAGGAAAAATAACATTTCAGTTTGGAGGAAAGTGGGGAACAGATGACAGTCATGGTTTTCTAGATCTTATCCAATTCACTTCAATACCTTGAACGTGTGGCTATACAGTACTTTTGACTTTTCAGATGAAGGATGTTTCACTTTAATTACTGGTCAAATTTTACCAGGATACTATTAAAGTTATTTCAAGCTAATACTAGAAATACAAAACTGAAAATTAAGGACACAGTTAGAAAAAGTAGAAACTTATTCTTAGGCCTCATATTGCTTTTAGATATTTCACCATTTCTCAATCCGTGTAACTACTATTTCATAAAAATGAGCCACACTTTCCAGTTAAACTGCTCTTTTAGCAGAGGAAGTTCCTAGAAGTGTATCTAACACAGAAATTGATTTCAAGGTGGTGGCTCTTCCTACTTAAAAAAGTTAAACAATTTTATTAAATGGTGGCTCCAAAGACAAAACAAAAGGTGGCAATCCCTTCTCCCCTGGACTCTGAGTGACCATCCCAGTCTTGAATGATAAGTCTTGGGATGACAATGCTTTAAAACAACTACTTTTAATTTCCATACACCTAAAAACCACCTAAAATACTAAAATAAAGATGATTTTATAAAGATTTAATAATTATGCTTGTGAATATATATTTTCCATTTTATGTATAATTTTATTTATACAATATGTGGAATATTTTGACAGGGAGTTTTCAGGTGTTATTTTAACTTCTTTGCTCAATATTCAGCTCAAGGTGTTTGTTTCCTCCAGCCATTAAGAATTAAAGGACCATGACGTTCTATTAAACACTACCCATGCCACGTTAGCCAGGAAAGCTTCTTTTCTTTGATGGATCTGATTTCTGCAAGAGAACCAAGATACGTGTGGCCCCACATCCTGCAGATGCTTAACCAGGTCTACCCTTCACAACATCAATGTGAAGTTACATATGCAAGTAAAATATGTGGATGTGGGCCAGGGTAACATCTAAGGACGTTTGCCAGATCCTAATTGAGCAATAAGACAGGGTGTAGACTCTGATCCCATGCTTTGGTATGTTGCTAAGCAAAGGGCAACAGCCCCGCACTATCACTCAACAAGGTGTGCTGTCATTGCACAATAACTCCCTACTGTGTACTGTGATGATTCTAGCATGCTATTTCCAGCGTATAGGACATTTTATTTATATATTTTTTATTCCATTGATATGTGGAGGAAATATCTGCATAGTAAATGCCACGTTATAGTAAGTTCATAGTGTATTTTTAGCTGGGCAATTAGGTGAAAGGGATGTTGTCTACAGGCCACTGTAGATGTGCATGATCTCACATACAAAGGCTGTGTGACAGACTTGAGGGCTTGCAAATCCAGTACCTTGCTCGTGACTGCAGTTTCGGGCATATAGAACCCTACGTATACATGACACTGAGGAGAGAGGAGTGCAGTGCCTTACTATCTCTAACATTGAAAACATAGCAACAAAATTCCCAATGCATTTTGTAAGGAAATCCAAGATATGGAAAGAAAAAAAAAAAACACACACACACACACAAAAAAACACTGCTCCTTGGAAAACAATTTTTCATAGGAAGTAGCATGAAATCATTTTCAGCTTCGCAGTTATCTTGTTTGTTTTGCTAATCCTCACAAAGATTAATAAAGGAATGATGAGACAACAGCAAACTGTAAGCACAGGAAGCGACTATTGCCTAAAGCATCTGGATATGATTATGTAAACACGATGTAATAAGAAAGCTGAGAGATTTAACTTTCGAAATCTCTTCTATTCCCTTCTAAAAAAATACCCTCTCAGAATATTTACCTTGTTGCCCCAAGTACCCTCAGAGCTGCTAAAGCACTGCAATTTTCACTGCAAGTTCCTTGCTACTGTTGATTAATCTGCCTTAGATTTGATCCTTTACCCAAACTTTTCCCAGCGTGTATTCTGGTGTCTGACCCTTTAATTTAAGAGAGAGAGGTAATTATAATTTGAAGGGGCTGCTTTGGATCTAACAGCTACATATACTATTTTCCTCCTACCTGCTGGCAAATACAATCGATACTTTGAACATTTATTACATGCTATGGCTTCTTTTTTCCTGTTACTGAAACAGTGACCTCTTCTTTAAGAGCAAGAAGTTGAACATTACTCACAGTGAGACAGACTACTCACCCCAAGTAGCAACTCTGCTACTCAATAACACTCACAAAAGATAAACCTATTTTTAAAGAGTAATGGGTTCTATAATAAATATGTATAAAAAATTTATTATTTATCCTAATACAGTTTTTAGCTTTTTTTCTCTCTCCTCAGTTCCATTTTGTACACTGAGTGCTAGCTACACAGATTATTTAGCCCTTTCACTCCAAATAAGGACTCCAGTTTTATTAACAAATCACCCTAAAATACTACTTTATATAAAACACACACTAATCTCATTTTGACCTCTTTGTGATTCTCTCTTTACAGATAATCATTACAGAACTTGTCTTCTGTGAAACAATTATTCCTATCACCTGGAAACTGATGCAGAGACACATAAATGCAGTCCTTTAAAGGCTCCAGCAAAGCGATTCATGTAAACAGGGGCAATAGGAAGAGTTTCGCATTTCCTAAAGCTGAGCCACAGATCTCCACATGAGGAAGGAGGCTGCCCAGAGCAAGCCAACTGAATTTCTCACCCAACCTCAACCTTTGTGCTGGAGCTTGAGGTACCTCAGGCACATCTGCTAACTCACCAAGCCTTCTTTCAGGTGTTACTTCAGACAAGGACATGGCAATATGAAAGGAGCTGGGTTTTGTCATTTCCACAGCAATCTACTGGTCTGAATGTGTGCTTGGGAAGGGGGGAATCTGCAGACCCAAAGTGTCCACAGTGAAGGACAGTGCCTTTCTTAGGCCATGCACAGCACAGGCTCATCCTACAGCTTCTCTTGAAACCAGGACACTGGAAGAACCCAAATTTAAAAGACAATGAGAAAGATGCAGAGGAAGACCCACAGTTCTGTAGCTGGAGCTCTTCTTTAAAACAAGAAAATTATGTACCTATTCTGTGTTTTCATATCCATCATATGATGTAGACTGGACAGTCAAGAAGGGAAAATGACCTGGGCTGGCTCCTGTCTGGCATTACTGGAACGTCCACTGTAATGCTCAGACAATCCTGCTTAGCCTTGGTAGCTCTTGGCAGAACACGATCATTACAGAGGCCTCTTCATTGAACTCAGGTTGCATCTCTAATAAGCATATGCTACAGAGGCTAACAATTTGGCCAAAGCCATTTGATGGACCACTTCTCTGGTGATAGGACAAAACAAACAAACAAAGAGAAAAACCTGACTTTTCTTCTAGCTTTTGCTTTTAAGCACAAGGCTGTAACAGTTTATCAGTGACAGACAAGACCAAGCATAGTCTCCTTTGGTTTTGTTTGTTTGTTTTTCTAAAACACCATTTTAGTTGAATTTTTCCAAAAGGAAACACATAAAAAGAGGTTGAGACAGATGTCTGGCAGGGATATTTTCAATTCAGTTGGTTGGAGTTTGATAAGGTTATAAACAACTAAAAACAATGTTCCTCTTGACTAACCCAGTTAGTCAACCTTAACAACAGACAGTGAACTAGCTTTGCTCATAATTGTAATAAGGAACTACTGAATGCCAGAGCATTGCAGTCTTGCCCATAATATTAGGTTATAATACATAATTACAGGTATCAAGATTGGCAGCTGTTTTTCTGAATTAATGTTGTCCTTTCATTATTTTTTTTTTCAATTTGTTAAAACACCAAAAATGTTAAAAATGAGTAGTCATTCATTATATAAAGCAGCAGCTGAGCAGTAGGTGGAGGAATAGTTGTTTGTTCCTACTCACAAGCAAACATATATAGAGTTTTACTTTTTAAAATCCTTCTCATTTTATTTTGATGGAAAAAAAAAAGGGGGGGGGGATTTCAAATGACACAGAGTTTTGATTACTAGGCCTTTGCAGTTTTTCCAGTTTAATATCTAAATGCTGATGGAGCTCATTGCAGCTGGCCACAGAATCAGCTTTATTGTCTTGAAACAACTTGGTGTCTTTTTAGTTTTCCCTTAATGTTTTGTGCCCTTCCTGAGATGTTGGTGGGAGCCATACAAGTCACCAAAACTAAACCTAGTGCTGAAATAAGTATCCTGTTATCAGCCCCACTGTAGAGATACAGGTCTGTCACAGATAACAATATTTTCCTTCCTCTGAGTTTCTAGGATCAGCAAGGAAAGAGAATTTGGGGCGTTGATTAGTCGGATGAGAAAAAGGTTATGAAGACCATCTTATCTAAATAATAGTCTTCTTGTTGCTTTAGAGAAAATACACTCAGGTCAATTTGTTCATTACAGCTGGTCTATCAGGGCTATTTAATTTCTGGCAGCCATCCTAGTGTTGGGCCCATACTTTGTGTTGAGGAACTTGCTTTGGTAACCTACAACTAGCTTCTGTCCAAACTCCTCTCTCTTTGCACACTGGCACTGTGCTGTGTCCTACACAAAAGGGAAACCACAAGGGAGCAGTGAGGTACCTCTGCACCTTTCACTTATAAGCTTTCCCCCTGACCACAGCTTTGCAAACTGAAGCCACAATTACTGCAACGTATGTGCGGGCTGAGCCTGGAGGTGCGTAGCTGTTACCTCCCTGATGGCATGGGGAGAGCAGAGCATTCCCCAGGAGCTGGTTGAGGGATGGCTGCTCTGTCCTGCAGCAAGAGTCCTAAACTCAGGTGTGCCTGGAGAGAAAGTGTGAGCCTCAGTTTCACTGCTTATTTCTCTTTTTTTTAGGGAACTGAAAGGCCAGGATGGGAATGACTCTGGAAACTCTGAAGCATTTGGTTGTTTCAGCATAGGTTGGGAGTTGCCACTGTAGCACCTATTAAAAAAAAAGAAAAAAAAAAAAAAGAGTGGTTTGCATCACAAGAGCAGGATGAAACATAGTGATAGTTGAGCTAAGTCACCGCTGCTTCCCAGCACAGTTCAAGGTGATGACTAGTCCCAGAATAGCTGGCATCCTGCTACAGGGAAGATCACTTCTTTCACTGTCTCGTACAGTGGTGATTATAATCTGCTAGATCAATCTTTCCTTTCCTGGAGCTGAAATCTCTGTGACTGACAGAAGATCATATTTGGAGGCTCCACAGTTCTGAAATTGGCTTATTCTGGAAACTTGCCAGTGTCACAGCCTGGCAAAGTGCAGGGATCAGAATTACACTTGGCTATTCAGTCAGTCTTACTGGCTGTTGCATCACCACTGCAGGATGTTGCAAGCTCTTGAGTTTAAGGGACAGCTTTTTGCTTTCATTTTAGGATTATTTCCTTTAATTTTCACATATCAAAGAACTAAGAAAAAAAAATTCAAGTTCATTGCACTTTGAAAGCATAAAATGGCATAATTTCTCTGCTTAATATTCATTTACCCATCTTAGCTGAGAAGGCTAGGGAAGCAAGTAATGTGAAATGCTCGAAAGTTGCAGACGGGGGATCAGCATCGAAAGATTAGATGACAACGGTGATTCATTCATGTCTTGCGAGACAGAAATAAAACGACTTTATGTTCATTTCCTCCCCACACCTCCACCCTTTTCTAAGGTTAACAGAAAGGATTCCTGTAGTACACAAGTTATTTTAAGATCTTGAACAACTTACAGATCTAACATCTTTTTCCCTGTGTATAAATAACCCCACCTGTTGCAGTATCATATATATGTGATCATTAAAATAGATGCAAGTAAAAAATAGTAGTATACTATGTTTCAATCTAAAAATGATTCTAGGAACAAAGCACAGATAAGAGACATGGGGTTTTCCGTATTTCAGAAAGATAAAAGAGATTCTCCAGTCTGAGGTGGATTTTCCAGATTCAAAACCTGTTATACATTCATTGACATTATGAAAGTTACTGAAAATTGAAAAGAAAAAAAAAAAAAAGGAAAAGAAAACGATTTTTTTCTTTGGCCATATTGTTGAAGATCACAATGTTGTGTCACTGCACATAGCAGAGGTTGTCAAAGTGCTGCTAGGGATGAGTCACACGTGTCTCAGCCTCACAGATGCATGTCCCCTTTTACTGCAGCATCAGAAACAATCCCAGTTCTCCAGGAGTTAATGAAGTGCTTTTCTGTTGTTTTTCAGTAGGGATCTGACACCACAAACTGAGAAATTTCAAAGAGATTTTGTGATAAAGAATACACAAGGCACAAGAAAGAGACACAATTTCTGCTTCAAACTGTTTGCAGGCTGATCCTAAGCACAACCCCAGAGCATTGTGCAGTGGAAGAGCCATATTTCAGATTAGGAGATCTGAGACCAAACTTCCTGAAAATTCTTCCCAGTGAACTAAAAATCCAATTTGTGAAGGCAGTTATGTTGACTTCTTTGTTTGGTGGTCATATCACATTTTCAGCACCTAGAAATCCTCCACTTATGACAGCGTCTGAATGAAATGTTGTTACTGACGTAACAATTATCTCCTCACCCTATAGCTATCAAGTTATGACTTAATGTTGAGAAAACTGTGGGCTAAGACAGTGAAATAACTTCAGTACCTTCAAAGGATGTGGTTAGAATAGTCTGTAGGGTTGGTAAGAGAGTTTTCCTTTGCAGTCGGTGGAGCAGCAACAACAGAGTGGCTTTTCAATTGCTTCTGTATTGCAGCTCAGGGCTTTTAGCCCCTGTCTGCTGCACCCACACACGATCTGGTACAGTCACTTAAAAAGCATATAGCAACCTCTCAGCTCAAGGAGTCCTTTCAAAGTAAGCTTCACTCACCCAGGGGACCAGCAATCTGTAGAGGCTGCTTTTTCTATCCCTGAAACACAGTATCACATTGGCTCTGCTGCACTGGGACCACCCTATGCTCATGGTAGAGAAATAGGATTTGCTTTTCATTAATTCTGTTACTATAAAAAATTCCTGTAGGATATTCTGCAGCTAGAGCACTGAATCATTTCTGAAACTTCCTATTCAAATATTTGTTTTATATGGCAATGGTATTAGTAATGTGCAAGTTTTATGCACTGCTATTTCCTCCCACACCCATTGAAAACTAACAAGAGCCAGCCTGTCAAAATAAGCATGTGAATTATAGATCAGCTATAACATGCTTCAAATAGTCAGTGTTCCAGCCTAGGTGATACCATATAACTCTGCTTTCCCTGTGCTTGTAAAATTGCAGTCTACAATTCACCAAAAAAAAAAAAAAAACCCTACACACTGAAGTCTGGATTTATCCCACCTTGTAGATTGCCCAACTGCATGCTTAAGAATGGAGAATTTTCTCCCACGGTTGGTGAAGAGACAGAAAACTTAATTTTATATCACCTGGGATTTGCCTTATCCTTAAGGAAGACCATTGATGGCTACTGATGGAGCCCAAAGTGATTCTGATTTCAGCTTAGGTACCTCAGAGACATACTTCAATCATCTTCAGGAGAAAAAATTAAAATAAAATAAAATAAAATAAAATAAAATAAAATAAAATAAAATAAAATAAAATAAAATAAAATAAAATAAAATAAAATAAAATAAAATAAAATAATAATAAAATAAAATAATAATAAAAAATAATAAAAATAAAGGAGTCTGTCCCCCTTCCCCTTTTTGAGATACTGCACCCATATGTTAACTTTGACTTTGAGGTTGGCTCTGGTGTTACCCTATGGTGCCAGCTGCTCCCAGTACCGAACACCTAACATCATCCTGTAGGCTATTTCCAAAACAATCAGGAAATGAGAGCAAATAATGTGCCTGCAATGTTTGCTCGTGTGGGGTAATAAAATTGAAAACTGACTGAGGAGCTGCAGAAAGGCCTTATGCTACGGAAGGACTGGGTAATAAAATGGCAGAGGCAAACCAATGTTGATAAATGCAAAGCAGTTCACATATGGGAAAAAATAACCCTAACTGCATGACCCAGCAACGGGCTCTGATCTGGTCTTAATCACAGAGGGAACACAGAGATCTTGGAGTCATGACACAGCTATAGCCACAGACTGTCACATTCAGCAGAATAATTAATAGTGCTCAGAAAAACAAATCAACAGCAACTTAGAAATAGAAAGAAATACAGAACAATCTAGAAGCCAGCAGAGTGTCACTATAAATCCATGCTGCTGTTGCATCCTGAATATTGTGTGGGATTCTGGTTTCCCATCCCAAAGGATATAACAGAAGTAAAAAAGGAACAGTGAAATTGGATCTTTCATAACAGGAATTACTAAAAAGACTGAGATTCTTCAGCTGGGAACAGAGATGGGATATAATATAGGGTCTATAATATCATGAACGGCAGGGAGAAAGTACATACAGAATTACTGTTTGCTGTCTCCTCTAACGCAGTAACAAGGGGGTATCAAATGAAATTAGGAGGCTTGAATGACAGAAGTTCAAACAAAGAGTTACTTTTTCATATATACAATTAAGTTATGGAATGCCTGGCCACAGGATGCTGTGGTTGCTAAGAGTGTATGAAGGCTCAAAAGCAAATCAGAAGAATCTGCTGGAGAAAAATGCGCTGATGGATATCAAACAGAAGGGCATTGCTGCTGGTTCATTGAGCAAATGGGCTGCAAATCACTGGGAGAGGGGCCTGAGAGACTGCTTTGAGGGAGTATCATTATACTCTTGCACTGTTCTTATCTTCCCGCATGGACATTTGCTGTTGCCCTGTGTCACTGAGAAGACACTGGTGTAGATGGACCATTGGTCTGACTTTGTACAGTCATTCTTACGTTTTTAACATGCTTACATACCTCCACTCCGTGAAGATGACAAAAGACCATTCTGAGTAAGATCCTATACCTTTTTGTTTGGTTGAATCATCATTTAAGCAAGTGGAGGGGAAAAAAATGCTCATGGAAATCCAAACAGGAAGCACTTTGCAAACAAAGAGGCACAGGCTGGTGCCTGCAGAGCTACTACTCTTCATGCTCCACAGGACCTGAAAGAGACCTCTGCTACCTGCAGCCAGAGCACGGATGCAGGCGGACAATGAAATGATCTCATTCCTTTTTTTTTTTTTTTTTTTTCCCAGATTATGGCAGATCTGATGCTTATCTTTTGAAAGCTAGGGCACACCTGGGCAGTAGCAGCATAGCATTGAGCCAAAAGCATGATGGACAGTAACTCTCCCTTGTTAATACATTCTGACGAAACTCAGGCCAGCACTCAAGGAAAATTCTGGTTTTAATGCTCTCATAGACTTCACTCTTCAGTGCCACACTGATCACGTAGCATGGAGAAAGGTTTTGCTCCAAATGACCCAGAACTGGTTCATCTAACCAGCTCTACCTCTGGGTGTAGGGTGACCTTCCAGATTAACCTTTTAAAAGCCTTTCACTATATATGGCACTTTCAGTCTTGGCAAGATAAATCTGAAGGGAGAGCAAAAGGATGTCTCATGATGCAAGTACTAAAACATTCTTGGAGTTTCAAGAAAAAATACACAAAACAACTTCCTGACTCAAAAAGAGCTGTATCTGGCATGGGAAACTTCTACATTAGACCTCATCCTGACAGGGAAATATTAATCACAGAATTTAAAGTTTGCTTAGGTGGAAGTGGTAATGACTTAGTTTTATGTGCTTTTTTAATGCATTTTACATGTTTTACACATAAGCAGGGTAAAGCCCTAACCAGCAAAATTTATACTTTTGTCTTAACAGAATCATTTCCACAAAACTGAAAACAATTAAGGGATGTATGAGCCAGTCTGGAGAAGAGAATTTAAACCAACAAAAATGTGAATAATATTTTAAAGCTACTTGGAAAAATTTCACTAGATCTCCAGAAATCCACAATTAAGAAATAAGCCCACTCTGGCTAAAAACATCTTACTGAGGGAGGATGGGAAGAAAGTTAATATTTTGCCAATATTTCTACAGACAAAATAGGACAACCAGGTAATTATAGGCCTGTCAGTTTGACGTCTATTCCAGGCAGAGTGATGGAGTTGCTGATAGGAAAGTCAATTAATAAAGTATTAAAACAGTGCAATTTAATTAATGGCAATCAACACAGATTAATAGAAGAAAGATCTTATCAAATTAATGTGCTATTTTTATGAGACTACAAATTTGGTGGATAAAAGCAGTTGTGGTAATATTGTATACTTTGACTTGGGGTGCATTTGCCATACATTATCACAAGAGACTGGCAGAAATCAGAACTAATGTGATGAACACACATGGCAAACCAAATTGTTTTCAAGCTGGCTAACACTAAATTTATCAGGCTAACATGGGGATTCACACTGGGTCCTGCAGAGACTGCTTATCAGTGTTGTGCTAATTAATAATGCTATTGGCAATGCAGGTGAAAGCAATGACATTGCAAATAGTATTTTTCAATGAACCAAAATCTGGAAGTGGGCATTTCTTGATAAAGACCTTTTAGGCATTGCTTGAAGAGCAGATGCAAAAGAAGTAGCAGGTGTCTCACATGTAACCCAACGTATAGTGTCCACTTGGGAACAAAAATCTCAGGCCCTACCTACACAGGATGGGCTTTCCTTTGGGAAGCTGAGACTGAAAAATGGACTGGGGGTCCCGGCAGACAGCCAGCTGGGCCCAAGCACCCTCTGAAACTGTGCTGCCAAAAAAGGCCAATGCAATCTTTTTTAGTGTGCAGAGGATAGTATCAAAGTGGAGATCAAGAGGGTGTATTACTTTGGTGTTTGGCATTGGTAAAAGCTATTGGAATACTGTCAGTTGCTGATGTTAGCAGCTCAGGGAAGATGTTGGCAATCTGGAGGTAGTTCAGAGAAGAACCACAAGGATATGAATGATAAAAAAACAGGACTATAAAATGGAGCAACTCCACAGGGGAAGTCTATTTAGACTGTGTATCCCAGTAAAAGCTAAGGAATAATTTGATTATGGTTTGTAAGTGCTTTCATGTGGAACAGACACTAATAGGGGACTTTTCACTTTGGTAGAAAAATATACAGGGAAATACTGTAGAAAGCTGAAGGTACATAATTTCAATTGCACTAAGGATAGGTAACAACTGCAACCATTTACGATGCACTGCAGTAGATAGAATTAAATGTCTTCTCAAGCCTTTCTCTTGTTCAAACAAGAATCAATTCCAGGTAAGCTCATGACCCATGTTGAAGAGTCAGAAATGATCATAAGATGGCTTACAGCCTTCACATCTGTGAATACAACTGTGCAAAATATATCACCATATATTTTCAAATAAAAAATTAAAAGATGTTTCTGAGTGAAGAATGGGATCCAAATTTAGCTAATGGGAATTTCTTGTGTGCATCAAGGTACTTTGTGAATGACAGGAGCAGTGTTTTATTCTAGCTCTGTTTTGTAAACTTGCTCATTTTTCAGTGCTGCCCCAAAAGCTGGCAATGCAAGATTGCAATGAGGTTTTGGAGAACATCTCCTAGAATCACATCCAGTTGTCAGGCTTTCTTCTCACATTCGCCTCCACCAGCTTCATGCTGATGAGTGCAACTGAGGTAGCAAAGCCCAGCCTAAAAGAAACCTGGTTCAGGTTGAATACTCATCTGGAAAATAACTTCTCAAGGCAACTTATTCCTAAAGTGACAAATGGACCTCCCTAAATGAAGACAGACCTTAAGGGCAACTGGCAGTCCTCTTTAGTCTGTTCAATCCCAAAAGGTCAGGAACAACTAGTGCTAATATTTCATAGCTTCTCTTGCATATAAGGGTTTCCCCAGAGCATGCAAACATAGCATTTCTCTTACTGATCTTAAACCCTCATGTGTGCTCTGCTCACTTGGCCCATTACAAAAGAAGTAAACCCATCCTTTTATTTCTCTCACATGTGACTGGTGAAGCTGTGCTTTTAATACAGGTGCTTTCACACAACTAAAAAAAGGGAGTTGGAAGACCTGTGAAAACCAGAAGCTGTTCAGAAGAGAATTCCACCACAAGAGATTGATTTCAATTAGTGCAGGATAACATTAATATGGATATACATAACACAAACACTTTTTAGCTTCTGGGAATGGCGCCATCTGTGAATAATCAGATCTACTGGTAACAGAGAGATGGAAGGTCTGACTGGGGTAGCTAATAGCCCACAGTCTTGACAGTCTGATTTGGAGGGCTGTGCTGTGATTTCTATGGTTGACTTGCTTTTCCTCATTCTATCTGAGACCATTGGCAATGCTTCTGACATGCAGATGGAGCTTTCCAAACCACCAGGATTGGCTAGGCTGGGAATGTACTGTGGTCATAGCCACAGCTAAAACCTGGCTATGCGATAGTATCACTATGAAAAATCTAATATGTACTGGATCCAGAACCAAAGACAAAGACTGCTGATTCTTGAGCCAAAGATGGGTTTGCCTCTTATGCAGAACACTCCTATACACAGAGATTTGTCCTGCAAACAACTAAGACACTTCTTAGATCCCAGATGAATAAGCACATGAAGATAAACTTCACACTTCAGCTAACAGCTTTTTTTCTTTACAATTTCTGTACAACATAACAAGGAGGCAGCTTGCAGAAATGTTGGACCTGCTTCTCTTTACCTCATTTAACAGGCTTCAGTACATAAATTACTTTGTGGATTTTTTTTTTTTATTGCACTGTAGTCAGTTGTAAATCTTGCACTGAGTTATTCAATAACACTTCTTTTTTTTTTTTTTAATTGTTTGAGTGAAGAGTGGAGCCTAAGGCTTGATTTTGACTACAGATAACACACACAGGTATTTATCCCTACATATTTTGTTGTATCCTTATTGAACATGCATGTAATTATCACACGTGCAGTTCATGCAAATGGGTACATTTCTTGTCACGTTACCTCTTGACAGTAGCTCATTTAGTCAAAAATGGACGCGCATACCACAAGTAAAAATCACACCTCTTTTAAAGAACAGATGCTTGTTTCTATGTCTCTGAATTATCCTTTTTGATGTATGGAGGAAAGCCTTGTTCCTTTACTGTCCCACAATTTATCATTTTGTTTAACCTTCCTTCCTAGCACACTAGCGTTCCAGCGTAAATTATTTAAAAAAAAATATTAGAAAAATAGAAAAGCATATCCAAGTTGGCAAGGAGATCCAGCCGTGACAACTGGTGGGGAGGTACTTGCAAGCATAGTTTGAGCTAGCTATTTTGATTAATTTTGCTGGAATGAGACTGTCTTCTCAATATGACAGTTCTCAACACTTAATAGTTGTTTAATGTTCCCAATAGGCTCAGCCCTGCACTTTGTAAATCAGCAAAAAATAAAATGAAGGTCTTTATTCTACCACTTCAAAAATTATTATCCTTTTTGTTCTGGCTTGTGTTTGTATGCTGATAATATATTTTCTGTAAAGGGACAAGGAACAGACTGACCTGGAAAAGGAAGTCTTTTTTATGTAGAACTGTCTTTGATCACTCACAGGACTTGTGCTCTGATCTAAGCTCATTGACATCAATGGAAGAAAGACTGCTATCAGCTTTGGGGGGGGCTGGCTCCTGTCCACACAGAGTCCGTATACACAAAAGCAGATGCTAAAAGAGAAAATATATTGAAAGATGGAGTTAAGGAAAAGATACTTCTCTTTCGTTTCCACAAGGCTAGGTTTATAACACAATCAGATGACTTTTTGTCTTTTCACTTAATATTTTTTCTTAGTCCCTGACACAGTAAACTGAATTTCTACATCTACTGTTGCTGTTGAGATAAAGATAAGCCTCGGATACAGAGAAGAGGAGACCTTGGTGAATATTTTCTATAACTTAAAAATGGAAGGCCTCCTTCATACATACCCCTGGGACTCCAAAGAATAGGACAAGAGAAAATAGGGCTCTGCACCCCTACCCTCAGCTGCACTTCCCCCAGAACAGCCATTCCAGAGAATGAACTCAGCACTTCAGTAATGGACATGGTCATCAAAGAAATAGGTAATTGCAGAGTGCGTGTAAAAAAATAAATAAATAAATAGAAACTCCTAATGGGATTCTCTCTCTAGGTGACAGCTTCCAGACAAGGTAGATAAGCACAATGAAGTCCAGAGATGAAAAGTCATTCAGTAAACAGTCCTAAAAGGAATCTTCCCCAGCTCTTCTGATGGAAAGAAGGTAACCTGTAGTCTGGCATGCATTAGTATCTTCAGAAAGAATGTGATAGTTTTGCCATGCAACATTCAACTGTTTAGTTCTTTGGTACCTTTGTTTCAGAAACTGTTTTAGATTCATATTCAGAAAAAAAATCCCTCTTTTAATTGAATGAGAAAATATAATGAAACAATACTTGTCACTAGCGTCACAGTTTATTCCAAAGAGTCTCCCTGAGCTGGGAATGACATTTAGGTATGGACCAGCCCATGGCACCCCTTCAGCATTCTGGCCAATGTGTTTTCAAGTTAAACATCTCCTCTCATTTGGTTAATGCCTACTACGTAAGCACTACAGCTATGCAAGGCAAGCAGACAAAACTTTAGTGCTGAGTTGGTCTGCAGACTTTGATCTGACTTTTAAGACTTGATTCCTTTTCACATCTTCTGTGTTATATCCTGACCTTGCTCTAAAATTTTAGCTGACATAGACTTACATCAACAAAAACAGACACACGACTATGTACACCTGATGTCTCAATGAGGCATGTGAAGATTTGTTCATTCAGAGCTTGTTTCTTTAACATCAGACCGAATTGGTAATATTTTCATCGACATATCTGAGAGTAGAAGCAATGTTTATGTTAGTTTTGGGGAAAGATGCTGTAGAAACAAAGGTACAATTATTAAATTATACTGAAAGAGCCAAATTCACCCCTTGGATAGACACATGTCACTCCCAGTCCCCTCCACGTCTCTTAGGGTAGGATTAAATCCAAAAACTGAAATTTATATCTTCTTCCTTCCAAAACTGAATGGTTATATTTATGGCAAGCGTATCCCATTCTATCATGAATCACTTCTTCAGATCCCATTAAAATTCGGGAATTTCCAACTGGAGGCTTAGAGTGAATTAGGTTGTTTTGTTTTGTTTTTTTTTTTTTTTTACCCCTGCCTCCTTTCATTCCTTTCTCCAGCTGGGCTTGGAGGCTCTGGAGAGCCTCTCCAGAGTTGCCAGGGACTGTGGCTCTGCCTGATGCTGGGTTACTGAGCAAATTAAACAGAAAACGCTGGTCAGGAGAACAGAGGTTGGTGCAAGAGCCTAGGTCTCATGTTTTGTCATAGTTATAAGGAGTATGAGGGGGGAGAGGAAGGGAGAAATTGTGTAAAAAGCCATCTACTAAGAAAAGAATGTTTGATTTGGATCACAGGATGTGAGACTGGAGAACGTATTGCATAACTTTATGGCTTGTCCTTATTCGCAGTGATTCAGTATCCGGCACTGCTCATCCCATTTCTAAAAATGGTATTAAGAGTTACAGGGTATTCAGAGGTGATGGGAATGACTGAGGAATGGGGGGAAACACCTTTGCATTTTAAGGCAGACAGCAAAGACTGGGTTTGCAGGTCATCCTAGAGGTTGTTGCAGATCACTGGTTCTGTGTCCTTCCCTACTGCTTAAGGGACGTTCACCAGGACCAAATCCCGGCATGTTGCCAGAGGCTCATTTGTCTCGTGCCAAGCTTAACATCAAGACAATCCTTTCTAAGAGGTATTCCTCTTATAACTGTGTATCAGGCCATGTAAAGACCCTCGCCTGGGGGAAGAGTGATGAAGTGGGTATAACACTCTTTGGGAAGAACTACCCCTCACCCCTGCCATTTCTGACACCTCCCCTGCCAAGATGAGCCCCCTATAGAGGAATCCCTACAGCCTCCCTGGAGCCCTGTTCAGAGGCATTTTCTTTCAGCCCCAAAGTGCTTATCTCTGGGACAGCCTCCTCTGTTAGGCTCCTCTCATTATTAGCAGACTCCTTTGATTCACAAGGCATCATCCAAATCCAGAGGTCCTCACACCAAAATAACTCTTCTCCCATTTCTGGCTCTCTCCTGTGCTGACGAGGGGGCAAAAGGGGGCAAACTCAACGAAGTAAGTGCCAGGCTTGTTGGGAATTCAGGGAGCTGCTCATCAAACTTTCATATATATCCAAACTCCCATAGCAGAAACAATAAAATGGGGGAGGGAGGGATGTTTGTATTAAAAAAAAAAAAAAAAAAAAGCAGACCGCAGTGGTGCTGGGCGGGGACAGAGAGTTCTCATTCATGGCTTTCTTCATGGCAGGGTGAAAGGGTTTACCTTTTCCCTCTGCCCCCCTCTCGGCACCGTTTTAATTTTGGGATGGATTAAGGCAAACCCGGGGTCGGGAGATCTCCCAGCAGACTGCACCGGGAAGCGGCTGCTGTGGCTCCCGTAAGTACGCGGAGACCCACGTTGCCCGGAAAAAAATAAAAGCGATTTCTTCATTGACAAAAAAAAAAAAAAAAAAAAAAAAAAAAAAAAAAAAAAAAAGAGAGAGAGAGAGAGAGAGAAAAGAAAGGGAAACAAAACCCACGCCCGCCTGGGGCTCCGGCGCCGGCACATGCAATGCCCGGGTGGCGGGGCCGGACTCCTCCTTAAGGTGTATTTAATTATTTGGGGGAAATTATTATGAATTAAAATTAATTAGCTAATATCTCCCCCCTCAACCGCAAGGGCAACCCCGGGAGAAGGAAGACCGGCTGCATCCCTGACAAAAGCGGGGAGCGGCTCCCAGCTCCGCGCTGGTGCCGTACTGGTGCATACTGGTGCGAGCAGCCCCCCCGGCACAGCTCGGCACGGCTCGGCTCAGCACAGCCGTGCCGCGGAAGGACGTCTCACCTTGTTTACCCTGAGAGCGGCAGGCGGCCGGGGCGGGGCGGGCCGGGGCGGGCCGGGGCGGAGCGGAGCGCGGTGGGCGGCGGGGCCGGGCCGGGCCGTGCCGGGCCGGGGCGGGCGGCGGTGCCGGGGCAGTACAGTCAGCCTGCGCGCTGGGCACCGTGCGGGCGTGCGGCGGCGGCCGGCAGCGAGGCACGGAGGCAGCCAGCGTCCCCGCCACGTAAGTAGCTATTAATACGCTGGGAGATGGAAGCGGGGGGGGAGACGATGCCCTGCTGAAAGGGGAGCGACGCGGCCATCCCTTCCCCTCTCCCCCTTGGGAGAAAAAAATAAATAAATAAATACAATCTGCTGATTTTTTTTTTAAATTATTTTTTTAAGCGTCCTTTAGTGCTCCTCCGTTCCCCGCGGTGAGAAGCCGGCCCCGTTCTCGCAGCGCTGCTTTATTTATTTTTTTTTTCTTTTCTTTGTTGTTTCTGTTCTCCATTCAGACCCCAGCCCCAAATCCCTCCGTGCGCTTGGGATTCGCCTCCCCTCTCCCGGGGTCGCACTTTTTCCCCTTTTCCCGGAGCAGCCGCGCCGCCGACAGCAGCTGGATCCCTTTGGCCGCCGGGCGCGCAGCAGCACCCGCGCATCTTGCGCGGCTCGGCCGGCAGGGGGGCGGCCCCGCGGAGCCTCCCTCCGCTCCGTGCGCTCTTTTGTCGGCCGGCCCGCTCCAAGTTCAGCGCTCGCTCCCTCGCTATTTTCGCGGGGCATTTTCCCAGCGGCGGCGTTCCCACGCCATCTACAGCCCGGCGGCGGCAGCGCTGCTCAGCCTCGCAGTAGGAAAAAAGAGAGAAAAAAAAAAAAAAAAAGAAGGGAAAAAAAAAAAAGCCTCCCCCCCCCCCTCACTTGCGCGCAGCGCTTTTACCTAACCCTTTATCCCCACTCCTAAGCGGGAGAGGCGGCCGAAAGGCGGCCGCCCCCCAGCCCCAAGCCCAGCTCCGCACCGCTCCGCGCCCGGCCGCCGGCGGGGAACAAAGGGCCGCGGGCTGAGCGCTCTCTCCCTGTGCCCAGGACGCGGCGCTGAGGCTGGGCGCCCGCCGCCGCTCCCGCCCCCCTCCCCGGCACACAAAGGCAGCCGCAGCTGGACGGGCGAGGGACCGCGCTCCACGCCAGGGCTCCGGTGCAGCGTCTCGGCTGGTTTTCTCCATACTCATGAACATACAAAGGTCAACCCCTATCACGATAGCACGATATGGGAGACCGCGGAATAAAACCCAGGATTTTGAGGAGCTCTCGTCCATACGGTCCATCGAGCCAAGCCAGAGTTTTAGCCCGAATCTAGGCTCGCCGAGCCCGCCGGAGACCCCGAACTTGTCGCATTGCGTTTCTTGCATCGGGAAATACTTATTGTTGGAGCCTCTCGAGGGAGACCACGTTTTCCGAGCCGTCCATCTGCACAGCGGCGAGGAGCTGGTTTGCAAGGTAATCCCTCTCCTCCTCCTCTGCCGGGCTTAGCCTGCTGCCGCGGGTTCGTTTCCTGGGGCTTTAAAGGAGGTCGGGGGGTTCGGTTATTGACCAGCTTTAAAAAAGAAAAGGCGGAGGAGAGGCAGGATTAAAGGCGCATCCTGTAACTTTTCCCTCTCTCCAGACAATGGCCACGTTATAGCGGTGGCCGGGAGCCAGTTCTGCCGCTTACCCCGGGGATATTGTTCTGGAAAGAGCCGTCCTTTAAGTAGGTCTTAAAGGGAGTTTCAGGGCAGGAGAAAACCTCATCTTCCCCACTCTCACTTTTCAAAATGGAGTAGGGAATCCCCAGCTAATTTTAAGGTGTTGGGACCTGCCGGCTTCCTCGATTTTTTTTGCCCCTCTCCCGTGTTCTGTGAGTTGGGGTATGGGGGAGGTTGTGGAGGGGGGTGGTGGTGGTTGCAATCAGCTTTGTCTTAAAAGTGATTTAAAAAATCCACATCGAATTAAGCAGCCTGAGCTCCCTCACCGTGGAGGTTGTTTGCAAACAGCATCCTCCCCCATTGCACAACTCAGCAAGAACAAAACCTGCACACCTACGGTTTTCAGAAGAGCAGACAAAATAGCTATCCCACTCTTTGTAGCCTGTCTGCTTTGCTGAGCCTCCTCCCAGTTTGCTCCTACTATTCAAAGGTGAGCAGTGGGAGAAAGAAAACCCCATGCGTGCACGCCTGTCGAGGGATGTTCTCCTTTCGGGCTGAGGGAATATTTTCCTTTGTTCCTAAATTGCGATTCTCATTGTCTGTAGCAAGCCAGACTTATGCCAGGCAAACCGAGGCAGTACCCAGTAGTAGTTCTTATAACTACGTAGCACATTGCAACCTTGCAACACCCGCTGCAGTGTTTGCATTGTTCCTGAAATATGGAATTGTGCCATGTAGCTATCTTGAGCAAGCGTCTCGTGTCGAACTAACTGCAAAATTGAAAAAAGGTACAATACATCTACTTTTCACATTCCAGGGATTAATGGTAGTATTGCTGATGGTTGCATACTTCTGTACTCGATTCATAAGAAGTTATGGACTAGCTTGTAGCAAGGAAGTGAAAATAATTGCTCCTGTTTGCTATTTGTGAAGACTGGAGTTCAGAGGGCAATTTAAATGTGCTCATTGATTGAGTTATAAAACCTGATGTTAAGGCAACCTAGGACTTTGTGTGATTATTCAGGGGAAAAAAAGGGCCCGTGACTTTGCAAAGGACTAATATTGCATGCTGAAGTGAATGCTTTGTTACTAAACTGAAACAGAACATGAGAATTTCTAGAATGAAAGCCCTGCTTGGTGCAGCAGTACAGTGCTGCACTCTAGGACATTGGCATCTTTTCATGAAATAAACAGATCCCACAAAGCTGCTGCTCTGCGTGAAATTATAGGTGAACTTGCATAGCAAGGAGTAAAGTGGGGGCTCTGCTCGTCTTTGTTTCCTGTTTGCTTTGCAGGATTAAGGTAGTGTTTTGATAACAGTATGAGCAGCATGACTGCAGCTCACAAAGGGTGGACTTGATTTTTTTTTCTCCTCCCTTCAAGCTGTATGTTTTTAAACCGATCCTGACATTTGAATAGTGTCAGTTTTTCCGTATGTGCAAGGCACTACTTCTAGCTGGGCTCCAAAATATGATCTTAGCTTGAATTGCCAGCTTGTGAATACGCAGTTGTCAGCCCTGAACTCAATTTAATGCATTCTTTAAAATGCCTGCAGTATCATGACTAGTATTTGTCAAGTAGCCTTCCGGCTAATAGACCTGCTATCTGGTATCTTATTGAAGATGCTTTTAGAGATTGCTTGCACAAACATTGGTTTGGATAGCAGACACATACTGATGATTCTCAAGATTCATTTGGCTGCACCCACTGCCTGTACAGATGCCGTTACTTGCTTCGAGGCTCTGTGGCATCCAGACAATGGTAACTTCTCACTTCCAATTTCCAGCAAGAACTAAATCAAACTGCAGCTTATTGGACATTCTCTGAATTGAGGCCAGGGATCTTACATGCTGGGATACAAAGAAGCCCTTTATAAAAGGTATTCTAGGCTGTAGCAGCGTGATAGCACTTCCCATCTCCTCACTTGCAAATATAGTGCTGATACATATCCAGACCTACTTACCTTACCCGAGAACCACAAAATATAACTAATTTATATCAGGATAACCTGGTTAGAAGAGAATTCTGGAAAGGCTTTTTTTTTTCACTTGAGGGTTTGAGCTACATGAATGTTCCTGCTTAAATTTTATTTTATAGCAGCTGCATTGTAGTAGAGCCATTCACTTACAATGTATTAGTTTTGAGACCCAAATGTCAATGAATTCTCCTCTGGACTGATTTACACACCAAGGATTTTAGCAACACCCCCTCCCCACCCCAGTTCTGCTTCCCTGGCTCACCATGTCACCAGAATGGCTCAGTGTTAATCTACCCCCCCCTGTAAAATGTGTTGGATCTGTTTGGCAGCCTGCCTTTAAGGTTGTTTTTGCCTGTGCTGGTGTACAGCAGCACAGGTATGGGGTGGTGGGAAGGAGCTGGGTGAGGAGGGGGTGTCCCAGTTTTGGGGTCCTTTGCAGGGGAAGGAGTTAATGATTGCACTCTGAAGTGTTAAAAGGCTTAGGTTTTGAAGCCTCAGGTAAATTTGTATTGAACTGCATCTCTGATGCTCGGTTCTCAATGCTTTATAAAGCTTCAAAGAAAGCAAGGAAGTTTGCTTCTTGGAGAGGACACAAATACCCACTACAGGGATACAAAAAGAAGGAAAACAATTGCATTTTAAACTGGTAGGTTTGATACCTTCACTGGTTCTTCATTTTTTTTGTTCAATTAGAATGAGACATGACCACCTTAAATTCTTTTTACCAAAGTAACAAAACACCAGAGAGTGAGTTATATATTGATAGAATTTTTATGCTAGTGGAAATGCTAATCCCTTGCTTTGTGTTACATCTGGAGCAGGTATAACTGAAAATAACAATCACTCCCATCAATACTTGGCTTATACTCTCTTTCAGCACACTGGCTTCTGTTCTTGTTAATGAAGTCTTTCTTCTTTGTGTAGTATGGGCATTTCTCAATTGACTCAAATACTGATTCATTCGTCATCACTAGATTATAGTAACTTTTTATATTTGGGTTTCCCAGCAGCCTTTTTAATTCCTACAGCTCATTCATAAGATCAGTGATAACATACTTACTATTAAAGGGACACTTTGCTTTTAATGGAGCACTTGACTGAAAGGCAGAGACTTTGGGGTGGTTTTTGTCTTTGCCTTTTGAAGGGTGTTTGTCTGTGCTCCAACAGGCAGGGCTATTTCCCCTGTTGTCCTTCTGATCTTATAAACAGCCATTGTAAAACTGAGACTTTGAAAGTGAAAGTGACTTTGCTGTTCATGGGAGATGAAAGAAATGCAGGAAGTAAACGTGAATAGTGACAGATGATATTTTAAACCAGAAAATCCTGAAAGCTTTAATGGGTTAATAAAATCAAGAGAGAGGCGTGTGGATCAGGGTGGATTTAATTTGACAGCTTCTCTCAACACAAAGCTACCGGTCATGTTCTCTATGAGTTTATTTGGATGCAAAATAGAAGATAAACAAGCTTCCTTCCAAGAACCGCCTCTGCATGTCATTGGTCTTTACAGCTTAATTCAGATTACATTCTAAATTTGATCAGCTATTTGCTAATGAAACTGTTCTTGCTACAAGTTTTGAACACTAGCCTTTTCTGTCAAGGCTACATGTATCTGTTGTATGGGGTTGTACAGTCTGTTTTGTCTCGTCCTCTGTGCCGTGAGCCTGTGACATCCTGTTTACATCGGTACAGCTTCAGCAGCAGCATAAACTGTACTCAGAGGTGGTGCTGTTAGCAGAATTAGATATGCCCTAACTTCACTGTCCTTCATAGTGCTAACCCTGGCTTTACTGTCCTTGTTCCTGCAGGTGTTTGATATTGGCTGCTACCAGGAGTTATTAGCACCATGTTTTTGTCTGCCTGCACATAAAAATATCAACCAAATTACTGAAATAATTCTTGGGGAGACAAAAGCATATGTGTTCTTTGAAAGGAGCTATGGGGACATGCATTCGTTTGTTCGTACCTGCAAGAAGCTTAAAGAAGAAGAGGCAGCCAAACTCTTCTATCAAATAGCTTCCGCTGTTGCACACTGCCATGATGGTGGACTGGTACTGCGAGATCTCAAGCTGCGAAAGTTTATTTTCAAGGATGAAGAAAGGTAAGAGCCTCTGTGACGTTACAGGTGGGGGGAGCCTGAGGTCAGTTTCAGACTCACAGGATGCTGTGTTCTTTGTGGTCACCATACTGTTCGTTTGTGGTACACAAGGTGTTTCACTTTCTTTACTTACCTCTGCAACCTGATCATGGGATGGATGTGCCATTTTACCTTCTGGCTTAGGAGTAAAGTAAGTATAGAGAGTTGTTTGTATCTGTGTCTTGTCTTTGCATCTCCACCCAGAGGAGCATCCTCATTCCAAAGGAGGGGATGTCTCCTGTGGGAAGGCTCTGCGTAGATGTCTGGTGTAGGAGCTCTGCTAGCATAAATACAGCTGGTGTTTAAAGAGGCAAGGAGTAAAAGAACTGATATATTAAAGAGGGCTGGGGACTGAAATGGCTCATACCAATGAGGAGACATGAAGAGGAAGAACAGCGAAGTGGTTAATGCTGATGTAGGTTGGAGACAAGGGCCACCAGTGCTTTGAAGGACCACTTTGAGGACAGCTTTTTGCTTCCAGTGCTGGAAGAGTCTGGAGGCTGCTTCTAAGGGTATTATGTGGTCAGGAGTCATACTAAGACTAAAACAGCCTTGTTGTTGTGTGTGTGTACCTGCTTTTAGTATCAACTGTTGTGGTACTTGGGAAACTACCCTTTTTTTTTGGTGGTGGTTTTATTTGTATCTCCTCCTTGCATGCTCTCCCTGCTCAGTAATTGGCTGGTAAATGATTTGGGGAAGGAGGTGGAAGACAGGGAATGAAGTAGTGTGGTATACACTCTAGGTATACGCTGTTGAAGTGCTATTTTGGATGCTGAACCATAGCTATAGTGTTGAACCTGTGGAAGCTTCACGTCTCTTTCCTTGTGGTTACCAGTTTTCATTAATTATGTTACATCATGTATTTGCTTGCAACTTCCACATAAACCACCAGAGAAATGAATGCTGCCAGAGTAATGTCAGGCTTTCACAGAGGAATTTAAATTGGGAGATGACTGTCGGAAGACAAAATTAAATGAGGACAGAGCCTCCCTTTATGCTTCTTCGTGTCTTGGTAGAGGATGGGGAGGTGTTTTTTCCTTTCTGGTTCCATCCTATGAAGTGTTTGAAAGCTTTCTCAAACTGTTGCAGAGTGAAGTGTTCTGGAAATCTTCATTAAAAATAACCAATGCTTATCAATTCCATTTAGGGCTGTTTGCAGGGTTATAAGCAAAAACAGAGGCAAACAGGTTTTCTGTAGGCTCAGTAAGACTGTGATCTGAGAATGTCTATTAGTTTTCTGTCACTTAAGTCATTAAAGAGAGGTTCTGAACCTTAAAATAAAAACGGCAACATCTATCCTATTTAAATATTCTTTACTTAACCTAATAAAAGCCATTTTTTCCAAAATGAACTTCTTTTAATCTTTTTATAAGCAGTAAAGTAAAAGGAATCTCTTCACTTCTCAATTCAGTTCGGGCAATTCACAGCTATTCCCTGTTTTCCTACTGTAGCCCCAATAGAAATGATTACTGTTTCCTCCTCTTCTAATAAGAAAGTCTAAAATGAAACAAATTTAATGTCCGTTAAGAGAGAAATTCAAAGCAGATACATGTAAACTAAACATTCACAACTTTTACCCTGAGTTTAATAATTAAACATTGTTATGACATCTTTGATGTAGATAACGAGGGAACCTGTGTCAAGTAGGTGGGGTTGTTTTCTGTTATAGCTGATTATGTCCTAACATTAAAGTGAATTTTTCTTGGCCTTTTGCATAAACTTGTATTATATATTTTTGCATAAACTTGCCTTTTTGTATAAAGGGCAGGGCTGGAACTACCTTTCCACTCTGAGCAGAATGAGCTCAGAGCAATGTAGTGGGAGCAGACGCAGGCCGTGCTGAATACTTTTGAACTCCTACCCTGCTGCTTACTAGGAACTAAATGCAACACACGGCATGAGGCCAAATCCTGAAGCCACCCAAGAAGAGTGGTGTGTACTATAATAGTAGTGTTTGCGTTCATGAATGTTTTTAACATAACTCGTCTGCAAAATCACACAGTTACTCACATTTGAACAGTCTCTTCTAATTATCCACTAATTAATTTAAAAGATCAAATACGACTTGCTGGTTATTTTTAAGATAACAGTAATGTGGTTTTCTTCTGGATGTGTTGTTGACTTGTAAGTATAGAGGTATTGTAATCCTTTCTCCATTAAATAAACGGAGATGCAGTGAGATTAAATAGCGGGAGATGGAAATAGAACCAAACAGCGACTGGCTTTTTCACATGCTCTGATCATCAGACTGTAATCAGTCATCACTTTCTGTCTGCTGCTATATTTAGGCTGAAAAATCTTCCTGGTCCTTCCGGGTTCATGGAGGTTTTTGTGCTTTGCTCACACCCATCTGAACTGGTGTTTCGGTGAGCCTGCCGGCAATGCCCGCATGCTGAGCAGCCTTGCATTCAGAAACTGCTGCCTGTGGGAGTGCCTGTGGTAAGGGTGCTGCAAAATCCAATGATCCTTGGTACCTGCAGTGATCCAGGGAGGAAGAAAAAAAGGTGAAAATGATGTTTTAAGATATGTCTGTGAACTCCACACCTGTTCCTCAGTGGAGGTCGTTTTCAGTAGTTCTTTTCCTATTTCTTCAAGCCTTTAGTACTTACTGATTTGAAACTTTCTCTTATTAAACACTCACCACTTTATTTTAGGAAAAAAAAAAAGATGGGAAATCCAGCATGCAGGCAACATATGAATGGAAACTTTTTTTTTTTTAAGTAAGATTTGTCTGCTCTTAGCTATGGGCTGCCAGACTGACTGCAAGAGTCAGAGAGAATATGAAGGATACATGGAGGCAGTTCCATTTGTCTAAAAAAGAAAATCAATTGAAGCATTTCTTAGCACATATTCCTTCCATTGATCCTAATGCTACCCTGGTAGTTGAATATGAAGTCAGAACTCATGGAGTTCTGCAGACAGGTACTATATGGCATGGGAACTCTTCCCACCTCGTTCTGGTTATCTAAACTACAGATGGAATTTGCAAAGATTCAAGATCTTGATCTAGTGTCAGGAGTGCTCTTTGCTCCCGCTGATGTCACTGCGAAGAATGCATGTTATTTGGATGTTGCAAATCGCAGTGCTCTTGCGATACCGGTAATGAACCAGGAAGCAAGGAGATAGGGAAAAAAAAATGCTGGAGGCTGCTGGTGCTGAGCATTTTGTAGGGGTCCCAATCTTACTAGCAGTGTTTTCTTGATGTGCTAAATCAAAGCTAGACTGTGATGGTGTGTTACATCTTGCTATTGCATGTATGTAAATACATCAGCACTTAAAATGAAATACAGAATTCCATAGTGTGGAAACAAAACAATTAATCTGTGTTTCAGGGTACTTTGTTTTATAGATTCCTTTAGTTCTGAACTGTAGAAATTTTTAAGATTGCATTCCATGAAAATGATGTGTGCTGTTGGCAAGCACCTTAGGTCTTTTATGTTTTGTTTTTGTTTGCTTCATATAAAGAAAGATTGGGGGGTCTTGTTTTAGGGGGGTGGAAGAAGAGGGATTGTTTTTGTGTGTTTTTTTTGTTTGTTTGTTTGTTTGTTTTTTGTTTGTAAACTATATGTGAAATAGGCAGAGTATTGAAATTTCAGAGTTAAGCTTCTTAAACCTGCAACTGATCTTGATGAAGCAGAACTTCTAAGACATTACCGCATGGCTGGAAATGTTTCATAAGACTGGGTTAGCAAGCAGCAGCACATCCATTAAATGAGGGCAGTGACTTTCAGATTACTGAACACATGGAAAACACTTATTTGCCATGCTGAATCTCACCAGACTTTTTAAAGTACTTACAGGATTCTTGACTATTTAAAAATTGAACTATTTAAAAACTTCTAACTAAAATTTGAATCCAAGATACTGGAAATGACCTAAGACATGCTTTTGTATGTTTTCTACTTCCATGCATGATTTCTCATCCTAGATATTAAGGTCAGCATTGCTACTGATCTTTGTGGGACTCTTGTTTTTAATTATTTTTGTTCTGTTCCTGTTAAGCTTTTTTTAAATTTTATTTTATTATTTTTTTTTACAGTCTGCCTTCATAGTAGGCCTTTGGGCAGAGCAACTCTGCCCTTCTCCTGGTGTCCCATAATGATGTCGCAGAATGGGCAGGGCTTTTTTGGTTGTGCTAAAAATAGCACTAGCCACAGCATAGCTAATAAAGCAATTCATCAGTGTGATATATAGCAGATGCTTTGAGAGAGAGCCACCTCAAAGATCTCAGAATTAAATCAAGCATTTCTGTGGTGGTTGTTCCAATGGCTTTCTTAATACATGAACATTCCTGCTGTCAGGGAATTATTAATTTCTGTAGTGTGTTTTTAAGCCTTTAATTATATTAAAATATTAGCTGTCATAATATTTGAAGCTTAAAGACCTTGTACATTCATCATAGTTGTTGAGGGGAAAATTAAAATAATTTTGGTATTTAGATATCATCATTTCCCTGTATTCCTTGAGTAAATATGAGAAATGGTAGGCAGGTGGGATTCAATAAAAGTAAATATCATTTGACACCTTTTGCTGTGCACCAGGGGAATGCAGCCAGTGCAATCCACCAACCTAGAAAGCCTGTGTTAGCATAACATTTATTTGATGCTCTTAGAATTGTTTTATCATTTTTTTCCCTCTAGAACTTCTCAGCTTTGGATGGTGCTTTAAGGTGACCTAGTTATGTTGTTTGCAATCCTTGTGATACAAACCTGATCCCACAAAGAAACACAGAATACGTGTACTCACCTTTGTCCAAGTAGGCATTTCATCTTAGAGTTAGCAGTAAGTTTCTTCCCCTTCGGTTGTCAAATTGTAATGCAGTCAGCTCATTTTTTCCCCTGGTGTTGGAACTTGCTGTTTTACTTAAAATTCAATAGAGAACAGGTAAATTAATGTCCTGGTCCTGGTGTTTGAATACCAAAAGAATTACAAATAATGGCAGTCTTCATCTGTTTTGTTATTTAAGTACTTTACCTTACCCTGAAAGGAGAGGAAAGGTGCCACAGGTCCAAATAAGCATCATTTCTTCAATAGTGTGAAATTATAGGTCAAATTTCAGACTAAAAATGATTATTATTTTGCTTTTCACTAGAATATGGTAAGGAAGGCAAATTCCATTACAGGCAGCAAATGTCTGCTATCAGACTTCAGATAGAGGATGGAGCAGTTAGACAATTGTCCCCTACAGAAAGGTTTGTGCTCTTTGTTGCTTTCAAGGGGTTTGCTTGCAAATCTGATTTCTGGCATTCTGGGGATCAGCACACTGAGTTCTGTTGCATTTGTGTCCCCCTTCCTAGTGGGGTGCAGGAGGCCGTCTGTAGATGTTGATCATCACACCAGCCCGCTGAAGTGTGTAAATCTCCTCCTGAGGGCATGCATAGTCATAGAGGTTAAGTGCTGTGCACAAGGTCATAAATGAAACGAAAGCCAGGGAAGAGTTGGCTGCTGGCTGGTTCTGGGGTGAGGACTGAGCTGCAAGTGAATCTTGGAACCAAGTCTCTTTGAGGTCCTTTGGCATGACCATGAGTGGTGTAGCGCTATTGTACTAATTGTAGCTGAATACCTAACTTTTTTACTTCCTTCTGTGAAGGGTGGTGTGGGGATGCAGTCGTGCAGTGGACAAGGAGTTGGAGAGAAGCCCTACTTAGGGTCCTGCCTTTACTCTGGGCTGCAGGTTGCCTTCATGTGCTGCTCAGCCTCTCCTGCCACAATCACTGACTAGTTTTCGTTGCTGTATCCTTAGCTGGTTTGTGTTGGCAAGCTCCCGAATCACTTCTTATGACAGTTCAGCTTTTTTTTTTTTGAGTTGGACCCGTTTCATTCTGGTCACCAGCTTTCTGGCAGGCTCTTTGCAGGAACTGTCACATTTCTCCCCATCACTGGACTGCACACTGGCTTTCTGGACTCCTGTGTGACTTTCCGAAAGGCACCTCTGGATGAATTCTGCACATTACACATTGGCTGTGTCGCCAGATGTGGTTGGCATGGTTGGGTGCCCATCATGAAATGCCTGTCACAGGATTGCTCTCTCTGAGGGCAGGCACTCTGCAGTCCTTGGAAACAGATGACTCTTGAGACAACTTGCACAGAGAGTTCACCAGCTTGCTGTTTTGAAGACTTAAAAACCTCCATCCAGAGACTTGGTGCAAGATACTCGGTGTTCATTTTTGAGCTGAGGCTGAGGAAGTTTGCAGGCATCTGAGCTGGCGGTGAGCTGGCTAGGGGCAGCTGCCATGGACTGCCATGGTGAAATTATCCTGTATTTTCTTTTTAATTGTCCTTATTATCACACCATGAAATTACTTCAGGCTAGGGAGACAGAGGAAAGGAGGAGACAATAAACAGGAGCCAACTTGGGGCATATTTAGTCTTAAGTACCTGCTTTTTAGTAATGTATATGGCTTGGAGATGGACTACAGACATCTCAGCAAAGGTTTGCAAGTCAGCTTATAAAATAATGGATCTGCTTTGTCACAGAGGTGCTGGGCACCCACTGTGGACTGAGAAAGTCTAGGGCTTTTCTGGCAACATGCAGTTCCATTCACAAAATATATTTTTTTGTCTCCTTTCCCCGTGGAGCTTTATCATGTGAACAGACCTAAAAAAGATGGTGAACGTGGCATAGAGCTGACAGCAGAGCCTTTTAAAACTGACCTTTCATGTGATCGAAAAAGATAAGAGAGGTGAAGTAGCTGCCATGAGCCAGATGCTTATCATATAATGGCCTCCTTGAAGGGTTGTAACTGAGCCCTTCTATGAAAGGGTCTGCAGTGGACTTCAGGCCCCTCACCGCAGCGTAGGCACACACACACTGCTCCCTTCTTGCCTGCTTTTTTGGGAGTGTGTTGTCACCCTAGGCAATAAGGGTGTGGAAGGAGCTAAGTGCACGTCATGCAGGACAGGCTGTTCCCAGCAATCCTGGTTGAGTGCTGTAGGGCAGAGGTCTTGGGGGGCCCCAGCCCTACCTGGAGGGGTGCGGGGGGGTGGTCTGCTTTTTTTTTTTTCTTTTAAGTGTTAACCAGCCAAAAATGAGTTAAAAGTCCTAAGTTGCTGGATCCTGCATGTCAGCGAGGGGATATGGGGCAGGATAGGATCTCGTCGGAGGAAGGGTGGGTGGGGATATGTAATTTTTAGAGGCTTCCTCATTTTGCGGAAGTACCAGTGAGGGAATCTTCCCTTAGGAACAAGGTTCATCCTGTAAAACCTTGACTGCCTGCAAGTCCCAGTTGCCTTTTGAAACGTATCCTTGAGCCTGTTTCATTATGCAAGAGACAGTTTGTCTGACAGCCTCCGTACAGGTTTTTTCACTGGAGCTGCGTAGGATGCCGTGTGGTGAACTCCCAGGCTGCGTGCCGTTACCTGCTGGAAGGGATCTTAACAGTGAAAGGAGCAGGATTTGAATTGATGGCATAACATTTCCCCTCTGATCCTGCATGCCTCACTGCCCCGGGAGAAGATCGGGTAGTTCTGAGTTCAGGACAAGTCTTTCTACCAAGCTACAAATCATCCGCATGGGATTTCATTAGCCGCCTTCCCCATCTCACCGGCTGCACGAAGGCAGCATGCTTCTGCATTATTTAGGAGAGATTCCCTTAGTTAAAATAATCAATTAGCAAAAGAGAATTGTTTCCAGTGTCGAGCTTCCCCTTTTTTTTTTTTTCTCCTGCCTGATGGCATAATTGCATTCATGCTCATCTTGTCTTTGTGATGGGGTGCTAGCAACTGACCTTGATTAAATGACCTGTAAATTATTGGCCACACAGGAGCAATCCGTGATCTCTTGGGCAGTAACAGGTTCCTGCTGATGGCTTGAGTGCTTCCACCCAGGGAAAGGCTTTTCTGGCCTCAGTCAGGGCAACATTGAAATATGAGAGAGCATGGCATGGGTGCCTTTGTTTTTTATGGGCAGGCTAATTTAGGGGGGAATGCTGTGAGGCACCTCTCCTGTTCAGAAGTTGCCATTATATATTTGCCTGCAGCCATATCAGTAAAATGGCAATTTGGATGGCAATTCCAATTCAGATGACAGTTGTTTTCTGATCTCTGGAGGCACGCGGCTGCTGTATAGAATCTGTAAATCTGGATCATCTCATTTTGACCCAACTTGAATAGCAAGTGGGTGGCGTGCCTGGAGGCTCTGAAGCAGGATGCCTCCTTCCAAAAGCAGCTGATCTGGTCGATGTCTCAAGGATGCTGCTGGACTGAAACTATGGGTTCGGTCTGCAGTTTTTGTTCCCAAAATGGTAACGGTGGCTCAGCTGTGGTTCAGGTGCTATTTCCTATCAAATGGCTTTGAGGACAAACTAGAAGCAACTGCTTTCGTTGATTCAGGCATGGGCTCCTTTACTACTGTTTATTCAGTGCAGTGGAGATATTTTCCTCTGAAACACTCAGACTTTCAGTCAGCATTTCTGCTTTAAATGTTCCATCTTTTTATATATATTTCCCCCCGTGCCTCATGAGCTTAGAGGCTTCTGAATAATTCCACTGATTCTGGTATGGAAATTGTGTTTGCTTTTGGAGAATAAGAGCGGAGCAAGCGTGAATGCCGGGTTCTTACAGTCCTGGCTTCAGTGTCAAAAGGCAGGGGAGTAATTTGCCAGTAACCCCTGAGCTCTGCAGGGAGGAATAATGTGAATCACCCTGGAAAAAAAAAAAGTGTAGTACGTGCAACAAAGCCGTCTGCCAGAAACGGGTGCTAACTGAGGAGGCTGCGTTGAAGAATCTTCTGGAAGACGTTTAATTGATTAGGTTTTGTTACATTACTGAAGAGCAAAGTCTGAATGTAGTCAAGTAATGAATGGCATATTGATAAGAAATTCAGAGTGGTATTGTTTTTCATGGGTTTCCCTGACGGTTTCTATGGGGACAAAGACGCATTTCCCGTCTGAGTGCTGCTGCTGCCCTCTGATTGCACTTCTGTGGTTTCATTCACCAGTAATGGGAAAGCATTCATAGGCAGAATAGCTTCCCCTTTTTAAATAGCCATGATTCAGGGTTGTATTTTTTTTTTTTTAATGCATTAGACTAATGCAGTGTTTTATCAATGATCTGATAGATGCATAATGCTCTTTTTCCAAGTGCTTATTCAGGGTCTGCATTAAAACTTGAAATTATGTACTGTAATTACGTAAGCCTTGACAAAAGTCTTTGTTGTCCTACAGTATGTGTACAAAGTGATTCTCATCCGGCTTTGGCAGTAGCTTACATTTCAACTTCAGGGATTAATTTTGTTGCAACCATTTGAATGGTCGACCTCAAATGCTGATGCTTTTGGAAAACTTTTCTCTTGTGGGGGTCCTTCAGCTGGCTGATGCGAGTTAATTATGTAGAGAATGAGAGGTGTTTTTTTAGAAATGCGACTCTTAATAAGAAGAATGATTTTTGTTTGTGCTTTCTCTGCTCTGTGATGAGAAGTGCTTCAAAGCTGACTGATTTCACATTTCAGCATTTGGTTTTGAGTCTGTCCCCTGCCTGCCAAGTGCCGAATTCAGGGTTGTCTGCGCTGCAGTTGGATACACTTCCGAGCCTCTGCTGCAGAGGTTCTGTGTTCTCATAAGCTACTTGCAGTTTTAAGGGTCTGTTTGTTGTTGTTGGCTTTTATTCTTTTTCCTGGTATTTTATTTCAGTGCTTCCTCTGAGAGAGGAGGTAGAAAGGAAGACTGCTTCTCATCCAGGGCGTCTGTGCATTTCTCTGTATTTAGATCGTCTCTTTCCTGTTGTCCCCCCATCCCATCACGCTGAAAAGAAAGGTCTCAGACTTGCAGAAAACCTAGCTCTCTTAGGCAGTGCTTGAAATATGGAGAAATGGGAGGCCAACCAGAACTGGAATCCAGGAATACCTCTGTCTTGCAGAGGTGCTGTGCACTGGGAAATAGCAACTCCTCAGCCAGGCTGCTCCTTCCTTCTCAATTGCCTAAAAAACCGTGAAATGACTGTAAAAAAGGGGAGTGACTTAGAGTTCACAATGGCATGCTACTCAGCTGGTCTGTGATTGCAGCCTGTGTGCTGTATGCAAGGTCAAGATGTGTGCAGTCACCTGTCTGTTAGGAAGAGAGGCTGGGTTGGGTCTCCCCTGGCTCTGGGACACCGTAAAGAGTCCAGGAGAGCTCAGCCAGGGCCTTCAGCAGCAAAAGCTGATGAGCGCTGTGCACAGGACTGTGATGTGCTCCTCTGGTGTCTTTGCTCTGCTCACAGAAGGCCTGCAAGTGCCTTCTGTGTCACCTTCTGTGGAGCAACCCAACCCTCCAACAAAATGAGAGCATCCCAGTTGCTTTTGGTGGTAATTGGGAAGGGGGATGGTGTGAAGTGTCCTGCTGGGGCTGTGTTATGTGGCAGGTACGAGCTCAGCAGATACAGGACTGTGGTTTGTGAGGAAGGGTATGGGCACTGGGTGGGTCTCCAGTGCTTGTACCCCTGCTGGAGTGTGGCCTGGAGAAGGAGCTGGTTTGCAGCTTTTTACCTCAAACACAAGGGTGTTACTGGTTGAGGTCTTGGGCGCTGGCAAGAAGGGATGAGGAGAGCTGAAGGTTGTGTTTTTGTTTGATTTGGGACCTTTTGTTTCCTCAAAGCCTGTCAACTCAGCAGGATGAAAAACCTGGTTGAGTGTTTGCTTCATTTGGCTGCAGATTACGGAGGAGCAGGCAGATAAGGGCCAGCTGTTGTTCCATTTGCTTGCTTAAACAAAACCCGACGTGGCATGCGCGGAGGGCTGCCGGCTGCAGAATGCAGCACCTTGCATGAAAATCAAGGCAGGGATATGGCCTTTGTGTTCTGCGTCTGGTTTACTAGCAAGAAATGATTTCTCCTCTTGGAGAAAATGAGTTCTGAGCATTTTTTTTAAACGCACATTGCAATCCACTCTTTCCACTTCTGTGTCGCATCCATTACAGAAAATGTAAGATTTGGAAAATAAAATAATTTTCTTTTAATACACAAGCTGCTGAATGAACTGTTTCTTTAATTTTATTTTTTTTTGGCAATGTTCAGAAACGTAAAACAAGATAGGAGAGTAAGCAGCATTTCCCTGCACTGTTGACACTTGGATGGCAAGACTGTGTGTGTGGGGGTGAATTCCATCCTGCAAGTTATTTATAAATAGCATACCCTGCCCCGTTCCTTGCCTGCTGCTGGTAGCAGGAGTGAGTTGATGCTTTCCTGGCTGGCAGTTCAGTGACTTAATGCACGTTTGAGTAGTTGGCCTCCCTGCTTTATTGCCACACATGCTTTTCTATGGAAAAACTGAGGTGGGCAGTGCAAATGAACCACAAGTCATGCCTCTGACTTCCATTTCCTCCTCTCTGTTCCCTGTCCTCCTAGATGTGATTTTTTCACTCTACATTTCTCCTCGCTGTGCTTCCGATGCTGGACAGGTGTGGGAACGTGACAGGGCTGAGCATGATGGAAAAACCCTTCTCCTCGGCACTCTCCCATTTTGGAGCCTCTGAGCTGTGTACAGAGGGAAATTGCTGTGGTCTTGATAATTGCAGTTAGTTTCTTCTTACAGCCAGCTTCCTGTGTGAGGTATTGCTGCTATAGGGTATTGTCTGAGTGCTAATGAGCAGTTGTCCATCCCCAGAATTGCTGTTAGGCTGGCAATGGGTAATTAATCGTGAAGCAGGTGTGTTGCGCAAACCCCATCAGCATCCGCACTGGAGGAGAAAACACTGGCCTGTTTAATGTGAGAAGGAGCTGCCTGGACACACTGTGCTTGGGAGCCAGGTATCCTGCATTCTGTATTTATGACTTCCTGATTCAAGGCATGTTGCCAAAGGGGCTTTCACCTCTGCTAGTAAACGTCTCTAGCTGTTGAAAAGGTCCAAGTGTCATTATGAGAGTTTATGGCACAGTTGCCACTGGAGTACTCCACGGAGTAAAATGCTCTTCTGTTGGTTCAAAGAAGATAGCACTGAGCTGCCCTGGAACCAAGTCTCAGCCAAAGCTGGCCCAGCTGTCTTTTGCAACTCAAGCCTGAGCAATGTTGTCTTCAATAAACATTTAAGAAACAGGGCTCTCCTTGTCTGTTCTAATGCCTATTAAACGATGTGCTTTAGTCAAGAGATGTGAGTCCTGTTTTCTGGGATGAAGTTCAGGCATTGCCTGTGAATGTCTGTGGTATGGGAGTATGGCCACGACACAGGGCTAGGAGTGATCATACAGACCCATGAGGTTGAGGAAAGAGGACTGAAATGCCCTCAGTTGAGCTTTGATCCCCAAGTTGTTGGAAGACTACACTGCTGCTAGGTTACTCTTCTATCCAGATGCACTGGATAAATCCTATTGCGTTGTACCCATTCTGCTCTTAGAGCCAACTATTGCTGGCATATTGTCTAAAGGATAATTGGTAATCCTTTTGGATGCCTTTAAAAGGGACAGATTTTTAAATATAGCTACAGACGCTTGCAGTCCAAATTAAGAGGAAAGAAAGGTTATGTAAAACTCATGCTATGACAAGCAGCTTTGGTGTTGTTTTTTTTTCTGCTTCTGTGTGATATCTATAATGGAAGAAAATCCTTTTGCAGAGATAATTACTTCAGCACAATGACAAGTTCACAACACTTTGCAGGCAAAAGGAGTGTGCAATCTAGATAAAGCATCCCTGTCATCCCTCTGCAAGCCCTTTGCTATTCTCTCCATTCATTTCAATGTGAGAAGCTCTTCTGGTTTGGCTGGGTAGATAAGCTCATCTCTGTATTCAGCTCACCTGATCTCCCTTACCCAAAGATCTCTTTAGGAAGACCGAAATCTGTCAAACTTGCTCTTGAATAGTGGAATAAAGAAAAATGTTGGTTGGTCAGAGAATTATTTAGGGTTGGAGTGACAGTTTTTATTCACGTCAAACTTTGAAATACAGGTGCGAGTAACTGTTCACCAGTGTGAAAGTGTCAAAACAACCTTGTCTAGTTAGGGCTAGTCATGAGTCCTACATACGATTGGAGTGCAGAAAACAAATAACCTTGAGGCTTGCGTCTCCTCTTGGAAATCATGTTTACAGAAACATTACTAAAGATATGAATGTAGCAGTTAACTTCTTTTTATAAGACCTTACCAGCTTATTTACTGGACAGGTGTAATTGAAATCTTGTAGCTGTGTGTATGGCAATATTCCCTATGTGTCTTTTTAACTGGTATAGAAGAGACAATATCAATTACCTGTAATAATAAGCACTGTGAGTGGGAATCTAAACTGTTGCAGTTCTGCAGTTGTTGAATTTTGTAGAGTACTTTTATTACAATTGCAATTGTGTAACTGTAACAGCCTGGAATATGTGTGTTCTGATGTTTACTTACCTTGTGTGTTTTTTTTCTTTTTTTTTTTTTTTTTTTTTTTTGCCTGCAGGACTAGAGTGAAATTGGAAAGCCTAGAAGATGCTTATATTTTAAGAGGAAATGATGACTCTCTTTCTGATAAGCATGGATGCCCAGCCTATGTGAGTCCAGAGATCTTGAACACAAATGGCAGCTACTCTGGCAAAGCAGCGGACGTGTGGAGTCTAGGTGTCATGCTTTACACCATGCTAGTTGGACGCTATCCTTTCCATGACATTGAGCCTAGTTCCCTCTTCAGCAAGATCCGGCGTGGGCAATTTAACATTCCAGAAACTCTATCCCCCAAGGCAAAATGCCTCATACGTAGCATACTGCGTCGGGAGCCATCAGAAAGGCTGACTTCACAGGAAATTCTGGACCATCCATGGTTTTCTACAGATTTTAATGTATCGAATTCAGGATATGGTGCTAAGGAAGTATCAGATCAGCTGGTGCCTGATGTCAACATGGAAGAAGATTTGGACCCATTCTTTAATTGAGCACAAAGACTGGTGTTCAGAAGGTACACAACCTGGAGATGGACACATGAAGGAGCCCTTCCTGACGGTGTTAAATCACATCCTGCATCAGCCTAGCTTGGTAGCAAAAGACACTCGGAGGTCCTCGGATTGAGAAGGAACCTCCACAAGGAGCTAATATAACAAATGTAGCATGGGGACAGATTGGGGGGGTGGGGGGAAGCTTGCTATCAGGTTAGATTGATTTGGAGGAGAAAAGGCAGCATGGAGCAATTGTAGCTTCTCACCTTTTTGGAGCCAAGGAGACTGCACATGCCAATTCTGGTGCAGCTGTATCACTCCTGTTTCTGTTCCATTAAAAAATAGTGGTAATTCACAACAAATAGAAACTTTTTGCCTCAGCTCACATCTTGGCATCGCACTGTTAGATATTTAACTTCAGCCATTATTCAGGGAAAGTACAATTGGCTAACTTTTTTTTAATCGGATGTCTAATAATTAATGGGATTAATTTAAGAAAAAAATTAGGTGCACAAAGACGGACATGAAAAGTGGGTGCTAAAAACAAACAAAATTTCAGTTCATGTCTCTTGATAGCTATTTTCAACTCATTTCTTCTAAATAAACTACTTAATATTCTTGTCAGGAAATGACATTTTAATGCTTTGTTCCCTTAAGGGGAAGTAACTGTCATTTAACAAGCTGTTCTGTTTTGTGTCAAATGGTTTGTTGCAGGAAGCTATTATAACTCGAACTTCCAGATGCATTACTGCTATAATAGGAGAGAAAAAAAAAAAAAAGGAAAACTATGTGACTTTCTTTTTTTTTTTTTTTTTTTTTTTTTAAAGATATGAGATACTGGCTTCCATATCTGCCATGCTGCACGTATATGACTAGAGAGGGCAGAAGGCCCTTAATCATGTCTTTATCTGAGAACCGATCTCTTCTTTACCTGACTGGCCCACATGTAAATAGAGGGCTCTTTATTATTGAAGAAGAGTATTGTGAGTTGTTTTTTTTTCTTTGAATTCCTCTCAACTTGGGAAAAGAATTGTTTGGGTTTGATTTTTGTTTATGTCCAGAATAAAAAATAAGAGGGTATTAATAAGCTGAACATTTATATTACAGATATTCCTCTTGAAACATACACAGTAATATGCACCTTTTGTATTGTCAAGACTTATTCTATTTATTGAAGAAAATGTCACAGTAGTGATGTATTAAGCCAGTACTTCAATTACGGGTTGACTTGGGATGACATGTTACATGCTGTAGTTAACACACTTCTTTTCTGTTCAGGTATTTCTGTCCCTAAATAACTTTTTATTTAGCTTTTTTTTTTTTTTTCTAGATAGCTTTATTTGATTTAGACTGGCAAATGTTTTTATTACTGCTTTTATATTGCTGTATGATATTGAAATCTCTTGGCATAAATATTTGTGTTTCCAGTACCTCAGTTGTTCTGATATTACTGCCTGTATACGTTTTGTGAAGTGGTCATGTTTTTTGGGTAGGTACATGTGGACTCTGTAGTATGTAAATGTTACTTGAATTTGTGCTTAATTATAGTATGTGGCATGTGCGTACAGCTACTTGGCATTTGACGTATGGATGCTATTTGCCTGCCTTGCAGGAAAGTTATGGTCCCACTCTCAAGAGGATGTTTCACAGTTCTTTATCAAGAGACAAAGCTAGCTGCAGCTGACCTGCCTTGGTTCTATTTTGGTAACTAAGAATATAAAGGAGTAATGTTTTTACACTCTGAAGATGGTGCTGTGTCAAGAAGGACTTTTTTTTTTTTATTTTATAAGTACCTTATAGGAGGAAAGATTGGTGATGTGCATGGTGGGGTTTTACTGCCTCTGGTGCTTTGTCATGTATTTGGTTTAATGTTTTTGTCCTAATCTCTTCAATAAATAAAATTGTGCATATTTAACTAAATTTCAGTTGTGAAAGATATTCTTACTTTAGGTCTGAGGTGGTGCAGGAGTTTTCTCTATTAGGATCGCTTAGCTGCTATATTTTGTGTTGCTAATAAGCTCTTGCCAGACCTGTGAGCTGAGAAAGCTTAGCACTTCTATTTACAAGGTAACACTGTAAGCCTTTTCATCAAAAATTTTACAGTCTGCTATAAATGAAACTGGCTTTTATTTTGTTTATTTTCTTTTGGCGTGTCCCTGCCATTTATCAAGTCCATATACTTTTTTTTTTTTTTTTTTTTTCTAGGAGGGCATTGAAATGCAGTGAGAGCTATGTCTTTTTGTTAATGTGAGGCTCTTCCACTGATAGAGACATGCCGAAATGGAGCAAGCTAGCACTTCCACTTTCCAAAGATCTAGAAAAATGTGTATCTCGCATTTACCTTTCAGTTCCAGAAAGGATGGATCTGAAATAACACCTCCTAATTTACTGTCTCCTACTCAAGGCCAGATTCTACTATTTTCATTTTTTTGATTAATAATTTATAGATGTATGTAGTGAGATTATGTAGAAGTGCATGTGGAATAACAGTGTTTTGTCAATGTTAGACAAAACAGATGAGTCTTGGCCCATTAAGGAAAGACCAGTTGAACGTCGCTGTGATTTCAACCAGGATGCTATCTGGTTTTGGCTTTTGTATAATTTGAAAGAAAAAAAGAAAAGCTATAGGTAGCAGATGTCCACCGCCAAAAGAAAAAACAAACAAAAAACCTGTTCCACTCCAAAATAGCAGAATATTGCACCCAAACTGCCAGTACAGGGATTACCATCAGGCTGTCTAGCATTGTGCTACATGATTTTAGTCCAGGTAATTCCTGGCACATACTGAGTATTTTGGTTGATAGGTTGAGAATTAAAACTGTTGATTATAGCACCAAGCAGAAATGTTATTAACATGTAGAAACACTTGAAGATCAGTTTTTAAATGATCTGCATGCCTGTAGCCAAAGTTTAAATTACTTGAAACTCTTTCAAATCAAACTCCCACAATAAATGTGGTTTATGGGAAAAAAAGCAGATTGTAATCAGTCATAGAGGGAAGGGAAGGGGGGAGGACGCTGAGGGTTTCCATCTCCCCCACTAAAACTTATGTGAGCGGCTTCTGTTCTGTTTGGGTGGAAGTAGCTAGACCTTATTTTACAGCAACCTGCATGCTTGCTTTTTCACTGCCAGTAATTATATGAAAAAATGTGGCTGACTAATGATTGCTCGTTTGCAGTGCTTTTTATGTTGGAGGGAAAAGCTTTCTTGGTGCTGGAGCAGAGGAATCCTCTGGCAGCTGCAATCAGCTTTGTGAAATGCTGAAGGGGTGCCCTGTTTCCTGAGCTTCCTCATCCCCAGAGTGAAACCCGAGAGGGGGATCTGTGATTCAAACAGCTGATTTCTTTCTCTCTATTTATTTATTGCTGCATGGTTGCTGTTCATGGAACACGGATACAGGACTTGCATGCTGAAGAAATGTCTTAGTAGCTTTCCCAGTGCTGTTTGACCCTTGGGTAGTGACTGCACTCAGGTGCAGAGTTTCACTGAGCAGGGGCCGTGGGCCAGGCTCAGCTACCCCACAGCCCAGGGGAAAGGGCTGATTTTGCAGGGTAGAAAGGAGATTACAAGAACTATGCCATTTTGCAAATTATGACCCCTCCTCTAACCCAATCAAAATAAAACAGATGGCAAAACAAACTTTTTTTTCTTTTTTTTTTTTAAATTTACCCTGACTTCTTTAGTTTGTTAGTACTAATACTAGTGTTTTCAGGCTACAACCTCCTCTTCAGGACTGCATGAACAAATGACAAATAATTCTTTGGCACCATGATGTCATATAACCTGATCCCTTTGCGCCCTTTGCGTTACTGAGATGTGCATCTTTTTAGGGGAATAAATAAACCCCTTAAAACTTCATTCTTTGAGATGAATCAACCTTGGAAAACCTATTTTTTTTTTTTTTTAAAAAAAAAAAGCCCCTAATACACCAAACCACACTTTCCTGGCAGAGATGAAGGGTATGAAATGTGATGCCAAGGAAAAATTATTGGGAAGGGGGGGGTGGGGGGAAATAATACTACTCATCCTGAAATGATTATGTTAAAATTTGGAAATGTATGAGTGAGCCCTGTGACTAATAACATAATGAATACCAAAAGAATTAGTAATGATCAGTTCTTTATGCTTAAAGTTTTGTCTAAGGTTTCTATGAAAAACTTGCTAATTTAATAACAGAGGGTATAGCTAACAACTTAACTAACTTGTAACTTTCCTATTCTTTCAGTAGAAGCAAATGTTGAAAATTGGTAACACAATGAGACAAATTGAAATCAAAGCGTAAGGAAAGCAGGGTATAAATGACCTGTAGTATGGTGTAATTCCACTGGAACATGAAACGCAACTGAGGAGAATTGCTTTAGAAAAAATAAAATAAAAATTAAACTAGACCAGTTCTGGCATTGACTTTTGCTTTTCCCATGTTCTTGTTACATTCTTGGTATCGTCCCCATGCCCCCATTTCTGGCTTTTGTCTTCTGAATTAAGCTTATTTAGCGCCTATCTGCTTGAAATTTTGATTCTCCCCCTTCCCCCCCCCCCCCCCCCCCCCAGAAGCCTTACGCAAGTTTGAAACTCTCAGCCATATTTGGCTTGGAAAGTTTTAAGTATATTGGTGAGTGTATTTAAATGGGAGTAAAAACGTATTTTCAGTGATAGCAGTGTAAATCCTTAGAAAATAATTTCATATTGTTTGCACTGATGTAAATGAGCCTGGAATTCATTTCTTAAGGGTCTGAATGAGCCTGACTTGTGTGCTGTGAGGTGTCACTTATTCTAGTTATTATTCAATTAAAATTCATTTAGACTCCTCACACACACAAAAAAAAAACATGGTTCAGCACAGCCTTAGTACAGGAGCAGATCCCATTGTTCTGGATCTCCTGCAACCTTTGCACAATGTCTGTAGCCTGCAGGGGAAACTTAAAATAATCTTGGTGCAGCAGCTTGTGGAAAGTAATAGGTTAGCTGCTGCATTTATTTCTGCTCTAGAGATTAAAGTGTAGTTGCAGAGCTGGTGCTGACATCATCCCAAGCACACAAATAAAGCTGACGTCAGTTATACACTGTGTTGCAAGGTGTTTATCTTCATCTGATTAGGTTAGCAAAATGCAAAGCCAGCGTACACAGGAGGAAATGGTGTGTTTGTCTCTGCTTCCTACTAGCCCTCTCACACCGTAGTAGGTCTTGGAAAGACTGAAATACGTAGTGCTTGATAAGGCTCCTGTTAAACTCTATGGAGCTACTACTAGGCTTGATTTTTTCCAATTTTAATCTCCAAATATCAGTGTTAAAACATAGGTTTTGTTTGACTTGGGCGTTGGCAGTCCTTCCTTGCAGGGAAGTCCAGATCTGAACTTTTGGCCTCCACAAATCATGCAGTCATAGAATGGTTTGCGTTGGAAGGGACCTTTAAGATCATCTAGTTCCAACTGCCTTGCCATGGGGAGGTACACCTCCCACTAGACTTCCAAAGTGAACCAATATGACAGGGAAAAGGCGCGTTGTGACACAGTAATGCCAATGTTGTTCTTCTGCATGCTTGACTAAGTGTGCATTAGAAGTCAGCAAAGAGGGCAGAAGAGCTGTAGTCAGCTGTCTTTAGACACATGCTTGAGATGTAGAGGATAGAAGTGGAATACAGATGTCTTCCTCCTTTCAGAATGTGTGCTTAAAAAAGGCATTTTCACCCGTAAAAGTTAGTAGCTGCAAAATGACAACACCTAGGAATAGTATTCCTCGTGTGTCAAACCAAGTTCTTCAAAGTATGAGGTAGAGGTGGACAAACATCTGACTTCTGTTCATATTGACTCAGAGATCTGACATGACCTCAGACACTTACACTTGTGCTGTATGAAGATGGCATTAAGTAGTTTATGTTCTATGCTTATCCTCAAAAGGACAATTTCGGTGTTTCCTATGAGTACCTGGCTTGGATATGTGCGTGTCTGCTTCCACTAGAGGAGTCTCATTGCTCCACATGGACTTCTAGTTCCAGCTCATGACCACTTGTCTGATGCAATCCAGGCTTCATTTCAGTCTTTTGTTTTTGTTTTACAAGTTCATTATGCTTGTTATTTCTCTCATATTAGTTTATAGTTAAAATATGATCTAATTCAATCAGTTGATATAAAGATAAAATTTAAACATTTATTTCAGTCAGAATTATAATATGGGTCGAAGCAAAGTTCCCATTCTACTCTGCACTGATACAGCCTTACCTTGAGTACTGCCTGAAGTTTTGGGCATCACAACATTAAAGGCAGATAAAACTATTAGAGAGCATACAAAGAAGGGCTATAAAGATGAAAAGGGGGTCTGGAGGGCAAGACGTATGAGGAGCAGCTGAGGTTTCTGGGTTTGTTCAGCCCAGAGCAGGGCAGGCTGGGGGGAGGCCTCATGGTGGCCTGCAGCTCTCTCATGAGGGGAGCGGAGGGGCAGGCGCTGAGCTCTGCTCTCTGGGGACAGCGACAGGACCTGAGGGAATGGCATGGAGCTGGGACAGGGGAGGGTCAGGCTGGGGGTTAGGGAAAGGTTCTGCACTCAGAGGGTGTTTGGGCACTGGGACAGGCTCCCCAGGGCAGTAGTCACAGCACCCAGCCTTACGGAGTTCCAGAAACGTTTGAATAATGCTCTCAGACGTAGGGCCTGGTTTTGGGTGGTCCTGTGTGGAGCCAGGAGCTGGATTCGATGATCTTTGTGGGTCCCTTCCAGTTCAGGATATTCTATAATTCTGTGACTCCATTTCACACAGTTTCAGTTTAATTTTGAAAGTTCAGTATCAGACTGTTAGAAAAGGGGAGTTCATGCTTTCTGGATACCAGTGGGCATTTCATTACTTCATATTTTATAGTATTCTACTCCCTCCTATGTGTAATCACCATAACCGCAGAATATTTGTAATTTCTAAGGGTTCGTAATTACTAATTTGTGTTCACATTGGCAAGAAATGTGCCTAAGCTATGCAAAGAGCCTTCAGAGCAGCAGTAGGATGGAGTGTATCAGTGGGTAAAAATTGGAGCCTTTCTTGGTACCAAGCTTCTGACAGGTCTCTGGCTGCATTAGGGTAAAAAGATTTTACTGCATGCAAACTTTTTATTAGCATACTTCAAAAATTACATAATGCGTCTACCCTATTTGGTAACTGAAATCAAGGCCAATCAAATCAATGTGCTCAAGATGAGTAAGTTTATGCATATTGTAGAAATTATTACTTTTTACTAAATTTATAATTCAGTCAAAGGAACACATTTGGAGGAGCAATAGCACAATTGAAACAGGGGCCTTATGTCAGAGAAATATTTTTTTTCCTTTCAATGTGATGAGCAATGTTGACAAATTCATTTTCTTGATACTGTATAGACAATTGAATCTTTGCTCTGTTTGAGGAGCTGCTAACATGAATAACCAGTGATCTCATGTAACCTCAGGACAGCAGCAAAATTTGTCAGAAAGTTAGCAATGTTCTGTCTTTAATTCAAAAAAGGAACACCAGGCAGCATGAAATGAATGATTCAGAGAAATCCACTGACATTTTGCTATTTACTGCAGCTGATGAAACTGGAGTAGTCAGAATCATCTGATTTAATTCCTACAGATTGATCAGGCCATGAGTATAACCCACATTTTACTGCAGGATGAAATTTTGCCAGAAGAAATTCAGCTGTGTGTAGGCAGTCAGGACAAGGTCAAGGTAGCAGTTATGTCCCCAAAGTTCAGGAAATGCAGAGTGATTGTGCCTTTCCTCTCCTTTTCTCTTTCAGAGTACTCTATCTGCATAGGTAAAGGCAAGGAAGGTAATGCCCCTTACCACTTGTTATAGAGCAATGTTGCTTAGCCATTCCAGAATGACTCTACATCCTGACCTGGCCTGTGAAAAAAAAAATGGTATTTGGATTTCTACTGATTTTCTAGTTGAGCAAAGTGAAATCTGGGCGTTATTTTTTCCATTTAGTAAACTGGAATTATTCAAATGATATTGCAAAATGCTTTGAAATCTATTGATAAAATTCCCCCAGGATTTAACAATCTTATTGTTCCGCTCTTTCTGCAGTACTTCTTCAACATTGTTGCCATTTTCTGTAATACTTAGAGAAATTAAGTTTTTAGGTTTCAGATAGTCTTGTCTAAAAATATAATAAAAATATGAGGAAATATATGATATTTTATGCAATCATAGTCTTTTGACATTCTGTCTAAATTGGAGAACAAAGAAAGAAATCCAGTGGTCATTGTGTTTAAACAGTTTTTTGTTCTGACTTTCTCTGCTCTGCTAATACACTTTGCTTTTGTTTAAGGCAACTATAATTGTAAGTGATGCTTGCTACATTGGTGTTTCTGCTGCTAGGTCACTGGGTGCATTTGGAGGCCACTGTGCTAAGTACATTGTAAAAGTAAGGGGAAAATGCATGGATTATATCCAAAAGCTATCTCAGAACCATCAGACTGTTCTGAAGGGTAAAAGGCTTCTCATCTTCTTTTTAATGGCTTGTGGGATTAAAAGACTGAATATTGCTGCTCCCATCCATAAGTAATGTTTCTAACATTGCAGATGTTGGATGCCAATTGTTCAGAGAAGTAGAAAAAAGCATCCAAACCACATTTTTCAATATTTCTTTGCAATTTTTTGATACCATCAATTTACTCTGAGATCCTGTCAGCTGAATCAGTAACAGATAAATCCCTAGACAACCGGGAAAAACTTTCTTTAGAAAGGTTAGTAGATAGACTATAGGCTTCATTTTCTGGAGTTAAATCATCATCCTTTTACTGCAAAACTCAACTGAAGGCTGTGATATTTAGGGCAGTTTCAAATCTTGTTCCAAGATTGTTTTTAAAACGAAAAGTTACTTTGTCAGAGCACAGGGGAGGCTGACAGGACTTCTGGAGTCAATGTAGACAAGCCCATGCTTGGTTCTGCCTTTCATCTCTTAAATAAAGTTCCTTGCAGAGGGGCAGAAAAACCCACTGCCAGCTTTACGTGTACAGGGAGGACAGGGACAAGATTCAGACTATATAATGCTATTCATGTGGGGAGTTATGGCTTACACAAGTGGAATTTGGGGGTGGGATTTATCCTGCTAAATGTTGACAACTATATTTCTCTCTGCTGGCTATAAAAGGAGTTCAGTGTGTCTAGGTCAGGCATAGATGTCTAAAGTTAGATGGGATTAATCCTCCCTGCTTGCTAGGGCCCCAATTTATTTGCATATACAGAAATGTCTAGCTGCTTTTGAGATACACCAGGTTTCCAAGACATCTTCACAAGACCTGCAGATGTGACACTGGAACTAGGGAAGAATGACCTCTTGTGAAGAGACAGCAAGGTATATTATGTGGTGACCTCGGGCATCTCAGATGACACTAGGTGGGTACACCTACATGGCCGTTCCTTTAGGGTCTAAAAGACCTTGACTTTTGAAAATTTACAGCTCAAAGCACTATTCTCTCGCTAGTTTGAGATATGTCTAAGTGTCAAAACTTGGGTACCTTAAGAAGTGTAAATACATGTGTAGTTCATGTGGGAAAATGCGCTCCTTCCCCTCTTCAGAAATGGTCACTGAAAAACAAGATTACAAAAATTGTTGGCATAAAAGAATTTCAGGCCAAAGGAGGCCTGACCATTATGTGATACATGAGTAAGCACTCAGCCATGGACACACATTGGCTGCTTTAAGAATTTTACATCAAGCAGTCACTGGACAAAAAAACAAAAATAAACCCAATTGCAGAGATAGTATATATCATCATCATAAAAATAGTAACCATGAATGTTGATATAACCAGGTATACTGGGAGATGAAATAAAAGATGAAGATCAAAATTAGTTTGTTTATTTTTATAGCATGTCTTTATTTCATTTTCCTCTTTTTACACCTCAGTGTAGCATGTACACTGATAAAGGCAAAATCGAAAACCTGCTAAGTTAAATGTTTTAGAAAAGCATTTCATTCCTTTAGCATCCACCAGAAGATGTACTCTTTGGATGCAGAAGCAGCTGGTGTAGCTCAAATAGCATGTTAAAGGTACCTTGTGATCCTTTCTGTTGTGTACATGGCACTTTAACCTGTTTACTCTCAGACATTCTCCCTCCTCAGCTTTCTGCAGAAACAAGTAACTTTTTATTTGAAGGAGAAATCTACATGTTGTTAGAAAGGAAGATTCAAATCTGGCACAGCACCATAAACAGCACTTGCAAATCTCTCTGGTTTTAGGCAGTCAGTAGGAAAATTAGTTCCTAGCATTTGTTAATACTTCTCCAGACAAGTGTGTTCATTAAACAATGTTAATGTTTTTCTTCTCTTAAAAGCCAAGCTATGGTATGAAGCAGCCTTGTGTTTAGCAGTTGCTCACTGAGTAAAAATCCTATGGCAACCAATAAATGGAAGCCAAAAAATGTTGCAATATTATTTTAGAGGACTCATCTGCTTATTTTTACAGTTAGCCTTGCATAACCTCCTGCATTTTTGGATTCTGTCTTATGTAGAATATTTCTTAAAGTTTCCATTTATTTCAATTGTACACTGCACATTAGGAAAACTCACTTATAAATGAGTCACAAATACTTTCCTTTTATGATGTTATTCTGCCCTTCTCTAACCTGTTTATGTACTGCCTTTACATAATATTTATTTGGTGTTACAGTTTTGCTGAAGATCTAACACTAATTTTGCAGTCTGCAAAGATGAAAACTGTGTTGTGATGGTAGCTTGACATCTTGTCTGCTTCCTGGGATTTAAATATGTGGTCACAACAAATGATTAGTGTGGCTCCCAGCTGATGATCAGAGTTGGGTGTGCAGCTTGAGCCATCCTATATTCACAAACATGTGTGGGGTTTGCCATGGGTCTTGTATTCTTTTTCTGTGCTGTTGGAGAAAAGCACATTTATAAACAATGAAGAAAAAATTAATGGTAGATTTTAAAAGACATTAAAAAAAAAATCTATTTACTATCAGCCCAGCTTGGCACTTAGTGCATGCCCATCCCTGTTTCACCCTGGGACAATTAACAGCTGTCATCAGTATAAAAGATCACATCTGTGAGATTCAGCATCGATATTAATATGATGTCCGAGCAATGATATATTATTTCTTCCCTCCCTCAAAAATAGCAACAAAATCCTGGCTGTCCATTTGTCTTTAGCCAACGGTATTGCTGTATATAAATTGCTTCATGGGTAATGTTGCAACCCCATCACCCATGACGAATTACACATGTAAGTGTTGCAAAAGTGTATCCTGAATCTTTTCTCTGTCTTACTTCAGCAAACAGGATCTTACATAAAAGTGAAGATGGATGGATTTATATGTTTGCATGTGTGCATAAGGGTGTACGTGCACATGCATAAATGAACATCCCTGAATTAGAGAGGGGGTGGGGACGGTAGAGCTCTGCTTCTCACATATCTCTGCACTAAGCTGGATAAGAAGCTGCAAAAGGAAAGAGTGACATATTCCCCACTTGTTTCAGAGAATCACAGCTTATTTCTTCAGCAAGAAGTGTCCTTAAGAGCTGCGGAGATGTTTGGCACTTGTATAGACAAGCAGTTTGCACACTGCTGTGACTGCTGTTTAGGAGGGAGGCTGATAGGAGGTGGCAGGATCCTTTCCTTCACCTTTTCAGAAAATCTTTACCCATACAAATATACGAGTTTTCTAACTGAAAATCTGTGTTACCTTCTGCATGTTTAAAAAATAATAGGCGAACCCTCCACTTCGATCTCTGGCTTTCTTAAATACCTTGGATAGGTTTCAGTCCCCTCTTATTCAGGTTTCTGCAGGAAGGGTGTCTCAAATCTTATAGAGTTTATGGAGACCTAATCAGCACAGACTGTGGAGCCTAGAGAGAGGTTAACCTCATACTAAAGTAGACATTAATCCTTGATCAGATGAATGGCACATTATGCCTGCTGCACGGGAACTCCATTTTTATTTATTTATTTATTTTATTTTTTTAAACAGAAGCCTAAACTTCCACTGTAAAAATAGTTACCTTGTAGACACCAGAAATTAGAAGAGCTCTGTCTCACTTCCAGTCTGCCACAGAGTCTTGGAAAATCAGTGCTATAATTGTCATTCACATTGGTTTACATGGGCCTTGACCAAGGACCAGCACAGGAAATAAAAAATAAATAGTAAAAAATATATAAATAATAAAACAATAATAAAAAGCTATATGTACAAACAGGTATTTTTATGCATTTATAAATAATAACAGAGTATAACTATTCATATGTTTATCATATCAAAATTTGTAATTAGAGTGCAAGTTCTTTGGAACACTTTTTTTTTAATTTTATTTATTTATTTTTTTTCTGTATGTTTGCAAATAGCAGCATAATGAAGTCTACTTCTAGGACTGGAGATCCTTGTGACTACTGAAGTAAAACTAATATTTTAGAATGGTTGAACAGTTTCATTTTTAGGATCAAGTACAATATGTCCTATCTTATGAGATCAGCAGCCTCCTATTCTTCAGACAAGGCATCTGCTCTGTTCTAATTGAATTTTTTCTTCTTTTTTTTTTTTTTTTTTTTTTTTTTTTTGTGCAAGGGGAACAAATTTTGTGTATGAACTTCAGCTGCTTCAGACCTAATATTGCAAAACCCATAAAACCCATTTCTCACAGAACTTAAGCAGGTTTTAACCCAGCTTTTGAAAGGAAAGCAAAATATAATAATCTACTTCAGCAACTGTACTCAGAAGATAATCTATTAAGAGTAAATGAAAACAATGGAATAATTTTCTTTTTATGGTCTTGCTCTGAAAAAGGTCACATAAAAATCTCATAAGCTGAAGTATTGTTTGTCATTTCAGATGTTCCTAGTATGCCTTACAATATCAGTCCAAGAGAAATTATCCAGTATGTTCTCTGAAGGTTTTTTAAAGCAAAAGTATTTTAGTTATGCCCAGACCATATTACATTGTATATTTTACTACTATACACAAGCAAGCAATCACCTCCTTAAGAATTATAAGGGGGGAGAAAAAAAGAATAACATAAGATTTTTGAAAAATTTAAGGTTGCCATTTTGCTAAACATGGTTTACTTGTTTATAAAAACAAACAAGGTGTGACAGTGCCAATAGGAATCCTTCTGAACCCACACTGATGTTTTGTGGAGTTCTGTTGGGTTTATTGCTGTTGTTTATTTTGTTAATATATTTATTTTTTGCTCAGTCCTGGTTAGCAGTGAAAATACTGCTAGGAAGCTTTGTCATGATAGCAATGGCCATGAAGCTCCCTACTGCCTGACTGCAAGGTACTTGTGCTCACCTAACGAGCTACTCACACTGATGCATCTCTGAGGTTTGGACTCCCATTTCAGATACCTCTAAGCAAGAGTTCTCTGAGGATGTCCTGCCAAATGTGGTCTCAAAGCATCTTCTCTACAGTAACCATCACTGGCAGACCCAAGTGAGCATCAGGCTGGAGCTGCTAGGGAGTCTCCACAGCTGCACTGTGACTGCGGTAGAAGCTAGGGTTTGCAGTAGTGCTGGGCTTAGGAGAATCCTGAGAGGCATGGCTCTGTTTTGTCAAACTCCCTCATCCAGCCTTTAGATAGTTCCATGTGAAAAAAAGTGTAGCGAGGCCAAACTTAAGGTGAATTCAAAAGGTGATTTTTTTAAGACATGCTGATGTGGCACTAAAGGACATGGTTTAGTGACAGGACTTGGTAGGTCAGGTTGATGGTTGGACTTCATGATTTGTAAGGTCTTTTGCAACCTAAGTGATTCCACAATTCTATAATTCAATGAATGTATGTGGCCCTATGCTTTACAAACAAATATGATGTTTCTTGAAACATTAAATGTATTGTGAAGGGATATGGTTGCAAATTGCCTGTGCTTAGCACTTGGAGGTTAATTCAGTACACATTTACTGAACCATTAATTACAGTAGGTTAATTATAACTAACCCCCCCTTCCTTCTGGGGTTTCTCTCACTCACACTTCTACCCTAAATGAACAATCCTCATGAAGGAGGTTGGGAATTAAGTTGGGAAAAGTAAAGGTTAATCTATCTTTTTAAAAGAATTGAATTTTTTATTTCAAATTAAAATCTGATTTCAACAAAGACTGATGCAGAGTACTTGCTCCTCTCCTCTCACAGCTGGATACTTTCCTCAGTCCCCTTTTTCTTTTTTGGTTGCTGCTGTGTCACTTTTCCCACCTTCCATAGCAATGCACAGTTCCCAGGCAGTAGTCAACACTTACAAGACTTTTATATGTTCATGCATGAAATCTTTCCAGCTTGTATTGGAGTGCTGTCTCCTCTCACCCCTTACCAAAATTCCTGTAGTTTTAGTATTGTTAAGACTGCGTCTTCTAGAGGTTTTTTCTTCCAACTCTGATTTAAATTTTATGTCTCTTATGATGGTACAGTAAGGCTAAAATGACAGAAATAAATAAAGTATCTTCAGATGTGTTATTTTTTAAATGTTCACAGTTTTTAAACAACCTGTGTGTGTTTTGGAGGCCTGACTTGTTTGTTATTTTTAGTGCTGAAGCTGAACTGAACTGCAAAAGCCAAGAAATGTTGTAAGCACAACTTTCTAACTACTGTGTTGTAAATTTATTTAATTCAGCTGCTGAGGGCTTATATGACCACTGCAAGGAATGCAGCCCTGGCTTGGTCCTTCCTGAGCAGGGGAAAAAAAAAAAAAAAAAAGTTAATTTGTTCCATGCAATCACTTTTTTTTTTTTTTTTTTTTTTTTTTTTTTTGTATCTATATCCAAGGCAAACATTTACTGGTCACTCCAGGTGACAAACAGAAAGGCAGAACTAAAGACTAAAGAAATAGCATATTTTTAAGAGTAGAGGATTTTAAAAGATTTGTGGTTTGGTGTTTTAATAACGTACAGTATTACTTTTGCAATCCAGTATTCCTCTGCAAAATATCCTGAACTTCAGTAATAACAAAGATAATAAAAATGATGCACCTTATCAAGACAATTTTGAAAAACACTCACATGACCATTTCACACTGGGATCCTCTAAGAGTAATTGTGTTTCTCTCCCTAGCACTTGTGGTCATCTTTGTGGTCCACGATATGCTGAACATAGCTGTCTGTCAAACTTAACATCTGTGTTTGGAAATAACTGTGCCCTATGCTGAGATTTGCTATTGTTTTTCTGTACTGAACAATTAACCACATAATTATTTAATATAACACTATAATAATTTGATATAGTATTTTACATAATTATTTATATTTATAAATAAAATGCAATTATGAAAATATAGCTTACATACATATTGCATGTAATTTCTAGCATGTAATACGTTATATACTGTATATAAAATGTACACTATATATATAGCTTGAAATTACTTATGTATTTATATAAATATTTTTAATAGAAAAAAAAAACAGTCCATTTTGTAATATGCCCTGTTCAGTGAGGTGAGGAACAAGTTGTTCTCATGCTGCATGACAGAGGGCTATTTCACTAGCCTGCTCTTTTTATACAAACAGAACTAGCAGAGTCATCAGCAAGAAAGGAACAGGTTACAAATGACTCATTGAACAGATTTTTCTTTCTCACTAGGGATCTTCTGGGGTAGAAGGACTCAGGTGACTGATGGAGTCAATGACAACAAAAGTAAAGATAAGTTTGAACAGAAGGAATGGAGCAAACTGATAGAAAGAACTTCAGTGTCCATAGTCATTTTTTGTCTTTCTGATTTGAATCTCCTTTCCTCTCCTGTGATGAATTTAGGAGTGCAGTGATCTGAGGTAGCAAATTATTGCTATAAAAAAGCCACTATTGCACTGTTTCTGACATGTAAAATCTGTGGTCTAAAAGGAATTTATCCCTTGTCTTTCTAATCCTCACATGCAGGAGAGACATGCAGAAACTGAAGACAGAGGGTAATTTTAGATTGTTGTATTTGCGTCAAGACAGTTAAGGGTTTATGCTGTAGCACAACCGGTATCCCCAACTCTTATTACATTTGGTCAAAATTGAATGCGCTCTAACAGAATTTCATGTATATTTTGTAAGATTGGGCCTTCTGAAATCAGCATAAATTATGTTCCAATCAACAGTTTATCTAGCAGCCAGCAAGTTATTTGATTTCACTTTAGTATGTTTCAATCTGTCAAACAATAATACTTTTCTTTGCTGAAACAAAGAAGGACTGGTGAGCATGCAGTAAGAATATGGTCATTCTAACACATTTGTTTTTCTTTTCTGTTCTATATAGCAAATGATAGTTTGCAAATACAATCTATTTAAGCATGTATGGTGGCAACATGCCAGCTACACAGATAAAAGAAGAATTGACCCAAACTACTCAACTTCAACCTAATAAGATCAAAACACATCAGGGAATTTTTGCTTGTTTGCTTTTTGGAGCTCATTGTTTCACAGCTGTTTATTTTTTGTTTGAAAGCAGAACTGGAAAATGCTATATGAAAGGGAATTCTTATGATATTTTCCTATGAGAGTATGAGCCAGAAATCTCACAAGAAAGGCTGTTTTCATCTTTCCTGGCCAATATTGCAAATCTGGTTAAGTACTAACTTCATGTGGTCATCTAAATAGAATGTTGCTAATCACTAATCACCATCAGAAAAGGGATTAAATATGAAGCCATACATATCCAATATACTTTTCAGATGGAGGTATAGGTTTTCTGACATTAACCTTTTGTGCCTTAAATTTTCTGTCTTGTTTTTCTTCAAGATACTCAGGACTAGATGTTACAGGAAAACACACACTTTTAAGCAGAAGCTACCTCCATCACAAAACTTCTTTCTAAACCATGATAAGGATATCCCAGCTATTCCAGGTTAAAATCAAGGTCAGTCCTCTATTTTTAGGAATGTTCTCCTTGACTTACAATTTTGTATGTCTTACATAATGTACTACGGCACACACAAAAATCAGTTTATGAACATAACCAATAGGGATATGTTCTTCCTCTTCCTCCTACTTAATTCTCATCAGTTAGGTATATCTTATCAGTTTAGAGAATTGTAACTATTTTGGTTGGATACCATGAGTAAATTAACCAAATATTGGCCAATACTGAGAAAAACAAAAGCTGAATCTGCCATCTATCTTCTACATGGATTTCTGAAAAGTTCTGAGGTGGAAAGCTTGTATTTCTTTGGGACTAGAATTTTGTTTTATGTGCTCTACAAGTTTACTGAATGATTTTTCTTCCTGATTCCTAAATGAAAGTCTAAAGAAAAGTAAAAACTTTGAAAATACATACTGTTCATCAAAAGAAATAGACATACGTTCTCTCAGAATTTGGTTCCTTATTGAGCAATGTGATTGGAATAAATTTTTATACATATTGCCCTCTGCCCCTGGGAAAATAAATAAATAAAACCAAACCAAACCAAACCAACCAACCAAGCAAACACACACACACAAATCAAACAACAAGAGGACTGATCGTTTTTTTTGTCGTCTTTCTACGTGGCTGTCATCACAGCATCACAGAATCACACACAATCACAGAATCACAGAATTGTAGGAGTTGGAAGGGACCTCAAAAGATCATTGGGTCCAATACCCCCTGCCAAATCAGGTTCCCTAGAGCAGTTTGCCCAGGTATGTGTCCAGACGGGCCTTGAATATCTCCAGGGAAGGAGACTCCATAAGCCCCCTGGGCAGCCTGTCCCAGTGCTCCGTCACCCTGTAAAGAAGAAGTTCTTTCGCATGTTGGTGTGGAACTTTCTGTGACCCACTTTTTGGGCATCGCCCCTTGTCATACCTCACTCCCTTTGAATATGTATTCCTACAAGTGTGTGTATGTGTTTCCTCACATCTTTTTAGTTCCGGTAGATATTGGGATGAGATACTTCACATCCAGCTTAAGTTTTGCTTTGATTTACAGTTGTTTGAGTTTTTAATTATGCCCATTTGGCAGAAGCTGAATCGCTACAAACCAGGATCTCTTGTCTTGAGTTTTTGAGGTGTGCATCTGTGTTGGTTTTGTGTGTCTTTTTTAGGGGATAAGTATGGATGAAAGAACATTCTTGCTTTTCCCTGTTATTTCTGAAGGGAAATTAAACAATAACCATGTCTCTACACTATGGCCTTCCTTTCTGCCTTTACTTTTAGCCATCTTTTGCTGGTTCCTGTTATACTTAGTTCCTGAACTCTCAGAACAATAAATGTTATTGTTCATGGGTAGAATGAGTTGTATAAATGTCAAGTCATCAAATATCAGCTGGCCTGAAGCCTTTTGTTTGTTTGTTTTCTTCATGGGATGTAACTGAAAGTGCTTATTCATATGAATATTTTACACACCTAAGTACACCTGTTGATAATAGTGGTGAATTGAATTGAAACAAACAAACAAACAAGCAAAAAGGATTGCTCAACAATATCTTTTAAAACTAGGACTGAAGTTCTAGTTGTCACAAATCCTTAGCTGATGGTATAAATCCAGTTGCTTCTGGCAACATATACACCCTCATATAGCAGTTTTACTTTTTTTAAGAATGGAGATAGAAGAAATCAAATTGAGAAGTAGAAAATTGCTATGCAAGTAATTTCAAAAGCAAGGAATGATGTGGTTAGGGCAGTGCCGGATAGGGGCTCTTGAAATGCTGAATAAAAATATGAAGTTGGATATGTCTCATACTATTATCATCACACTCAGCATTGATTTTAGAAGCACACTCTAGTGCAAGGAAATCATTATCCTACTTGATAAAATAAACACCAAAACCATGAAAGACAGACATGACAATTGACAATGTTTATATCATCTAAAGATGAGGAAGGAAGCTAAACATGAAAAATAATAATTAAATAATAAGCTAATGAAAGAAAATATTATGCTTCTTGTGTAACAGGAACAAGCATTAGTATTCATTCGTTCAATAAAAACATCTAGAAAGTGTAGCAAAAAAAAATATTTACAATATTTTTCAAGCAAATATTCTAGTCTCAAAATAAAATCAAACTACAGAAGAGGTAAAAAAAAGATAGGTTTTTATTACCTAATATAGCTGTCTGGCACTATTTGGGAAACCTTGGGCTAGCCTGTCTAGCCTCCAGCTGCTGGTCAAAAATGTGCAGGTCTTCCGTGTCATGTCTGTCACACCAGTGCATCCTGTGTACCTCAGTTATTGCAAGACACCTGTTTAGGCCTTGGCCAATATAGGTGTTTAAATGTAAGCTAGGCATCTTCTCTATTAATGGACTTGAGCTACTTGCCTCATTCTAGACATCTCCACGTGGCCCCGTGAAATGCATAGCAAACTGTACTGACAGTTTCAGCTTTTCTTGTCACTGGTGTATATCCCCTCACTTCAGGCCTATGTACTTGCCCCCAGGCTACTCACAGCACCTCAGCAGGCAGAAGTCACCTGCTAGCCCACCAGTCCACTTTCGTGTATATCTTTTGTAACCTAGCACAAACTGAGTGCAGCACATTCTACTATAGAGTGAGTTGTTTATTGTTGTTGCTGTTATTAGTTTGTTTTGTTTTAACAGAATGTTTTAGGTTGAAGAGGACATTAAAGATCATCTAGTTCCAAGCCCTCTGTCGTGTGCAGGGACACCTTCCACTCGACCAGGTTGCTCAAAGTCCTATCCAACCTGGCCTCAAACACGTTCAGGAAATGAGTCACCCCCAATTTCTCTAGGCAACCTGTTCCATTGCCTCACCACCCCCAGAGCAAAGAACTTTTCCCTAATATCTAATCTAAATCCACCCTCCTTCAGTTTAAAGCTGTTCCCCCTTGTCCTATCAGTACACTCCCTGACAAAGAGTGCCTCCCCAGATCTCCTGTAGCCCTCCTTTTGGTAATGGAAGGCCACTATAAGGTCTCCCTGGAACTTTCTCTTCTCGCTGCTGAGCCCCAACTCCTTCAGCCTGTCTCCATATGGGAGGGGCTCCAGCCCTCTGATCATCCTCATGGCCTTCCTCTGGACTTACTACAACAGGTCCATGGCCTGGGAGCCCCAGACCTGAGCACAGCACTCCAGGTAGTGTCTCACGAGAGCAGAGTGGATGGGGAGATTCACCTCCTTGACCTACTAGCTATGCTTCTTTTGATGCAACCCAGGATACAGTTGTCTTTCTGGGCTGCAAGCACACATCACATTGATGGCTCATTTTGAGTTTTTCATCAACCAGCAGTGGGAGTTTTTGGCAAGGTGTTGGTTCAGTGACTGTCACGGATGGTCTTTTCAGGTCACTGTCAAAGGATAGAAGTCCTTTGCTGAAATGAAGCTGTTCTTTCTGTTTCAGCCTACCAGAATTAGTACAAAGAATTGCCATAGCAAATGGATGAAAAATCACTCATGCAGAAATTTTGCAATGCCATTAAATTTCTCTTGTCTAATACCAATTCAATAACTCTGCCTTTCTGATCTAAATTCAAATCCCTCATCTCCATTTTGTGAGTCATTTGTGTTGGGGACACTGTAAGAGGTCTGTGTGATGACTGGAACTAGGTGAACTTTAAACAGATAATTTGTTTCCCAAAAATCAAGTTGACATTTCCTCATCTTCTCGTCTTGTTGTTTAGTTTTGATATCTTACAAACAATATATTTCTTCTTTCTTCTTCTTCAAGCAGCTTCGACTAGTAGCTACTTCTCATACAGGAGATATTTTTTTTCCCTTTACATCCTCTTTCAAGGTGAATTTTAATTATATCTTATATGATATGAGCAATTTGTCTTGGTACTTTTAGTATATTGTAAATAATTTCTGTCTTTTTAAGTAAAAAATAAAAATAAAAAACCTAACAGGAAAACCTTATTCATTTTTTTTTTTCCACAGTGGAAACTGTGAATTATTTATAACAGTAGTTTGATTATATTAAAAAGCACAATCCCAAGTCTGCAGTACATTACTGGCTCCATTCCTTGCCGAAGAACAGGCGTGTTTATATTTTTCCTCAGTAAATATGTGATAATTAAATGCAAATAGACCATATTTTTCAAACGAATTCCCAACCCTGGAAACTTGGATGATGATAATCTTGCCTAATAAATGCACAACTGCAAGTGAAATCAAAGTTTACTGAAGCAGAACATTCTTAACAGTCAGTAGCAGCCATCACTTAGTGAAAAAAATACAGGATTAATATAGACATGTCATTGAAAAATGGATAGCCCTAAGGTATTTTATAATCATGGTATATACCTAAGTATTAATTGAAAACACTGTGGACTTTTTATGGGATGTTCTCAGCTAATCCATTCCTGTAAATTATTAGGCTATATTGAAACCATGCCTAAGGCTGTCATCAGTTCTCTTGCGTGTTCCCCATTGTATGTGTTATACCCTGTTTCTAGGTCAGCTTTTCAGCCTATTTGCTTCCCTTTGTGAAAACAATCTCTCTCCCATGTATGTTCTTTCTGAGGAAAGATACTCCTGTACCTTCTCTCCCAGTCCTTGGCTGGGAAATCCTGGACTCCTCCTACTCCCTTACAGTCTTGAGGTTCTGAGTTGCCATTTTGGACAAAGGAAGGGCTTTTGTACCACACTGTTATCTGCATCCCAGTGAGTGGCTTTTTTCACCTTCCTTTTTTGACAGATTGGGTATCTTTGCCTTCTCTCTCCCAGTTTTGTGGGCTAAAGAAGAAGGAATAGTAATTCCCAGAGAAGAGAGCATGAAAGAGAAGAATGTCTCCTGCCCAGCCTGCAATGTGAAAATGAAACCTCTGCAACCCTTCACACTCCCTCTTGCTTCTCTCATTCTTCCCAGCATGCTCCATTTCTACACAGCTGTTTTCTAACATCTGGAGATAAATTATCATATACCCGTATACATCTTAAAGTGTGGGATTTTTCTGCCTTGGTGGCAGGATGCTGGCAAGCCACCAAGCATTGTCTCTGTATTACCTGACTGTCCACCCTCCCTGTTCTGAATAAGTTGGTCTTCCTTGATGAAATTCCTGTAGCCACAACTCCAAGTTCATATTCCTGAGATACACAGAGAGGGCTAAAAATATCTGCCTTTCTTTCTCTATGACTTCCTCACATGAAAGTATTTTCCCCCTTTTATCTGATTCTCCTTAGTTGTTAGAGTCAAGATTTTGTTCACTCTTAATGTCGTTAGAAATGGAGAAGGATATTGAAGTCCCACAGGAAGCATGTGTTTAAGGTCTGATGGCTATTCCTTCTGTAGCTCTATCCTTTTCATGCATAACTATTTTCTTGCCTGATCCTGAAGAAAGAGAGCAGCTGTGGGGGAGGAAAAGGCAGGTTCCTGGAAGAAGCAGTAACTGACAGGATGTTGCTTTTGTTGGACAAGATTTGTCCTATTGACAACAGGGAGGACCCAATAAGGCTGCTACCAACTAAGCAGCATGCTGCCAATCAGAGTTCAGAGGCCAATCGTTCTTTTTTCCTGCCAAGAGAAGGAATTTAAATAGGGACTGAAGTATGATTTCAATTTCACTCCAGCGTAATGCAGACAGCAGAAAAACACAGTGACTCACAATACATTCTTGCCCCTACAGTAAATAAATTTCCTCTCAGAAGTCTGCAGTTTTGAATCAGGAGAGAGGCATGATGAACACTTGGTCCTAGATGTACACAACACACCAGCTGGGTTTTCATTCTACAAAAGGCCCAGAAATTAATGTGTTGGAAGCCTGTGAGAAAGGCCACAATTTACAAGAATGTTATATTTCCTTCACAAATGCAGAAATAAGTGGTTCTAAAACAATGTTAAAGGGCAATAGCTGATCCTAATCCCCAACTTTAAGTCTTTAAAAAAACACCCTCTTCCCAAGCCAACCACCTCCTTACCCCCATACCTTTTAGCTTTTAGCATAGTGAGAGGAGGAAGGTAAGGGGGTTGAAATTGCATAGAGAAGATTATAAAATTAAAGTTCCTAATTTACAATTTGTAGTGTTGCTACACTAAACAGTGATGGCTAGGGGACATTTTATCTCTGTCCTCCCCTGCTTATGAACCTAATGTCTGAGCAGTTTCTCAATCACACAGCCAGGGCCAGATGACCCCCCAAAAGTTGGCCAGTGGCATCGTTCATTCTTTCTGTCTCTGAAGGTGACCAGGAGATATGAATAACAGTTTAATTTTGGAGTTTAGATGCAAGCCTGAGGTTTTCACTTTATGTAATGCTTTCTGAAATGTCCTGAAAAGAACTGAAGAGTTAGGCTGAAGTCCAGGAAAGGAAATGAATGGCAGCAATGATACATAATCTCCCCTGACATCCTGTTAACATGGCCTAGTGCATAGCCCATGAGCTGTGCTTTGCAGAGCTGGCAGGATGAAAAAGCCCCTGCCTACAAATGTATTTTTGCAGCCTTGACCTGTTTTGCATTTTGCCAAACCCTTCACCACATGCTGGGGTCTCTGGGCTTGCTGCCCCGGCACCAGGCTTGGAAAGCCATGCACAACTTCCCACGTCTCATACTCTAGGGCTGACTTTGTCTCCACTGGAAGGCAGGGGACCAGGCTGGCATTTGTTCAGGTCAGATCGGCTCATTTCTTTTCTCAGCCATCCAGAGCCTGGTTCAAAGTTCGCTAAATGCAAAAGAAAGGTTTTTAACTGACGTCAGGAAGTTTTGATCAAGCCCTTGGGGAAAAGCTGGGCTGAAGGACACAAAGTATAATTTAATGTTTTTGTTTATTTGTGTGTTTGTTTTTCAAATTACTATTTATTTATGAATATATTTATTGACTTCTTTGATGTTTTAATCATTATGGAAGCACAGCAACCTGATAGATCCCTATTAACATATATTTAAATACAAAAGGGGCAGTTTATTTTTCAGCAGTTCAAGCACCTGCAATTCGCATGAGCTTCAGCTGGAATTCTGTGTGCTCAGCAAATTAAAACCTTCAGTAAACAATGCTATAACAACATTGACTTTAAGATGAAATCATAAATGCATGGAAACAGGACAATGCCTATAGCTATTTGTAGCTATATTCAATCAGTTGTGCCTCTCAGCCCTGGAATACAAGGTTGGAAAAGAAGACTTCAGCTGCTGTGAATTAGCTTATCTCTGCAGTTCTATCACCTGAGAATATGAGAGCTGGTACTTTACTTATGTTACATATCCAACCCAAATTTTTTTTTTTTTTTTTTTTTAATTACACTACTAAAATTAATTTCAATTTAGAGCTGAATTCATCTGATTTACTGAGTCCTGCAGGTCACTACCTTTCTTTGTTATGTTGAGCTTACAGCCTATTTCTGGTGGGAAGTGTTGAGAGGGTATGATTTTGTGTAATCTTAATGAACACTGCTTGTCATTTTTCTTCTGCAATATACCATTACTCAGAAATTCACACTTGGAGTGTTCACCATCTGATGTATTTCTAGCAACATCATGGTGAAAGTAAGAGGATATGCTTAATAAGCAATCCTAACCAAAGTATTTTGTACAAACGGAGTAACTTGGTCTACTGTAGGCTAAATTAGTCCATTAAGAGAGACTCAAAGGACCACTCTGGACCTGTTTTCAGGTCAGTTTCAAAGTGTATTAACTTGTCTTAAAATGCCTGGGAGCTGTGGGAGATGCCCACTGAATATGCTAACAAAGGGAAACTGGAGAGCTTAAGTGCAGCCAGAAAAGAAAGAAAGCCAATTTTCTGTCTGCTTGGGTAACATATTACTGACTCAAGAGATTATACATACCAGAAATGTGGTTTTTACTCTTGCTCTTGGAAATTCCCCCAACAGGAAGAGGCTGCATCCTTCCTCAGATTTTATAAAATTGTGAGAAAATCCTGTTGTCATGCCTGCTTTCCCCACCTAATGCAGAGAGTATGAGGAAGGAGCCAGAAGTACTTCAGTATGCTGACGCAGGTCTCCGCTCTTTTAGGGGATTATGGAAGTGTATAATAAGAGGTAGTGACCAGTTTGGAGCCCTCGTCTTTGGTTTCCTGAAGACAGCCACACCAGCATTTTCCTCCTTTCCTATGACACTTCCATAGCAATGGATTTTGGGACAAAGAGAAGCTGAAAATGCCTGGAAATGCCCTGTTATCAACTCTAATAAAGGTGGAGAGCCTTCAGAGAAGTAAGAAATGTAGAAGTGTGATGGAAAACACGTAGGATATCTGAATTAAAAAATAATAATAAAATAATTAATTGTGTGAGGAGTAAGGTTCAAAACTGCCACCCTATAAGTTTGCAGAAATTAACACAAATGTACAGAGAAATGGGCACCAAAGCAGGTAAAATATTGACTGGTCTGGGACAGAGTGATATGGCTAAAATTGTCTGGCTGCAGCTGAAGCCCTTTCCTCTCAGCTGGGACCCAGTATGCAGTATGCTCTTCACTGAATGAAAGGTCGTCCCTTCTACATTTGGAGCAATCAGTTTGTTTATCCAGTGCCGGGAGCACTTGCTATCACGTCTCTTTCAAAGGGAATTTTTCTGACTCATGAAAATTAGGGAAGTGCTCAAATGAAACTACTATTTATTATGAGTGCCTCCCTCAGAGCCCCCTGCTTCAGGGCCCGTGGAAGGAGCCCATTTCTCTTTTGCAATCTCTTTTCTAATACTTCTTTCAGTAAACAACAGCTGACCCTCATAAGTGTGTGGAGCTGACTGGCCCCAGGCCCTCTCATCTCTAAAAGAGCAAGCTGTGCTGTTTCACAGACAGATGTGTGTTCTTTAGTATGTTTAATTGTTGACTTTTTTTGGGAGGTGGGATTACAGGTAGTTTGTGGTAGAGGGAAAAGTCATGATACTCTGGAATCAGACAATTCTTGAGCTTCTACAGCTGGTATTATTTTTCTCAAATGAAAAAGTCTTGTTGGAATTTTGAAAGAGCCAGAAGAGAGGGTCAAATGGACAGGCAAAGAGGTTGTGTTTTGGACTAGAAAATGAAGAGAAAATGTGTGTAGAAAATGAAGGAGAGGGAAAACCTGTAAAGTGATAGTCATCTGTGATTCACCTCTATCACATAACAGGTAGTACTTCTGAGACCTTAGGCTCTTTAATCTTTTAATCTTTAATCTGTTTTTCAGAACTGGAGAACTCGATGTGATTATTTATTTGGGCCAGGAAAAAGGGGATGTTTCAGAGTCTGATTGATCTTCACCAAAGAAAGGAAGAAGACGGCCACACATGTTGCTGGATAAATAAGGCACCAACATGCCACTAGATATCTAACTGGCTTCAGAACTACAAAGATGTGTTTATTATTTACAAGTTTTTCTATTTGCACAATGCTTGCCCAAGGCCTTTGTGGCCAGGTTTGAATCCTCTTTTTCTTCCTCCTGCTGAGTAGTGGTTTATTTTGTTACAACTCATTTCCATACCTCATGTGAGACGGATGTCATTGCTTGTTTCCCTTCTATTTGAGATTTGGATAGTGATCATAAAAGTTCCACATACAAATTCTGTAGAGCAGATCCTATCACCCAGAACAGGGACAACCTAGAAAAAGATAATCATAAAAGCGCCATGTCATAAATCATTAATTAATATGGCTGTCTCTGAATAAGTGGTCAGCTCTGAAGGCTTCCCACATAATGGAACCATTATTTTGAATATTAATGTGCAATTTGATTGTTATCTGGATTACTTATTGTATAGACAAATTCACCAGGTTTTTATATAAACAGATCTTTGATAATGGTCCAAAATAATATCCCATAATAGTTAATAAAGACAAAATACATATTACAATACTAGAAGAGCTACAAACAGTTCAGAGTTTACCTACTGCAGCTCTTTAGACTTACTTTTCAAATCTTTGTGAAAATGATATTATTTGACTAGACAAGATTTTCTTACAAAAGATTCAGAGTCTGATTTTTATAATCAGTGGGCATATGCATTAATGATCAAAACCTGCTAAGTAATGTCTGTGATTGATGGGAACCTAACGCTAACTCAGGCCCAGAGTTTGCATTTAGATCTGGAAGGAACTTGATGAGTCCTCACTGACTTGCGTGTGCTTTTAAAGGAAATTCACAGTATATTGGTCAGCACCAGTAGGTCTGCTGCAGGATGGAGGCCTCAGTAAAAAGTAGTTTCCTTCAGAATGATGTAGAAATCTGTAGTTTCAGCCACTGATGATAGAAATTTAAATGTCATTAGTATCAAGCAAAGGTAAATGAGAATGTATAAATGAAGCACAAGATGAATGTAGGCTCTATACAACTGTATATATGTGCACCTACTTCTAATATATATTTTCTTCTAATATTTTGCTAATGTATTTCATACTCCTAGGTGAAACATTTTACTTTATTTTGTAGACAAGAATTGAGTACCTCTTGCCCTTTTCTTTTAGTCTTTGTTTATTTTCTGTGCCCTGAACTCTCCTGTGTTATTTGGTGCTGGGGACTGGGGAGAAATAAGTGCTTAAAACAAACAAACAAAAAAACACACCAATAAAAAACAACAATAACAAATACATATATAGATGTAGGTATTGTCAAGTCTCCTTATGAGTCTATGTGGAAGAATAAACCTGAGTATGGAGAGCAATTGTTCCTCTAAAGTGGCTGGTATGGGAATATATTTTTGCAGTTTTATCTGTCAGCTTTTTTAAGAAACGAATTTACACCTGCATGGAGAGAGTACACACACAGATGGCTGAAGTGTTATACCTCCACATACATGCACAGAAAGCAGGCTAGGCAGTATAGTCTTGACTTTTAAGAGCTATTGGATCTGTCTGAGAAGATACCTTATTTGACCAGGCTTTTTTCCCTCCATCCAGCTTAGGACCTGGGTAGGTGTGAGGGTGAGTGAGTACTGGCACAGGTTGCCCAGTGGGGTTTGGAGTCTCCTCCTTGGAGATATTCAAAAGTCTACCAGACATGGTCTGAGGTTAATGGCTCTAGGTGTCCCTGCTTGAGCAGATGGGTTGATCAAGATGATCTTAAGAGATCCCTTCAACCTCAGCCATTCGGTGATTCTGTCAGTGGTGGCATGATGATTTTTTCTGTGGTTGATGTTCTGGATAAGAACATTTATAAGTGTTGCAGGAGTGTCTTTGTTTTTGTCATTAAGACCCTTTAGTTTGCACCAAACATGCAGAAAAAAAGTAGAGGCAGTAGAGACCCTCTTAGTAACAAGCTTCATCCAAAACCTAGGGGAAAGCAACAAGAATTAGGAAGCATTTAAATCTCCATGGTGGTTCAATTTCCCTGCCTATTTAGAGGTCAGCAAGTGTTCTGCCAGTGATCAAGGATTGCCTATGTCTGAACTCTCACACTTTTTCAAGACTTTGTGCTGATTATTGACAAATGAAGTTTCTGTTGCATAAAATATGTCATCTCAGAGTGATGCTGAACCAAGATGACTCGAGAATAAACTAGGCCATTTCACAGATAGCTCAGCCAAGTCTTTTCAGCTCAATTTGAAGTCAAGATCAGAAACATAAACATAGTTAGCCAGCGTAGTTAGCCAGCTTTTTTTTTTTTTCTTTTTTTTTTTTTTTTTAGAGAATCCACATGGAGATCACTACAATACTCTTCTGTAAATTGGTAATGTCCTCATCTGTAATTAATATGCAGTAAAGATTACTGTCTTTTGAAGAAAGAATTTTGAGGAGATATTGAAATCATACCGTCAGTGCTCAAGAAACTTGGAAACAGACAACTCATCATAGGAGATGGATGTGATAAAAATATACAAAATACTTTTTCACACAACCTGTAATTAGCTTGTAGAAGTCACTGCTATAGAAAGTCAAGGGCAAGAATGTAATTAGATTCCAAAAGGGACTGGAAATTTATATTGCTGTAATTAATTACGACTCTAGATATTTCCTTAAGTTTTGTTGCGGCAATATTAAGTCTCATTCTTCCCCTGGAGAGACTATGTTTTTTCAGAAGGCCAAAGAACACGTGGGCAGGAAACAGCCCTTAGGTAGTCTGTAACGCACAAATGACACTCCTGAGGGAGAAACAAAGGTGCTGTTATGGCATTCAGTGGTAGGGCCAATAAGGTGATGGGTGGTCTGTGTGTGTGGAAGACTGACACAATAATGACTTAGACTAATACTCAAAAATAGAGTCACAGACGCCAGATGGTCACCAGCTGGGAGACAAGTCTCCTCATTTCTGAAATTGTACATCCCTTGTAAAATGTCTTTATCAGTATCAGCCTAAACTTTAACAGTCTGCTGTGTTGGCTGAGTTTAACAGTACACTAAGTATGGCAATTATGGATACTGAGAGAAATTTAAGTTACAACTGGAAAGTTTTTCAAGGGCAACTACTATAATTCATTTACATAAACTAAGAGGCTACTGCTGTGTGTATGCAAGGACCACATGGAGAAAAGCTCTCCAATAATGCATATCCAACTTTCAGTGATATGATGCAAGTCTAGGCAGCATTATGGAGTTGACAGTGGTTTATTGTGGGTTTTTCTATCATTTCTTATCATAGAGAAAAACAGCTCATATTTTCCTTACTACTTGAATACATAGCTTAGTAGCTAACATGTTAGAAAAAAACAAAGTAATCAGAAATTGGGTGGTGCAATCCCAAAAGTAAAATAAAACCTACATTAGAACATTAATAAAGCATGTGATGGAAATACTGAAGGTTAGAAGTGTTTTTTCAAAGGGGAAATAGTAACTTTCTGCAACTTCCGTTGTTGGCAGAAGAGACATGTAATTGCCTGTTCTATGGGAGGTCAGGAACAGTCAGATGATACCACCTGACCAGGTTATTTGATGCTCATAGCTAGATGTATTCAGTTTTCTTGGCATCTACTCTGCTTTATTCTAAGGGTAGTTTTAACCCAGAGGACCTAATTCAGAGATGTGAAAGGGGCTAACGAAAAGAGTTTGAACTTGTGGTTAAGGTAGTAGACATGGAAAGACTCACACTTTTTTCTTCTTTGTTTATCAGCTGTCTCAGTCAACAGCAAATGGAGACCATGCAAGTTGAGCTTACCTTTCCGGTTAGAAACTGGTTATAGAAATGGCAATAAAAAGAGCTGGAGACGAAGGCAGCAAATAGAGCCAAGTGGTGGGGCTATTTTCCTATATCTGCACAGGGAATTAACTCATTTGACATATCTGATGTTTCATCAAGAAGATAGTTCAGTTATGTCCTAACTCTTTTTTTCCCCCCTTAAGACCTGTGGAACAATGGAGTAACCCTTCCCATCCTTCAGCCTGATGGTGGGTTGCTTAGGATTGCTGAGGAACGGAAGCTCTGTGACCAGTGTGACCTGGTTGACATTGCTGTGGAAATGTTTAGGAAAATCTTCTTAGACTGCTGTCATGTTTGCTAGGCCCAAAGAAATGAATCTTTCTCTGTATATGAAAGTCTTCCACAACCATATTTTCCCAATCTTCTCACTGAAATGTAGGAGTATTTCATGGAATCATGGAATCACAGAGCATTTCAAGGCATTTGTTATTTGTTTTGGGTGTAACTTTGGCTTTGCCAAGACAGCAGATTTTTTTTTTTAATTTTAATTATCTTTTTTTTTTTTTTTTATGTATGTGTGTGGTTGAAAAACTGGGAAAATATCAAAAAATGATCTCTCAGGAGTTCTGCTTCCCTCTTTGGATTTTCCATATATGGTGGAACAGGTTAAACTCAAAAAATGAGGTGTCAAAATAGACATCTTTTATACTGGCTTGATATATTCAGTTCTAGATTAATTTGTGAGTGAAGCAAGTCCAGCTGTAGTTACTTGTCCACATTGCAATATAGTCCAATTTCATATAAATGTTGTTAGAAGAGGTATTGTAATGGAGTACAGAAATACACTGCTAAAACCGTGTGAAGAACATGATACCTACTTTCAGAATTGATACATGTATAGCCTTGAACCACACTAGGACGTTAGAAAGCTTTGCATCTCAACAGTGAAATGCGTGTACTAACAAACCACAGACAGATACATAACTGTTTCATTTGGAATAACCGCCTTCCACCAATTATCACCAAGAAAATGCTAGACTGGAGTGTGCTTTACCCCTTCTGGTTCTGTGTCACAACCTCCTCCTTTCCTTTAAGGAAACACTATGGTTGGATTCAAGCCTGAATGTGGACTTTCACAGTTCTTAGCATGAAATACTGAAGTATTTCTATACTTTCTATACAATCTTTCTATAAAAGATTGACATGACTTTTAATATCTGTTTCTTACTGACAGCCATAGAAACTTTTTATTAAAAAACAATAACAACAACAAAAAACAACCAACCAAACAAACAAAAAAACAAGAACAATAACAAAAATAATGCAAAAACTTATTTCTAATATGGCTGTTTCTTGGGCTTCCTTTTCCACTCCTTTCCTGTATCCATCTCCTCATTTAAAATAAAATGTTATTTTTGACAGAAACTTGAATAACTAGCATTTTGATTTTGACATAGATTTTTTGAAGTTGTCCATCAGAACACCTTTTTTTATCAAAATCAAGAAGGAATTCTTTCCTTTTTCAGCAGTGGCTGGGGCCTTGGTAGTACTAAGTCCTGATTAAAATCAGCTGGAGTTGCCGGTGGCCAGTTATTCACTAGATGACATCCTAATTTGTTCTAAACTCAATTTGAGAGGGAGAAGAACCCCACAATCACATAGAACCACTAACTACTTACTAAACAAATAAAACCAGAAAGCATCTCAAGCTTTCTGGCACAACATTGACTCAGGATGGAAAAGAACAGTTAAAATAGTTTTGTAACTTGTATTTCCAACTTGTTTCTTTGCAGGCCAAAAAGCATATGCTAAACAGATGTTATATTAAGCCTGATAGGTTTACATATGGTATTGATGATTGGTAGATATCAGAAAATTCTTGGTTTTATGTAAGTAGATACGTCCAAATAATGTCTGTGAATATGAAGGGAATATGACTCAGAACTGGTGTAGTTTATTTGACTAGAATGTTAGTATTACACGTTCCACTTTAGGGTTCAAAAATGTTGGATATGAGCAAAAAAACAAACAAAAACAAAACAAAACAAAAAAAAAAAACACAACAAATATTTTGTCAATATCTCTTAAGCTCTCTCATTAAGATGCATTAATATTACTTATTTTCAGTAACATTTTTATAATCAAGCCATTAATTTTTAAAGGTCCATATCATCTTCAAATTATTATTATTATTATTATTAATAATAATTACAGTGTTATAGCCTCTTCCATTATTTAAGTTTGTACTTTATGGGATTCAGGGCAGAGAGATTAAGTCCTCAGTGGAAAACTTAAAATTTTACTTTCAGAGATACATGAGCTCTGATACTAAAGCGGTACAAACATTATCTATTTTTATGATTTTTCAGAGGACAATAACATTTCCACCTCTAAATATATAAATAAAATACCTGTGGAAAGTTTCTTAGTATGCTTATCAGAGACCTCTCATGTTACACTGTGTTGCAGTTTGAACAGCATACAAAAATCCTGTGTGGGAGTATAGGAATTAGTTCATGTATAGATTTGATTAACATCTACCACAATTTCCTTAAGCTCCACTCTTATGTTCCATCAATTTTTATTTATCACAGAAACGTATTAAGATTTAACAAATTTTAGTTTTGCTTGGAAAACATCCCATTTTTTGTTGGTTATGTTAAAGCTGTGAGAATGCCTTGCTCTTACCAAACAACCTGTCTTTTCCTCCAACTGATAGACGAACAGAACCTGAAGCACTTTTAAGCAGAGCTTGCCATTTCAACTCAATGCTTCTGAAGCAGGGTGCTTCAGCACCTCCCAGATGAAGCTTCTTGGGTACAGAAGTGTTACAGAGTTCTGACTAACATGTTTCCGATTCTTGTGGTTTGCTGGAATACCTAAAGAGTAGGTAATTGGATTATTACTCTCATTTTACAGACTGGTACTGGAAGCCTATCAGGAGCTTCTGATGCACATGCTTTTGAGCAGCTTGTCCCAAACAATTCAACCAAGGGCTGCAGTAAAATGTAAATGTAAAATTTACAATGTAAATTTTAAATGTAAAAATGTAAGTTTGCCAGGTAGTCTTCAGAAGAGGTCTTGATGTTAACACAAGGCTAAAAAAAAAAAATGTTACTTTCAAAAGGTGAGCTTCTATAGCTACAACTCAAGGAGTTCATCACTCCATAAGGATATGAAGCAGCTCTGTAATGTGCATCAGCTGTTAATGCTTAGCTGAAGATTGCCCTGAGAAGTGCAGGAATGTGTTGCGTTTCAGCAGTGGCTGGGAGCCCTGATACTTTTTCAAGTCTCTGACCTGCCTGTCCAGAGTTTCTGCCATACAGCTGTTACCATTGCACACAAGCTGGCTGTGTGGTTGGATAAAGCACCCTGCTTTATTTTAGAAAAGGTAAAATACCTTTGTACTTACAACATGTAGCCCAGTATTCCGTAAGGCATTTTCCTTTTCTTTGACCCATATAGAGAAATTCATCAAGCTGCTTTCATTTTACTGTTGTGGTTTCACACCTCTACCCAGCAGCAAGGAAATTAAAAACAATTAAAGTAGAAATGTTAAGAGAGGAGTGAATAATTCACAATGAAAGATAGAGCTGCCAAAACTAGTCTTTCTCTCAGTTCATGGAAAGTCTGCAGGCTGGTCATAATTTCCCAACATTTATTTATGACTTTGGTTTGCCTGATATTCTTCTGAGAGTGGATTTTTACGCTGTAGGAGGTATCACACAGAATTTTCTTCAAGTACTTGAACTGAAAATCTGAGCTGTGTTGGTTAATTGTGGTTGCTCGTATATAGTTTACATGAGATGGCAGGAGTTCAACAGCAGTGAAAGCAGACAAGAACCGGAAAAGATTGCCTTGGGATGAACTCTCTCTGGGATGGGCTGATGAACTGCATAGATGGAATTATTTTAGATTTTTCTAAAAAAACTATTTGATTTGAAGGAAATACAGGCTTTACCTAGTGTAAAACAAGGTCAGGATCAGACTGTTGCAAAATCTATTAGCTACATGCAAGTGTAAATGCAGTTTTCTGTAGGTGTTTTGATAAAATGTTTTTATATAGTAGATCTTATTCTCCCTCATGGTATTTTTGTAGAACACTGTCAGATCATCTGAGTTGAGATGCCTTTAGCCTAGGAATATAATTAGTTATTTTCATGACTCTTTCCTGTTGTCTCAGGTGTAGGTGTGCCTAATGCTAATTCATTTTTACATTTATGCAAATTCCTGTCAAACATGTTGGGGAATATTTGCTTAGCTTCTGTGATTTTCTTACAGGAGGAACATTTGCCCCATATGTTATTGCCACTGATTCCTGTTTGAGGACAAATTATTTTTAGTGGGGATAAATCTTTTATGAACCTAAATTTTTTATTAATCTAAATACAAAATATTTATGTTCCATTATATATTTACAATCCTATTCATGAAAAAGTAATGGTCATCTTAAAGAAGTATTTCTGTGGGAATTATTAAAAAAAGAAAAAAAAAAAGAAAAAAGACTTGCATTGTAACTTTTCTCTACAAAAAATGAAACACTCATATGTAAGAATTAATGCAAGACAGACAGTAAGCAATAGATGCACATATGTCACCTCTGAGCACTGCTTTGAAAGTCACATTATGTCAGATATGATCATAATGATTAATTTTAATGTTTTCTACATAAACTTTTTCTTAGCCTTCATAAGAAAAAATAATTATCACTTGCTATTCCATGTCTACTGTTGCAGTGAAACTGCTGCTAAATTCTCCACCAGATATCTTCAAATATTTGTAGCATTGCATTAGAAGCTGAGCTAAATTAATTTCTGGAGTAACACTGTTTAAATTCTCATCAATGAGCCAAGCAAAACACATAAGCAAGTGTTTAAACAGTGGGGGTGATCCTGGGAGTTCACTGGGACTATTTTCATGTTGAAAGCTAAATATGTACTTACTTGGCTGGATAGGGGCATTACCGTATCTCAGTGCACTGCATCTATGGGACTGATCCAAAGCCAGATGACATTAATAGAAGGGCAATCTCTGACTTTGAGAGATTTTGAACCAATGCATGAATGACCAGATATCTGGTAGATAACACCAGTTGACTCAATTAAATTATGAATAAAATAGTCCCCAAAATTTGCAAATGGTCCATCTGTCTGTAACTCTCCTAATGTCATAGGATAGTGACACTGGCTCATTGCCACTGTAACCTTTCTAAGATCACCTCATTCAGCCTGGAGAATTGATCTAAGAAATTGAAGTTGATACCTTAATTTTAGTTTTCTTTGCAGTGAATAAGATGATTTTATAGACTGCAAGAAGATTCTAGGTATGATTTTTTTTTTTCCGCTCTGGGAAGGAAACATGTATGCATGGAATAAGTCTTCTTTCTCGTTGACATCTTTTCAATAGGCCAGTTGCTCAAAGGAGAGCTTCCTTGACTAGAATTTGTAACAGTATTTTTCATAATGCACCGAGAAATCCTTTGTCAAACAATTGTTTCCCATTTCAAATTAGAAATGCACAGCAGAAAACAAACAAAATAATAACAATAACAATTAAAAAAGAGAAAAATTTCTTAGGGGGCTGGAGGGAAGTTGGATTGATCATGTTCTGCTGCAAGTTTCCAAAATAATTTCTGCATCAGATTTGCTGAACATTTCTTTTAATCTGATGTCAGGCCACAAATTCTATTTCTCCTTGTATGCTATTGGGATGCACTATCCCCACTATCCCAGAAAAATGGTTTTATATTGTAAGGGGAAGATGTGAATACATGCTTATGCATGTAGTCAGAGCTTCCCAGCAACATGTGTTGAGAGCATTTACTGCTTCTTAACTGGAATTTGGAGTGCTCAAGTTCCTGAGAATTCACCTAATCAGGTCAGAGCTGGAGACATATACATCTCTTTCACCTCAGAGATTTGCAGTGAACTTACAATCCTTTCCCTCGAACTTCAGAAAAAATGACTCCAAGATGCTTTTGTTCTGAATCTCCTTCAAGCACAGGAAGTTGAGTCATGATTGTTTGAAACTACAGGACTGCAGGTCATGTCCTCGTGTTCTTAGCATATCCATATGATTCTGATTTTTCTCATGGTGTCAGAATAAGAGCAAAGAAGGGGTCAATCCCTTTGTGGCAGGGCTGTCTTTTCCAAGTGAGATACATACATGTTTTAGCCTTTATATCTAATTTAAGCTGTGAAATGTTCATCATCTTTTAGGTTTCCTGGAATATCTTCCTTTCCATATGTCTGTGCTTTCTCTTGGGACACCATTATGTACTTCTCATGTAAGAGATGGATTTGCTTTCATAATGGAATAACATGGGCTAGAACTCTTCTTGAAGTAACAATGAACAGAATTGAAGAGGAGGTAATTTGAAGTGATAAGGACAGCTGATAATAGCTTCTTTTGCAGGATTACACAAATCCCAAAGCCTAGTTTTCAGAACACATAGAAAGTCTGTTTTGAATTTTCTGTTTAGCTATGTTCCCTAAATTATAAACCTGAAGACATGATTATAGGGAAGAGGAGACAGGGGCACTGGGATCTACAAAACTTTTCAACACAAATGCCTCATCTGGGACAGATAGGAATCTGGCCTGTGGGCTTTGAAAAAGGTAAGCTGTAATGGGTTTGTGTGATCCACAGCAGTTAGTGTCACAAAAAACTCTAGGGTCTGTTTCAGTTAATGGAAGAGCCCTACAGAAAATGAGTGTTTAAGAATCACTTGGAGCTGGGCTGTCTGTCTGAGTTCAGCTTCACCCAGTGGTCAGGAGATTGCTGTTGTATAACACAACAGCTGGTTGTACAGAAGTTCTGAAAGTCCCATAAGGATACTGTTCCCTCATCCTCACCAGATGGACCTGTCAATTTTTTCCAGTTTTCCACTCCCACAGTTTTCTCTCTTCTTGTGTTGCCCTTCCACTCAGCCAGCCTTTACCGGCTGAGACCTCTCTGCTGGTCTGTGATCATCTGCTGTGACCCGTCTGATCTGTGATGTTCTGCAACCACTTCAGCCTGTGTACAGTCATGGGGTGTGAAACTATGGCTCAAACCCTTCTCATGAAAAGACACCTGTAGCCCTTCCTCACCAAATGACTCAACTCTGTCATTTTTCTGCAATATTACTCACCACACCAGATGCATCTTCCTCTTATCTGATCTGAGCCAGTACCTCCCTGCTCACCAGGAAAGAGGTTCCCTGAGAGAGGTCCCTATGACAGAAGCATCTGGAGGGCCATACTGTGCTGTGAAAAGTGTATGGTTTTGGAAAGAAGGTTCCCATGGAGATCCCCTTTTAAATTTTCCTTCAGGTTCTCCCAGAACTGAAATGAACCTCTGACTATTTCTTACAGAATTCCCCTTCCTGAGATTTGAGCTTATTAAAATGTTGCCTGAGATACCAGTAACTCACTCAGTCTTTGCTGCAGGGGCTTTTGCCTTGCCCCTGCTGAGGCTTTCAAATTATATAATTTTATTTCTTTTTAACTTGAGTCTCTCTATCCCTGAGCTATTCTCTTCACCCCCGGCCTCTTCTGCAGCAAATCCCAGGGCTTTCTACCTGAAGTCAGCTAATAGCTGAGTTTTGTATTCTTATCAGGAAGGAGCAGCGTGATTAATTCTCCAGTGTCTTTTCTGTTCCTCTGGGTCCTGTTTCCTGATGGGGGATCTGTAATAGAGCAGGGCAGGAGCCAGCCCTGAACTGCATTTTCCTTAAAATAGACACATCACCTGCTTCACCTTCACATCAAGGAATAAGCAGAGATGAGAGTAAAACATGCAATGCTCTCTCATCATTGACTTGCAGTCTGGATTTGGTCATCTTGAAAAAAAATTGAGTCAGTGTAATAAAGAAGATGTGATTCAAGGGGAATGTGGGTAAAATACTATAATTAAACAGGCAAAATTAACTGTGCAAATTTGCTTTCATTGGCATCACTCCCTGAAAAGACTTTGAGCTTACAGTACGTCAGAAAGGAAGTGCAAGTCAAAGCTTTAGAGGTGGATTCTGCCTAGTACAGAAAGAGGGTACATGAACATTCTGTGATGGGGAGTGCACACACCAGATCTAGTAGTGCTTGTAGAGTTAACTGCACCCTGTAATGCCTTGGCAAACCTAAATACTATACCCCCATAGAAGGCAGCAAGAGATCAAGGCTCTGATTTGGGTTGGAGATATGATTATTTCTTTCCATTGATTCCAGAGCAAAGCTGAACAGAGATGCTTACTTGCCTTAATGAAGAGTCTGAACTAAGTGAGACTGACCCAGGTCAGGTGCAGGGGAAGAGAGGCCACCAGAGCATAGTCTTTTCCTGCATCCTCTTATAATCCCTGATTTGTGCTAGGGAACGCAGTCCTACATCTCCCATACTGGCTGTTAACATGATTTATGGCTTGGAAAGAGCTGTCAGATAAGAAAGGCTAGAGCCTCTAAGGGCCATTTAGTTCCTTCTTCAGGAAGAGCAAGCTTTTTCTCCTTCTAAGTTTGTTCTTTGGTTTTCATGTGTAAATCTGTGGTCTCCAAACTGAAAATCTATGTCATGTAGAGAAGCTGATAGTGTTGTAATGGAAGGACATTATATGCCCTTAAGTGAAGGAGATTGGTCTAGCTGCAAGAGACACTTCATTTTCTCCAGCTGTCAACAAAAGTTAAGAGGGCTCCCTTCTGATTCAGAACAGATGATACACAGACACTAGGAGTGCATGTGGTAAGGTTTGAGCTCACTGTATGCATTTTGGGCTCTTTGGAAGGTGTGTTTGTATTTTTTCTTAGCTTCACAGAGAAAAAGTGTTGAGCTGTCCTGGCATTTCCTGTGACAGCACTTCTATCTGTGAGTACCTTGAGCACTGAAGAATCACCGTGCTTGGGAGGTCATTGCAATGTAAAGGTAGAAATGTGGATCTCATCTATAACTAAACCAAATGCAGTGAGTGAAGGCATTGGTTAGTTCAGCAACAGTTTAGCAGTGCCCAAAAATGGTACTATATAAAAATTGCCAGTTCCCATTGTGTACTGCGACATGGCTTAAGCAGTGGCAAAAGATGGCAGAGGTCTTGTACTCCTTTAGATTATTTTCTCCCCCAAATGGTGCAAGCATCTCTTGTTTCCACTAAAATCAAAGAAACTCCTTTCACTTTTGATCTTTTAGACATTGCTGCTGTATATGCTTATGCACATTCTTATCCTTAACTTTATTACTATGTATACTGGGGCAACTCTTCAAGTGCATTTAAACTTCATGCCTTTTAAACTTCAGGTCTGTAAAATTACATAAGTCCAATTTTAAAGATTAAATAGTGCATGATTGCTTTTCATTGTATATTTAATAAATAGTCAAAGATGAGTTCCTGGGAGCTATCAGGATACATATTTTTTATTATTCCATACATTTGAACTATTCATAGATTCACATAAGAATATAATCATTATCATTTTAAAACTAAAGTAAAAAAAAACATTTATTGATTTTATTTTATTTTACAAGAAAGCTACCATTGAGGAAATGACTTTATCATTGGGTTTAACGGAGCATCTTGGGAGGGGAGCAGAGAGGAAAGAGCAGTTAAACTACTTCCCAGATAACAGGATGTAGTAATGACTGTATAATGTATGTGAAATATTTGTATTCTTCTGTAATACAGCAAGTGATGAAAAATCTTAATATAAGCTCTAAAGAAGTTGAGTCAGTAAAGGAAAAACTATGTTACTAGGGGACATGAGCTATCACAATAAATAGACATAACTAAAGATATAAGCAAGGATAATGTAGTTCTTCACTGGCCCCTTCTATTGAAGACGCTTCAGAATGCTAAAAATTAATGAGCATATAATTTTAATTCTAATTATGTTTTAATGTTTTTCATTATTTTTATAATGATTTAAAACATTATTATTACTTTCCTTTGCTGAAAACCTTTTATCTTTACTTTAGATGAATGAACAAGCAAGGCAAAAGTTGACTTCTTAAACTGATAAAAATAAGAAAATTGATAATAAAATTTAACAAGCTGACCACAGTTAGCAGAAAAAGTAAAATCTTTGTTGGAGAGGTGATGACAGAGTCCTCATTGACTTCTCCATTGCCAGGATTTCTTTCGAATTTGCTTGAACCTGAGCTTGTGGTGGGGACAAAAATAAATACATAAATAAATAAATAAAAATCAATTTATATCTATACTCTTTAGGTTTGGCTCCCATGTTTTCTTTATCGTTCATATAATTATTGCTTGCATGTATGCTAGGCTGAGTACCAGTCCACTAAGGCATGTAAACCTAGATGTAGTATTGTTTTTACCATAGTGTGTGCATTTTGCCCAAATTGGTAGCTTTCTTCAATTCCTAGATTCATGCAGTTATACAAAAATGTTCATCTGCATTTTTTCCAAAGATGAATAGACATATTTTAGCCAAAGAAACACAAGGAAAAGCTTGATAGTTTTAAAAGCTAGTAGATAAAGAGGATAACAATTGTGTTACTTAAAAAATAGTGTGTGTGTATGCATATATATATATATATGTGTATATATATATACATACACATGTATGTATGTATTTACATCTCTTAAGCTGGACTCATCATTTTAGGGAAACAAGAGCAGGGGGAAAAAAATGGGCTGACTCATGATCTAAGCCTGTGTTAATAGCTTGAAGGAAGCACACTGTAATCTCAGTGGGAATGCCTACGCTGTTATGTGAGCTCCTTCATGTCTCCACACAGCCTGTATGTTGCCTTCTACCCTGGCTCACTGCTGGGGTGAGGTAACTGATCCTTCAGGCATAAATTGGGAAAACTTTTGGTTAGAGATCAGACTCATCCCTAACAGGCAGTGTGGGTGCAGCTAGGGTTATGCACTGTTCAAACACGAGCTCACTGTCAGCCTTCAGTATGAAAAAAAGAGTAGAAATAGCTATTGAATGCTGCATGTGTACTGTTTGGGGGAGGGATGATAGGGATGGCTATTTATTTATTTATTTATTTATTTTTAAGGAGCTCCCATGAGAAAGCTCGTTCACCCCTGAGCAGGTAACAGGACCAGCATGAGCTAGGAAATCTGTTCCTTTGGAACAACGCTGTAACCAGAATAGTTTAACCATCCAAAGTGTTTTAATCCTGTTTAAAATTATCAAAGGGATTGGACAAGACTATGAAAATTAAAAGCAATGTTGCTTAACTGAAAATACAAGTTAATCTAATCTTTTTGGATAAGACAGATAAATCCCAGTAATTTAGCTATCATATTGGATATATAATTACTTGGCATCAGGCTATAGCACAATTAGATTAGGACTTTGCTTCCTGCCTTTTCCAGAATATTTGGTAATGAAGCTAAGGACAATTTATCTGTGTCTGCCATCCTTTTTAAGGAACACCTACAAATCAAGTATTTGGTTTTGTGATTAAATGGTGAGATGGGAAATGGATGAAGATAACTGGACTTATACACATTCCCTTAATTCTCGTGTCTCGGTTTATTTTATTAACACAAGTGTACTTGGAGCATCATGGTTTTCCATCTGGCATTTCATAGCTGCAGTAAACGAGTAACCAAGCAGGGATAACAGCCTTATTTTGTACCTATTTGGGTATACCCACCTCCCTTGTAAAGCACTGTCTCTGTCCATCTGGGAATCCTTCTGGCCTGAGCAGAGCCTAGGAAGGAGGAGGAGGGAAGCAAAGCAGAAGCCTTCCTCCCCGTACATCTACATATTCACTGCTTACTGCTCCAGAGGAGACACTTGCCTGGCAGAAGCTAGAGTAAACTCCAAAGAGCACAAAGGACACTGCGGTGTACCAATGAGCCAGTACTTTCCACCCTCTCTCTACAACTATATATTAGAAGCTAGGGAACTTGGCGCCACTGATAATAAACACTTGGTAGAGCTGCCTTTAGGCTGAGCTTTAAATTTGACAGTTTTATCTCTTTGCTGCTGCTGCCTTGTCACCATCTGCTGTGTTTGCACTCAGTTGTCAGCTGGGACTTGTGCATGTGCCCGCTGCAATCCTCTTGCCTTTCCATAGCAGTCTGCATGTCAAAGGCTGGTGGTTTGCATGTTAATGTAGATGGAATAACACCGAAGCTTATACAGCTCCTGGTCCCCATGCATAGCTCTGCATTGCTTGAAATTTATCTGTGGTAAAATCATGATCTCAAACTGAGAGCAGTTTGCTCAGTCCTTCAGCTTCATGCTGCATGTACTGGCTTCTTGCTGTAATGACAATCTGCTCAAAAGTGAAACAGGGCCCTTTAACACCTCAGCTGTGGTCAGTACAACCCAGAGAAACCCTCTGTTCCTGTTTGCTGGATGACCTTTGGAAAGTCAAGCAGACCCCTTTTGGACCTAAGTTTTTTATATCTATATAAAAGAGGACAGTGAAACCTGCCCTTCTTTTCATCTTTAAGTAAAATGCTTTACATGAGTTTGATGCTGTTTACGGTTATGATATATCACTTGGGAAATGCACTCATTGGCAGGGCAGACTGCTCATTCCCCAAAGGCAAGAAGGAGTAGGGATTTCTGGATGCTGAGGATTTGAGGAGATGGGATGCAAGCCCCTGGCAAAGGAGAGGAAGGAAGAGTTAGCTGCATTTTCTGCTGAAAGAAAAGGCAAGGCTTTTACTGACTGAGCTCTCCCTGGGCAATGGGAGCTCTCACCTCCCTCTCTTTTCCCTCCTTTCTCTTCAGGCTTGCCTGTTGAGGCTGTGGTAGTTTAAGATTAAAAAGGAAAAATACAAGCTGTATGTATCTGACCTGGTAGAAGCAAGTATTCTGACATCTGAAGGGTGCCAGCAGGCAGTCAGGCTCGCTGCCAGAGAAGACAGGGATGGAGCGACTGCCCTCTCCCCTCCTGATCTGCGTGTAGCACCCAGACACCCAGAACAGGGCTGTCATTAGTGATGGGGAGTGCAAGGCTCAGAGATGATCCCAGGGCACTTCATTCCCTATTGCACACACCTCCTCCTGCACTGGAGGGTGTGATTTGTCATCCCCACAATGAGAAAATGAGCCTTAAAATTGTGCTATAACCTAAATATTTCTTAGTAACAACAGTGTTGACCCAAATTCTCATTTAAGGAGTCCCAAACATTTGTAATCCAAACACGTTTGGATCCAGAAAGTGAGCTTGAACTTTTCTCTTTTTATTACTCTATAGAAGCACTCACATTAGCATTTCACTAACAGAAGGAGGTAGAAATAAGAATTGTTTAAACAGACTTTTAGCACTATGGGGTCCCTGACTTTCTCTTGCAGCAATTCAGAGCTTGCTCCCCATTTTCAAGGCTTGCTTACTGACGACACATGCTGGTTAATTTAGTGGGCAGTTTGCTAATGTCAGGACATAAAGCTGCTGCCTACAAGTTCTTTATGAATATTTCCACTTCTAATAGTCTTTACTAAATACACTGGGTGCAAAGTTTATAAGGCAGTGCCTGCAAACATGATGGTCTGACACAGCCATTACTTCAACATCCATATGTTTTGCCATAGATGTTTACCAACAGCTCAAGCAGAGAACCCAAAGAGTAGCAATTAAAATAATCCATCCTTGTAATTTAAAGTTTCCTGTGTAAGGAAGTGGAGGAGCATTATTGTCTCCAGATTTAAGCCTGCTGAAGACTTTCAGATTGTGAATTCAGGAACCTGAGGGAGGGCAGAAAATTTGAGTAAGCACATTACCACTTCCTCTGGAGGAGTTGGTTGCTGTTCCAGTGGTATTGTAACCACTAAATGTCACAGTGATCTCTCTGGTCCAGCTCAACACTGCTCCGCAAACTCATCTTTTTACAGTCACTGACTCAGCTTTATGAGTAGCTGGTGTAACTTTTTTGAGTTCAGTAGGAAACTCAGCTATATATTTAGGGTATTTTATAAATAACTCCTTACCCTCCACACTGCTGACACAAAAAGAAATTTTAATTTCTCATTTTGGTAATGATTTACAGCTGTTGTTCCATTGGTCTTAAGAAAAATCATATTTATACGTCAGTGTTTCATATGTATATATTTATATATAAACAGTGAAAAATTACTTCTGAGAGTGACTTGCAAAACTGCCATATTTTATGCAAAAAGCATGTCTTGCAGATATACCAAACAGTCCTTGCTGCTATCACAATTAAGCAGGGCAATTCTCATTCTTCCCTCTGTCTCCCTGCACATATATATCTCAGTAATGAGGATAGAGCTGTGATTCAGGGTGACAATTTTTGGACAGGAGAGCTATTATTCAATGGCTGATTTAGGGCCTACAAATGTATTTCCAGAATGTTTATTCTGGAAAATGCTTTGCTATATTTTCTTTTCTTTTTTTTTTTTTTTTTTTTTGGGGGGGGGGGGAAGAAGAAAAAAAAAAGGAAAAAAAGATTGCAGAAGGTTAGGGTGTTTTTTTTTTTTTTTTGGTTTCATTTAATTTAGATTTCCTAATTTTGGCAATAAGCTTGCACAGTTTTTTTTTTTTGTTTGTTTTTTGTTTTTTACAAAAAACCCAAACAACTTAGCATCAAATAATCCAAGTTTTTTTCTTTCTCTCAATAGTTTTAATTGGAAAATGAAGTGTGGATGAAAAGTCCAGAAATCACGTGAAATTCTTTGCCTCTGGAACCAGGGTTGTGATCTCAGATCTGCTAAGTAGAGGCCTGTGCCTCAGTTTCCCAGTCTTTAAATCGGGAGCTATAACTGCTTTTCAGTGAGATGTTTTAAAATTTACATTTGAAAAGCACTGAGCATGATTAATATCCAAGCACATGGTATTTGACATGCAAAAATACCATGTAGTTTAATCACTGGTGCCTTATGGATGTTCTTTGACATAAAGACAGCAGCTGGGTCTCTTCAAAACAATCCCAAAAAGTCTAATCACTAATGATTTACTTGCTATTCACAAGAGGTGTTTTATGCAAGTAATTACACTGGGACTAAGAATTTGAACAGTGATGTGATAAGATTCATCTGCATGATTGCAAACACTTTTAAATTATTTTTCAAATATTTATTTTTAATGAAAATTAAATTATTATTTTTTTAAAGCCTGTTATTTAAGATCATGGCATTTTTGAAATATTTAGTGGGAGTTAAAGGAAGTCTGGGAGTGTGGAATTCTTAATATTAAAAAGGGGAAAAACTGGCTTGTCCTTTTATTGCTAGTTCTTGCCCTTCTACTTAGCAGGGCTAGAGGAGGTCATGGAGCATCCTGAAATGATCAGTCATTTTCTGCATTAAGGGCACTCCTATGTCTCCCTTCCCATCACCCACTACTGGCTCCCACAAGTGCTAATAGTAATTACATGGAGCAGCCAGTGTGAGTAATAACATTAGGGAAGGAAGACAAATCAGTTCAGTGGGTGTAGGCTGCTTAGTTCTCTTTTGATTAAGAACTTCTCCTCAGCTATACACCCCTCCTTTCTTTGCAAAGGACCAGCTCTCTCTGCTGACCCAGGTGACATTTTCACATTTTCTGTTTTACTACCCCCACCTATTTGTGTGGGTCAAGCAGGAAGGAACATATTACAGAGAGCTGTGGTATGTTCTCAACTTGCTCGTACCTTTGACATGCTTTGTAATTCATTAGAAAGTAGTGTACATAGCTGAATGGGAAATTTGAGCTTGGTAATGCAGTAGCCCTGTTCAGGAAGGGATTTGAATGCAGGCATGGTTTAAAGAATGTTTACAATCTTGTGGATGGCGGCAAGTACCTGTAATTCTTCCTTGGCCTTTGCTGGAGCTACTTCTGCACATGCTTAAGTGTTTGCTAATGGTACAGATACTCCTTGCGATAAGATCGGAGTGTGATTGATCTTTTTTTAAATTATTATTATTATTTTTAATTGCCAGCTGCTATCATTTTTCTTCCAAAACATTAACATTCCCTATATTTTTTTCATCCTTCCCTTTCCCCACTTCCCCCTGTGCAGCCTTGTCTGAGCGAGGAACACCTCCTTTCAACCTGACTTCCGTTTCAACTCAGCAGGAACCGCAATCTTTTTCTTGGCTCCTGGTATCTCATCTAATCAGACACCAGGCTTTTATGCTGGCTCCCTGCATCTGCACTAGGTATTTTGTTATACTACCAGGCAGAACTAAAAGCTTCCAGCTTCCCTACCTTCTTGTCTGCCAAACGAGAAAGGGGAGGAGAGAAGGGAAGGGCGGAGGGGAGAGACAGTGAGAACCCTTTAGTCTGAGTCATCTGTAACTTCAGTCCTCTCCCTACTCCTATGGAAGTGCTACTTCTTATCTGTACTGTGCAGGAAGATTCAGCACTTTGACCCACACAGAGAGCATTCCCAGGCTCTTTGATAATATCCTATTCTCAAATAGTGGATATATCTTAATGGTGAATTGTGAGCAATTAAAAAAAAATAAAATAAAAAGCAAAAACAGTTCTATCTCAACCAGCTGGCCAAGCTCATTGCATAGAACTCATGTAGTTAATACCAAAACAATAGAGGAAACACAGTGTCATCTCTAATAAAACTTTCAGTTTTAGTAAGGGAGTCAGGTGGTTTACTAATAAGGGGAAAAGATCACAAATTTCAATCACATTTTTGTTCCACTTTTCACTACTCTATATCAAGTTTCAGTTACTGCGTACCAGAACAACAAAAAATTGTCTCACTATTCTGATGGCTGAGGGTCTTGTAAATTGCATGAAATAGCTCAAAATGGTGAGCAAAGGGTGGTTCTGCACGCAGTCAGGATCTCTGCTCAGTGCACAGCAGCAGTGAATAAAGCAGTTGGGGGCCACATAAGTAAAGATGATGAAACATGACAGCATTATGCTTATGTACAGTAGAACCCTGACTAGAATGTAGATTCAGTTCCGAGTCCCAAAAATAGAAGAAATACAGAGCAATGCATAGTCTGGATCCCTGCTAGATTAGATGGGGAAAAACAGGGGGTCTGCTGTGCATTGTGATCCTCACTCATTCCCCTTTTACCTCCCTTCCCTTCACTGTCACTTTGCAGGGAAGTGCACATCTCCGTCTCTCACCACAGCTGCCTCTGCTTTCTCTCCTTGTATGCACGTCAGGGAGTTAGATGTTTATCAGGAAGAATTGCAGTCCAGAGAGGCCATTGCATGACATGCTCAGAAGCCACAAGAGACCACTTTCTGTTGGGTGTTGACATCTCAAATTCTTTACCCCACAGCTGCCGTTACATATAAGTAAAATAAGCCACAGTTCAGCTCATAATACACATGAAAGCTGCTGAAATAGCTAACATGCTCTCACCCACTGATTTGTTTCGGATAGTAAAGACCAGCATCACAGGTTTGGTTTGATCTGTTTTGGAGTTTTACTTTTGTAAAATTGTTTGTAAAAAGATAAAAAGCTTTTCTGAAAGTTGAGTCTGTTTGAGTCTTTCAGGGTTCATGGAGAAATGCACACTGAGCTATACAACTCCCTCACCCTTTGCTATCTACTTGTTCTGGTTGAAGCAAATAAGTCAAACTTGAATGTGATTATGTGGTCGGATAATAATACAGAGCTCTTCATCCAATTAAATTGCTCTGCAAGGTGTGTAGTATTTGATAAACCACAGACACTACAGCAAAGAAAGACATCCTTGTTTTGTCTTTCCCTTTTTTTGTTCTCTGTCAGTTGGCCTTTGTTTCCATTTTATGTCATGGGATTACGTTAAACAGTTTACGCCCCTTGCCTATGTTTGCTGGGAAACCACCACTTAATCCTCATTCCTGTTCTTTGTATGTGTTTGTCACCGCATTAGACTTTTGCTCTTCCTTTGCATCTACTGCAAGATTTCAGGTCAGTTCTTTCTCCAGTGTCTCGGTGCCAAGTGCTGTACCACTTTCTTTCCTCAGCAGCCTGCTAAAGATGATTTCCCTCTGTTTACCCTTATACAAACTGGTAACATTTCAGGTGTGGACAGGAAACCTGTGCCAGAGCAGAACAACACAGATACTGGTGTGGTGGAACCATGCAAAGTATAAACCGACATAAAAGTGGCCTTTGCCATCACGTAGCAGCTAAAAACATGTAGACACAACAAATTCAACCCAGGTTGTATTTAATGTGACCAGAAGCAAACTTTCCTTTCTTTGAAAAGTAATATATGGTATTTCCTTAATGCAATAAGTCCATCACTTTGTAAAAGACAATCAATATTGGACTTCTTTCTGATAGACCAAAATGAATCTATGGCCTAAAGACATGATGTTTCCTTATGTAAAAATCAACATTTTCTTCCAGGTTTTAATTTGTGTGAACAGAGCATAGAACAAACAGTAATGAATATAGTTGATGTTTCCCCAAACTTGAAATGATTGTTGCTGTAATGAAAATATCATGTAGGTAGTGCTAAAAAATGATGGGTCAAGTTGTTTAAAATGTTCCTTCCAAGAATCTGAAAAGTGATCCCTTAAAATCCAGAAAATTGTTTTCTTTAATAATAACCCATTTAAAAGACAAAGGGAAACACTGATGTGCTTGAAGTCAATGACAGGACACTTTTAAAATAACATACCAGAAAGAAATCCATTGTGAGATACTTCTATATTCTTATTTAAATCATTAATAACAAGTCTGAAGAAGACATAATAAGTTGTGGTAAATCATGTGGACAGTCTAATGGCACACAGTGGTGTGACTTGCCTACTTAGATGTTCGCAAGCTGGCAGCCAGAGTGATACAACTGGGAGCATTGACTGAAAACAGTATCAGCAGATTGTATCCACAGATATGTATTGAAGTGCTTTATATTCTTTTTATTATTATTTGGTTTTGTTTGTTTGTTTGCTTGTTTTAGCCAGTGAAAATGAGGCCTTCATGGATAACCACCTCTCTGAGCTCCGTGTTTAATGCTTGTCGTGGAAGACTAATGTTCTCTTGGAATGTAAGGACAAGAGTATTAAGTAAGAAGAAAATGATCTTGTCTGCTTACTAAGCATTGTGTGTGTCAGGGGAAAAGCACACAAGGATATGGGTGTTCAATCCAGATGTCAGGTGAGGGTGAATAAATAGAAGAAAAACTGGTCTGAAGCAGTGTTGTACTCTATGCCAATGTTAAAATGAGATTTACATACACTTCTGTCTTTGAATTCAACTCTAGGCAAAATCCTGTCACCTATGGATATGGATAGCCTTTTATATGTGTAGATGCCCTAAATTCCCCTGTTCTTTCCTTCTTTTACTTTGAAACCCTTAGTCTTTTTACTGTCTTCTCCCTTTCTAACTGCAGTAGATGCAGCTTTTTCTCCACAGCAGTATTTCATACATGTGTTTTCTCCTGTGTTGTGGCTTTCAAGCAGCCCTGTAGAAATCACTGAGTCTAGTTCAGGGGGACAGGAGGTTAAGCATTGCCTAAGGTATGCCCACAGCAAGTGCAGCTTTAAATAAGGATACGGTCATAATCAAATCTTGTGCTTCAGGGCTTTTATGGCTGACTGTAAGAATGGAGAAGAATATTTCTGTTTGTTTATTTTGTAAAGAAAAAAAATAACATTTTTATTTCAGGGTTTTTATTTGCTTATCCTGCCTTCCCCTCCAAGACTGATGAGGAGAGCCATTTGTTGAGAATTAAAATGGTGAAAGAGCAAGCAGAGGACAGGGCAGAAGTGGGAAGCCTGTTCCAGAGGCAAGGTACTGGCAAACTTTCCTTGCATGCTTAATATCTAGACAAACACCAGCTCAGGGGAAAAATGTAAACTATGCACCTGGGAAGAACAGCTGTGATGATGGTTCTCGCTTTTGTTTTTCTGTTGGTGGTGTGGATCTGTATCATCTGGACATGCCCTCAGTTATGAGCTGAATTGTTGTCCCTGTCTTCTGCCTGTGGAGCGGAACTGTTTATTCCCCTGAGGACAGAAATAATCCTTCTGTCCTTTAGCATTGCAGTGCAGTTCAATGACACAGTTAATCAGGAGTACCTGTTTTCATCTGGCTAAGAATTTCATTGGTTTGACTGTACCTGAAAAGGTAACATAAGTAATAAAAGAGAGAAATGCAATAGCCTGTGTTATTCAGGAAGTCAAAATAGATGATACAAAGGTCTCTTCTGTCTTAAAGCTCCATGAAATTAAGAAATGGCAAGTCATCCCTCAGTTTTGTTCACAGTTACCAAATATACTTAATTTTGTCTTTAACCCTGAACTGGCTCATTTACTATTTCTTTTTCAATATCACAGCTTGAAGCTATGTGGTTGTTTCTTTCTTTTCTAGTCTGCTCCTTTCACTAAGTGCATGTCCATATTACTCTTTCATGCCTCATTTAATGTGGCTTGCTGTACAAAGATATCAAGTGTTTCGTTAGCTGGTTTACTCATCCTGCTGCACTGCAGGTTTTCTGAGGCTTTTCTCTGCACTGACTCTCTGCATGTTTCCTTTTGTTTCGCTGCTGTGCCATGGATGCTGCCTCAACTGAACACAGTCCTCACAAATTGTCTTAATCTCTCCATTTAGCATTTGTATGTTGAAAGGGACATGGTTTAAAAGTGAATACATGGGATAAAACTATAATTTCTTTCTAATGCAAAGAAACAGCTGCTAATTACTGGGAATACATGGTTTTCCAGAGAGCCCATCACACAAAGATATGTGGTGGTAGCTGAGTGTGGTGCTGGCACAGGAGCCAGGATGAAGCCAGTGCAGAGCAGCAAACCATGCAACCTGCTTGGGCCCCTGGTTTGGGGTCAGCTCAGTGGTCCTTGGGCTACACCACCTTCTCTCTGTGACTGGTTTAATCTACATACTTTTAGATAGTTAATGCTCAAGAAGACATGCTTCATTTCAGTTGTTCAGTTGTGACACTGGGGCCTGAGGTAATACTTTTCCTCTGTGCTAAGGCTGATCCCAGCATATATGCTTCAAGTTCCTCTTCTTGATGCCATCTTTTGAATTTTGATGCAGTTTATTACACCTCTCCCTCAGGGGTATTTCGTTTAACTATTAACTCCTTTTAGAATTGTTCTAAGTCTGCCTTTCCTTTGCTGTACTGCTGAGGAAAGTCCTGGGCAGATGGGTACATGCTACACTTGAGACAGGGTTGCTCCTGCTGGAGCAAGCTCTGATTAAGCCAGGTGGGACACCAGCAACTTGGGGCTTCATGGGAGACCTAGTCTGCTCCCTTAGTCTCTCCATGATTTACACAGTGGTATACAGAAAGATCTTCTATCCCCCCACACTTTCCTTTCCTATCTACCTTCAATCTCAAACCTCATTTTTCAGTTTCTGGCATTTGAGGACTTACAAGGAAGGTCTGCTGCCATTTGGGGATCTTACATCCATGGAAAGTCCTCTTATATCAGTTCTAGAATGGTCTTAATTTAGTTTTGGCAGCTATTATAGAATTATAAATCCTGCCATTCCTGCCATTTTGTATAGTTTAAGAAACAAAACAAGCTGGCGTTTGGTTGAAGTGACGGGAGTGGGCATGTTTCAACACACAAAATGAATCACTAGACTCTATCAAGTAGTCAAGTACTGCAAAGTATAAAAATTAAGTTTTTCTTTAAGTCAAATTACCTTCCAGAGTGATGGAAAAACCCTTATACTTTGGAGAAGTCCAGATGCTTAATTTCCAGTAACTTAACTCCCTCTCTGACTTTTTTTTTTTTTTTTTTAAATTAAAGATCTTTTAATTAATCAAGAGTTAGCTGCTGTTGCATGTGTGGGTGGAGAATCAACTCTTAGCTCAACAGGAAAAAATAAAACAGATGCAAATCAGAGGAAGTTTTTTATTTTTAGTAAACTTGTGTGTGTGTGGAGATGGGGAATATAAGCCATACATTCGCAGTTATCTAAACTTATTTTAAATTGCACAGATTGAAGTCAGGGGCGTTAATATCTTTTTCTTTGGTAATTTTAGGATCCTTATACTAGATGACAGCTACAGGGAAATAATAATAATAATAATAATAAAAAAACTACTAAGGAATAAAAAGTAAGAAAAAAAACAAAAAACAAACTACTAAGGCTGCTAGGAGCCTTTTCCAGAAATGCAGGCTCTAGTATTTTATTGTTAATTAAAACTAAATTTTCCTTTCAACAGTAAAAGAAGGTATCCAATAATAGTAACAACCTAGCACTTGGAGAAGGTAATTATTTAACCTCAAAAGTTTGCTTGTTGCTTATCTTTATTCTTTGAATACAATTAACGTTGTGTTTGCTTTAATAAAAGTCCTCTCTAAAATAATAAATAAACCAGTTTTCCTTTATTTGGCAAGCAATATGCTCCATTTAGTTGATTTCTAAGGTGATAATACTCTTGATTTATTAGGTTTTAAGTGGATGCTTATTGAATTTCTTCCTCTGACATCCTGCTGACCTTCAGGCCTTCCTATCTCTGAGATTTGAGTACAATGGGTCTTCCATAGGTCCAAATGTTCATTTGTGCATAAGACTATGCAGAAGACAGGATCCTGATGGCCTTCAGTGTCTTCACTGCCCTGTGCTTTATAATGAAAAAGGGAAAGCTTGCTGTTTTCTGTCCAAGCTGGATAAATTCATGATGAGATTATAATGCAGTCCCAGGCCATGTTAGTGTTTCCATTCAGCAGCTACCCTGTACAGCAAAAACTGAGGTATCTCTGGCACCATGACTTCAGCAGATCCAGGCTTAGCAGAGAAAGATGTAAGGGTGCCAGTAAAAGCAAGACATACTGGGGCATTCCTGAGCTTCCCAGGTGTGACACAAACCTTTGGGATATCTGCAATGTGTTTGGAGTACAGATACGAAACCATTTCCTCATAGAGTTTCTACAACACTTTTCTGCCATCAAGGAAATATGTGACCCTTGTAGAACAGGTTATTCCATGGTGTATGATTACGAGGCCCTCTGCTTCTCTCTCTTCTCCCTTGCCCCATGGACTCATTATCTCATCATCAAGGATTAAGATGCTAGCAAAAGTGTGGGATGTACATAAGTAACCTTCCGTTCAGTTCAGAAGTAAACAGGGAGGTAGTCATTGTTACAGGACACAGGGTGGCATGAAGCCTTCAGGCTGTGAAACCCTATGTTCTCTTCAGAATAGCTTCTTAAAAAGCCAGTTGCAGCTGGGATGGATAATATAGGTAAGTTTTACTTGGACTTGCCACATTTGTAAATATGTAGTTACTTTCCCAGTTGCTTTTGGAGAACCTGTATGTAGCCTTTTGGGGTTTATTTGTGATGAAACACTACAGTGCTGTTTTTCCCGGTTCTGAACATATTACATATCTGATCTGGCAAACTGGAGCAAACTCATAGCTTTCTGCTAAGATGATCTCAGGAAAAGTATCCAAGGGACCTCTGCAAACATTAATCGATTGCCCTCCCTTATTGTGTCAACTACATATAAATTGCAGTAGGATGACAAGCTACATACTTATGCTCTTCTCTGGGATGTGGTGGTGAGGGCCCTAGTCTGCTGTCAGCAGAACCAGCTCCAGGACCAGAGAGGAAGATAGCTGTGGCTGCCTGCTATGACTAAGGACTCCTGAGCTACATGTATGGATACTGCTTTCTTGGCACCACTTGAGAGACTATTGTGGGCCTCTCCATTTTTCCGTATGATTGTGTTCAGAGAAATGGTTCACAAAGAAAAGACGCCTATCATTATCATTCAAAAAGGGCAGATGTGCAGTCATGGGGAGAAGGCAAGATGAAATTCTGATCATTGCCTTTATAACAATTTTGACAATTTCTGATTTATTCTGATGTAAAATCAGCATAATTGCAGTACCTCTAGGGGACCTAAAGTTTGTACTGATGTGGAAAAAGGAATTTATGGTGTATACATGTATGCATAGACAACGAGGGTACTCTGACTCCATGGCTATTTTAACATAGATGGGTTGATTGATGTGGTTGGATTTTTTAATTGAATTTTTGTTTTGAAATGTTAATCTTTACTAAAAGGTGAAGAAAAAAAAAGTAAATGTCAAAATCTGAAATGACCTGATTTGAGTGGTTTTTCAGAAGAACAGATTCTAAAAAATAAGAGATTTTATTTTATTTTATTTTATTTTATTTTATTTTATTTACATTTTGGATTGGAAATAACTTAAAATTTCCCCCCACCCCCATAACAGGAAAACTCCCAAAAGTCTATCACACCCACTCTTCCAAGAAGTCTTCTGAAGCCAAGGATTGCAGGAGACATCTATGAAAGGGTATTCAGTGAGAGCTGGAGCACATTTTGTGTTTTAAACACTGATAACACAATAGCAGAAAAGCTTGCCCTTCTCCATCCTGCCTAGAGTAAGTGATGGATTCCTGTCCTGACATGGAGCTCTCTTTGCATGAAGAAGGTTGAAAATTGAGAGGGATTCAAAAAGAACACTACTAGCTTTGAGTATGTCCTTCTCCCTGAGCAGGGTAACTGCTGGTCCTTCACCTAAAAAGAAAACCTTTCTAGCTGTTTTACAAAGATTCACTTTGCCCGGCTGAATTATTCAGCCATAACAGAGAGGAACTGGACCCTTTTATGAGTGGTTCTTGGCTACCTCGGTGTTTCTGTTTTGTGTGTTCTTTGGCCTTTCTAAGGCCCCTGTGAGTGGCTTACTGTATGTGTTTTTGCAATCATTTTCTGCTCTGCTTATCTGATTGGGTTCGTTTTGAGCTATTTGTAGACAGTACAAAAAGAGACCAGATTAAAATCAATGCAGACATTGTGTTCCCACACATGCCCTGTATTCCTAGGTATTAGAAATGGGAATGAGTCATCCAGCAATACAGTTAAGTACTGACAAATGGTTGTCTAAAGCTCTGATAAGTAAAATCTCTTTGACTTATTGCATATTTTCTGTCTCCACATACTGCTGGTATAAATCTAAGACAAAAATCTACTCTCTGTCTCCCCAAGGACAGAACTTGCAGTCTGCTCAGGTATATTTTCCAATGAAATGTGTGGGAGTTTAGGGGACTGGAGCACCGAGACTAAATTTATATCTTGGGATGGAGAAAAATAAGATAATCCTCCCTTACGGGCAGCACTTGTCTGCATCAATGCAAATGCACATGTGTCTCTGCAACCAAAGAACAATGATATTTTTAAAGCTTTGTTTGATAATGCTGCTTCGTTCCAACTCAAGGGATATCTTGCTTTCTAAATCATTATAAACACACTAGCTTTTAGCTGTTAAAAAGTTAACAATGAAATAGAGAAAAGTGACAATTGTGATAGAAAGGGTAATAAAATATCACCTGAAGACAACTGCATGTTTTATCTGTAGTGTTTATTTTAGGCATATTCCTTGAGAATGGGGATAGTTTAGCTGCAGGGCTGTAATAAAGGCCTTTTAAAAACAGAGACAGGACAATTTACTTGATATACTATTTGTGTGAATAGTGTAAGAGTTAATTCTAAAGGCTGTGCTTAAATGAGCAGCAGGCACACAAGATGATTATTTCAGAAAGCTAGAAGATCCCACTGAATACCTCCCCCCCCCCCCCCTGCCCAGTTATTTAATGAACATGAACACATCTACTCCAGTCAAAGGCAAAATTCAGTTGATGAAAACAGTGGCAGGATGGAGTTGGATTCTCCTGGCTTTTTGTAGGAGTCCCTTAGAGTCTCTCTTAGTGGCTGAACAGAAAAAAGTACATCATTCCTGTTTCTCCACTGTGTGTTAAAGTCCTTTTTTTTTTTACGTTTAACTGGAAATTGTTTAATTCCCAGCAGAGAGAGGTTTTCACTCATGCTATCACCAGCTGCAACTGCTTGACAATTTTTATTTTTTCTTTGTCTCTCTCTCTCTTCATGTTTTAAAATATGCATGCAAGACACAATGGGACTTGTTAAGGTTGTCCTGAGGTGGACTTTATGGAAGTATAGACAGCAAATGCTCTCCCAAGTCAGCTAAATGCTTCAGTGTTGCAGCCCTCTTGTTCCTATTCTGGGATGCTCAGGAGCAGATATAGCAACGTTTGCAATGGCTCTGATGCCAGTGTGTGGGAATTACATTGATATTCACATTCTAATTTTTTTATACATATAATAAAATTTATTTGCAACACAAGGTTTGAATGCAGGCCATCAAGGATGCAAAAATAAAGCCTCATGCTCTCCTTCCTGCTTGTGTGAGAAGCCCCCTCTGCTACAGCTGCCTTTAAGCACCCTCCACCTGCCCCTTTCATGCGTTGCCTCCTGCTTTTACTGACTCCTGGGCAGCACTGTGTGATTCTCCTTCTCCAAGAGACAGCCACGGGCTATGGCATCCTTTGTACCCACTATCCTGAGGGCAAGGCATATTTCTTTGACTTCTCTAACATAAACATACAGCACATACATTTAGATTTTATTAAAAATAAATTCCAGAAAAAAAAAACACAAAACAAAACAAATAAAAATTCACTGTTGAACACACATCTTCCCCTGAGGAGAGAAGCAGGGAGCACAAACATTTGACAGATGTTAGTCACATTGCATAATGCACTACTGGAAGGCACTGAGACATTGTGGTAATGGGGCAGTATCAAAAATGGCGTACATGAACAGAATAAATACATGGCAGGATATTTAGTCAACTACACTCACTACATTCTCACCTTCAATTTATTGAAGAAACTTGTGGAAAGTTATATTGAGAATAAAGTAGAATAATGAAATTTATTTTGTCCTTAACCATGCTGCAAAGGTTACAGAAGAATGAGCTACTCTCTTGTTTCAGTCTTTCTACTTTGTATTTAAAGATTTGATTAGGGGTTGTTTCACAAACTCACTGACAGTGTAGCATACCATCCCCTGTATGTAATGTGCTTTGCTTCCCAACCATTCATATTCAGAATTAAAAAAATAGAAATGGTCAAGTGGAATTGACCCTTGTGTACTAAAATAGCATAAGTTGTAAGTTCAGCCTCAGGAAATCTGGTCTTTTGGAACAAATACCCAGTGGATGTTGATATGCTTTAAAGCCTTTATTTCTCTGCCCAAACAAAACTCTCTGCAAAGGGTCACACCCTTTAGTATTCAGCTGCAGCTTAAGTTTTCCTTCTTGCATTGTACATGATTTTATCTTATTTTTCAGTACCCAGGTCAGCTTTCTGAAGTCTAAACATTTTGCCAAGTCTTCAATAGTGTGTGTAAAAAAGAAATGATTTCTACTGGGTCAAAAGAAAAAATTGTCAGTTGGGTATATTATTGGGTCAGGAGAAGATAAATAATGGGTTAGCTATTCATATATAACAAAGCATATAAATCAGAAGGAATTAAAAGCATTACAGGAAAGAGTAAGTTAGTACATAATTAGAGAAAGTATTTAACATTGGACTTATTATGCCTCTAGTATGCAGATAAACACACATTTGTTTCCAGGTGTAGGAAAAAAATCTTTTGTGTGTGTGTGTGTGTGTGTGTTCTATGAGAACTTTTTTTAATGCAAGAACTCAGTGCTTTATTCAATATTGCAGTATCACAAAACTCAACATCTTTCACTGGTTCATAGAAGAACATAAGGTCCATCTTTAGATCAATCTTTCAACCAGGCAATGTCTTGACCAGAGCAATGTCTTGACCAGATAAAGCTGAGAATGGGAATTCAAACACGCAGCACACTTAGGAAAATGGGAATGCTGTTAATGTGGCAGAAGAAGACTCTGAAATTCTGTTCTTTACCTAATTTGATGTTATTTTAAATATGTTCATTCAATCTCATTCTGATGCAAACTGTTGAAGAGAATGAAGAATTTTATATATATAAAAGAAATCACAATTTAGAAAAAAGTCCACTTATCAGAGAATAATTCTCCCCCTACAATTCTTGAGAACTGACTCTTATTAGAGATGTTTTTAAGAGTTTTTTTTTTTTTTTTTTTTGTCTTTCCCAGACTTTATGTAACCCAAACTAACTTCTCAGTTTGTTTTCCAAACCAAATCTTACTCCACATGCTAGGATTGTTCCTGCAATTTGGAAAGACGGTATGTAACAGCATCTCTTGTTGACATCTATTGCAACAGTAGTTCTGCTAGAATGTTGTAATGAATTCAAGGAAAATTTCTAGTGCTGATTGCAAACTATCTTGTGATTGTGGAGATATTGCTTCTCTAGATTATTTTGTTGCTTACCTTATGATTTAATAAAGATTTTAAAGCAAGAATACTTAATGTCTGTCAGCCCTGCTTCTTGAGCATCTGCTGCCTCCAGGGCTTCTTTCACATTTCTTTTGTTCAAATGAAATACTTCGCAGATCATCACAACAATGAATGAAAAATCACTGCATGAAGTGCCCTGCTAATAGATCCAACCTGAGATTCTCAGTTCAGCTGTTGCCTCTACTGTCAGACTCTGTGCCTTTACCAGAATTACCTTCTTGGTCCTGATATATCACACCATTCCTCTCCTTTATGCTGAGATACCCAAAGAAGAGTAATAGTTAACGAATGTTTTGGGGAGTTGACAAGGAAAACTTAGCCATTAAGTGCAGCTTTTCTGAAAAGGATTATTGTCTGACCTTGTTGCTATAACCTTCAGCTACCCACTTCTTAAACTTGTTAGCATCACTTACCACATCAGATTGGTATTTGATTATAGTCTCCTTCTCCAAAGGACCCTGCATATTTTGAAAGTCTCTAAAACCAGTAAATGCCAACCATTGCTTTAGATTTACTGCTTTTCCTCCCTTCTCAGTCTGCCTGCTGATGCTATTCATCTGTCCTTGTCTTTCACTGAAACTCCTAAAATACTCCTAAACTGTTTACAGGATTTCACTCTGGTGACTGCAGCAATGAAGGCTGTAGCCTCAGCTGGCCAGGTGAATAGCCTATGTTACAATTGCAGTGCCAATTCAGCTGGATATGCTGCTTCACCGCGGCAACAGATTTGCTGTCAGTTATTGTTACAATATGTTTTCCACCTTAAGATTTCCGTTGGCTTTGTTGGGCTTTGGATCAGGCCCGCATAGAAATGCAGTGAAGTCAGATCATTACAAGCTAAGAGTAGATAGAGATCTTCTTCACCCAACCCATTTCCCACAGAACAGAGGTTTTCAATGTGGGAGTCATGAAGAAGTATCAAGTTCACTCTTCCTACATTATTTAATACAGAATTTCCCGCCTTCTAGCCCGTGCAAAGAAATCCTGCTCATGAACTAAGGAGTCCTGCTGCTGAAAAGCTTGAATATCTCAGCTGGACAAACTGCAAGGCTTTTGCCTCTTAAAGAAAACAACAATAACAACAACAAAAAACAGCTTGTGAAACACAAGAAATATAGAATTAGTGATAAGGAAATGTTTGGATATCTTAACTACTCCAGACTTCAGGAATATTCAGAATTGAAAGTGGTTTTTGGGGCTAGGTCCCTGAATAGTATACTTGAGCTATCATTACTTTATTTATTTATTTATTTTGCAGAAAGGAGGATTGACTGCAACATTTGTGTAGTATGGGAGAATGTGACATCTCTTCTTTACTTTTTCATAAATACATGTCCTATCTGCATGTTTTTATAACTATAGAAGCAAGGAAGGGGTTCATTTTTGTTGACACTGGCTCTTTTAGATGACCAATTATCACCAAAGCAGTACAGGCTAAAAAATAATCTTTCAGATAAAGACCAGCTTCCTCATATGTATTTTTTTTTTTCCTAAAGGAAACAGGATGGAATCACAAGTCACTGTCCATTACATGTAACAAGGTTTTGTTTCATTTTAAGTAAGGTGATTGCCCTTAGCCACAATACGGCAACTTCAGCAGCTGCATGCAGTGCAGCAGTATTATGTTGCATGCAGGAATGGAATGTAGTGATATTATACTCCAGATCTTCAGCTGGTATAAATCTGCATAGCTGTCTCAACTCAAAGCAGATCTCTGTTGTTTTATGCATTCTGAGGACACATCAGCGCTGCAAAATGAAGTGTGGTGCAGAAATCACTGAAAAGAGGAAAGTCTGCATCAGCAAATCCACATAACATAGTGCAGTTAATTCATGGAATGATCTGCTGAGCTTCACAATCAGCGTAGACCTGGTTTCATTAAAGCTAGCGTAATCAATAACTTTTATCTAATTGTAATATATTTATAATGTGGCTATCAAGCTTCAGTGCTGAACTTGATCTCAGCCATGTGTTTTGATACAACGTTCCCCAACACTTTCTGGTGCTAGGTTATCATGCTGAGTTTAGGCCTTGAATTTGTCAGCATGCACTGGGGTAGATGTACACTCTGTTGCTGGTTTATGGACTGAGATGTTCACTGACACATTTCCAATAACTGAAATGTTGCTCTTTATTTTAAACTGTGAGCTCTTCTTCAAGGGCCCGTTCATTGGATTCCGAGTCACTCATTGCAGCCTTTGTATTGACTGTACTGACTGTATTGACATCTGTGCCCTTCATAATTTCCAGGCTGCCAAAACCTGCAGATGTAAGGGATAACCACAGTCATCACTGAGAACTTTCTTACCTTTGATGGTACAGCCCAGAACAAATGGGATCCATGTTCTCACAACAACATCTTTTCCTTATCTGCTAAACTCTAGGTAGCTGTCATAGTTTCTGCATGCTGAAAAGGGGGCACTGTTCTCTTTTCTCACTGTTCTCTGTTCTCTTTTTTCAGCCTTCCACCAGAGCATATTCCAATTCATACATCTATCATGTTCTTTTTAACTTATTTCTAAATGCAGGTGTTAGCCTTCTTCATTACAACCTTCTTTGGACTTGAGATTTACTCATTCTGGTAGTCTTTTACTTGGCTCTGATTCTCACACTGACCTTTGTAATGGGCACTCAGATACCATTTCCCAGTCTGGACTTCTCAAAGCAGATACTGAACCCAGATCCATAGTTTTTACACCTGACACCTTGAAAATTAGGTGGATGAGAAGACTTCTCGAAGGTACACAATTCATCTGATTTGAGAAGATGTTTCTGCAAAGCATGAATCCAAGGAAATCAGTGTTGTTTTCTGTCTTGGTGGCTAAAGGATAACTTCTGCCCTTCTTTTTTAATTTTGAACAATTTTGGTATCTACCATAAAGAGAAGAGTCTGGATCACACATCCTACCTCCAGCAGCTCATAGAAACTGGGATTATTGAGGCAAAGATTCTTCACTGGTCTCAGTTACTGGGCCCTCCATACCCTGACATGCAGAAGTCCAAAAAAAAAAAATAAAAAAATTAAGGGCAGAGGCATAAACACCATAGGTAATATTCTTCAGGATAATCTGTATTACTTTTTGTGGTGTTTGTGCTTGCTAAGAACAGAATCTACACAGACAGCATGCAACAAAGAAGCATAGCTATCACATATTCATCCCTATGTCTGCTTTCAGCAGCTACCAGCCTGATATAGGGAGTTGTTGGGAGGCTCCTGTGGCTGCTGCAGGGGTAATCAATGTGCTTAGTACTGCTTGTGGTTTCATTGTTGTGTCAGAATTTTGGAACAGGTGAGATTTATTTTTGTAAGCAAATCATCAGCTAAGAGAAAACAGTTGTGCTCTGTGCTGAGATATTTCTTGATGTTTTGCTGGCTTTTGCTTGGAGCTGTCATATTGAGATCATTGCAGTGAGCCATGGGTTCCTACAGCAGCTGCCAATTAGAAGCAGAATGAACATATCATTCTTCAAATGGAGGAAGTTAGCAACTGGCCTTTATTATTATGTAATTAAGTTAAGGATCTGGTCTTGATCTTCAAAACCTTCAAAATGTTTGGCTCAAACTGTTCCTGAGATGGTCTTTCTTTCCCTAGCCAGTGACCACTAACATCAGTGCTTTCTGAACAAAGCACAGAAAAAAAGCTTGTTGCTTAACTTGCTTTTCTTACCATAAATTATTCAAAAGAGAAGTAAGGCACAAAAAATAGGAAACAAACCTGATATATACAAGGCACTTAAAACCAGTAGCCAGCAACAATTTCTCAGGCAAAAGAGACAAGTCAAAAATGAAGGAAAAAATAGGTATCAAGCATCCTGGGAGGGCAACTACCACTACGTTTTAGACCTGTGCTATTTGTGTGTTACCTTGGTCTTTCCATGTGATGCACAGTGAGAGAAGCTGTGCCCTTTCTTCACATTTGTACACTCCCACTGGGACTGTGTTGGTGCTCTGTTTATGTCTTTCCCTGCTGAACCTCTATTCCTTCATGACACTTGCACACAAAATCATCTTTTCTATTTTTAGGCTCTCCAATTCACATCCTGTGAAGAGCAATGGTGCACTGGGCATGTTCAGTTTCATTTATTTATTTCTCATCACTTATTAATGGTGCATAACACATGTATATGTCATTTAGCCTCCCGTATTTATCCTTCATATTTTTAAAATTATGTAATGAAGTCTCAGCAGGATTGGGATGCTTCTGTTTATGCTTCTGTGTGTGTGTGTGTGTGTGCTGACTTGGTTGTACTGCCTTTAACAGTCAGTGGGAATTCTGTCACTGACTCCAGTGGAAATGAAAAAGTTTCCCAAGAGAAATTTGCACCCTGTATTCTCACCCCACCTCCACATTTTCTATTCTGACAAGTATTTAAACATGACACCAGATTCTCCTGAAATACCCATGGGAGAGTATGCGTTCTTTTTAATTGCATTACAAATAAAACTTCAGAAAAAGTCCCCAAAACATTAGAAGATATTTTCTTAATGTTAAAGACCTCATACCAAGGCTGAACTGACTGTTTTACCTCAATCTTAATGACAAAATTTTCCTCTTTTAAAATAATGACCCAAACTTCTGTTCTATAACATCATTACGAGACCAAGCTTAAATTTAAAATGTGTAGGTTTAGATAGCCAAAATCTTTTGAATGCAGTTTAAAAATGAACAAAAAGCACCTGGATTTCCAGTTACTGAGTGCCTGTAATTTTCACTATTTTAGTGAAAACTGTAGCTGCTTGGCACTTCCAAAAATCAGGCCAGCCTATTCAAGTTTTTTATACATGGGTTACTGACTTTATTTTCAAAACTGTTGAGTACAAACAAGTTCTGGTAAAGCCAAGACATCTTCAGGTGCTTCATGAATATTAAGCCAATACTTGCCTAAAATTACCCAGAATTTGACTAAGTTTCCAGAATTCTCCAGAGATGTTATAGAATACTAATTTGTCTCTTGAGTTCATTCCATAGCACAGGACATGATTTACGCATGTAGATCCCAGAGTGATACAGTTAGGGTTTAGCCACTTCCTGATCTTTCCTTTTAATTATTTTTCTCAATGAATGTTACAATATGCAGTAACATTTTGGTACAAAGAGCAATGACACATCCTGTACCAGAACAGATATGAACACTGATAATAGAACAGAGAGGTCTTTGTTCATCTGTTTGAAAAACAACCAGCTACATTTTTAATCTCATTATTTAAAAAAAAAAAAAAAAAAAAAAAAGAATTTTGTATTACATCTACAGTGTATAAGGGAACAGATTTGAGTTTGAAGAAAAAAATCTTTTTTTTTTTTTTTTTTTCATGTTGCTCCAGAATCCAGACAGATAAGTCTCTGTTCTTTACTTGCTCTACATACATGCGTTTGGTTTTGCATACATGTGGGTTTGATTAAATGCCCACACATCATCCAGTAATATTATTCTGCAAAGAGAATAAAGAGTTGATGATGTGGCGGTTAATCTTCATGTTACCCCCACCTCAAAATTTGAAGGCTAGTCTTCTCCCTCCCCCCCAAAATATATTTCTGTTCATCTTATGAGAAATCCAGTGCTGCAAAATTTCACTCCTCATTCCCTTTGCAAAACTTTTACATGTTTTTATGTATCCAAAAATAATTTATATGTAACTACCACAGTTGCAAAGGTACAAAACTTTCTTTCTTCCTCCTTTCTTCATATATATATATATGTATATGTATATATATGTATATTCTTTTAGAAAAAATAAAAAGACTCCTTGTGGACTGGACTATTTGCTCCAAGTCCAGGAAAGGTAATACATTTATCTTTTGATATGTTATTACTCTGGCTTCTGGGTCACAATCAATATTGTCATTTTTCCTTGAAATCCACAGAACTCAGAATTACCATTTTCCTTTCCTTAATATTTTATTGGATGCAATTTTGTTATTATTGTACAGGTCTTTGCTCTCCTATAGACCTGCTCTGTAGTAATCACAGTGATTTTGACAACGACATCTAGCTTATTAGTCTGCTAAAATCTTTACAACCAGTAGAAAACACTGTGAAAAAGTGAAATGTCTTTTCTTCCTTCTGACTGCTGAAAAGCAGCATTCTGAGATTGATTTTTAAAATTTAATCCAGTAATTAATTTAAAGTAGTGGCTTTAGCTGGTTATATTAGTCATTTCAGAATTGTTCCCTATCAGATTAAGACCATTCATTCTCTTTTATTTCCACTGCTCAGGTAGTACACAGGTCACATTTTACATCTGAGCTACTCAGAAAGATTTTCTGTCTCCTGTAAAATGCTTTTTTGATCCGTCTCAGTATTACTCTGGGCACTTTACTGAGCTATAAGCACATGGCTGTGAGTTTAGGAGTTAAAAAAATAATAATAATAATCTGGTCTACACTGGATTTGTGTTTGTTTCTTTGCACATTAACAAAATAAGATTCCAACAATACCCCTCAATTTAAACTCTTATCATCAGCTTTGCAGAGATATCAGTTGGGACCTTGCTTAGGAAATAAAAAAGAGCACAGATAAATGGAGAATTCATGGGAAATGGAGGTTAGCTGTATTTTAATTTTTATTGTGAGGCTTGTAGTATCTTTTAAACTCTGTCCTACTTGATGTTGAGGTGACTGTGAGAGGAACACCTCTCCCAGGCTGGGAGAAGGAGCCAGTCAGCACTGTGGAGTGAATGGAGTTAACACTGGGCTTGGTGACGTTGGGAAATCACAGAGGTCTCATAGAGCTCACAGGGTGTTCCAGCAGAAATGCTCCAAAGAGCCTGCACAGAGCAGTGTGTCCTTCAGCGTGGGTAGGGCACTATATAAAAGAGGTACACGGAGACTCTGATGGTTTAAGGAGTCATGCGAAAAGGGGGGCAGAAACTACTGAAAGGGTGCCACCTGCAACATGCAGAGGTGCCATGCTTTGTAGGAGAAGCCAATGAGCTAAAGATCAGGATCTCAACCTCTGCCCTCTGAGAATCCCCCCCGTGCCTGATATCCTGTACTGAGATGTTATTGCTTTATTTATTTTGTTTAATCTAAATTTAGATATAAATTCAGATTTGCCCTAACAGGTGAGTACTTATACTCTGAGCTGCTGCCATGCTGGTTTTGCTCTCGCTTTCTGGACCCACAAATTCTGTATTTCTGTCTGCATAGGAGGGACAGAAAGCCTACAGATGTAGGAAAAAAAAACGATATTCTCACCAGCCCAACACTCTGGAGAGACAGAAGGGTTTACTCCCTGTGGCTGAAAACACAAAGGAAGCGGTTTTCACATCAGGGCTAATATTCAGGCTATAATTTGGGAAATAGTTGGCCTCAGGCACCCTGGCTGCATTGTAGAATAGAGTGAGTCACATCTCTGGCTTAGCAAGGAGTATCTTAACAGGACACTCTGATACCCCGACTGAGGATACGGACTGCCCCAGCTATACCGCACATATTTAAAGCAGATCTGTTTCTCACAGCAGTGAAAGGACCATCCTTCACCTCCCCTCTGCTTTCCAGCCCCTGTTGTGCAGCCTGAGTACGACTTTGTCCACCGCAAGGTCAAGGGCTTTCTGCTGACCTGACACTGCAGGGCTTAGAAACATGCCCAGACTTGCCCTGGCCTGATCTGTTTTTAACTTGTTTTTGCTGTGATAGCAATTATCTAGCAATCAGCTATTGCCTGCATTTGTTTTAGTTTAGCTTCAGTTTTTGGTGATAAGAAGCAGTTGCTCTCTGCAAATTGACCTGTCTGTGACTCCAGACTAAAAGGTGGTGTGGGAAGAGGGTCAGTTCCCCTTCCCATCCTGCCACCACCTGTCATGCTCCTCCAGGGTTTGTCTGATCATGCAGAGCACTGAGTTGGAGAGCTAATTGTCCCCAGAATAGCCACTTTTGACAAGATGTCTTCCCTTCCTGCTACATGGCTTCAGTCTTGAGGAGAGGTGATAAGTATTGCCATCATTTGCCCTACCCAGGTTAGATGTTCTCCTACAGGCTTCAGGCATCTCAGTTCTTTTATATAACTAGCCCAAATACACTTTTTTCTTCTAAGGTCCCCATTTAAATTCTAGCAAAGCAAAGAATTGCATGGACCAACACTCTATCCTGCAGGCTTTTTCCCACCTGTGTAATGTTTTTTACAGCCTGCCATATTTAGAGGACTTGGTCAGAGCAATAGGCCTTTGCACAACTTTGCTTTCAGAGGGAAAGTTTCAAAATCTATTTGTTTCTACAGTTTCAGAAGAACTTGCATTTTTCTTGTGCTTGGAATAATTACTAAAAAAAAAAAAAAAAAAAAAAGGAAGAAAGAAAATAATAAAAAAAAGTCAGGAAGCCAATAACTGCTATTTTTTTTTTTCTTTAAATATAACCCCCACCCCAGACTATTCACATGGTTCTATTTCTAGACAGAATGTTAAAGCCTTGACTACTTGAAAAGGAAAATACTGCACATTTCTGCTAATAGGTTATCTCTGCGAGAGGAGAGAGACTGGTAATGAGTAACCTTTCTCTTTTTCTTTTGCTTCAGAACATTTTAATTGTGTTCCAATTACTTCAACATATTTAATACACTTCCAATATGTATTTATACAGTATGCAGGCAAATGATTTTCCAAAGCCTTATACAATATAGTGACTCACAAATGATTGCTGTTCCCACTCCCCCCAGTCAAGCGTGAGTCACAAAGCGGTAAAGTCTGTCTCCCCGGAGCGCCGAGTGAAATCCACCTGATCCCAGGACGACGCTACAAAGCTGACAGCTGAGTGGCATGTGGAGATGCCTCGGCTGCGTGTCTGCCTACACACCTCCTGCCTGCTGTGAAAAAGGGGCATATCACAGCCTTTTTGGGGTGTGCTGTGTCTCAGAGACTTGCTGATGCCAGTGCGTCCCGCAGCCGCCGCCGAGAGGCCTGCGGCTGTGTTCCAGCTGTGCACCCTGGGCTACGGGGGTGGATTTCCTAACTGCTCAGCACGGCAACTTCCAAGTTTTTGGGCTCTGCACGGGGATGCGTTCCTGTTTAAGTCTATACCTTCTCACGGCAGTCACCCCCTCAGCTACGTCAGCAGGGTGGTGTTTTGCCGAGTGGGTTTTGGCAAGTTGCTTATAGCTGCGTGTATGCGGTGCCTCTGCTCCCCACAAACACATGCTGCCTGAAGAGAGGGCCCTTGAAATCAAATGCCTCAAGGCGGGTGGGATTTGCTTCCTTCCGTCCCTGGAAAAAACAAAGCTATTTGCTCTCCGCAAGGGAAGAAATATATTCATATTCAGTGATTTGGTAGTGCAGTGTTCATTTCAGGACTCATATCAGCAATGCCACAAAATGCTTCTCAGGCATGTGAGACTAAAAAGACCTTAAACTCCTTAAGATTTTTTAAGTTTACCAAAGGAATTTCAAAGAAACATTTTTTACCTCTCAAAATACTAGATGCATGTTCCTACCAAAAATCTATTATGAACAGTATCTTGGAAGTCAGGCAACATCACAGCTATTCTTGGCTGAAGTTTTAAGGGTGCAGATGTATGATCCTTATTAGTTTTTGCTGATGTATGACAATAACATTTTCTTCTCAACATTGTTATTCACAAACACCTCTATACTGCAGTTTTTAATAACTGATCTTTCTTCCATTGATTCTAGTGAAGACTCTCATTCAGAAGCAAATTGGCCAGCTCTAACAATGAATGAAGGATCAGGTAGGGTAGCAAAAGTTATATTTTAAAATATTTTGCCAAGTACGGCTAAATATATTTCTATATTTGACCTTTCTGACTTGCATCCCATAATATTTTTAACAAAGAAATAACAGTAAGGGATCAAATCTGTATTCCTCTAAACATGTTGCAGGTAAATAGCCTTTCCTATAAAAAACAGATAGTGTAAAGAACATATTATATAATTATTTTATCATGTACATAACTTTTTGTCAGGGGAATAGTTGCACTGGTGTCAGTGTACTCTTCACACATTTCAAATACAATGCAGCTCATTTAGTTTTGATCATTTGAATGTTAGATGTTTAGGCTAAGCAACTTTCCTAGGTTCCCTCTGCAGTCAATGGAGAAATGCGCCTTCAGAGGGGTGATTCATACCTCCTATCTTAGACTTCTGCCTCTCTCAATTGACAACAGAAGTGTAGCCTAGACAACTGTGTAGATTAGGTTCCTATCTCTTAGATTAGGTTAGATAAATCCTATTCTTGGCCATCTCTCTGCATATGAATGTACAGGATTGGAGCAAAGTTGTTTTAACACCTGAAGTACCTGTGGGGGATGATAGACTAACTTACTTTGAAGTCTTCCAAACTGTGAGTGCTAAACAATGAAAAATCATCTAGCACTAGAAAAAGAAAGGAAAAATATAGGAAAAATTTTTATATATGCCTTACAAGTGTAAAAACATGGCAGCAATAAATAGTGATGAAAAAGACCTACATTGTATTGTATTGTATTAATTAGTAACAACAAATGACAGTGAAGAGGTAAATATATTACATGTGTTAAATTAATACTTCAAAAGTATAGCCTTGAATTTTCAGTAGTTGTACATGGCATTAGCTGCATGCTTTAACGCATTGGGTCAGAATTAATATCTGAGGCATTCCTGCTTCTTTGTCCCCAGATTTCCCTGTTTGGTGAGACACCTGGCTCCCTACAGGCAAGGGGTAGTGTGCAAACCCACATTGGTGAGCAATCATCCTTATATCAAGAGTCATGAAAACACAATTTACAACCAAAGGCAACAGGCTTTAATATGTGCTTCACTTTGTAGATTTTTATTAATATGAATGTTAATTGGATAGCCTAACCAAAGTTCTGATCTATTCATAGGCAGTCTACTTGATGATAAGCCAACAAAAGAGAAATGCATAAAGGTTACAAAATTATAGCCCTCAAATCTTATTTATTCATCCTTCTGCTACCTCCCCTTTCTTAGCCTTAGACCTTCTCCCTTACTCCTTTCCTTAGGTATCTCCCCCTTCCTTTTCTGACTGTCTTTCTCTTTGGCTTTCCTAATTTCACCTACAGTTTCTAGGAGCAGAGCTCATGCATTTGGAGTGGCTGAACTAAATGTCTGCCAACTCAAAAATCATCTGGACGGGTAGCTACTATTATTGTTTGGGCAGAAAGATGCTGTAGCAGCTGCTCTCTTCCACATTTGTCTCCATGTACTTAGCTGAAAAAATAATCTGCCACTGGGGATTCTTTGCAGAAGCTCTGTCCCCAGTTCAAATGAGAAACCTTGGCTTGCAAGATTGTATTTGGCTACCAGGGAACTTAATGACCATGAAGTTTAGAGTTGGTTACATGGGTGTAGAGGTAATGTGAAAATATTATATGAGATCCATTTGCAAGTCTCCTGGTCTGTGGACTCAACTCAACTCAAAATGCCACATGCTGATTCTTCAAATAATGAAGTATTTTTTACTAAACAGTCTGAATGATCGTATTATGTGTATGGACTTCATCCATAGTATGCTGGTGGCTGTAGAGAAAGGAAAGCAATTTATCATTTTAGTTTCATACATATAAATGAAGATCAGCTCTCAGCTATGATGTGACTGAAGGTCTTGGCAAAGGGAAAAGTGAGAATGGGTTTTGTGGTGTCAATGCAAAATGTGTAAATAAGGTGTGATTTACTCACTGTGATCATTAAGACCTTTACTGTATGTACCCATAATTTTGTAATTCAGGAAATACACTATATTCATTGCTTCAGACATTTCAGCTCTCCCATGTAACTCAATACTGAGGAGGCAAAATAACAAATTCTCCACAATTCTGATGATTGCTTATCAGATTATGAATAAGTGAAAGGAAATTTCTATGATATCTTTATCTTCAGGCAAACTAAATTTCTTTTGTGTGTGTGTCTATGTGTAGTGGCATGTAGCTGGAATATTTTAACAAAGTATAACAGTCCACTGAAAAGTTCCTTTAAACAGAATGTACAGTGCATATACAGATATAGCTTTTATCTTGCAGTAAGCTGTTTAACTTGATCTTGACATTCAATTTTATGCGGGTCCTGGGTCTTGGCATTTGTGCATACTAAGTTTCTTAGTCAATTTTTACTCTGGCAAAGCTTGAATACACTCCAAACTTATGAAAAAAATATACTCTGAATATTGTCCAGATGGGATGAAAATATCTTTTCAGAAATGAATGAGATACTAAAATAAACATTTATTGCATATCCAGTGTTTCTGAATTTTCCTGGAAATTAAAATCCCTACACTGCTCTTCTCCCAGCCTTTCTGTGTGTTTGTGCTTAAGAAAGCATGTTAGTCCTCCAGGTCACTCACTGCAGGGTCTTCCTCAGCTCTGTTGGCCATTTTGTCAACTCAGTCTCCTGACTTGTGCATCTGAAGCCCTGTGATAGCAATATGAAGATGCCAGGACACAAATAAATAGGTTACCTTCGTGTATCAAATGCCATTAGAGTTATGTCCTGCTCTCAGAAGGAGTGTTTTATTCCTGCTGCAGCTAATTGTTAGGTCTATATGGAGTATTTGGTGTATGTTTCTACACCACGAGTCTCAGCTAGTTGTCTTTGAGTCATATTATTTCCTACCCAGAAGAAAGGGTGGGTACCTGCTCTGTTGATGAAAGAGTTGTACTGGGAGTGTGGAAAGAACCTCAACTTGAGGTGACATGTCTTATGTCTGTATTTCTGCTTTAACCCTAGAGTTATTAAACTTCCTAAAAAAAAAATAAAAAATAGTAATAATAATAATAAAAGAAAACAAGCAAGGTATGTGGTGAGGAAGTATTGTGAAGGGTTTGGGCACTACTGGAGTTTGAGAGATATGCTCATTTATCACAGATCTGGCAATACAGCTCTCAAGTATTTCGTCAGGGCATGAGCCTGGGTTATCTGGAGAAACCTAAGCTGGTTGTGCATCCAAAACAGAATAACTGTATTAAATGTTAGCACAAGCTAATAAATCTTGTTTCTTTGCTGAGCAAATCGCCTGGGTGGGTGGAATTCGGCTTAACTGCTGTTTCTGGAGCACTGGCGAGCTCTTTCAAAGATAATTTAGGTATTTCCACACTGAGTATAATAAAAATAAATATATAGAGATATATTATTTATACAAAGATAAATAAATGCATACAATTCCGTCTTGATGTGTGTATATGTAACTGTTGATAAGTGTGTTAATATATATGTAATTGTTATGTCCCTCTTGGTAGCATGGGAATAATAATACTTCCCTCTCTCATAAGGGCCTGCAGGATGTACTAAAGATTACAAGTGATCATCTTAGTGGTTATAACCATGTAAATAAATACATATAATTGTGATGTGAAGTGTATATATTTTTTTTTCTTAGTTATTTTCTCTGCATGTACTGAACATGTTTTCTTCTAACAGCTTTGAGGTAGAGAAAGAGTACTACTTACATTGCTGTTGTATTTTTCCTCATTATTTTTTCATTATTAAATTGCGTTTTTGAAATTAAGAGACTACTTCAGAAAAAAAGTTACTAGAAATGTTGAGAAATAAGAACATCAACGTATATTAAAGAAATGTGCATAATTGCAGATACTCCAAAAGAAACCAACAGGAATGACCAGGGCTCTATAAAAACTTTTTTTTTTTTTTTTTTTCAAGGAAAAGCTGAAGAAATCAGTAGGTTTTAGTCTAGATAATCTTCAAAACTGTAAAATTTTACTGCAAAGGGGAAGATGATAGACTATTCTTTGCTAGAGAAAGCATACACAAACATAGTTTGAATTCAAACAAGCAAAACCTTAAAGCAGTTTGGAAAAAAAAGATGTTTGTTAGGAATGACTTACAAATCTGTATTTCTACCCTTCTGTAGGTGCCCCCCCCCCCCCAAAAAAAAAGAATAAAAATAAAATAAAATAAAATAAAATAAAATAAAATAAAATAAAATAAAATAAAATAAAATAAAATAAAATAAAATAATAAAATGAAAAGATGATGCCAAGTGGGTACGTGGCTGTACCTTTGTGCAACCCAAATAAACTTGTTTTTTTCTTTAATATTTATTTTTGCAATGTTGAATTCTCTTAATGTAATTTTCACATTATTTATGAGAATATTTCTATTTTAATGGCCATTTAATCTACAGACCATTCTGTTCAGATTCAGCTACGAAACATTTATGAGCATTCCTTCATGTTCTGAATAGAAGTGAAAGTTTGTAATTTTTTCCGCACTTCAACTTTCTGATAGCTTCTCTGAAATCTTCTTAACTGCCTGTTTCTGTCATTGATGACACAACAATCTATAGATCCACATTGTGGATTCACACAGACAGACTGTCTATGTACATGACAATATAAATAGATTTCCTTGGGCTAATTATCTCTTACCTGAAATATCAATAAAGAGATGACCAGAGGTAGCACAGACTATTTCCTTTTAATCTTTCTCTATAATCTTGCTTCTTATTACAAGACAGGAGCTAAGTACATACACTAACAAATATATTTCAGTGTGTTGAGAGGTTTTATCCACACTTTGGGAGCATATATGCAGATGTTGCTTATAATTACCTATCCTTTGTTTATATTAAAAATAGAAAAGTCAGTCCAGAACTAATAAGTGACATAGCCAGTACAATTTAATGGTAGAACAGCTGAGGCATTCTGACAGCTTTTTTTTTTTTTTTTTTTTTTTTCTCTTATGATTAATACTTTTTTCTATTAAGGCTGCTGAGAGCAGCATAAAAGCAATTCCCATCCTTTGTCACTGCTGATGTCACCAGTTTCATCTGAGCACTTTCAGCAGACATTGTACTGTAGATTGAAAATGCAGCCCAAAGGCTGCTAGCAAAATTGATGCAAACCTGTTAAGCTCTCTTTGGGAAAGATGTCACAGTTTGTCATATTGATTTTTTAAAAATCTCTTGGGTGCTGGGCAAAGTTTCCTTGAAATACCTGTTTCAAGTTGGAGAGTGCAGTTGTTGGCATGGTGTCAAAGCTGAGCAGAACTGGGAAAGGTTTAATATCCTGGCTCCTAATATCCAGTGTGTCCATCTGCTCATAGGAATGTATGTCTTTACATGCTAACACTTCCCCTGCACAGCCTGTCTCCCACCCAGGCAAGAGAAAGCATTTCCCTGCTATCCCTGGCCTCACAGCAGGCATTGCACTTATTGGGCTGCAGAGCTCCTCTCTTTCAGAGGAGTCCTCTCCCTCTGCTCTCCTCCTGTTCAGCCAACATGCCTCTGAGTGGGGTTTTGGCTCACCAGCCATCTTCAACACAGCAATGTTCACAGCCTGCTCTTCTTGAAATTGTGTCCTCCCTGGGTTTTCAACATGTCTGAGGGATTGCTCTCCTCATTCTCCCTCCACATTTCTTGATAGGTTCCAGATCCGATGCTGCGCTCCAGATCTGCCTCCACTAAAATCTTATACTGACCTTTTTTTATAACCAGTCATATCACTTTCATGCTGCTGTAAGAAGCTAATGTCTGCTATCTTTTCTCTGACTGTGGCGCCCATGTCTCTTGTCTGCTAATTTTTTGAGAAACCCTTTTGGACTATTGCCCATGCTGCTCCTCATTCTTGTCTTATAAAGATCTCCAAAGCTGACTTGATTTTTTCATGTCTTCCATGAAAACTGATCAGTTCTAAGATTTCTGTCAGAGCATGCCAGAAAACACAAGGGCACACACAGAGAAATGTACTGTGTTATTGCACTACGTCTTCTGCATCTCTATCCAGAGGTTGCTCCTTCTAGTCAGATCCTGACCTGTTTTGGATAGATATCACTTCCAGTTGGGGTTTGATATAATGCTTTGCATTCTCCATTGCAATATTGCTGATGTCCCAGCATAGTTGTTTGTGCACTGCTCAGCATGCATGTGGATAACACTTTCTCTGTCTATCTGAATGGGATTTCAGGGTAGGCAATATAAAATGCTGGATAAAAAAAATAAATAAATAAGGCTAGTAGAGAAAAAAAAAATCACTGGTAGAAGTGATGCCTTACAAACAGGGAATATGTTCTTTTAACCTGGCTATGACATAGGAGTTAACATTTTTTTCCTTTTTCCATGTTCCTGAGAGGAGAAAAGAATAAGAGAATGAATGTGCTTTTTGTTGTTTGCCTCAGACAGCCAGAGGCAAATGAAGCTGACTTTCCTAATCACAAAGATACAAAGCGAGTAGTTTCCCACACAAGAAAACCACCTACATGACTCAAAACTCCTTTCTGTTCAAATGCTTCTATTATTGCTTGTTTGGATAAGTAGGAATTTCAGCAACACTGAATATGATTCACCCTTGACAGGGAGAAGGGCAGGAACATTGTGGCCAGCTCTGTACCATGGTAGGGATGGTCACAACACATTGTGAGGCATGTGGGTTACAGTGGATCCAGATGTGATTCCCAACTCGTGTGGCCAATGTGGAGGTCTGTGGGAGGCCTCATGCTCTGTGCAATCTACCTCTTACTTTTAGCTCAGTTAGGAAATGAAGGTCTTAATACTGGAAAGTCCTGAGATCTCTGGCTCTATTCCAGAAATGTACGAGGCATGTGTGAGTCAGATCATTTCTTTGGAATTGATGATGTGCTTAAAACTTAAGCACATGCTTAAGTGATTTACTGAATTGGGACCAGAAAGCTTGGCAACTTTGAGGACTGAACCCTAATCTAATCCAAGCATGTTTTTATTTTTAGTTAACAAGTAATAAAATAGTCTCCTCCCACTGCTCTGTGCCCCCATCCTCTTTAATAATCAATGTTATAATAATGCTAATAGTTTTATTTTAAAAAGTATTAAAAATGATTATCTAGTGTAAAATTTCCCCTTTATGGTGGTAATTCAGATGTTATCTATTTTTGACCAAGTTCTGCATATACTACCAGATATCCTGCACAAATGTTTTTCTGTCTTACAAAAGCTCCATGTAATGGGCATAACTCTGGTAATGTATGTAACTCAATACAAACAACTGCAAATTCAAAGCAAGAAGGACTTAAAAACAGCTACCAAATTGAAAGAAATCTTACATAATACCACCTTGTACTGTACCTGGGTTTCTGTTCACCTCTTTGATTTTCATGCCCTTGTTGACAAGTTCAGAAATGAACCAAAGGTACCTTACAGTGTTTTAATTAAAGCAGAAGTTCTTAAGCTGACAGTAGTTTAACATTTAGGAGTTCTGACAAAACAGTGTTTGGTACAAAGCATTTCAAAGAGAAAGATTTGCATTCAAAGTATAGAGATAGTTTAGCCACTATACATTACATTCAACATATTTGACTTGTGAAATAGTAAAATATTAGCATATTTGATCAAAGTTGCTATAGATTATGACAATAAATATTCCCTGACAATAACACTTCACACTTTGAAAACTGTTTTGTGATGTAGGAATAGAACAAATAAAATGTCCTTCACTTACAGTATTGTACCTACTGTCAATGTCTCCCTGTCCAACTCCATGAATTCCCATGGTATCCTGGATTATCTTCATTAGCATTTCAGCTGGAAATGCAAAGGATAACAGACATTTCTGGAAGGCTGGGGTAATTTTTATATCAAAACCCCAAAACTGTTCTGTTTAACAGGAGTGTGACTGAGAAGTAGAGCACACCATTTTATTCTTGAGTAAGGTGTATTCTTTAATATAAAATGGTAAGAAAAGACTTCCCTTACCAGAAAAAAATAAAGGCCTCTTTGTTGCTTAGAGATAGGAAAATTTTTCAAAAATGTACAGCATTAAGTAGTCTTGTGATCCATTCTGTTGTCATAGTGTGATGACTCCATATTGTTACATCTCTGAAGACATTATTCAGACCTAGGAATTAGTGCTGTACAGAATATCTTTATACAGAAAACCTGTAAGAAAGAGAGTGAAATACATCTTCATAAGGCATAATTTTGGGAGACTATTTCCTTAGGTATTAGAACAATGAATGTAGTCTCAAGTAGTTGGCCAGGTTTCATTTCATTACATAGCTTTATGTATCACCTGAGTGCATTCAGGAAATCTCCTGTCCTAAAGCCAGACTCGTTTGGATCTGTTTATTCAGTTTGAGTTAAAATGGAAACAACAGTGTTGAGCAAGACTTTTCCTGTCATACTTCAGAGCTGAACTTTTCTCAAATTATGCAAGTGAAATCTTCCATTTAGCTGTCCTGGAACACTTGCATTTCGTAAGGTTATGGGCTCTCTTGTGCTAGCCTGTCATGATCTGCAAACTACTGTGGCAATCAAACACCCTCTCTTAGATCTTTTCTGGTTCTAAACATTTTCTAATCCTTGCAAAAGCTGATTCACAGTCATGTGAATAATATGACAGAATGGAGCCTTGGTTGCTCAGCTTCTCACATATGCAGCTCAGAAAGGACTAGATGACACTTGAAGGGGACCTGGCAGACTTCAGTGGGTACACAAGGATTTCTGAGTTGCTGTCTCAATGAAAAGTTTTCAGACAGAGCCTGGAGTTTTCTTGCCTTGGAGGCTCATGAAGCTAGACAGGTTTACTTCACATAGCACCTATCGGCTGCTGGAAGCTGTCTCATATCTATTTGGCTGGGTGCCATGCCTCCTACAGCACCTCATTGGCCATGCAGTTTAGAGACAAGCGCCTCTGGAAATGGTACTCCTACTTTGAGGGCAAGCCGTAGGCCACTGTTTCTGGCACACAGTGAAAACTTATTTCCTGAGACAATTCTATGTGCTGAGACAAATCTACATGCTTATCCATAGCGAAAAATAGATTTATTTATTTATTTTTTTAATATAAATGACAAGTGATACTGGTGTTAATGGGAAGGAAAATGGGGATGTGAAAGATTAGCTCCTTTTCTAAACATGCTTACTTGTTAGGTATAAGTTAGCTGTCTTTCATGGAGTCTTATGGAGTTCTTGGCCATCAGTCAGGGATGCTGTCTTGGGCCAAACATACAAGACATGAAAAGAAAGAAGTAACACCCTATTTCTTTTTTTTTATCTTTTTGTATTTTGGAGGTATGTAGAGTTTGGAGAAAAATCAGTCTCTGTGCTCTTTAGAGTTTTGGGGTAACAGTGATCTTCATTCTCCACTATGGCTGCTAGCTTGAGAAACTTCATTACAGCTTCACCCTTCTCTGTGTTTAATACTCATCAAGGACAAATTGATCTTAAATGAACACTAAAAAAAATCCTACACCCTATCTGCTTTTCATATACATTTTCACATACACAGAATCTATATATTGGCAAGTCTGGAAATATGCTACTGCACTCTATGCTAAAATTTTCAGGCTGCACAGACTAATACACTTCCTATGTACTGGCTAAGATTTTGTGGGTAGAGCATCAGACACCTGAAGTCTATTGATATATACCACTTCACACTAGTAGCCTGCCAGTTTCTTGTGTAAATGAATGCTTCCATTCATTTCAATTCAGAAAACATCTGTATTCACAAATATGAGTGTCACTAAAATTTGACGAATGCAAAATTTCAGGCTGGAAGAAACTGCTCAGTGCTCTCATGAAGGGTATGTGTACTGATTTAGGGCTTGAGACTTCAGTGTGTGGCTTCAAAAGGACTTGTGCTCAAAGGAGATTTCCTTTCTTGACCTTTCTTTTGAAGCATGCTATTGTTGTAAGGCAAAATCACATCCTGCAATACCTACAAAAAGCCTGGCTGACATTGCTCATGTCAAGTAGTGTCTTATGTAAGAAGTTCCATTTACTTCAGTTTAAATACTGATGTAAATGAAGATTATCCAAAGCAAGCAAGGTCTGCAAGAGGAGGCCATAAAAACACACCCACAAAAAAGAGTGTAACAGAGGCTAAGAGCTTGGTATTCACACCAGCTATGTCCTTTGAGAATAGTTTACAGGGAAGAAAAAAGTTTGCCTTTTTTTTTTTTTTTCCCTAAGCAGCAAATGAAGAAAAAAATCCCTTGAAGAGCTCAAATAGAGAGTTCTAGCCCTGTATATGAAACATTAATTTATATTTATGATAGATTCAAGGACTACATATGTTTTGAACCTGTGGTGGAAGAAAAGAAAAAAAATACTTCAGTGTGGACTTTTAGATGTTTAGGTATTCTTGAAAATATTTAAAATGGTAGTTTAGAGATCTTTTTTTAAGCTAAGTGGATCATGATTTTTCATGGAACAGAGACTTTGCAAATTCCTCTTTGACTGTCATCTGTAAATCATTTGACTGCTGGTAAACAGAACTCTATGTTGTCCTGATAACAAGGGAAAGGCTGGAAATAAGGAATTCCACCCTTAAAGCCATTAAGGTAAGTCTAAAATTGATGTGTATTAGATCAAAGGGTGGAATATTTTCCAGATGATTTTTCATTTCAGTGAAAAAAAAAAATAATAATAATTTCCAAGGTGTTAAGCTTCAGTTACTGAGCATGGGGATTCAATTGACAATTTTGTATCCTGCTAGGATGAAACCTAAATTGGATAATAAAAAATACAAAAACAAACAATCAAACAAACAAAACCTTTATATTGCTTACTTGTTCTTTTACTACAAATGAAATGTTACAGTCCATCAACAGCTATAGATGTTTTGTTTAGAAGGAAAAATCAAATGAGAATACCAATTGATTTTTTTTCCTGTAATAAGTTTATTTTACAACATCCTTATGCATGAAAACTACAAGGCTAGAGGAGGTTCCTAATTTAAATGAAACTTTAAATTAAATTTTATAGTTGAGGAAAGTGGAAGCTTTTAGTGTAGTCAGAGATGATACTACGGAAGTATTAGTCATTACAGCCTTGGAAAGTGTATAGGAATGTCAGCACAAATCAGCATCCATTTAAATTCTGGTATATGCATGCCACAGAGGAATATGTTTGTTTTTTTTTTCATCTTCAGTCCCCTCAGAACTTATTGTAAATGTGGTGAGTTCGTGGGCCTGTGTAATATGGACATTATGCTCCCAGATCCACTCCTAGGAAGCAGTGACCACAATTAAAAAGTAAAATAAAATCACCTTTACTGCCAACGTTAACTTTCCTTCTGTCTCACAAAGCAGGACAAGGATAGAATTATGTTCTTTCACCTTCTAAGTAGCACCTCTGTATTTAATTTAAATATCAATTATTACAGGAGGGCTTATCATCATTGGTGTTTCAAGTTTTGGATTATTGGTAAGAGTGTGTGTGGGGTGGGGAGGTGATGACAGGGAACACTTGTCATAGGGTTGTGTGACATAGGAAGGGCAAGGTAGCTATATATATATATATATATATATATATTTTTTTTTTTCCTGTGACTTGGACAGTTAACCTCTGTAGGTGCCTAACTGTGATCAATAGATTTTCTGTTGTGGTTTTGTGTAAAACTCCAGATCCCCTCACCTCCCTAAAATGTTTGCCTTCCATCTATCCCTCCATCCCTAACATGTTTATCTCCCATCTATATCTCTCACTAATGTGCTTTGTCTCCTGCCCAATTATCCATCCATCCCCATGCACTGGTTTCATTCTGCCCAGAGTTTGGCTCAGAAAGATGGAGTAACAAAGTATAGGCAGTGCAGCTGCCTCACTTTTGGGAGAATGCCTTTACTTTTTTCAAAGTCTGACTTATGTGTTAAGGCTTGTTTTGACTTGTTTCTGATGGATTTTTTCAGGAACAACAAAGGAGATGTATCTTGCAAAAAATTCTTTTTCCACCCTTTTGCAAGCCTATGCTCCAAAAAATAAAGACTTTGAATTTATCAAAGAAAAGGTCACTAGAACTTTGTTTTCTATGTAGGTCAAATGCCATATTATGTCCACCATTATTTTTGGAATGGAACTCACAGATTTTTGGCTGAAATGATACAGAAATCCTCAAAAATATAAATCTACTGAATCACGCAGACTGCAGTGAAAATGTCTAATCAGTAATAAAGGCAATACACAGCCTTTGGAAAGGAGTTGTTATTGTATTTTGCTACCATTGAGAAGAGAGTCTTCTGTTACTAACCTTATATCTAATTATATTAAAAAACTAAAACCAAATCAAACAAACAAAAAATAAACATCTGGCAAACATTTGACACTGCAGCATACAGTACAATTCTCAGTGAATCTAGAGAAAAAGGGCTTTTCAAGATGGTGTTTTATATTTTATTTTAGTAAGTTCTCTCTTCATTGAAAACATGGGAAAAATGAATTAAAGACTCTAATAACCAGCTAGCAGGAAATACAAAAATAAATCTAAATTGATGGCTATGCTCTGAGTCTATACGGCTTCCTTTGCAGAAAGTATCTCAGCCTGCAAATTCTCCAAACTCATTAGTATGGAATCCTAAATTCCTGTAAAATTCCCCCTCCCATCTTGCTTGACCTTTTGCTACTGCTGACCTACTGTACAACTCATCTTAGGGCTAATTCTGAGCCAGATGTAAGTGGGACAGATATTTCTCAAATCTGCTACAATCAGTGCCACCTTTTCCCATTTTAAATTGATGCTGCCAGTACAGACAGTTGCACATCTGTAGTTTCAAAATAAGTGTAGGTCATGCTCTTTCTCCTTATTCTTCTCAAGAGGGTAACAGTTATTTTCATAGTTATTCCCAGGAGTCCATTAGTAAATCTGAATATCTCTGTGTTGGGGTCATAGGAACGATACAAGCTGACATTCCTGACAAATGCGTCACTAGTGAGATCCAGTCTCTTTGAAAACAATCTGACAAGTATTTAAGTTGATATTTCAGGGCATTAGGTGTTGGGTAAACATAGTGTGCCATCACAACATTCCTTATCTGATTAAAGAAAAGGTGTAAGCTCTTTCTAACTGGTGTAGAGACACTTTCTGAGACTGTGCTTAGTATTACTAGATATTATATTGCAGGAATTTTGGTGCGGCTCATATCATCGGAAGCTCATACTAGTACACTGTAAACTCTGGCGTTGATAGCGCTGCTTACAGCAGTGATATCGTTCTGTTCCCACTCATTCCCTTGACGTTCTCAACATACACTTATATTCTCTCTGAAGTCTATTAACCCTTTAAATGAACACAGCTCAGTTTTTTTTGTTCTTCAAGATAAGCTCCAAACATTAATTTCTACTAAAATCTCAGTGCACATAACACAAACTTGAACTTTGCAGTTTCAGGCAGATGAAGTCCTTTTCATTTCCTCCTAAACTGGTGATATTATTTTTAAGCAATATTGTGTTCTACAGTGCATTTACATTAAAGAGAAAATTTCATACAATGACAGGAGACTCTGGTGATACTTAGCATAGTACAAATTATTGCAGCTATTTTAAATGCAATTCTTTTTGTAGAATCAGTAAATGTAATTTCAAATTGTATTTATATATATATATATGCACCAGTAAGGAAATGATTATAAAGATTTTTTTTTTTTTTTTTTTTTTTCCCCGTTAGAAAATGTTCCGAGTTTCAATCAGACTAACAGTTTATTAGTAATTGATTTACTGTGCTCATTACTACATGGCATGTAGCAGTCATTTTCCTGGATACTCATTCCAAACATTCAGAGGATTAAGTACCAAAAAAATAAAAAATAAAAAAAAATCAATTTCAAGAACACATAAAAATCACTAATATGTTCTAAAGCCTTTTTTGTTTGTTTGTTTGTTTTCTTTTCACAATTGGATATAGGGAGTAAAGCATATAAAATTAACAAATTGCAGATGATAGTTTATTTCAATCTTGTGTGATTTACAAAGGGAACCTCTAAGGAAATCCAAAATAATATTTTAAAGCTATTGCTCTATGTCTTTTTGAAAAACAAATCTCTGACCATGTGCTTCAGCAAGGCTTACCATCTTGTGTGCGTGTATGTGTGCATGCTGAGTTTGATTTCAGTTTCTTATTTTGGTTTTATCTCCTTTCTTATTTCAGCATTATTTCCTGCACCCAAGCTGATCGCTGACTGACCACAAGGGATCACAGAATGAGGTAAACTTTAGTAGTAGATGAAGCTTTGAAAGAATACCTGAATTTTGAATTTTATCTATCATGTGAGCAAACTCAGTTGGCATATATAACACCTCACAAAGCAGCAGCCATGTGTCACATCTGGTTGATCAGGGTTCATACTGTGTTGTCATACCATAAAACAACAGCTCTCTCACTTCAACCATGAGAAGATTTAAGGTTAGCAGCCTAAAGTCTCTTCTGAAGCATCATTTCCTTCCATTCTGAACGGTTCCCCTTTGGTACCTTCTTCTGTAACATCTGTGGAGAAACTGATTGGACATACAGGAAGCCCTATAGATATGCATTCTATTGATTTTTGGTGACTACCTTTGAGACAGAATGTTACAGAGAGGTGATAAGACTCAGAAGTATCTTAGGTCCAGTAAGGAAGGTTTCATGCTTGAGTAAGCCTGCAAAGACATGGAGGGGGCCAATGGGCACAGAAGGGTAAAACTTATTTTAAAGCCACTTTGAGAAAAATAATCACGTACAGGTCAAGTGCTGCTTAAGAATGAAAGGAGCAAGAGTGAGTTTGGAGGTTAAGATAAGGCAATGTTAGGCAGACCACCAGAACTCTAACATCATAGTTTCCCTTGGAAGAATGGAAACCTAATATTTCTGTCAGAAGCCTGATTTTCATCACCAAATTTCCTGGTTGCAAGGATTTGTCTGTAACAAGAAAGAAAGAAGAATGTAACCACCCTATAGCCATACTTCATGTCTATCAAAAGTGAACTAACTCAAAAATGGGAGATGGACTTAAAAGAACCAGAAGAAGTAGAAAGAGCTGAACAGTATTAACCAAATATTTCAGTATTCTCAAAGCACCTTTGTTCCTTAGCTAGCATCTGCAACATCCTGGGAGTCTGTCAACCATTTATTTTTATTATTTGTTAATTACCTAATCCAGAATTGCCTATTTAAAAGCTAGCTGTCTATTTTAAGCTCTTTGTCTAGACTCCTGATGTAGCTGCTAAGGAAAGGCAGGTCAATTGCCCTCACTGTTTCTCTCCACAGATGGGGAGAGTTTTGATGGCTAATTTTGACTAACTGTCTAACTTTCTGATGCAGAAAATTCACTGATAGAGACTGCACTCTGGTGTAGCATAATACACTTAAAGGAAAAGTAAAAAAGCATCCTGGAAATAAAATTCGAGAATACAAATACAATTGCTCAAGTTAAAAAATATCTATCAGATTTAAGGAATATTTTTAAAATGATTAATAATAAATCAATAATCTAAGAGTTAAAAGTAAATTGTAAAGAACAAAAAAAATTCAGCTCTCTGGCTGGCTGCCTACAATTTAGATTCGACTATGTGTCAAAGTGGAGGCGACTGAAATCTTAGCATCTTAGAACAAACTGTTCTAAACTCTATTCATATAACATTACTGAACTGATGAGTACTGCATAGGTGTGAGGACAGAATTTCAATCTCACGTAGTGTGGTATGAGATCATACACTTTCATTACCTGGAAACTGATATGATGGGAATAAAATGCAGTTAAACTATGTGATTCTTAAAATTCTTGGAAAATCTGGAACATGGCTTTTCTTCAAGAGTTGTGCAATGTTTGCTTATTGGTAAAAGTAAAAATAAAAAAATAAAAAAAATGCTGAAATTGTCAAAGTTTCAATCTGCAAACAGCTTTTATTGCATTTGGCAAGGGCTATCTTTAACTGTTTAGAATGGAGTGTGCATCCTTCTGTTTGGGCATATGAAAAGGCCAGGACTGGGGAAGGGAGATTCGTGTTCTGGCTAGGACTACTTGGATCACCAAGCACAGGAGCATCCTCTCTAGCAACTTTAGTTCATAAAGAAATGTTATTACTTGCTACACTAAACTCTGATCTTCTTTCCAATAAATTAATAGGATTTTAGATAATTTCACTAGGAGCAGGTTTGGGCCCTTTGGCATTGCTGTTAGGCTACAGTCTTTTATGTTTTTGCTATATATTATTTCCCTGTTTTTTGTCTCCTACAAAAAATTAACAGTTCTCCTTTAAACGCTGGAATCCTGCTACTCATTACTATGGTTACAGTTCCTGAATCTTGACCCATTTCACTTTCTTTTGACTGTAGAAGTAATAACATTAGCAAATACCACTGTGCTGAGTTCTCATCAAACAGGACACAACATGCTAATGCTGCTGGGCTGTAATGGATATCTGTGCAATACCAGTAATTGCTCTCATTTAGTCTATCTACAGTTACTAGTCTTGTCCTTCATGGTACAATAAATGAGAAAAAAAAAATGTTTATCCAAACTGGTACGAAAATTCTATTTCAAACAACAAGCTCTACAAGTCATGTTAGCAGTAGATTAACATAAAAACATTTCTTTTTCATCACGTACTATTTCTTCATAAAACAGACTGCAAACTCTTAAGTAGTTTTAATAGTATTAACAACAGGCATTTATTATTATTATTAGCAACAACAAAGTTACAGCAAGATATTTATATGAAAATGGCACTCAGTATTCCCACACTAGAGCTGCAATGACTGAGCAGGAAAACAAGCACTTGTCATCACATATTACCGCATATTTCACTTTCATAATTACTTTCACCAGAAGATTTGAGGACACATGTTAGGCGAAATGCACGTAATCACAATGAGCTATGTTAGACCCCCCCTTCTCCACAGGTTCTAATTTCATTTTACAGCTACAGAAAGAGCGGCAGGGTAGTTTGTAGGGTAATAATATGCAGTGCTCTGACTCAAATATTATCAGAAAAAAAGCAGCACATTTTCTTCTTTTAAATGGTAACACTGTGAGGCTCCAGTTTCACCGACCCATGCCCTCCTCTGCTTTTCAGTCCATACTGGGTGCCATGTGGTAGGTATTGCTTGCTGGAAGGGCCAATGGATGTTGTGGAGAATCATCTCCATGCAGAAGTTTCTCATCTGAAAGTGAAGTCTAGCAACTGTGTGGAGCACTGGATGAGTACTTTATGTTGTGAAAAACATTTTATATGATGGCAGAGCACCCTGATGTGTTTTATTCTCTACAGCATTTTGATCATATTATAAAAATAGTAGCTTTGGGGGGGGGGGGGGAGGGGGGAGAGGAGAGTGGTTATGCAAATGCACACAGCAAAGTGCACTAAAGACTTATGTTTTATTTTCAATTAACTTGTAGTCAGTTCTAGATTATTAGTGCAATAGGATGTGCATTTGGTTCTCATAGTGGTGAAGGGATTATGGGCCTGTTTGATAAAATCTGACAAGATCCCAAAGTATGTTGACAGTCCAGGATTTTCCTGTTCCAACAGCTCTTGTGATCAAATTTAACACACTCTCATGGTTTGCACTGCTTTCCCGTTTTAGTAGAAACACATTCATTTCAGTGCCACAGTTGTCATCTTCCTGCCTGTTCACTTCTATGCCCATCAGGGACATTGTCAAGAGAGCCAAGGGGGAGTTCTAGGCACAGGATGGGTGAAAATGGGTGCAAAGCAAAACATGCAAAATGACTGCTACCATCAGCGAGATCTGGAAATGGGTCATTGAGAAGAAGCACAACAGGAAGGTTGGTCTGAAATTGTTTTTGATATGGATGTGAGAAGAGTGTTGCACATCTGTCCCACAGATGGCCAGAGCTGGAAGACCATTTCTAAGTGTGAAGTATGCATTGCTGCTTCTATTTAGGCTATATGGAGGCTTCAGACTGAAGTTTGATTGTAGCACATGTAAGACATAGCAAGCTAGTTTTAATTTAAAACTGCATACCATAGGATACAGCTGCCAAGTCAGTGCTCAGGTTTTTGTGCAAGCATAATACTGCTTGCTCAAAATTATGCTTGCACATTGTGCTTGCACTTGAGTTTGGTTTTTGCTCACAGCAAAACCAATGTTCTGTTAGATTTTCTGCCATCAATACAGGAATTAAGTATATGATTAGAAGATTAGAGTTAGCTCAGTTATGTCTACATGTTCACCAGTCCTATCTAGACATAGCTTTTCCTGTCTGTCAACACATAATTTTGGGTTTTGCTAACCTAAATTTACAAAGAATATCCTCCAAACTATCAGTAAGACATTTATGTTTGTGTTGAATGGACTCCAAGTGAAAAAAGCAAAATATTGTTCTACAGTGGGTTATTTCACGGAATATTTTTCCAATATAGATTCATATTAAAAACAAATAAACACACCATCAAACAAAACAACAACAATAAAATAAACATATTGAAGCTTTTATAGTTTGATACTCTTTCATGTTGCAATTCCAAAGGTAGACATTAGTAACAATGAAATCATGGACTAGGACACGCTACCTATGTAAACAAAATAAATGATTTTCTTTACTGTGACAAAAAATGTCGTTGTCCTCCAGAACAGAACAGAGGGAGCACATTGTGTATGCAGACTTTGGGGAAGGACAGGAGAGAAAACACTCATGATATTTTATTGTATTTCTGACTGAGATTTCATGTAGTCTTACTTCTGAGTTACTTAACTGCATTTTCTATGTAATTTAGTGTGTGATAGCTGCATATGAAACCAGGCACTGACATTAGAAACATTCTGATTGTGCAGATATAATGTGTTCTGAAGCTGTTCTGCTGAAACTTGGGGCTCTCTTTGCCTTAGCAGCATGTGTATCACAGTCATCATGACCAAGAAAAAAACAAAACACTAAATATATTTTGTCATAATTAGTATTTCCCCTTGTGTAGGCCCTCTAAATATATATTGGAAACACTTTTTAAATATGTGAAGAGCTAGGCAGTGAAACAGACTTCAGAGAGTAAATGAAAAATCCCATTTTTTTCTCAAAGAGAGAGGTCCATTTTAGGAACTGTCTGGACAAACTTGTCATGGATAGCTTAGGCACATTTAATTCTTCCTCAAAGCAAGAGATAGACTACTGGTTCTTTGAAGTCCCTTCCAACCCCACATTACTATTATACCTTTATTTATTTTTATTTGTATTAAGGGGATTAAGGTTGCTTTTGCTGAGCATTATACAGATTCTAGAACAAAGATGGAACGTTCTCTAATGAGTTAACAATTTCCCTGCCTAAGGGTCTTAGAGCTCAACTACAGATAGACCTGCAAGGATGATGACAGGTTACAAAAAAGGTCATGGCAAACACAGCACTCCATTTGGCTTTTCATTAGCCTAGCTTCAACATTTTTTTCTTATCTCCTGGAAGGCCAAATCTTATTTACCTACTGAAAGTGATTGCTATTTTAGGAGAGCTACTATGAAAATCATAAGATTAGTGATCATTCTTATCTCCTTTGCAATAGAATTTCATAACTTTGGTAGACTGATGAGCAGCTTTTGTTCCCATCATGAATCTCATGCTTTTCTTTGAGAGCTACCATTGCATCAGTGTAATTGTATAATTGTTAATACAGATTGTAGCAGGGAGAGCCCATTTTTGAACACTACTTTGAATAATTTAAATTCAGATCTGTCCTTTCATTTTGATCTGGCATTGTAGATCTGCCATCAGTCTCTTGCCTACAGGCAACAGCACTGAGCAGGAAATGAAATACAGTCAACATTTTTTTTTCTCCCTGTAAGCTAATGAAGTGTAGAAAATAAAATACTGGATTGCAAGCAAAATCAGAAGAGTTTGTAGTATGTGTAGTATGAAATAAGGATTATAATGCATCAGGTGTTATTACAAAGGGGACATTCACTGGCAGAGGAGGGCAGTGAGATGCACACTCGTTGCACTGGTAGGTATCTAAATGCTATCTAAACGCTGGCTGTGGAATTCATTGACTGTTCTGCAAAGGAAACAGGATCGCTACTGCCCCAGGTCCGTGGGCAAAGATGTTGGGATGTAGCTTTATGCCTGGCAGAAACAGGGTAAAAAATAAATGATGCAATACAACTACAGGGAGTTTCTAGGATCTCTTGAGACAAACTCAAGGTTAAGAGACTAAAAAAGAAAAGCATATGTTTCAGTATAGGTTATGGTGTTTGACGTTTCCTCACAAGATTTGCCCTGCATTGCTTTCATCAGATCAATTTTGCTAAAAGATAGGAAGCCAAGTGCCCTCTACATTGATATGATTTGGACACCTGCTTCTCTCCAGAAATTTTACATATTTTTGTGTAGGACAGAAAAAAAGTGATGAACCCCAGCAACACTCCCACATCCAATTTTCTTGAAAATGAGATAATGTAGATGAGCTCATTTCATCTAAATTATTTTAAAATTTTAAGAAATCTGCTGTTGCAGTGTACCACACACAATAAGAACATTTGAATCTTTCTTTCTGTGCTATATTAGACACTGAATTATTATGATATGATGGGTTAATATGTGTGATGTTGAATGAATTTTGAATTAAAAATGCATTTCCATATGTAGATAGGCAACCTGATGTTTTGACAAAATATGAGTTCAGCTTGGCATCACCAAAATAGCCCCACCAACCTTTTTTCCTTTCATAGTCCCTTGAAATGCAAGAACACCTTATATTTTAGCTGTCATCTTAATGCTAGATATTATTATAAGGGAAAAAGAGCTAATATCAACTGCTTTTAATTTAGGCAGGATTTCTTTTACATGAAGACAGAGAATTTTTCTTCTATAACCATTTTGACTGGAAGTCATAGGGCCCTTGCCAAGAAGTTTCAATTATGCTTTTAAAATATAAATCCTAGGAGTCTTGAAATTACAGGGTGTGGGTAGCGATATGTTAAATGTTTAACAAGTGAGGAGAAATTAGTGCATTTTGGCTTATCCTCAGTGCTGTTAAGAAACAAAAACGTTCTTTTGTTGTAGGTAAAAACAGTTCCTTCCAAAGAAGTCTGTAAAAACTGGAAAGCATTTTCATATAATTCTGTGAAAATGACACAGATAACTGCAGAATGTGGAAAACAAGGCCAGCCACAGAGCCTCACCCAGGACAATGTTCATTAGGAGGACATGGTGTAAAAACACCGTAGGATGTTTTGGCTACTACAGCAATCATGGGATTATCTGGGGTGTGTTTTAGCTCTACCCACCAAGAACATTTCCCATGTGGTATTTGGGTGGGGAAAGTGAAAATCTACCCCATTGTCAGGTATGAAACTATTTCCTTTTTTCAGTTTGAGGCTAAGTGTATGCCTTATTCGTTTGGGTGGAGGACACTAACAGATTCAGTCACTATTGAAGGAGAAGGTATTTCAGTTGGGGCAGGGGGTATTTCTACACACCTTGGAGTTGTTCATATCGGTACTGATTGGGAAGAAGCTATTCCTTCCTTCAGAGTACCAGTTACACTACAGTTACGTGATCAGTAATGCTGTGTTTGTTAATGATCAGTATCAAAATCTGTCCTGTATGAACAAATGTGATCCAGCTTAGCTTCAGTCAGATATCTGTATTTCTGTCACATAAGCTGGAGTACACACGTCAGAATTTATTTTATGTTTTTTTTTTTTTTTTTTTTTTTTTTTTTTCCAGAGATGGGAGAACAAAAGGTATCAGTTCTGGTATTAGATGGGATGATGTAGATTAACAATACCTACTCTGGTATAAAGCCTGTTGGTACAAAGTTAACCCTTCAGCTGTTTTTGAAAAAATTGGAGACAGTTGAATGACATGACTTAGAATCAGCCTTTTGCATCAACAGTCTTTGGCATTTTGAACTGGTATCAGGAGCCCTAAAGCCAACATTTGCTGTCTTGTAATAGCTGTTACCTATGGCCTCAAGTTGTAAAACACACACTGTTCCTAATGTGCCATTATTATGGGTACATAAATCATCGCACTTCAGAATAACTGGGAAATTTACCAAGTAAATATAACAAAAGTTGCATTCAGGTATAGTATTGACACTTGCTGAGATGGCAATATAAAAACTTTCAGGTGTCTCAGTCGTCAGGGCTGGCCAGTGAGTTTATTATGTTTCCTGTCCTTGCACCTCTTAGGTAGAGCTTTAATCCAAAGTGGATAAGAACAAGACCTTAGCTCTTCATTTTCAGTAACCTTTCTTTAAGAAATCGTGTTGAAACTTTCATGTTTCCTTAATTTGTATTAGCAATAATAATCCATTAGTACTTTTCTAACCAAAGCATTAGCCTTTGGAATACTGTAAGAAAGCAAGGGGACTTTACTGTTCCCCTTTGAATTATTTTAGACTGTAATCTGTGGGAGGCAGGGAATAAATTCTTGTTGCACTTCTGAACACTGAGAACAAAATGGTTCACAACTGGGATTCCTAAGCACGAATACAAAATAACAAACCAGCAACAACTATTAATACAGCCATGGCCTAATTAAAATTGGTACACAATAGGCTACAGGCACTGACTTTGGAGGAGCTGATGAATGGTGTCATACAGACAAAAATTACCTTCTTCTGTCAAACACAAATTACTGAGTTCAGTTCAAGGGTAATGTGGGGAAATAGTAGACATATGTGATAAGCAGGAGATGTACATCAGCTAAATTAATTTATTATTATTATTACTTCTCTAACGTCTGTGAATCTAGAAGAACTGATGAATATATAAAGTGTGAACCCAAAAGTTACTTAACCTAAACTTGACACTGTTTTTTTGTTTGTTTGTTTGTGTTTGTTTTGTTTTATGTTGTTGTTATTGTTGTTGTTTTTTCCCTTTAAGATTTCTGTTTCAAAGTGTTGTGTGCTCATTATTTTTAGAAGTATCAGGAATTACCTGGGCATGGTTAGATTTCTCTGCAAGGCTCAGGCCTTCTTGACCTTTCTAAGACTTCACTGGAGTCAACGGGAGCTAGAAGTTCCATGTACCACCCATGAATTGAATGCAAGCTGTGTCAAAGGGCAAAGATCACAATCAGAACCTACAGTGAAAATTTGGCACTAACTTCTTTCCCCTCCCTCTCCCCAAGGTCATCCAGAATTATATTTCGGTGATTCCTGTTTCCTAATCTTCTGTTCACTAGGGCATGTTTTGCTGCCTTGTTCTTAATATTTCACAATTCAACAGGATATAACAGCTATTACAAAATCCAACCAATGAAATTTTAAGGTAATCTGAGATTTCTCTAAGCAGGTAAGATTCCAATCTTGCAATTTGTTTCATATTGATAGGGCTTTGCACAGGATACCACTCACAGGGAACAAAGGTTTAGGGCTGCATTAATGAATATGAAACCTGTAGGATATTATAAACACTTTTTTTTTTTTTTTTTTTTTTTTTTTGGTATGTAGCCCCTATCTTTTGTCCAGTGATACATGTTTCTGGTATATTGTACCATGATCCTGACCTAACAGAGTCATCCAGAAAGTCCATCAAAAGTCATTATTAGATTCTTAGAATATAACACATCAAAAAAAATATATATATATATAATATATATACATGTATATATATATATATATATATATATTTGGACCAACCTAACTAAGCAATGAAGATCTGTCTGTGCTGAAAACTGAGATCATTTTCAAGTACATAGCTAAGCAGGGGTGTTAATTTTTAACTTCCTTCATGAAATGCTTCAGAGTAAGTGAAGTTCAGTAATCCCAAAATAACTGGGAGATAGAGGTTAAAAATTTGGCCCAGTTTCTAGGATATAAGAGAGAAATCTCTAAATCTGAAGTTACTTCCCACTCTCCAAAGATAAAAAGGTCATGACACATCCTTTCATTCTGCTAACATGCTGACCAAAAGACAGAGAAATGACTTAAAATTCAAATCTGAATCCTTACTTTTCTCAAGTCATGCATCCAATTTTGAGGAAGATTTGTTGTCAGAGCATTCAGATTATCTGACAAAAAAAAAAAAGTGTCACTCTTGCTAATGTAAAGAGTAATTTTCTTCTCTGAAATAGCCAGTAGCTTCTCTTTTTCTGTTGACCTATCATACAATATTTTTTAAAAATCAACAGAAGTCATTTACATTTATACTTTTTAGAAAATTTCAGATAAAAGCTTTGGGGATTTATATGTAAGGCTATGACATCAGAGCCAATTGAGGCTTCTTATCTTTATGCCACACTACCTAGTAGAATATAAATCTATAATGGCAGAAGTACCACAGATGCTGTAGTTTACAATATCTAGAAGAAACAACAGAGGCAAAGGAGACATAAAAGGATAATTTTGCTTACACAAAATAGCAGCCTGAAAAATAAAAACAGGAAAACAAACAAGCAGATGGAGAAGGCGAAATCTGCAAGACACAGCTGTGCAAAGTATTTAAATATCCAGATGCAAAGCAGTTTAAGGGTCAGGGACAAGGGAAGGACATAGAATTCTCTTAGCAGCTCTGTAGCATTACCAAATAGCCCACTTTAAATATTCAAACACATTGATGGTTACTCATTTTTCCAACTTTCTGTCAGATTTAACAGGATTCTTAAATTTTGTTAAAAATCCAGACTCCTGAGCACCTTTTAACATGGGTTTGTTACTGTTTACACAAGAGCACAATAATTAATGTGTGAGAAAAAAAAAAACACAAACATTCTCAATTGGTCTGTACTCAATTCCATTTTAGCAAAAGGATTAATAATAAATATATATATATATATTAGAATAGTCAAAGTTGTTTTATGAAGCAATTGCTACCCATAATAATAATAATTTGCGCTTTTACTGCATACTGACTTCATCTAAGGGATTCAAGGGCTTTATGAACGTTAATTAGGCATCTGCAGGCACTATTAGGCACCACCAGTTGCTAGATGATGATTTTGGTCTGTCATTAGCTCAGAAGACTCCACCTGCCTGTTTTGCTTAGTATGCTGTAAGGGGGGGCTGGGAAAAGTGGTGTATCTGCATCATTTGCTTAATATTGAAATGTAGGAAAGGCATCTCTTGCTCTGAAATGTAGCTGCAGAGGAAAGCGTTCACCTAAAATGGGTCCCTGAATGAGATTTTATTACTGCTTCAATTATCTTCCTGAGCTTCAGACTCCCTGCTGAGCTGGCAGATGTCTCCTCACATCATGGCAGTGTCTGAAAGACAGATTCTCATTCCTGACCTCTGTTGTGTTGCAAGTTCTCCAGTCATTCTGGAAGCCTGTTCAAAGCCACAGATCCACTTTATAATCACTCTACAGACAGGTTCAAATACTTTAAATGATTTTTTACTCACCATGTTTCTTTCTCCATCTCCTCCATCACCTTTTCTATCTATTCTACCTATTTCTACCATCACTTGTTCTGCCTTTGTCCTGCTCTGGATAAGACATGATCAGCTTGGCCAGTGTCAGGTGGGAGGTAATAAAACTGGTTTGTCACTCAGCCACCAAGTTATTCATCCTTCCCTTGCAGGGTGAATAACTGCATTTTAAATGAGCCCCAAACTCACTGTATTTTTTTGGTAAAGGATTCTAATCTCCTTACAAGAAACTTCAGAAGCAAGGTAAATAATAAAAAAGAGCCAGGGGCAATGAAAACTGATCTAGTGAGTCACGTGAGAGCTAAAGTCTAGTTTAAGCATGGTACTTAAATAAACATGCTGCAGCAGCCATCGTTCCTCATAGGGGAGACCTGCAAAGAACAAAGAATATTGTTTTCATAAATTGTGATTTAATAATTAAATGAAGAAAGTACATTGAGATGTTGAAAACCATATTTCCTATGACTAAAGGAAAAAAAAAAAAAGGCAGTATGAAAGGATTTTGATAGTGTTATATAATGACAATCTTCTGATTCCTAACTATCTGTCAAGGTGCATTGAAGTCCTACTTCATTGAGATGGTACAGGACTCTTAGATATTAGATCCATTCACATGCTTAAATGCTTACATTAAGCAAGGAACTGTTTTCCAATTTCTTAAGAATTTTTCTGCATGCTGCTTTTACATTTGAATGGATGTTAGAGGTCTGATTCTGGCTTTTTGTCGTGGTTTAACCCGGCTGGCAGCTAAACACCACACAGCCGTTCGCTCACCCTCCCCCCTCCCTCTCTGGGACGGGGGAGAGAAATGGAAAGTGAAGCCCGTGAGTTGAGATAAAGACAGTTTAATAAGACAGGAAAATAATAATAACAATAATAATAATAATAATAATAATAATAATAATAATAATAATAATAATAATAATAATAATAATAATAATAATAATACAATGATGATAATAGTACTACTACTAATAATGTGTACAAACAAGTGATGCACAATGCAATTGCTCACCACCCGCTGACCGATGCCCAGCCTAACCCCGAGCAGTCCGGTCCCCCTCCCCCGGCTAGCCACCCCTATATATTGTTTAGCATGACGTCAGATGGTATGGAATACCGCTTTGGCTAGTTTGGGTCACCTGTCCTGGGTCTGTCCCCTCCCAGCTCTTGCTGCACCCCCAGCCTGCCCATTGGCAGGACAGAGCAAAAGGCTGAGATGTCCTTGGCTTGGTATAAGCACTGCTCTTCAGCAATTAAAACATCGGGGTGTTATCAGCACTCTGCTCATCCTAAGCCAAAACATAGCATTCTACCAGCCACTAGGAAGAAAATTAACTCTGTTCTAACTGAAACCAGGACACTTTTCAGGATTTTTCAGTACATAGAGGCAGGAGGAAGCCCTGAGACTTTGGTCACATCTTCATGCTGTGTTTTATAATTGTAAAGACTGATTTTAAAGCTTTTAAACTTTGCTGGTCTAGAGAAGATTACCTTGAAGATGTACCAATAACAGTGTCTGAGAAACATTGGGACGGTGTCCGTGTTGTTCTGTATCTAGATAATGGCAGTAGCTTCTTGTGGTGGTTTTACTCAGGTGGGTGGCTAAGCTTCACCACAACTGTTCCCTTACTCCCCCTCCTCAAAGAGGAATGGGAAGAAAATACGATGAGAAAGGCTCAAGGGTTGAGATAAGGATGAGGAGATTGCAGAGTACTAATCGTGATGGACAAAACAGACTCAGCATCAGTAAGATTTACATGTATTACTTATTACTAACAAGCTAGAGAAGTGAGAAACAAAGGAAAGAAACCAAAAGCACCTTCCCTCCATCCGCCCTCTTCCACCTCGTCCCCCTGAGCGGCGCAGGGGAATGGGGGAACGGGGGTTATGGTCAGTCTATAGAGCTTCTTCTCCGCCGCTCCTTCTTGGTTACTCTTGTCCCCTGTGCTGTGGGGTCCCACCCACGGGATGCAGTCCTTGATGAACTGATCCGGCGTGGGCTTCCCACAGGCAGCAGCTCTTCCAGAACTGCTCCAGATATGGGTCCGTACCATGGGGTCCACCCCTCAGGAGAAAACTGCTCCAACCTGGGTCCCCCACGGGCAGCAGCTCCTGTCAGGTCACCCGTTCCTGCATGGTCTCCTCTCCACGGGCTACAGGTCCAGCCCGGAATCTGCTCCGGCAGGGGTCTTCCACAGGCGGCAGCCTCTATCGGTGCAGGGCCACCTGCTCCACCGTGGTCTCCTCCACGGGCTGCAGCATGGAACCCTGTTCCACCGTGGTACTCCAGTGGCTGCAGGGGGACATCCTGCTTCACCATGGTCCTCACCACAGGCCACAGGGGACTTCTGCTCTGGCGCCTGGAGCACCTCTCCTCCTCCTTCTTCACTGACCCTGGTGCCTGCAAGGCTGTTTGTCACTCTTCTCACTCTCCCAGCTGCTGTGTGGCGCAGCATTTTGTTTATTTGTTTGTTTGTTTGTTTTCCCTGTTTTAAATATGCTCTGTAAGAGCTCAGCTCAGCTCTGCTCAGCTCTGGTCAGCAGTGGGACCCTTACCAAACATGGGGCAGCTTCTAGATCCTTTTCACAGAATCCACCCCTATGGCCCCATGCTACCAAATCCTTGCCACGTAAACCTACTACACATCTGAGTCTGTGGTGGTCTATAAAGATTGTGTTAAGGCTGTACACCACTTAATGTTATTCCAGAAAGCTAAAAGCTTCCTCATTTAACAGAGTGAAGGCAGCCACTGCCATGACTGTAGAGAAGCATGGTTGGTAGTTGGAAGAAAGAGATACTGTCATTGCACAGCCTACCAAGATCCTCTCACCTTTTAGAGGTCCCAGTATGGATCTTGCAGAATTTCTCACTTGTCTGCACCACAAATTTGCAACTTTCTTAATTGGCTAATTTGCCAGAAACCTGAGATTAGATGCAGCAGCACAAGCCAGATCCCATCCTTAGCCCTGATTGGCTCATCTCCCAGCTCCTCTGCTCCCCAAATGAGGTGCAGACATCCCTGCTCTGCCAATGTAGGCACTTCTCCACTGCGCATGGTGGGATGCAAGCAAGTGCAGTGCAAGAACCCCTGCTCTACATGTAGCTGCAGCATCATTTCCTTGTTATGAAATGAATCATACTTGCATTCTTCAGATTGTTACCAAAAAAAAAAAAAAAAAAGGAAAAGCGTGACTGTGAACTACATTCTTTTTTCCTTGCATTCAAGAACTGAGGACAAAGATAAAGCAGTGCTGAACATGGAACCAATTATTATTTTATCAACTACCCAAAGAAAACATATCTGCCAAGGAAAAATAAAAATAAAATAATAAAATAAAATAAAATAATAAAATAAAATAAAATAAAATAAAATAAAATAAAATAAAATAAAATAAAATAAAATAAAATAAAATAAAATAAAATAAAACAACAAACAACATGCACACTAGAGAAGCTACTTCAAAATCTGCAGACTTTTTTTTTTTTTTAATTCTTAAAATCTTTTGGATCCCACCTCTTTTTCTCCTGTTTCCTGTCATAGCTATAACAAACCTTTTTGGCAAGCTAACAAGATTTCTTTTGTTGCACTGAAAACTTTGTGCATGATTCATTTTTTTTTTCTTAGAAAAAGCTTCAAGCCAAATATTGTTTTCAGAGCCTTTTCTTCCTATGTTCTCTCCCCTCCCCAAATCCTTTTTCCTGAGGGACATCCTTGTTCATGGTAGCCTACTGTAAACAAAGGAAAGATGATATCAAAGTAATTGCTTGAAATATAATTGATGACAGACTTCTACAACACTTAGCAATGTCTTTGCATGTACATAATACTTTTGCACACTTTGGTAATGCTTGGAAACTAATCATCCTTTGGAAGAAAAAGAAAAAGGACAAAAGGGAAAACACACAAATTCATTACTTAAAAGGGCTTGGAAGCTTGTAAGGTACATCCGGTGCTTTTCCAAATATGGTCTGTGTCTGCATCTCACCATTTTTTTTCCAGCAGATTTTGGTATCTTGCCCCTTACAGATTTTTTATTTGAGAGGTTTTATCATCCACCTCTCCATATGCTATCACATATTTCCTGATATACATATATATATATGTTTTTCACAGCATACACAGAAGACTGCTTGGGGGCCTCCTGTTTTTTGATCAATCTGTAATGTTTTGCTTTCATCCATTCCTATTTGGAAGTCTGTTTTCTTGTTCATTCTTTTATTGTTCTTATTCATGCTTTTTAAAAATGGAAATAGGGGTGTAAGAGGAGACAAAAGTGGGTGTTTCATCAACTCCAGGCCCCTCCACCTTCATCTCTCCCTACTCATTTGGGATCCATTTTAGCAAACTACACAAATCTTTCACAAGGGCAAGTCAAGACAATTTCTTGTCACAGCAGAACGAGCTGACATTAAGCTGCATAGTACTCTAGCTGTAGTAGTCTACCTGTAGCTACAGAGGCTGTTTCACAATGATACATTATGACAAATAGAGGTAACATTCCAAAGAATTTTTATTTGAGACTAGAAGTGGTGAAAACAAAGGGAAGGGAAGGGAAGGGAAGGGAAGGGAAGGGAAGGGAAGGGAAGGGAAGGGAAGGGAAGGGAAGGGAAGGGAAGGGAAGGGAAGGGAAGGGAAGGGAAGGGAAGGGAAGGGAAGGGAAGGGAAGGGAAGGGAAGGGAAGGGAAGGGAAGGGAAGGGAAGGGAAGGGAAGGGAAGGGAAGGGAAGGGAAGGGAAGGGAAGGGAAGGATGTTGAAATTTTGCTCAATATATTTTGGATACTTACAAAATGTGGTTTATGTTATTTGCCATTAATACTGTCACCATATCTCTTGTGTAAAGCTTATATGTTTTTTCTCCAAATGTTACTTGAGCTATTTTTCCATCATGCCAAATGCTACTTGAGATATTTTTTCATGCCAGAAGGAAATCTTGTCCAGGTAAGTCTCAGTGGAGATTGTTAGTATCTCTCAATTTATGGATTTATGGTTTATTCATCACAGAGAAAATAAATGATGATTTCTGCTTAAGCATACAAATTCATGGTTAAAATCTATAGCCATATAATATTACCATTGCGTTTCCTCACTTTCCCCCTTCTGTGTGTTCTATTCTTTCATATTCTGTCTTAAACTGAGTCTCATGTTTTGAGACAGTATTTGAATGAGACTAAGTACAATGAGATGTTAACCTTAATCCAAATCTGCTTGTTCTAGCTCACTGCAAATAAATAATAGCACCAACAGTAGTTTAAAGAATGTGGGTGGGATCCTGTCCATGTAACTTAGGGATATAATTATACTTCAATTATAGACCCTTAGGGTAAAATTTCATTTCATGTAAATGTAATTGTTTGCTACACAGATGTCTACATTTGAGCTATTTGTTGAGGTTCTTTTTATATTCATTGGACAAAAAGAGACACGGGGGACAATTCTGCTCTACTTGAGACTGTGATGCATCATTCCCTCCAATGGAACAAGAGGAAATTTGTAATGTTGCACAGATGAGTTCAGGGGTTTCTGCTTCACTAAGCTCATGTTGTTTATATGTGGAAGGTAGGTCTCTAGGAGAAATGAAATATCACTATGTGGCTGGTGCCTCAAATAGAGATTTCAGTAAGGTTATAAATATCAACTTCTGATTTCATGATGGTTATGATATGGATGAAAAGACCCTTGCAGGCACTTTGAGAAATCTTTCTGTGAATAGATGTAAGGGTATCACAAAATTATTTGCTGGACAATCAGAAGTATTTAACAGATACTAGTACTAATTTTAAAGAAATTGTGTTCTCTGATATTTCTGAGAACACATAATCTAACACTTCTAGTTATTCTAAATACAGAACTAATTATTTCATCACTGAAATAATTTTCCTTCAGAAATAGCTGTTTCTTATAGATCACTTTTTTTTTTTCTACCAGGTAGGAGAGACAAAATTTATAATTGGCACAGTCTTTGTAAATTTTGCAGTATCTTGTGAAATGCAGATAAAATATATTAGGCTTACAAGGAATTTCTTTCTTCTGTGTGGAGGTCTGTCTGAGACAGATGTGTATAGTTGGGCTGGTGTACATCTGCAAAACCTGTGAAAATCAAATCTTGTGTGACCAAGGGGAAGATAGACTAAGGAAGATGCTTTTTGTCCTTCAACCTTTTTCAGGATATTTGTTGCAAAATATATATCAGCAGATCCATCCAGAGGATCATTAATTATCCTTTGATTAGCCTGTTTCTGATACAATCTTTGATTCTTCTTAGTCATGCTCAAAAAACATGCAGAAGGTCATTTCTGAGTTAAAATATCAAGTGTACAATTTAGCTTCAAATTTGTAAGAAACAATTAAGAGTAACTGTGAATTCAATAAAACCACACTATCTTAAAAATGCTAAAGAACAAAATAAAAAAATATATATATTTTTTTAAAAAATGTAAATATTAGAACTAACAATATTTCCACATTTGTATGAATCTAAATTAAGCTATTTTGAACTCAACATCCTTAAATGAAAGCCCTGCCAGTCATCAGAAATTTTTGAAAATCTGATCTTAAGTGGTAATGAATTGTCTGTTTATATCTCGCCTTTTCCTAAAGCAGCAATAATCTTCATGGTTGCCCTGTGGACTAAAAAGTGCAGCAGTTTCTTGGAGACTTCTTTCCTCATATTTGCAAGTGACACTAATACCTTTTACTTATTAATATGTTTTTCTTTGGCCTTACATATATTATTTGGCACAAGGACAGGAATATGAAAATGTTGGTTGGAAAGATTGCATTTAATTGCATTTAGTATAATTAGAAGGTCATGATAGCCATATAAAGACAGGGAGTAAAAATCACACAAGAAGAAAGATACATGGCTTTGATTTTACCCTCTAATTAATTGCATTGCCCAAAACCACAGCTGTATACCATGAAAGAGGATTAAAAGTGATTGTGTGATGACAGTTATGCAGCTATTACTCATTTAAACCAAAGCAGCAAACTTATGTTCTGCAACAGCTTTTTCTAATATTTCTTTTATTATTTTTCTCTTCACTGTAAAATAATATAAATAAAATGGCAACATGTTCCAAAATATCAGTAAAAAGTTTAGAAACATATTTTCTTCTGTCTTAAGAGAATTCTTTTCGTAATACTAATTCCAGGCTTGATGAGAATTTGTCGATGAAAAGTAAAGAAACATGAATTTTTAGTTGTTACTTAACCAATTATCTGAGATGATTAAAACAAACAAGAAATAAAAATAGGAATGAATGAATAAAAATATTTGCCAGTTTGAAAAGACAAAATGGTTGTCTTTTTTTTTTTTTTTGGATTAACCTTATTTAGAATTATCCTATTACAGAGGATTCTAGATTTAAAACAGGTCAGATTTCTGCAGACAGACAAATTTCATTCAAGCATTTTAAAACAACTTTAGATGTTCAGATAGCTAGTTAACTCCTAAGAGTCAGTGAAGTGGGCAAAAAAAGGCAAGTCCTCTTTCCATTTACCTTTGTCAGGCTGAATGGATGTATGAATGTAAATTGCAACCCAGGCATACCACTCATTTCTGCAAATATTTGATAAATATTTGATAAATCATGTATACAACTTGTGCTAGGATTTCAGCTGTAAGTCTATTACAAAGCTTTTATCAGCGTTGGACTTATCTAGAGAAGTACACCAAAAAAAAATAATAATAAAAGGAATGAGGTTAACCATCAAATATTTGGCCATAGCGAAGAGTAAGTAAGAAAGAACTAGACTAATTTAACATCATTCATATTTACAACTATACAGAGGTATAAGATACGTGGCTACCTGGCTACAATTTTCAGGAGGCAGTCTGTGATGTGGAGATGACTTCTGATGTGAAAGTAAACCACAAGGCCATTTAATTGAACTTAATATTTTCCCTTTTAGTTCTTTACAACTTAAATTGTATGAGCAATATGTAGCAGGTACTCCAAAAGACATGAGATAGAGGAAGAGAAAGCAAAGAATAGGTTCATTCAAGACTCACTCAAAACTGAATGACATTTTACAAAAAGTTTCCATTCTGTGCTTTTCTGTGTGAGCGTTTAAAGAAAATGTTTGGATCTTTTTTCCCCTTACCATTTTTCTTCTTCCCTCAGGGGTTTGTACTTTATTTCCCTAATATTTTGCTATAGAAACCTGATAATATTTTTGATGGTAAAATCAATTCTACAAGATAAAAAAGAGAATTTCTGCACCTCCACCAAGAATAAAGCATTTAGACAAGGCACCCAACAGAGGAGTGTGGATGCTTTGAGGTTCCCCTCTAAGAGCTTGCACTACAGGGTGAGGAAGAAGAGCCAGCCTGCAGCCACCACCTGGGGAGCAACCTCCCATGGGCAATCCCCACCTAAGTGAGTTACAAGCTGGAGCTCCTGGTCTTCTTGACTATAGAGGATGCTTACAGCACCTCTTCTCTGAATTTAAGTACCTTGACTATGTACCTGTGCATACCTTGTTCAGGGGGATGAATCTGAGCCTACAGACATGCTGCAGAGGGGCTAAAGAGCATTTTAGTTCCTTTTATTTGCTTCGCTGGTGAATGAAAGTAACTAAACCTGCACATGTACAAAAAACTAAAACACAGCGTCTGATATAATGCTGGGTAAATCTCTCAAATCCTGCCTCCTAACAAGTATGTTACACAGTCATATACAACATTACTTTAGGAAGAAAATCTGAATGCAAGATAATATTTCTTCAAAATCTGTAAAGCTACAGAAATTCAGAGATTTGGTTTTGCAATTTAATCTATTTACAGCTCAGTTAAAAACTACACCCATTCAGATTTGTCTGATGGAAATACTGAGTATGACTCACTAGTTCCATAATTTGTATTTTATTAAACCCTGTCAAAATACGATTTATGGCTAACCCAAGACAGCCTTGAGACACGAAAGCAGAAATCTTTTGTAGGTGTTATATGACAGGTGTTAGTCTGAGTTTGTTTCTCGCGTTTGCAATCCATAATTTGCATGAGAATAAGCACTCTGATTTCAGCTAATTGATATGTGCCTCTATCTGTCATGTCAGTCTTCTCCGTGGCAGGGCAGATGCCTCCCATAGCGTGGGTGCCATCCAAATGTAACACTGCAAACATGCGGCCCTGCTCTAACCTGCCACTGCTTTCAGCCCACTGCTGAGGAAGTTTTAAACGCAAGGGATCCCCTTTTTTCCCTCACAGCCCTTAGAAGAACTGTATCACTATAAATGTGAACTAAATTCTTTGCACTGTTCCTGAGCACAAGAGCAGGGCTTTCTAACATAGAGAAGGTAAGAATACTTGGACCAAGTCTGAAAATAGAGAGGGTAGGATGTCCCCAAACTCAGGTATTATTTGGCAAGGATGAAAAAGGCCTTTTTGAGCATCCAGGGAATCAGTCATCTCTAAAGTATACATTGAATGGTAGTCTGATTTTAATTACTGGTACTCTAGCTACACCACATTTGAAATTTTCTACATGTCGCCTTCTAAAAGCAGGTTTCTGAAAGGATTCTCTCCATAAGTGCCATAAGGATCCAATTAGAGGCGATTGCTTGATTTCCGAGTCCTTTTGATCAGCCTTTGGTAGTGGCCCACTTCTGAATTCCTCCGGAGCTTTCAGTTTCATTGACACTCCAGAAATAATACCTCGGCAGGATGTCACTTGGTGCTCTGAGCTCTGATACACCCTCTATTCAGGCACCGGTACTAGACATTATCACACCACAGCAAGGGTCTTTTGCTAACAGCAATAAAGCTGGCCAAAAAATAGGAGGACTGGAATTGTTAAGCACTTTCCAAAGCTTCAGCTGTTCAAAGACAAACAGCTGAGTCCTGTCTTCAGAGAATTATGGTGTCTTTTGCTGAAATCAATAGAGAGCTCCAGTCTGTGCCTTTTTTTGTACACTTAGGAGACTCAAACAAGAAGTATCATGATATAACATAGATACAATCCTCCTTTAATAGGAACTGACAGAATAAGCACTGAACATGTTCTTAGAAGAGTTTGATTTACATCATTATGTTAAAGAGGAATGAGGAGAATTCTGCTTTACTTTAGCTATTAGGCAAACAGTGGGAATAATCTGGACACTTTTTTTATAATCAGAGGGAAAGGGTCAATGTCCTATCCAGTGAAATGTCCTGCTCTGTTCACAGAATCCCATTTCCTATATTTTCACTTACGTAGCTCTTTCCTTGTTCTAAAAGACTGTGGTGATAAAAAGGCTGGGAAAACTTACAAATTTCAGCAGTCATCCTGGTTTCAAAAGGACAATATTGGGCTAAATATAACAGTCCATAAATCAGAAGTGTTCCAAGAGTTCTGCCATAGACTGATGCTTTTTTTCTGCCTTCAGCTGATAAGAAGATACTACTTGCAGGATATTAAACACCCTCTAACATGGTTATAGCACCTTGGCTCCAACCTCAGTATTACATAGTTCTGAAATTAGTTAGTGTTTTTAAGGAAAGAGACAGACCATATGAAAAGTCTCTTCCTTTGGAAAAAAAATAATTAAAAATCAGTTGTGTGTGGCAAATACCACTTCATGGCTTCACAGCATGCCTTTGAAGATTAGGACTAGTTAACTAACTTTTCCTTTCAGAAGTGAATATGTTTTGGGGGTTTCATCTTGTAGAAAAGTAGCCTTCAAAACCTAGCATAATTCTTTTTCACTTGCCTTTTTTTACCGATGACAAGCCAAACCAAAAATCGTGTTATTTTAAAAGTTTGGCAGGACTCTGCAATGCCATAGCACTTCAACAAAAATACATTTTTTCCACAATGTTTTCCTTCATTTTTTGTTAAGTGTGAATGCTATACCATGTAAATTTGTCAGGTGTTTGTGAAATGTGTATATTTAACTGCTTCCTTTCTATAAAAGCATATATTATTTTTACAGCTTATAGTAACTTTGCTTTAATGGTGCTCTAGTTCCAATGGGAATGAAAGAACATGTTGGTCAGACAAGTTAGTGTTGTCAATATTCTTATAGGAACTTGTTTTAATGAGGAGAGCTCCTGTAGGATTAATAACAGTAATAAAATAAAATAGTTAACACTTTTGTAAGCTTTTACATCTTCAAGGCCTGTGATATCTAACCTACATGTGAATTAAAGACAATCCTTTCAAGAAAAAGAAACTACAGCAATTTACATCAGCTGAGAATGATATAGTTGCATGTGAACTAGCATTTTTATAACAAAGTTTATATTGAAGGAAAACATTTCTAAATATAATCCCAATCCCAAAATGTAAGTGAGAGACTCCTCTAAGGAATTAAAAAATAAAAATCAAATAAATAGATGATTGTGTCAAAACCCTACTCTTTAAATGACTCTGTGCTGGTTTAGCCACTATATCTACAGCTTGTTCTTTAATGTCTTGGTCTTTCTTCATGAACTAGTCGCAGCCTAATGTTTAAAAGCAGCCTCTATTATGAGAAAGTTTAACTTGATGAGTCACGTACTATTAAATATTGGTTTTAAATGTGGCTAGCAAGCTAATTTGAATAGACCTCTCAAATGTTCCCACAGACTTTTGCAATAGCTTGTCACAATTCTTCCCTGATTAATATCAGTGTAAGAGTAATGTGTTTCAGAGATGTAAAAATTGATTAAATGAGCATGTAATCAACATAATACTGTTTTGTTGGTGGTGATGTTGGTGGTGTTTGGGGCAAAAGAGTATTTTTGGTGAGTATCTGTATTGTAGATAGAAATGTTATCTTTTTCCTAATGCAGAATTTTAAAAGTCTTTTTTGTCTCCTTACATGTTTCTCAAAGGAGTGGAAGTTTAATACCAAATGTTGACATGTGAAAGAATTACATCTGTATAAAACCATAAGACTTTGCTACATTTTATTTTTACCATCTCAGTTCTGTTAGATGGTCTCATCCCAAGCATTAAAAAAAAAAAAAAAAAAAGCAAACAAACAAAACCAGTTAGCCAGTTAGCACAACTGATTCTGTAGTTCTTTGTACCAGCAAAGTACTGATGCAGTTATAAGCACTTATATTGATTTGATTCTGATGCAGTTATAAGCAGTTATATTGATTTGATGAAGATGATTTCCTGAATGCTGTTACATTTCCAGTGGGACAACTTTTGTGTTTAAGAACACTTAGGGATATAAGTGATTTTCAGATAACAGGTTTAAAATATACATGTATATTTTATATTTATTCTGTATCCATGATTAGAATATGTTTGATGAAATCTTCTGGATTTATTTTTAAAAAGAGAGTTGTTTTCAGATTTTCTACAAGAGAAACCTGAGTCTGTTCTTCTGTAGAGAGGAAAAAGAAAAAAAGAAAAAAAGAAAAAAAAAAAGCACATCAATTAAAAACTAGCTTCCCTACAGCAACACTATATTTGGTCAAGCACCATGACTCATCTTTCCTAGAAATACTAGTGATATCACAAAGTCTACTTCCTTATTGCTGCAAGTAAGTTTAATCTCCCAAGTACACAGGGAATTCAGTTTTCAGAAAGCCTTTAGATTTCTAATGCAGCAATGTTTCATTCCGCATTGGACATATAGCAAAGCAAGTGTTAAGCAGCTCTTCTCCCACTAGGAATTTTAAAGCTCTGTTTTCTCCCCTGGTTGAGCCAGAAGTTGTAACATTAACACCCGAAATAGCCTGTGCAACCTTTGTGAACTCTCTGAAATTAATAAAGGTAATTATCTGGCTATATCTGTCTAGTCTTATGCTGTGAGAGAAAAGGCACAGCAGTAAGCAACGGTGAGGAGCAAGTAAACCAGGAATACAGTGAGAGTCCTTTGGAGACCTACTGGAAGTGAAATTACAGCTGCAGCCTGCAGCAGTACAACTGTATTTTATGCTTAGATGGGGAAAACAGGATTGAAGACTGGCTGTCCGGCAGAACACTGTTTTTTTTTTGCTCTGTCTGGCCTGGCCAATATGTAATATTCACAAATAACTATGAGGCTAAAATATTCAATTTGTACAATGAAATGATTCCTGTTAAGTCAGCAGATGAAGCATATCCAGTCATTTTTAAAAGTGTACAGAATAGCTGCTTTTCAATGCCATTGGTGAGATAAGTTTTCTGTACCCACTGATTCACTCACACTGAGAACAAATGGGTTTAGAGTAAGAGAAAGGTACTGAAGACATTAGTGTTGCAACTGCAGTGTGAAATCTGTGTGGCAGACCAGTGGGTGTCAAACAAAAGGCACAGCTTGGAGCACTGTCAAAGGCCGAGTGCTTATGTTTTGCAAAATTGTCTCATGATATTAACTGTTGTCAATCCAGTGATAAACACTGTGGAGTCTGCAAGAAGTTAGGGGTCTTAGAAGATGTGCAGGTCAATACAAAAAGCACAATCACTGTGATGTAAGGGGAATGCCAGATTTCAGTGTCATCAGCTTACAGATGAGCATGGAGCTCATGGGCAATCCAGCAGCAGCTGTGTAGCTGAAAATAAATTGTTATATGGATTCCTTTATGAGGGAAAGAAACAAGGAAAAGCGCAGAACTCAGTCAGGACCTTTTTGATCTATCCTGTCAAACGGAGTTATAAAAGTCTATTTCACAGGATGACATTTCAAAAGCAGCTGAGCTTTCAGTGCCTATGAAAAAGAAGTATTTTATTCCATAAGTATCACAGAGGAGATCGTATAACTGTACATGACATGTACAAAACATCTATGCTGTGTTCACATCATCATGAACAACATTACTTGGTAGAGGATCACCAAGAAAGTCTGTTGAACTGATGAAATGAATAGGATTTAAATTCCTTAACAGCAGGTACCTATATATTAGGAGCTAGTCTAAGCTGATTTCTAGTTTGCCCCTATAACTATTGAGGAAGAAAATATTTAAAGCTGGGAAAAGGACCTGATTGTTGTAGGTGCCTGCCTCTTTCCATTAAAACCGGCTGATAAGCCAAATGAGTATGCTGCCATTCAAAGGGAGCTGGACAAATCAGAGAAATGGGCAGAGGGGAACCTCATGAAGTGCAAGAAAATAAATGGCTAGTTCTGCACCTGGGTAGAAACAACTCCATATACCAGTACATGCTGGGGACTGAAAAGCTGGAAAGCAACTTTGAAAAAAAGGCCCTGGGTGCCTCAGCACCTTTATAAAACTAAACATGCTTTTTAATCTTAAACACCTACAAAATTCTGAACTCAGATCGGAATGCATGAATGCATGGTGGGGGTTGGCCTGTTCTCCCACGTGCCTGGTGACAGGACGAGGGGGAATGGGCTTAAGTTGCACCAGGGGAGTTTTAGGTTAGATGTTAGGAAGAACTTCTTTACCGAAAGGGTTGTTAGACACTGGAACAGGCTGCCCAGGGAGGTGGTGGAGTCACCATCCCTGGAAGTCTTCAAAAGACATTTAGATGTAGACCTTAGTGATATGGTTTAGTGGGGACTGTTAGCATTAGGTCAGAGGTTGGACTTGATGATCTTGAGGTCTCTTCCAACCTAGAAATTCTGTGATTCTGTGATTCTGTGAAACACTGCAAAGCGAGCATTAAAAAATGGGGCCATGCATGTTTGATGTGTTTTCTATGCTTCCTACCAGTCATGCATATGCATGCACTTTGCATGGAAAAGAGTAAATAAATTATGACAGAAAGTATTTATCCAAAGACAAACCAGGATAGACCTAGCTGTGAAGGAAACTGAAGACAGGCATAAAAAGATATGCAATGTAATACTTGATTTATGAAATCTTTATTTTAGCTGTATTTTACATGGAATATAATTTAAGGTCTTATCAGAAGTTACTAAATACCAGTGTACAAAGATACATCTGTTTTTGGTTTTCATATCAAAAGAAGTTATCGTACTACCAGAATGCTAGTGAAATACTGAACTACTGATATAAATAACAGATATTTAGGATGGGGCCACTAGTTGGACTAGTTCTGGGACTGGTGTATCTTAAAAGGCCTATCAAAAAACTGCCTGCCTTAAAAAAGAGGCTAGAGGCAGCCCACTCTTCTTCAACAAATAGTATCAGTGGAGACAGGTGGAAAACTCTCCTCTGAAGAGCTGTTGTGCTGCTTGATAGCTTTGCTTCCTGTGGAATACAGGTAATTTAAGAAGATTGTCTAGTCCACCTGAGTTAGTACCTGGAGAGTACAGGGAGGGTATAGCATGCCATCTATACATGGTGCAGCTCCAGCCACAGTCAGCTGAAGTTGGGATTACTTCTTCAAGGTGGAGTAAATTTTTACAAGTTAAAACTCTGTTTTGTTGCACATATCTACCACTGCCGGTTGTAAGAACAAATAGAGTAGATGTAGAGCCACTCAAATGAGGTCTGATGCTGGAAGCAACGCATTTACCTAATCCCCTGAGACTGGGCAAGGAGGAAGGGTTGGTCTGTGGGAAGCTCCACACTAACACAGCCTGCTGTTTCCAAAGCCAGTGTACCTCTGCACAGCACTGCAGTGTGTTGCAGAGAAATGCAAACACAGCAGCCAGCTCGGGCATCCCTGCATGCCACTGACAGCACTGCACGAGTCTGTCTTCTGGAAGCTTGACAGACAAAAGCTGGTGTTGTACTCAGCCTTTGTCAGTGCTTGATTAAATACAGACTGCTACCTACCTTCAGTTCTCTGCTTCCTTTCCCTCTGTTTCCCAACCTTTCAGTGGGGTAAGGTTAGCTTCTTGCAGCCAACAGTGGTGCTGCAGTTACATTTTTCAGCTTACAGGCCAGCATATTTTCTGATATATTTTTTATCCAGTGTCTCTCTCTCTTTTTTTTTTTTTTTCCTTTTTTTTTTTTTTTTCCTTTTTTTTTTTTTTTCTTTTCACAACAGCTAAACTGCTTTAGCTATATCTTTCTTCAAGAATTCAGAGAAAGATATCTGGCCCCAAAAGCTGAGCTTGAATTGCTGAGTTTGATGACTGTACGATGAATGAGAACAGACTCTCATAGTGAAGCACTGTCAAATAATTTTCCCTGTAGCTGGATATGCTTCCTCTGCCTACTGTATTTTTGTGGTTTATTGTGAAGCCACTAATTTCTTTAATCCTGATAGAAGTAACGTAAGAGTTAAGAATTGATGTCAGGCTCTAGACAGGTGTAGACGAAAAAGTTGGTTCTTTCTTAATGTTTTCTTTCCTTTTTATTTTGCAAGTAATTAATATGTAGTGGATGCCCTTTTTCATTATAGAACCACTTCTCACCGCTTTCATAGTGCCTATTGTATTTAACTCAGTTTTAAATACTTTTTTTCAGCCACAGTTAAGCTTTGCCACCACAACAGCTTAATTTCCTACCCTCCCCTGAACCACCCACATGCTACAGCAAAAAGAGTCTATGTGGTTTTATCTTCATTTGCAAAAGCAGCTGGTCTCAACCTGTTCCTACACTGAGCATTTCATTTCATGCTGAGAGTGTTGCTCCACTTTTGTTTTATCATTCTAGGCTCCAAGAGGCTCCTGATAGACCACAAAAAATCTCAGCAATGAAATGGAAGGAACTAACTCCTTAGCAGTGATCTAACTGCCTCCAGACGTCACTTTTTGTCTGCAGCACAGCACGAGGCTTTAGAGACTTCTGGCAATTAAAACAGTGCTATTAAGGGGTATGTCAGATAAAGTCTGCCATGTCTTTGCTATCTGAGGCCTCATTACCTGGGTTGTTCGAAGTTGATCATCCTGTCTACTTTGAAGAGGGGGAAGCCCAAGCCTGCAATTACTTATCTACATGTTTGAAGCTTGATAAGGCTTAGTTTTCTTTAGCACCTCACCCACTAAGAAGGAACCATTTTTAAGATTTGTACATTTCAGATTTGGATTTCTTTTTCAGACTTTGATGAGAGCAATATGACCTTGTTAATCTTTTTTCCTGAAATTATAGACAACTTGTCATATCTCAAGTGGTGTCCTGTCACATGTTGAAGGCATCTCCCACCTCAGGTTCTGCAATGAGGGGTTCAGTCCTCATAAGTCTCATTTCTTGCTCTCCTGTGTTTGTGCTGGGCTAGCACAGCCCTAAGGTTTGACTTCAGCTTCCTTACATGTGGTTGAGGAACCAGCAACATATGTTTCCAGAACTGCAGCAGGGGAAGGAGGTTGCTGATGGAGCAGTAAATATGACAGTGTAGTAAATATGAAATCTGACTGTGAAATGCTACAGAGCTACGTGATAATATTTAGTCAAAGCAGCAGACTAAATATAATTTTAAACACTAAGTATAGAGTAATGTACATTGGAAAAAAAATCACCTCTACTATACATGATCGGTGATTGGCTCTGAACTAGATATTACTACTAAGAAAAGGGATCTTGGAGTATCTCTGGTCAGAAAGGCAAACCGCAGATCAGGCATCATCAGCACTCAGAAACAAATGGCATTATACAAACTATTAGGGAAAAAAAAAAAAAGTCTTTGCAAGATCCTATGAGTCCCTCTCCTCTCCTCTCCTCTCCTCTCCTCTCCTCTCCTCTCCTCTCCTCTCCTCTCCTCTCCTCTCCTCTCCTCTCCTCTCCTCTCCTCTCCTCTCCTCTCCTCTCCTCTCCTCTCCTCTCCTCTCCTCTCCTCTCCTCTCCTCTCCTCTCCTCTCCTCTCCTCTCCTCTCCTCTCCTCTCCTCTCCTCTCCTCTCCTCTCCTCTCCTCTCCTCTCCTCTCCTCTCCTCTCCTCTCCTCTCCTCTCCTCTCCTCTCCTCTCCTCTCCTCTCCTCTCCTCTCCTCTCCTCTCCTCTCCTCTCCTCTCCTCTCCTCTCCTCTCAATATAATCAAATGAGAAAAAAAAACAAATTATAAAAAGTAAGGATAAAGAAGAATCTTGCACAACTCTCATATGAGTCCTAAATGGATAGACAGAAAATGGATGACTGAAGAATAATGTGATAGTTGCCTATAAATGGCTTTGAGAAAAGTTATTTGTGTTTATTATAATCTAAAAAGTAGAAGGAAGTATGTGAAGCTACCAGGTGACAATAAAAAAACAATCTGAGAAAGGTTTTGTTCACACTACATTTATATAAATTGTGCAACACACTGCTCTGGTTGTCAAACTTTACCTGGCTTCAGAAGCAAAAATATCTATTGAACACAGGGTAGCAACTTGGGCTCAGAGTGTCCCTGAATGGCTGGTCATAGCAGCCTCGTAGCTGCCAATGGATAAGTACTGAGCTTCATTGTGCCCAGGTTCCTTGCATGCCTGTCAGGGCTGCTAGTAGGCTAGAAGGATGTTTCTGGATAACCCAAAATAATATCTACTAGAGTAATATATACCACTTCTGGCATGTATGCCATGAATTTAACATCTTTAGATTAATGATATTAAGACCTAATATGATTACACATAGACTGTGAGAAGGTGGCATACTTTGTTGGTGGAAAACAATTAATATTGGTTCCTAATGTAGGTTTGAAGAAAAAATTGCCAACTACTGACTACTGTTGCAGTCCTTTTTTTTTTTTTTTTAAATAGAACAAACACTGTTGTTTGTTGTTTTCAGTTCAGAAGGTCTCTCATGAAATCTCAGTAGTGACAGGTGACTTATTTGCAGTGCATCAGCCACTCAGTTCCTGCAAAGCTATCATTTTATTTAAGAGCTCATCCATTTTTATCATTTACAATATCATTTAAAAATGCTTTTTTTTTACTTCAGTAGACAAAATGGCATATGACCTTTAGGTGGAGAAAGTGCGGTATATTACTGAGAAAGATACTGATTTAATCTGTGTTAAAGATTAAAGGACTGCAATCTATAACTCTTATAACAATCTATAAATCTTGTTCTCAGGTATAGTGCCATTCCCTTTGGCACTTGTTTTCAGAGGAAAGGGTGGTCAAAATTCTGTACAAGTTGCCAGACTGGATCTTCTGTTTTGCCATAAACTTCTTTGTGTGTTCTTCCTAGATGAAAAATGAGGGTACTTTTTCTTTCATCTAATTTTCAACACTTTCTTTCTCCAGTCAATCAAGCCTATTTCCTTACATATAAGAACAGCATCTATCAAGACAGAATACTGATCTTATTTGAGATTCTTAGGTATTGCTACAATATCATTAATGTAAGTAATAAAATAATAAGTAATAATTCGACTCTGGTAGCTTTGCATTTCCAATGTGTCATAGGACAGAGTAACTGAGAACTGAATTTTTCTACCGAATTTACAGTATTGCAAACAATACACAGGGCAGCTGAATAAAAGAATCTAAAATTTATCAGGAATCCATTCAGCCATGTTTTTGTTATGTTGGAAGAATGATGCAATTGAGCAGTTCTGTAATTTCATCAGCCTCTTGGATATAATCTAATTTAAAAGTTATTGTACCGAGAAATATTTATTCAAAGATTCAGGAAAACAATATAGAATGCAAACCATTAAAGCCACCCTCAGGTTATATCTTTATATTCTATTAACTTTGTACAACAGCTCCAGGTTTTCTTTTTCAGTTTAATTCAAATAAAGGAATGAAACACAGCTGCTGTGTTGTGTAAGTTTTGAGAGGATAGAAACAATAAAGTGTAGAATCAAGCAGAGTTGCATCTTTTGATTGTATGTGTTTATGTTTATGCAGTTTTGCGTTAACAGCTCCATGTATTTTTCACTATTCTCTAATAGTGATGTAGCTCCCAGTTCTCTGAAAGCCATGACTTGAGGTACCTGACAAGTCCCACTGAGGCCAGGTTTAGCCCTGTTTAAACTATGCTTGTCTGCGAATCTGTGCACTCCATCCCTCTCATTAGTACCTTCCTCCCATATTCTTGAGTGTTGAGAACCATGACAATATGTCTCACCAAGCGTGCAGTCCTTAATACTACAGTGCTCAAATGCTGCAGCTCAACCTTCATCAGGCAGACTCCGTTCTGTGCTTCCAGAGTTAACTTTCTACAGCAACTGTTCTACTCTGCTGAACTTTGTCTTTAGTCTGTTTCTTTTGATGCCTGTCTTAGTAGCTTCTTGCCTGCCTTTTTCCAGCCACTCCAGACTTCCCCATGGAAACTTCATTCTGATCTTGTGGCACTGGTTGCCAGCAGCTCCCTTCCAGCTTTCCTTAGAGCCTCCTCCAGATTCCCCACTCTTAATTTACAACCCAGAACAACATCTTCCTCAGCAATCACCCCCCTGTGACTCCTCCCCTCCTCTCAGTCTTGCCTGGCTCCTTCCCCTTGCCTGGAGTAGATGGCCTTTGTCCTTCTCTTCCAGCCTTACACAGCTCCTGTGCTCCTCCCAGGAACTCGTGATGGGGAGGAGGCAATCTGACAGGTCACTGAAAGAAGTTCTGTTCAAATACCAACATGTTTGGCACAAAATACACAGAGTTTGGACAAGAGTGTTGTGGGCCTAATCCAATTTCCGCTGAAGTCAATGGAAGTCTTTGCTCTGACTGTAGTGGGTGCTGGATCAGGCTCTGGTGGCTGGTGACTAATGTTCTTTTCATTGTAAATTTCATAATGCAAATATCCACAGAGGAACATGACCCAGAGAAACACAAGGTACTTATTTTTCAATATTCATTCCCAACTCTTGGCAACAGCAATCTAATACAAATATTGTTTTAAATGCTATCCAAGGAGATTGTTTATCTCTATTCTTCACCTAGCAGCCTAGAAAAACAAACTTCCAGTTTAGAAATCTGTTTGACTAAGGAGACATTTATATGATAAAAGACTCATTGAATCTTTGTTAAAATAAAATAGATATTATCTTTTACTGCAAAGCTGAAACTCTTTGCTACCTGGGCTCCCTTCCTACTTCCAGTAAAGCTGTCACTTGAGGTATACAGGACCATCACTTTGCCACTGATAAAACATTTACTGTGGACTACAACTTAACCTTAGCTGTGCAAGCTTGCATATTTATTATGTTAATCCCTACACTTGGAATCTGAAATTACTATCTTGACCAAAATAAATAGCAGTTGGAAAGCCCTCAACTGTTTTTCTTTCTTCTGCAGGTGTATTCCTCATTTAATTTGGGGTGTGTACAGTGGAAATGATTCAAGTCAGTATCGACTACTCCCATAAATAATATAGATGTTTTCCATCCTTAGAATTCTACAGTGTAGTGAGACACAGTTGGCTGTGCTACATTAGGACATAACGTGAATATGAATGTAAAATCTACAGCCACTTCAGTAAAATGAATAATGAAGATATAAAAAGTAATCTAGGCCCTCCATACACTTAGATTTAGCCTCAAGAAATTGGCAGCTAATATCTTCAAAGATTTCATCTCCACTGAAGATGCTTCTGGCCCTCACAGGTTATTAAAAAAGAAAAGAAATAATTGTCTCAATCTTTGTCTCCTCAGTTCTGTATGTGTAAAATGGGAATAAGGCTGTCAAGTAATCTTAAATTAATACTTTAAAAATAAGTGGATGAGTGTATCTGTGAAGCCCCCACATTTAATGGCAAGGTCATATCCAGGATATAATTAATAAATTTGTCTGTATTTCAGACTTCAGCTTTGGCATGCCAAAAAAAAAGGAATAACTATATTTAATACGAGTGTATAACTCACCATTCAATGGACAGGAGCAGGAGAAAAATAGGATTTTGGAGCATGATAGTATTATGACGTATTGTGTCATGAAAATTAACACTCACTGTCAAGCTAGTCTCACATTTTATATTTTGTGAGTGGTGATTTTGTATACTTAATTTCTTTTAATTTTTGAACAGACTTTGAGTAGATCACAGAGAAGTCTCCAGGAGATGTCACCTTGCATGTTCCTTGTCACCTTGCATGTTCCTTGTCACTTTGCTTGGTCCTTGGAAGAGACTGGAAGTAGGCAGTGGCTGGGAAGTGCCATCCTGGAAGCAGATGCCTTCACTCCCAGGGCTCTGCAGGTGACCATGGAGAATGTGCCCATGGTACATGTCCAGTGCTTTCTTGCACATGCATTCATTGGCTTTGTCATATTAGGATATAAAAACACACTTTGGGCATCCCAGCCTGAAAATAATGCCACTATTGACAGTGTTTTACTCGTTATGACTGGACTTTAGTCCATCCTCCTAAAAGAGAATAGAAACCTGAACATTAATTTATAAGAATTTAAATGAAATAAGGAAGATGCATTTAAAAAAAAAAATATGGATTATGCACATATGTCTTTAAAGCATTATTGTAGCTTTAACTGTGAATTTCAGCAAGGTCTGTGCAATGCCAAAGTATAAAACTTCAGTATATAAAATGCTAAAACTAGGTCTGTTTTCTCCATGTAAGTTATCTTTATCATGATAAATTCATGTTAGCATGTTTTGTTACTCTTTTTCATGAGAATAAGATTTGTGTTGTCTAATCTATTATATTGATTTCACAATGATGAACTGCTTTGGCCTTTTCAGTATGCTGTTATGGGATTGGTTATCCATTCCAGTTCATTTCTGCAAGCTCCTATGGTTTAAAGATGAAAGAAGTGGAAAAGCCAGCCAATAAAATGACATAGCAGTAGAAAGGTTAAAGAACTATGCAGCATTTGGCTAAAACTGACAAGCATTAAAGTTTGCATTTCTCATTCCTATGACAAAGATGGTAATGAGAAGAGAAAACAGCAGTATCTCATCCATTTTTACGACAGTGATTGTAATTAAATTGGAAAGGATATGAAAGCAACCTGTTCTTATTATAATTTATATGTCCTTATCTTACAGCCCTTCCTCAATTCTTCTAATTTAAAGTCAGCATACTAGGGTAACCTTTGGACAGTAATTCTCTGGGAAACATGCATGACTCTATGTACAGACTACTGCGTTAGAAGGTGGTGTATATATTTCTAAAGAGATTGATTGATATCTTCTGGTATGAATATTCTAGACTAGAAAAGGAACATTTTAAAGTATGGATAACAATTTTACTGCTTGACGGTCCCCAAAGTGAGCACATATGTCATATGAATCTTTTGTGAGTCATTATTCACATTTAATTCACATTCGCATTTAATAGGATTGATCTTTACTTTGGAGTGACCAGTGATTCTAGACTCAGGAATTTCTGTTTTCCATTAACTCAAACATTAACTTTTCTCAGGAAAATGGAAGATAAAAATGAAATGAAATGATAGGAATCAATCACTTTTATCAGTATGGTAATACATAAAGGAATCAATTTCCTACAGAACTGTATGAAAATGTAGGACTGACTAAATATTTCACCATGGAAAATTAAGTTTTGATTAAATGAAAGTTTTTTTTTTTTTTTTTTAAAAAAGGCTGGCCTACATAGAAAAATGTAAGCTTTAAATAATCATTGTGAATATTTCAATACCATATATTGTCAAAAAGTTTATTTTTCATAGACTAAATAAAGGTAATGTTTGATAGAGTTATTATTATTATTATTATTATTATTATTATTATTATTATTATTATTATTATTATTATTATTATTTATCCAGTACACAGACAGTTCTAAAAGTTTCCTGAGAAATAATGACTGATTGGCTATCATTTAAAATCTCGGTTAGGCAACACTTTTTAACTTAAGCTCACCTTTAAGCATATGTAAAAAAAAATTAACTTTGATGAGTTAGCTCAGATCAGCATCTTCGAGTAACAAGAATTGGAACCTTATGGCAGAGCCCAAGGAAGGAGATGTCTATATAAGCTTTAGAAAAGTCTGTGGCAAGAAATGCCAAACACAAATGACATTTGAGAATGGCCTTACATACTGATACAGCTGAATTTATAGAGGTCCTGCTGTTCCTAGACTTATAAAATGACACTATAGTTTCTCCTCTCTCACAGGGTGTGGATCATGCTATGACGCCAGTCCTCAGCCTAATGTTGTTGCACTTTGCTCCCAGGGTTTATAACAGCTCAGAACATTATTGTATCAAGACCTACCACATTATTATATGAGGACCTACCAAGTTAATTGGAAACATTCTAGGAAAAAAAAAAAAGTTTTTATCTTTTTATCTAGCATGTTATGTACTTATCTTGTATTTAGTCTTACATGTTGTAGTATTTGGGTTTGCAAGCAGCAATGTACTGTCATTTCTCTGTTTATTTTTTTTTTTTTTTTGTAATTTAAATGGGGATAGCTTCCTTTAAAGGTTTTCTATTGGTAAATATTTGTAATGATAAAAAGTGTGCATGACTGTATATTGACTGTATAATGACTGTATATTATTAAAAAAGTAAACAGATTTGTGATTCATTTTCAACTTCTGGTCAAAGCATTTTTCATCCCAGCGGGGGGTCAGCTCTTTGTTTCTGCTACTTTGATCACAGAATCATAGAATATCCCGAGTTGGATCGGACCCATATGGATCATCAGGTCCAACTCCTGGCACCACACGGGTCTACCCAAAATTTTAGACCGTGATGACACTGTACGTATTTGAAAGGTTAATACAAACTGTTTATATGTGAAAATGCAGTCAGGAGGGAGAAGGAGTACACAAGAGTCTGGAAGACTTTGGAGATGGCCACGAAACATCTATATATGACTAGATTTCTGGCAAGATGGAAATAGGCCAACACAAAAAGCTGTTGAGTTGTTGATCTCACGTCAAACCTGGTAGAAACGTCCTTCTGTAAGAAATCATTGAGGGGGGAAGGTCCATCTGAGAGTCATTTAGTCATTTCAGTTGTTTTGGGATAACAATAATTAAAAGTGCCCCAAGTGCCCTTCTAAATTCTGTCCTGGCCTAGGAGCCTCATCTGGTGCTTTTTTTTTTTTTTTTTCTTTTTCTTTTTCTTTTTTTTTTCTTTTCAGCTGAAGTAGTGTAAACTCGTGCTTTGGGATCCTAAGATCTAAATGTCTGCAGATGGCAATCCATCCAGAGAACTAATGATGTAAGTGTGATGCCCTGGGGCATGTGTATCAAAGAGCATTGTGAACTTGGCATGAGCTTTTGCAGGGGAAAAAGGAGAGGCCACAACTCATGTGCATACGTTTTGGTGCTGTGGAGTCTGAGGCAGTTTTGGATGCAAGATCTAACTTTCAGCCATAATAAGGGAAGGCAACAGTTTAACTTGAAATTCCAGGTTCAGTTCCTGCAGGTGATGACTTACTCATCTAATAATGAGGCAGGAGATATAGTGCTGTTGGGATATACTTGCTTAATGCACCATTACTATAATGACTTGTAATTAGACACTAATCACCATATAAAATGCTAATAGAATAAATGTACTTGATATTTTTTCATGCTTCTGGCAAAAGTCCTCTAGGCATACCATTTTCTCAAGGGCATGCTGAGCAAAAGCAGACTGAACAAAAGATTTGGGGCATGGCAGTCACTTAGCTGTTGTTTCTCTTTTGAAAGGGAATTATCGGTGGTTTGAGGATCATATTAAACTGAGGAAAGTGTTAGGTGCCATTCAATTCACAGTCTCTGCCTCTGTGTCCTTCTGTCTTCCTTGCCTCTGCAGCAGCAATTAGCTATGGGGTTATGGCTCTGCTTGTCAAGAAAATGATCCAGGTGGAAATTAATATCTTCTTATTGTCAGATTACATTTTAGTCTGCTTGGTGGCAGGAGAAGCATTTGGTTTGAAGAGCTGGAGAAAGAGTCATGGAAAAGGACAAGATACTTCTTTTGGTAATGGTCTTTGCTTATGTCAGCTTAAATTAATTGTCGATCATAACCTGACTTAGAAGGCATAACCTGACATAGTAGTCTGCAGTACCCATACACAGGCAGGTGCACCTGTGTTTATGTTGTTCCCCTGCTTCACATCTGGATACTCGTGGGCTCAATATACTCACAGCTAGGTTCCCACACAAACTATCTCTGGATAAACCCTATTTCTATTCAGCTTTTTATCCCCCATTTTGATTCATTCCTTTTGTAAATATGCCGGTTAGCAATCTCCGGGTGTAGAGAAGGCTTTGATAGCTTTGGCTGGTTTCCATGTCAGTTAGCAGCATTATGTCATGTGTCTGCCTAGTGAGAAGAAGAAGGACTCTGTACCTGATCTGACCACCTTTTACCATCTGTGGTTGATGTGATGACTAACTGGCTTATTCAGTTCCTTGACACTGGAGAAGATAAAAGGAACAATATTTATAGGGAAAAGCAATATATTTTATTTAATCATTTGTGCTATTTAGGCTGATTTCTCTTCATGTTTCGAAGTCCTTATTTCAAATCAAAAATTCCTTCTGGATAGAATAAGAATGGTGTCATAACTGGCACATTTTTGATGGTTATGAGAAGAAAGGTAGGAAAAGATAGGCCACATCCTAGCATTTTCCCCTTCAAAACTATGGCTAAAGTATCACAGCTGCTATTACACCTGGGTATACGGAAGAGTAAACAATCGGTGTCATATCCTTTAATCTTTTAATAGCTGATATTCTTTAAAATGTCTGTTTTTTAATTTATTCTTTCATGGACATATACAAGAAGGCAAACCTTACTATGACAAGTCCTCTGTACAGGTTTGCTGAATCTCAGGACATGTAAGCCTCCATAAATGATTCAAAAGGGATAGACTGCATACTGGTCTGAATATTATCAAGGGTTTGGTTATATTCACTGTAAGAGTCTCTTGTAGTACTCCCAGATTTTTAACAATTCAGCAAAAGACTTTCTTGGATGTACTAGCAATAACATGCCACCAGCATAACTTGTTACGTAGTGACATCACTTTTTCGCTTTTGTGAATTCTAAGGTTACCATAAATCATCTAGACAAAAAATGTGAAGCTTAGATTAAGTAATATGGATAACAGAAGGCCAGCATTTGTTAACACTTTTGCTTCTCTCTGAATTACTAATAGCTGATGATTTGCATATTGCATGTATCACTAATATCTATTATTGGCTTGTGGGAGTTCTGCTTATTGGTTTTAGTAGTAATAGCAGATGCTGTGGAATAGGACAGATCAAATGAGATTTTAAATAGATAACATTCACAGGCATATAGAAACTTCTCACCTACAATTGTTTTCCATCAATGCATAACCTGGGATAGAGGAAGACTCAGATTTTAAAGTGTTTGGGACTACAGGCCTTAACATCCAGGCAACCATGCCTTGTTTGAAATCCCGACTTCTGCGTTGTGCCCCTCTCCAAGAAATTGCAAAATCTGGACCCCTGAAAATGAATGACAAAACAGCAGAAAACTGAGTAAGGCTTAAACTGAAGAGATGAAAAATCACAAAATTTGAAAATCTCTGAGCCCTGCATGCCTTAGGAAGACGTCCTCACCCAGGATCCACAGCCTGGATTTGTTTTCTAACACTTGGTCAGGGCATTTCCTTGGGAGATGTTCCTATCACTGGGAAGGGCTGAACCATGATCTCCTGCCTTCTACATGAGTGCTAAAGCTGTTCTTGAACTACTGTGTTAAAGGGGGACAGTAGCTGTTGCCAAGACTGACATAATTTCAACTAAAGTATTAGTTTATGTCGTGTTTTGTATGCAGCCTGAGTCAACTAGATCAAGGTGAGACATCTCAACTGCATCAGTGCTTGGAGGCTCTGCACAAGTGCAGAAAACAAATTTTACTTTCCTTAGGTATATGTCGACTCACCTCAGGGTAAGGCAAAAGACCCACTGTTATGGATTGGATTTCCTCTGTTCTTTCTCAATCCTTTTTTTTTTATTTTTTATTTATTTATTTTTTTTTTAATGTTATCATAGATCTCAATTTTCAATTGGAATGATAGCAGTAATAACATTATCTATTTGAAAAATGTTTTGTTCTATAACCAAGTATACTTGAAAACAATGTCTGTTTTTTTTTTTTTGTTTGTTTTTTTAAATAATTTTGCTAGATCCACATAATAACAGTTTACCTCTGATTTATTTTGATGGTTAATTGCTATATTTGAAATATCTGTAATTATTATGAGGTTTCCAGATACATGATGAGCAGCAGTTTCAAACTACGGCAAGCTATGTAAGATCTAAATATTTGTTACAAGATTCAGTCAGCTCAAGAGACTGATAAGCCAAACTACTATGGTAAAAGTAGATACAATTCAGTAGGAGTTACAATTGATACTGTCCTGTAATGTGGAGTTAAATGGACAGTTCGATAAAAGGAATCTAAATGCTACATGTATATACATATTTGTTACCTTCATACTTTGCATGAATTTGCAGAGAGTTTTTGGAGTTTTATTTAACGCCCACAGAAGACAATGTCAGACTTTCCATTCACTTTAAAGGTAGGTGGACTTGTTTGTTAGTCATTTTAGCAAAACCCAGCTATTTTCCTGTCAGCTTTGGGGTGCTAGTGATCCTAGACTGCTCTGAAAGACATTTTGAAAGATGTGTATTGTTGGAAGATGTTTGAAAGATGCAAAGCATATGTTGCAAAATCCAAAATAACAACTTTTTATAAATAGGTAAGAACTTACAGGATTACTTAACAAGAAAATTGTATAATTTCCAAATCACTGCTTTCATTGACAGTGAAGTAGAACAGTAAATAATAGATTTAGAAGTAACATCTACCAGTAAAACATTTTTGAGACTGGTAGCCTTCAGAAGATTTGTGTGTGTTGTAAACTGCGTGGAGGAGAGAATATTTTTCTGCTGTGCTTCTGGAATGCCTCAGCACAACAAGGCACTCACAGGTGCCTGAAGCTTTATGCTGTTTTACAGTATAATACCAGTAATACCTACTAATTGTTAATCTAAAATAAAACCCATAAGCAGAACAAAAATTCAATCTGAAAAGGGTTAACGCAGCATGAAGACATCCCTACCTGCATGGTTAGAAAAGAAAAAAAGAGAAACTGCTACCAGAGTTTTACAGGGTGTTCCCTGCTATGTTTAGCTTTTACTTGTGACATTAGATGATCTATCAGCATGTTTCTCCTTTATGTTTTCTCACTTATGTAAATATGAGATGTGTTCTGCCCCCTGATTATTTTGAAGCTTAGGAATGAATTAAATGTGGTTTGCAGTTATTTTACAGACTGATATAACATTCAGCCATCTATAGGGCTTCACTTTGTTCAGCCAAGTCTTGAAACATACATTAACACAGTGAAAAATTAAAAGAAAATAAGGAAGGAAGGAAGAAAGAGAAAGAAAGAAATAAAAGAGACAAAGAGAGAGAGAGAGGAAGGGAGGAAGAAAGGAAGAGAGGAAGAGAAAAAGAGAGAAAGAAAGAGAGAGAGAGAAAGAAAATCGAGATGATTTAAATGTACTGATGTAATGTTTTTTTCCTAATGTGCTGTTAAAGGAGGGGTTATGTCATGATGTACTAGCCACTGACATTATCACATGGAAAATTAACTTCAGATCAAATGCTTCCAGATCAGATATTATAGGATTACATTAACTTGTGGATTGTCTCAGTGGCGTCTCTTTCAGATGTAGATCTTGAGATGTCTTAATTTTAGTCAATATTTTTAGTGGGCATAACAGTTCAACAGTTACACCCAGAATTAATTTGTTGGGTTAGTTTAAATGGCTTTCTTGCTCCATCAGAAAGCATCTGATCATTGTTACTGTGGGTATGCCTCAATGATTCTATACGAACATGGCATGCCCTTGTTTACTAAAATTAACTCTAAAGAAGGGTTAATTAACTTACCTTGAGCGATGAGCTTGGTTTCACTGCTTCTGATACTCAATTGACCTTCAACATCGAGCATTAAAAAGTATTCTGACAAGCTTATAAACCCAAGTTTTTATTTGTTACAGCAAAACGTTGTGTAATATACCACTGTCTTTACTTTTCATTTTATCATTGAGTGGTTCAGTTGCAGTAGCCAGGAAGATGTGACAATATGGGCTGACCAAATCTGTAGTGAGGGACTGATACCATTTATTAGACAAAGGTAGAAAAAATGGATAAATCATCAGTGTAATAAGAATAGTCAAGGTTTCGCTGTGAAAAACATCAGTGTAAACAGGAACAGAATCTTTCTTAAACCTATATATATTGAGATTTTGGCACCTCAGTTTCACCTAAGTCTTATCTAGTGTCCAGACCACCTAATTTCTATAAGCCCTGCTTTATTTTGTCCATGCAACACTGTTTGAACTGGATTCCTGAAGCTAGGTATCCACACGTAGTTCAGATTACTTTACTCAAGGTGAAATTGCACTTCCAGAGTGCCATAGCCGTAATCACCAATACTAGATATTCTTCTCTACCTGCATGTGACATTTGGTCCAGACAGGAGTCACAGACCTGGAAAACACCTTGATTGTAACCAAGTCTGAGTTCAGATTCAAGCAATTATGGCCAATATTCAATGAACTGCGCCCTCATATTCAGATTCATATTCCCAATACTGCACAAAAGTGGAAGCAGTTATGGTCTAATAGGCAATGTCTATGTGTATTTCAGAGTGGGATCTGAAACACTAGTTAGAGAAGATTTAATTGTGAATATATGGCATTCCCTTCTCAACAGTGAGGGTAGCCACAGCTTCTTGCAACTGTAAACCTTCTTAGGCTATGTGGAGGTGATTATAGAGCCTAAATCTTTTGTTTTAGGAGTCAAATGAGCAAAACTAAGACCCCTATACAAGATAGTGACTATCAAGAGGGAAATGAGATCCCCTCTGACACCTTTCTCTTTTATAAAGGGCCAGCTGTGCTCCATAAGTTACCTGAGTGAAGACCCAGGTTCTGGCAGGATGGACGTGCTCATCATTGACTATTCCTTCCTTAGGCATTCACCAAGGACAGAGTCTCATTTATGTGTCCTTACAGTGCCCTCCGGAGGTCTTCAGGGCCACCTACAAGTTGTCTTTGAATGGAGCTTGTGCCTACACAGCTGTTCTCAAGTTAGTGGAACTGAGCACAAACTCTGGTGCTTGGTACAAAGCATAGTAACTGGAACTTTAATTAAAGCCATACCGAGTCAGGAACATTCCAAGGATAAAGGAGAATAGCTGAAAACGAAAAGAGTGGGAACCAGAGAATGCTCTGCTCCCAAACCTGAGCATAGAAACTGTATAGAGATGGGATAGGATGAGGGGTCAGAGTGATGGGGCATGTTGAAATAAGTGGAAGAGGGGAAGGATGGGGGATGGATGATATGGATGTGCACAATAGAAGATGAAAAATAAGCAATGAGGTTCCTTACCATTCACAAACAAGCCATTCATGTGCTATTGTCCTACAGATATAATAGGTGATTTGCGGATAAATGCTTTATATATGGTCAGTTTCTTGATTTACTCCACAGATGTTTTATATTTTCCACTGTTCTCTCTTATAAGGTAAAACTAACTCTTAATGAGAGCAGCAGGTCTAATTGAATGGTCTGCCTTAGGATTTGCTATTGTTATGATTCATTTCTCCAAGGTGATCAATCTTGGTAGCCAACTCAAACACATAAGAAAAAATTGTAAGCCTTAGGTTGAAATTACTTAGAATTTAATCAATGCATAATGGTTCCCAGATGAGACCTGTATACTTTCTTATACAAGTCTGCAGTATGTTTGTTAAACACAGCACAGTTTGCCTATCTTTCTCTAGGTGAAAGACAAAATTTTTCATGCAGGGAAAAACATATAACAAAAGCAACTGAGAAGCCATTCAGCTTATTCAAACCACGACAGGATCTGATTGTATCCACCATCCAATGAAGTTTGTATCAGACTTATTTAAGTGTAACTGAATACCTAAGAAATAACTTAGTGTGAAAATACAATCTAAGCTGCTGGCAATTCCCAGTAACGCAGGAAAACTAGGGACACCATGTGCACAGATGATTAAATTTAGGTGCCTACCTCACTTTTGTGTTTTAGAAAGCATTTGTCTAAGCTCTTGTTCTTTTGTGGGTTTTCCAAGGAAGATTTATCAGACAAACTGATGAACTGGCTGCCTTGTAAAGTGTAGTCAATTTGGTACAGCTCAGTCGATGACAAAAGAGCTATGATAATTTGTGCCTCCATAATGAATGCTGAGATTTTCTAGTTGTACGTTTGCTAGCAGTGGTGTGATGTATGTGTAGGTCTATTTATTTATTTATTTATTTGCACTAGGAAGCCTGCTGTATGCTTCATATATTTAACAGCTGCCTTAAAAACAAAGGACTGATTTTGTTCTTAGCTCCACTAGTTTAAATCTAGAATAATAACTAAAATGATTGATGGATTTAAATTGGAGATTCAGAACATTTGGTAATCTACTTAGCTGAGGCAAGTACTAACACTGTCATTTTTCCTGCTGAATATGAAGCTTCTACAAGTTTCTCCACCACAGCACACAGTTGCCTGTGATTTCTCTTCTCTTATTTTGGCATCGCTTCATACTTCTTCAGTGAAATGAGTTTCAGCTTACACCAGAAGGAAGCAAAAGGAAGGCCTCTTTAGTATCCTTGGGGAAGCCAAAGTGTATTTGCAGAGAAAATACATTGAGAAAGAAGAGGAATAATGTGTTTATTTTTCTGTCTTCACACAAATGCTGCCATAAATATAATTGAGGAAGAAGGCATTGCTCTTGGCAAACAAACTTCTATCAAGTTCAAGTGTCTGGAAAAGTTTATGCTTTTCTCTCGATCTATCTGTTTTGTAAGCTTTCACAGTACAGACCAGAGCAACATGGGTCTCAGTGTGCTAAGACAGAGCACAGAAGAGCATAGGCTTTGATACAGAAATCCATTGGAAACACCTGCCCCTAGCTACCTTTCAGAGAGAAGGGTTGCTTAGACACTGTGGTGCTAGGGGAAAGAAGTCATTGCTGGACAGGAGAGTTCAACAACAGATTAGCTCACCCAAAATGAAGGATATTACTGTCTTCTGCCTTGTTAGCTCTTCTTGCTAAGGGAGAACATACATTACTCACTGAGAGCTCTTGATATTTTTTTCTACGTCTTGAAAAATAAGTTTTCCCATATTTTTCCTATTAGCAGCATCTTGGATCATTGATTTTCTCATTGTCAATCCATCCTGAGACTGAGAAAACTATCTCTGTGGCAAATGCTGGCATTGTTTGCATGGATAAGTAATATCCAGAATAACAATGTGGTTTTAGCTGTCTTTTACTATGATTTAACAGGTGGAACCAGCAAAGTTATCGCCATAAGAACCAACACATTCTGAACAGATCAAGGGCAGTGTTTGGATCATAGTGTGTGAACCTTCTACCTAAAGGCTTGCACTGGGATATCACAGGAACAGCACGAGAAGGGTGACAGGTCTGTTTTGGCATAGACTATAGGATGGCTTCAGACAGGTGTGTATCTGGAGAAGAAGCACAGAAGCAGTCTTTCTTTGTGAGCTGCTAGGAATGCAGTAGCTATGCCTTCAAAACACAATTAATGGAGGGTGTAGTCCAGCTTCTGGTGTCAAAGTAGAAGGTAGAGAAAGCTGAATCATGGCTGCCTCCCCTCTCTGCACTCACAGGGGGAACAGAGCTTTAATTTTTTCCTGATTCCTCTGCAGACCCCACTGAAAGAAGGAAAAAGCATTTTCCACCTGTGTCATCATTTCTGTATAACAGTCTGCTGAAAAGGAACAAATATAAAGCAGAGAGAAAAGACCATAAGTTATTTCCTAGCATACTCTTTATCACAGAATCACAGAATTTCTAGGTTGGAAGAGACCTCAAGGTCATCGAGTCCAACCTCTGACCTAAATATATTGCATTAAGTGATGGTCCTCTGGAAAAACAAAAACTAGCAACCAAACCAAAAAAACAACCCTCTCCCACATCAAATAATATACATCACAGAGCTAGAAAAAGAGGAGTGTTCATTGTTTTTTGTTTGTTTGTTTTTCCACCACGATGTTGAAATTTATTTTAATTTCAGTTTCAAACACACTCCAAAATATTATTCCTAAAATAGATATCTATCTATCAGGGCATTTTAATTCTGTAAGACTGAAATACTTCATTTCTATCCCTCCTTTTTGTTCATGAAATGGAAAAAATCAGATGCTTTGACTTGGTGAGCTCTCTTTCATTGGGAATGCAGTACCAAAGCAAATGAATTCTGAAGTATTTTGATTTTGATGGAGTTATATTTTCTGACAGAGAACTGCTTAGCTGAAGTCATTCTGACAGCCTGGAATTGTGTCACTTGAGTAAATAGAGATGAGTAAATAAATTGCTCACTTGAGTAAACAGACTAACTGTTGGCATTAGTAGGTTGTTCTTTCCTTCAGAGGAGAAAATATTTCTTTTTGTTGTCAGTGTTCCAGTTATTTGATGGCAGCAGAAGGATAAGAACATTCAAAGGACCAGGATCCAGAGAAAAATGTATGTTGCAGTGATGGTAGTTTTACTCTTCATCCAATTTCCTTCTCTACTCCAGCCCACTCATACTAGCCATTCCTATTTGTGTCTATCTATCCCTGTTCTCTCTTTCAGCCCTGCTTCTCAGACATATGGTTACCTATACTCTCTCCTCACAGCTCTGTATTTCTAATTAAGCAATGATTTCTGGCAGACTGTGGTATCCATAGTCTCATTTCACTTACACAGGAGAAGAGCAAGCTGCCTATTTGGCCCCCAAAGTGGAATGTGTCCTTTGCAGACAAAAATATCAGGCCAACTGGCTGCTAAATGATCATACCTATCTGTCTTTCAGCCTCTGCAAACTGCAACTTTCAAGGAATTGTGATCTCATGTTTGATCACTTTTACCAAAGGGTTTAAATACCTTGTATTTAAATACCTAGTAAATGTATGTAAATTGTATGTAAATACCTAGTAGTTGCCTACCTAACTTTCCCTGTTGACCGGAAAGCATGGGGTATTGGAACATATTGATAAAATGGGACTTGCCTCTTTTTCAGAAAAGGACCAGGCAACTTTATTTTTCCTGGGCTCTTAGGGGGAGGAGAAAGCTGTTATTATGAAATGTTATGGGTCAAGTATGTATTTTGGAAAGGTCTGAATTTGAGGACAGAAACTAAAAACAAACAAACTGAAAATTTAGTTGGAGAGTAAAAAGTACAGATGCATATTTACTGCCTGCATCTTTACTCAGTAACTCAAAATTTTCCTAGCCTCAGTTTACAAATGCCGTATGAGCAATGTGTAGAAAATGTACAGCTTCCCCTATGTCCTGTACAGCTGAGGGACTATTTGCTCACTTAGATTACATCATTTGGGTCACAATTAGCCCCTGTAAAATGAGGCTGAGCAAATCATCCTTTAGATTCAGCAAAATGCAGATGGGGGAAATAATTAGTCATGTATTTCCCCTTTGTGAACAGCTTCCTTGTACTCCAGGAAAGGATGTCACCCTGTAAATTAGTCACTTGCAATCTGTCATTTCTGATCCATAACAGTAAAATGACCGTCCAGCTAAACAATTTGCAAAATGCTTGAAAACCCTTGTGCTACTATTGACTGCACATGAGTCAGATTTGCAACTGATTGCTTAATCAATCTGCACCTGGATCCCACATGCTATTCTTGCTCTGCCTGAATGAAGCAGCTAGATAGTTAAGTCTGATGTGCATGGCCTTCTGCACTAAGTGATTTCTTCAATTTTTGACCTCTAATCATCCCCTCTGTTACAGGAAAGCCTTATGACCTAGCTACCTGTTTTGTGATCTCCTCCTGCACTTGTCCTGAAGTCCTCTTCCATTTAAATGCAGCTAGGTCCTTTCCTGGATAATAAGGCTCATCAAAAAAGGGATTTAGTTCACCAAATTAAGATATTTAGTAATATAATAATGGTGGAATTTCAAATTATGAAACCAGTTGAAAGCATAGTGCTAAATTATTCTGCCTCCATCGGTAACCGTTTGTCCTTTGTTTATACAACACCTAACCTTCATTCTTCTCTAGAAATAATTTAGCAAAAGTTAAATTCCATGTGTGTTATTCTATACATAAAAAGAGTAACAGTTGGGTTTTGCATTAAAAGCATTGGGTTGTGCATTTTGTTATGAGCCACAATAGGTCAGATGAAAGAAATGGTCAGTGCTGTCATGGTAATTTTCTGCAGTAGGAACCCACAGCAGGGAATCCCTTTTGGATAATTCTGTAAATGAAGGAATTCTGTCATCTGGAGTGAGAACTAAGTCCTCCCACAGTGCTGAAAGCTGAGAGGTGACCACATTGGGCAATTTAGGCATTGGGCAAATTGGGCATTGGGCAATCAACCTGTTCCCCCATCACAGGGCCATTTCAACATTCCAATCATATGTGGCAGCAATGTTATAAATGTGATTGAAGAATATTTATTGTCAAGGTTATCACATTGTAATAAAACATATGGGTACTTTAAGGCCCTGAGAAAACAGCTGTGTTTGCTCAGGTGGAGGAAGGCATGCAGGTGTAGTGTTAGCTGACTTTTAAAATAGATTCAGCTCAGTAGGAAAAAAGATGGACTCTGCTGAAAGAAAAAAAAAAAAAAGACACAGGGGCAAGTACAGAAGGTAGGGTTGTTTTTCTGAAGACTAATAGCCTCTAACTTTCAGTCTCATCATTTTGTTGATGTAAAATGTGTTTAAGTGAACTTACAAAATGTCATATTGGTCCTGTAACTCTTTACTCCCTACTGATTTCTCCTTCTCCCACGATTTTTCCTCCTGAGAAATTCTGTGCATCCCTGAGCTGAAGAGCAAGTAGGTGCTAAAGGGCTTTGACGCCTGTTTCTCCTCCTACCTGTAAGGAATCTACCGGTGGAAGCTGCCAGGCTGAGCCGGGGACGGTGCCGGCTGCCTGAGCATCCCTGCTCTGCAGCCCCGACCGTGGTTTTGTCCTGCCACCTCGTGGTGCCGCACGGTATCGGGCAATCTGATTAAATAAAATCACTGTAAAGGGGTTTGACTCCGTGACGTCAATAGTTTTAAATAGTTTTACAGCTTTTTTGTTATTATTATTACTTTTTCTTTTTTTTTTTTTTCCCCCTAAAAAGTCCTTAGGTTTAGTGCAGCCATTGGGTGCAAAGATGCTACTTGGGATAAATCTCTAGTTCAGTCTGCTAGGGTATGCCTGTTTCTCTGAAGGAAAGCAGAAACTGCAGTAGTTAACCAATACTGCTGCAAGAAAGGAAAGTGCAAAGTAAACTAAAGATAACTGAAACTCTGTAAATCAAATGGGATTCAGGGAGGGAGGGATGCTGAGGTGTTTCTTGAAGTGTTTAGCAATACCTGTACTGAACTGCTGGCTGAAGCCAGTGACAGATCTAGGAAACAGCAAGGAGGAAGGCAGGAGTGTTGATTCTCATCACTGTGTTGGCTTACTACAGACAAATTCTTTGGCTGATGCTTGCTCGCTACTTTGAAGCCTGTGGTTCAGAAACTGATGCTGTCTGGGTTCAAGAGACTATACTAAGAAATGAGATAAATGAGGTAAACAAGATCCTATATACATATACTATCAGGGGAATAAATCACTTCTTTTGTAAGGTGGTAGTGGTTTTGCTCTGGTGTTTCTTGGATTGAACCTTACTGGAAAGGAGGCAGGACTGCATTTTGGAGATATCTTGGCAGGCTGTAAGCAGCCTCTTAGTCCATGCTGCATTAATAAGACGGTGGCTACCACTGAAGTTAGAAATGTATTACTAAGGGTAAGTAAAAGAATGTACATCATAAGTACTAAAACTGTATAGATATGTGGTGCTTTTACTCAGGATGTCAGCTGAGCTCCACCACAACTGCTCTCTCACTCCCCCTCCTCAAATGGGAAGGAGGAAATACCTAACATGGGGCAGCTCCTCGATTCTTCTCACAGAAATCATCCCTGTAGGTACCAAAACCTTGCCACTTAAACTCACTACAATATATCATTGCCTAGTTATTATTTTTAGGTCACACCAGTTCATCTCCAATTGTTCTACAGTGTTTTGAACTTATGTTTGCTGTATATATAACCTGTAAATTCTGAGAGGCATCTCATGTAGGACAGAAATGGATGGACAAAATCAATTGAGATAGGTGTCTAGAATGCTGAGTTCAGATTACTGATATTATATTGCTAGAGAAGATAATCCTCTTTGCTTCCACCTCCATTTTCTGAATGATAAATGGAAGTGATTTTGACTTAGCCAGTTTATGTTTTTGCCTGTTACTGACAATTTCCAGGCTGCTGTATAGTTTTGTGAGTTGTATCTATTAGGGCTAAACAAGAAGATGTTGTTTGGGGCTTTCAAGAGCTGTAAGGAAATTAAAAGCAACATTTTAATGTTCCATTCATAGTGACAGCCAACATCAGTTGTTCTTCCACGTTATTGTCAGAGGTTATAATTGATACAAAACTGAGGGAACACCATTTCACCTTGTGTTATGAAAGCCTAGGACAACTTAGGTGAAGTTTGGGGAGGTAGAAAGGCATGAAGTTCTGCAGCAAAAAATGGAGGGGGGGTGGGGAATGGGGTGGCAGGAAGCAAGAACTGAAGACCTAACACATTTCCAGGTTTATGGTTTGTCTTTATTTATGTTTTAAATAATTAAGTTAAATAATTGAGACACTGTCAATGGTATGACTGCAGAAGGAATAGACTTGCTTGCAAGTGTATCTTCTCTGGTGCTCAGCTTGCACTCTTCAGTGGGTTACTTGTCCTGTCTCTTCTCTCTCCTCATGGGTCACATATGTTTTGATCATGAGTGTCTTTGATACTGATCCTTCTAACTAGAAACCTGCTTTCTTTCCTTTATTTTTTTTCCAGTTTTACCCAAAGACAAACAAGGCAGTCGTCAAAGGTTTTGTTTTGTTTTGTTTTGTTTAAGTAAAACAAAAAATCCTGAAAAATGGTTGAGGAGCATGGAAAACAAAAAGACTTAGCTTGCTAAAACTCAGTATGAAGATCAAAGTATGTTGGAATGTTTAAGTGTATCATGGGAGTTAATGTGTAAGAAAGGACAGGAGGCATAGGAAAGAATTTCAGGGAAGTAACTAAGACCAATTCTGGAAGACAAGCTGTAGGCAAGATGAGTATCCTATGGGAGTAGGATTCTAAGACGAGTATTCCTATCAGTGGAAGCCTGATGATTAAAAAAAAAAATAAAAATGTGAAAGTTATCTGTAGTTGATAAAAAATCAAATATATTTCATTCCTTCTTGTTGTTAATACATATTCTGAGCTTACATCACTAACTCAAGATTCAAGTTAATGAAAACTTACAATTCTTTCTTACAATGAAATTCTTACAATTATAATTCTGACATTTGTGATGAGATTTACTGTGATAGAATATATTTGTTTTCAAACTCCCTTCTAACATTCCTTCCCATGTAAGCAGAAGTTTTTCTGAGAAGAGTGGGCTCCTAGCTTTACTTCCAGTGCAGTGTGGATGATTATGGTCCATCTCCTACAAATCAGGAGAGGAAAAAATGAGGATAACCATTGCTTAAACAACACACCCAAATGGTGGACTCCAAGATCCTTAATCCTCTCTTGCTTTTTTTTTTTTTTTTTTTTGTGTAAATGATAGTATTATTGTAAGACATTGTGACAAAAAGAAGACCTGTGGTACTATGATGTCTGTTTGTGTACTTTATCACAGTGTCTTGCACTTGAACATGTAGTAAGAATTTATTACAGTAATATGCACTTTAATTCCATTAGAGTTCAAGTCACAAACAGCCTTTTGTCTACTCCTTGCTGTAGAGGGTTTTGAGAAGACATGTTAAATATTAATGTTGAAAGAGACCACATGTAACACAGTATATTTCTCTGATACTAAGCATTGTCCAAACACCTTTCACTTTTAGTTCAATAGCTTTACCATTGACTTCAGTGGGAACAATTAGATAAACATGAAAAAAAAAAAATCATATATATATCTATATCTATAACCTGCAATAATAGGCATTGTATATACATTAAATATCATATTTTGTTGTGATTATTATGCAGGTCCTACTCATGGTTGCACTGATATATTTCAGAATTACAGAGTATTAATTCATTGATCCAGGAATCTCCATCACACACTCACACAAAAAGTTACCAATTTTCTAATTAGGAGAGAATTTGTATCTTTAAAGTAAAGGGACCATATATAACACAATAACATCTAGAGATTTTTTTTTCTTAAACTTGTGTTGAAACATGGATGAATTAGGCTTGATTTTAATCATGACTCCAAGGGTTTAACATTTATCTACATTTAAGGATAGCATTTGACTTTTGGTGGCCTTCTGAGCTAGAAAAAGAAGTGACAGAGACAGTTGGAACTGCATCCCAATTCTTGATTGCCAGAGCAATCTAAGCTCAGGTAAACAGGGTCTTTACATCGGTAATTAGCTTGACTTTTCCAGGAAGAAAAAGTAATGTACATGTTGGCTAAATATGCAATGGGTACATGATTCTGTAGTTATGCTAAAACTAACAAGTGATGGAAGTAGAGTTCTATTTTTAAAATTAATGGGATTGTTTAATACCCTTATTCAAAACACAAAATCATTAAGGTTGAATAAGACCTCCAAGATCATCTGGTCCAACTGCCTCTCAACCACCAATATCACCCACTAAACCATATCCATAAGCACCACATCCAGCCTTTCCTTACACACCCCAAGGGATGGTGACTCCACCACCTCCTTGGGCAACCCGTTTCAACCGACTGCTCTTTCTGAGAAGAAATGTCTCTTAATTTCCAACCTAAACCTCCCTCAGCACAACTTGAGGACATTGCCTCTAGTCCTATCACTAGTTACCTGTCAGAAGAGGCTGCCCCCAGCTCCCCACACTTTCCTTTCAGGTAGTTGTAGAGACCAATAAGGCTTTCCCTGAGGCTTCTCTTCTCCAGACTAAACAGCACCAGTTCCCTCAGCCACTCCTCACAGGACTTGTGTTCTAGGCCCTTCACCAGCTTCATAGCTCTTCTCTGGACATGCTCCAGGGTGATCACACTTATTTTTGATACTGTTTTCTAATCAAACTTGCACATTATTTTAATTTTCTCCTATTTTAAACATATCCCTTACTTTTGTCATATAATTTTGAATCCTTTTTCCAGTTGTGTGATACACTTTTTAAATACATTTTTCCATTTTTCTTACATTCTCCTTGTTAAAATTGACTCAATTTTATTGTATTTTATGCAGGTAGATTATAGATAAAATAATATGAGGAAGAAATATTGTGACAGAAGGAAGTGAGATTCTCTTTGCATTTTCTTTCAACAAGGAAGCAACACTTAAAATGAAAACTATACCTGGATTTCTTTTGTTACTCCCAGTTGCTTTATTCCTGGCACACACTGAATTTACTACAGCAAAATCTAAGATTGTTGAAGATAGTGTTCATCAGAAAATGTGCAAGCAAAGGCTCCTGACACTGCAAAGCAATTCTTTTTTGTATCCCTAGTCACCTTAGCAAACTTTAATTCAATTCCTCAGTCAACCATCCTGTGTAATGAGACCTGGGCCAGAACTTTCCATATTGATTTGTGTGAACTCTTTCTCTTGGGACTTATTTGTTCTCTTCCTCCCTACTGCATTTTCTATTTCTATTGTTTCCATGATCTTTATGTCTCCCTATTTTTTCATTGCTCTATTTTTCCCAGCTGCTCACTGTGATAAGAACAGAGGCATTCATTTATTTTTTTCCTGTCTGTGAAAAGATGTCTTTTCTATTCAAATGTTTTCTTCATGCATAAATATTTTGACACTGGGGTAAAATTAAAAAGAAGTAGTGGCTCATGTTTATATATGATGAGGGAGCCAATGAACATTTTATTTTTTAAGCCCTAACAGAGAATTATAGAACAGAAGCTGAAATATATGTTTGCCCAGCCTGTCCCTAACAGGGTGAGGTTACTTGTTTCCTATATGACTCCTTCATGTGAAAATTGCTGAAGTGTGTAGTTTTTTTTTTTTTTTTTTTTTTTTTTTTAAATCCAATATGACATTGTTAAATGTAGATTTTATTTTTTTTTTGCAAAATTTATTTGTTGTTTTAGGATATCTCACATTTATGAGAGTCCACTTAAAACAAATTTTTCATAGAGTGATTTCTTATTTTGAAAATTAAAGCTCACAGTGAGATTACTTTTTGGATCTAAAACTGGATCAAAATTATGGAGTTATGTTCTGAGTCTTTATAGTCTGTCCATTACCCTGACTAGAAAATATCGGGCCAATTTCCAACTGCTAGCAGTACAGGAAGGATGTTCCTGCTTGCATGTTGGATATTTATTTGCTGGTGCATCTGTGGGCCAGCAAGGAAGGAAGGAAGGAAGGCAGAGCAATGCCTAGAGCTGTGAAGGAAGGGGGAGTAGGAGAACACAATATTAAGGAGCAGTCAAGATGAATTACATTTTCTGAGGTTTAAAGAACAGACCTGTGAGCAGATCTAGGAGTTAATCATGGATTAACACTGCTGGGATTGAGGGAGTCAGCTAAAGCTCAAGAAAGCTTGTGCTGGGTAGTGTTTAAAGGCATTATCTCACAAAAGATGAGCATTGCCATGGAAAATGTAAGCAAGGGCTGCAATTATTTGCATTAAGACAGCATGACTAATCTCCTGGTTTTGCTGATCTGAGCTAGGACTGAGGTTCTCAGCCTGATGCTAGAAAGGGTTTGTGTGATTTCCCACTCACATGGATCATTTCCAATTGCCTTTAAGGCCTGTGCTGCATGACATCCTTGTTCCTACAGGGTTAAGCAAAGGGACTGGATGTACTCACTGGTGAGGATTCTTATATATTTTGAAGGATTTTACTGGGAAGGAAGCTGGGCCTCCAGTAAGTTCACTTGTATACAAGACTATATTTGACTCTTCCCAAAAGCAGTAGAACTGCTAACCTGACAATAATTGTAACGGTTATGCCATCCCCTTTTATGTGGATTCTTTTGATATAGGATTTTTACTGATTAATTATCCATGTCTTATTTATGAATCTATTTAGTAAATATCTTTCCATTGGATATAGTTTTTAATTACTATTTAAATTAATCAAACAGCAGTGCAGTGGATTAGCTGAATGTATTTCTGCATAAGTGCTTTATCACTGATTTTTAGATTAACCTCTGGACAGAGCTATGAACATAAGGGACACTGTAATTTCATATACTCTGCTTTGGAGGACCCCAGCCTCCACCTTCCAACTCTGTATCATCAGGTTCTGTCTAATGCTGCCGACATCGGTTCTCAATAAACATTAGAATTCTGTGAGAGACTTGAAAGTTGGTAATACAATAATTTATGGAAGGTACGCATTAACTTGGCTTATTCTACTGACATTTCAGAGGTAGAGTACAGCACAATTTTTTTTTTTTTTTTTTTTTTTTGCTAGCAGTCCTTAATTGTTATACATGTGTGTGTTGAGTATACCTCTAAATGAAGAGATATCAAAAAAGGGTGGAAATCATCCAGCCGAGGAAGATGGGATTCTTTCACCACAAACAAGCAAATACTTTATCTGAGCAGTGAGTTCTCTGATGGATTTGAGACTCTCCTGCCTTCTGCATTTTTTATATGTGTATAGCACAGTGGCTTCCAGAATGCCTGGCTAATGCAGGAATTTTTATCAACTCTGAGAGGTGATGCTCCATTTAAAGTAACTACAGGAGGCAACAGAGATAAAGGGTAGGACATTTTTCTGTCTCAGTGTAGGCACATATGAGTTAGTTATCTGGGGCTAGCTGGGTTGCATTGCCTTCAGAGGCACTTCCTGAGAATGATTCATCTCCATATAGGACAGATAAATTACACAGTTCCAAAGTTAGCTGTGTCCCATACTGAATAAGGTTGTTTGTTATTCGGGTCCCAAGGTTTACCGTACCAAGGATGGCTAAAATAACTTGCTTCCCCTTTCCTCTCCACCCCCTCTATTCCCATAATGTACTTTCTAAGAAAAGGCACATCAACTTCTTTTGAATGTCAGCCTTGTTTCACTTATGCCTTTGACACTTACCAGTATCTGAATGGCCACAGACCAGTACTGCTGGTTGTGGTGTTTGGTGTTTTGTGGTCTGAACAGCACAAGTTGGCCTACACAGAATTTTAAGAGCTGCTTCTCTGGAAGACCCTGCTTCTTTCTGTGCAGCACTGCTATATCTTCCCAGAGTGGAAAGCTATTTCTCCACACAGTAGTAGTCACTTTACTACTATACTACTGCTATTTTATTTTTTTTTACAGAATTTATATTTTACATTGTACTCTCTCTGTATGCTTTCAGCTCTTGCATAAAGTAGCTCCTTGTGCTCCTTGATGTATACTATGTGAGGTACCTGCACTCTGACGCTACTTGTGCCAAATGTTAGACATGAATGTATTTATTAAAATGAACTTACGTGCAGTGCAATATTTCAAGGTATATGTTCTACATTCTATGGCAGGTTTGGTACCCTTCAAGGGCGATGTGCCAGTGGAGTTAGCAAAGAAAAGCATAGAATTGCAGCACCTTGGTTGTAGTTTGGAGATGCCACCTTTCAGAGAAGAGAGTTGCAGCTGGTCAAGTAGTGATCCACAATCACTCAAGAAGTGCAGGCTAGATGAGTAGATGGTGAGGTGGATTGATAACTGGCTGGATGACAGAGCTCAGAGGGTTATGCTCAGTGGTGCAGAGTCTAGTTGGAGGCCCGTAGGTAGCCGTGTCCCACATGGACGTGTACTGGGTCCAGTCTTGAGACCTAGACAATGGAACAGAGTGTGACCTCAGCAAGTTTGTTGATAACACAAAGCTGGTAGGAGTGGCTGATAGATACCCAGGGGGCTGTGCTGCTATTCAGACGGACCTGGAGAGGCTGGAGGGTTGGGCCAAGAGGAACCTCATGAAGTTCAACAAAGGTAAGTGCAGGGTCCTGCACCTAAGGAGGAATAAACCCAAGCACTAGAACAGGCTGGGAGCTGACCTGCTGGAAAGCAGCTCTGTGAAGGAGGACCTGGGTGTCTTGGTGGACAGCAGGCTGACCATGAGTCAGCATTGTGGCCTGGTGGCCAAGAAGGCCAAAGGTATCCTGGGGGTGGCATTAGGAAGAGCATTGCCAGCAGGTCAAGGGAGGTGATCCTGCCCCTCTATTCAGCCCTGGTGAGGCTGCACCTGGAGTATTGTGTGCAGCTCTGGGCTCCCCAGTACAAGAGGGGCATGGAACTACTGGAGTGAGTCCAGCAGAGAGCTACTAAGATGATTAGAGAACTGGAACACCCATCATAAGAGGAGAGGCTGAGAGAGATGGGCCTGTTTAGCTTGGAAAATAGGAGACTGAGAGGAGATATCATCAATGTATATAAATACCTGAAGGGAAGGTATCAAGAAGATGGAACCAGACTATTTTCAGTGGTACTCAGCAACAAGATAAGAGGCAACAGGCACAAACTGAAGCACAGGAAACTCTGGCTGAATATGAGAGGGCACTGACAGAGCACTGACAAAGGCTGCCCAGGGAGGTTGTAGAGTCTCTTTCTCTGGAGATACTTAAAACCTGCCTGGATGCCATCCTGCACAATGTACTCTAGGTGACCCTGCTTGGCAGGATTAGATGACCTCCAGAGGTCCCATCCAGCCTCAGCCATTCTGTGATTCTGTAACTGGCCCAGCCCTGTGTAAAGCAGGGTTGTCTGGTTGCTGGTGGGGGCCAGGGTGTTACAGGTACTTCTGCATAGGAACAATATGCTGCTCACTCCTGGAACAGTCTCTTGGGGCTGTGTGCAGCTGTAGCTCATAGGTGCAGCCAAGTCTGGAAGAGGCAGTAAGGCCCTTCCTGCTCCCAGGCACAAAATTCAGCAGCAGAAATTCTGTGCACCCCGCCACTGTCATGTCTGCTACAGCCTGATACAGGTGGTGATGCCTTTTTGGAGGAGATTTGCACACTAAAATACATTTGTACAAGGTTTCCCATCACCTGTCTAATTGGTTTGATGTAATTTGCAAGTTAGTAAGAAAATATAAGTTCAGACTTGGAAAAATATTTTATTTTGTTCATTGTTTCTGAATTTTTATGGCAATATCTTGCAATCACCCGTCTAGTCGATCAAGGGAAACCAGCTGATGTGATCTTTTTGGACTTCAGCAAGGCTTTTGACACAGTTTCCCATAGGATCCTACTGGACAAAATGTCCAGCATACAACTTAACAAAAATATCATACGATGGGTGAGCAATTGGCTAACAGGCAGGGCTCAAAGGGTTGTGATAAATGGGGCCACATCTGGCTGGCGGATGGTCATTAGTGGGGTCCCTCAGGGCTCCATTTTAGGGCCAGTCCTCTTCAATGTTTTTATAAATGATTTGGATGTAGGACTAGAAGGTGTTCTGAGCAAATTTGCTGATGATACCAAACTTGGAGGAGCTGCGGACTCGGATGAGGGTGGAAAGGCCTTGCAGAGAGACCTGGACAGACTGGAGAGCTGGGCGATCACCAACCACATGAAGTTTAACAAGGGTAAGTGCCGGGTCCTTTACCTGGGACAGGGCAACCCTGGCAATATGTAAAGACTGGGCGATGAGGTGCTGGAGAGCAGCCCCACAGAGAGGGATCTGGGGATTGTGGTTGACAGCAAGTTGAATACGAGCCAGCAGGCTGCCCAGGCAGCCAGGAGGGCCAACCATATCCTGGGATGCATCAAGCACAGCATTGGTAGTTGGTTGAGGGAGGTGATTGTCCTGCTCTACTCTGTGCTGGTGCAGCCTCACCTCGAGTACTGTGTGCAGTTCTGGGCACCACAGTACAAGAAGGACATTAAACTGTTGGAGAGTGTCCAGAGGCCAGCGATGAAGATGGTGAAGGGCCTAGAGGAAAAGACATATGAAGAGCAGGTGAGGGCACTGGGCCTATTCAACCTGGAGAAGAGGAGGCTGAGGGGGGACCTCATCACTGTCTACAACTTCCTTGCAAGGGGGAGTGGAGAGACAGGCGACCTATTCTCTGTAAACACCAGTGATAGGACCCGCAGGAATGGTGTTAAGCTGAGTCAGGGGAAGTCTAGGCTGGACATCAGGAAGAGGTTCTTCACCGAGAGGGTGGTTGCACACTGGAACAGGCTCCCCAGTGAAGTAGTCACTGCACCAAGCCTGTATGAATTTAAGAAGTGATTGGATTGTGCACTTAGTCACATGGTCTAAACGTTTGGGTAGACCTGTGCAGTGCCAGGAGTTGGACTTGATGATCCTTGTGGGTCCCTTCCAACTCAGGGTATTCTATGATTCTGTGATTCTATGATCTAAGAACTGAGGTACAAAAAGAATGGGGATAGAAATCAAAGAGAATATAAAGGAATAGAAAAATCCAAGACTTCTTTCAGATATCACACTGTAAACATGTTTATTACACTGTCCTCATCACCACAGGTATATGAGCGCCCACAGTGCAAGCTGAATTTTATGACCTTATAATAAATTAGAGAAAACAAGAGGGGGGACTGTAAAATAAAGTTCATGAATTATTCAGTGTTCCCCTAGAATGATTTTTTCTAAATGTTTCATTCTTTGCTTCCTTTCCTCCCTGCCTGCTTCAATTCCCCAGTGCAGAGATCCTTTCTCATTAAAGTGGCAGTCCTGATTAAAAACTCATTGGGTGAGGAGGATGTCTCACTTCACAAAGGGGAACAAGTGCAGAGCCATGCTGCCTCTGAGCACTGCAGTAGCCTCCAGCTGTCTGTCATCCTCATTTGTTTAGTCATTGAGCGCAGCAGGATTAGTGGGTGCTTAAAGTTAAACAGAAAGGCAAGTGCTTGCAAGGTTAAGGCCCAAGAGGCTTTTAAGAGCATAGGCTGGAGTTACTTGCTTCTGCCAGGACAGAGTAATTTGGGGCACTTATTACTCAACAGGAGTAATAAGTGTTTTTTGTATAATAGCATAACCAGTAATAATAATAATCAGCAGGGTCTGTTAGTTCAAGGAAAATACAGCCTGAAAGACCCAAAGACACATGCTTTATCCTTTAGTTTGTAATTTAGTGCTGTATCAAGTTAATAGAATCTCAGAATGGTTTGGGTTGGAAGGGACCTGAAAAATCACCTAGTTCCCCCTGCCCCAGCATGGGCAGGGACACCTTCCAACAGACCAGGTTGCCCCAAAGCCCCATCCAACCTGTTCCTAAACACTTCCAGGGATGGGGTATCCACAGCTTCTCTGGGCAACCTGTTTCAGTGCCTTGCCACCTTCATCAAGAAGAATTTCCTCCTAACATCTAATATAAATCTACCCTCTTTTAGTTTAAAACCATTCCCCCTTGTCCCATCACTACACCCCCTGACAAGGAGTCCCTCCCCAGCTTTCTTGTAGGCCCTTTTTAGGTACTGGAAGGACACTAAAGGTCTCCCCAAAGCCTTCTCTTCTCCAGGCTCCCTCAGCCCATCTTTGTAGGAGAGGTGCTCCAGCCTTTTGATCATCCTCAAGGCTCTCCTCTGGACTCCCTCTAACAGGTTTGTTCTCTCTCAAAGGTCAGTAAACAGATTCATGGCAGCAGCAGACTCTGGAGTGGTGAATTGCTGATCTTCAGCCACTTGCCAGTGTTTTGCATCTTGCAAAGATGAGGTGTGATTTTTTTATTTTTACATCCATGCCTGACTCGTTCTGTTTTCTTTTGTGATGAAGCAACTAAGCAACTTATTTGTACTGTTTACTGTTGATCTCAAACTATCTTATTTCAAATTACACAGATGAATTCATTTGTGTTGAATATTTTTCTTACAGATTTTTTAACTAGATACTAATAAATTCATTCTGTGCTTTGTGTATCAACCTTCCTCATTCTTAAACTTAATTGGGATGCTAGAAAATATCTAAAAGAGATCTGTTAATATAAAGGTATTTATATGCTTATGAAGTTTGACTTCTGTAATCTCTTCACAATATACTTCAGGATAATGTATTAATGCTGTATTCAGTTAGAAGAAGGTTAATAGCAAAGTAGAATTCAGTACTTTGTGTTCTGAGATGACAAAATATGTACTTGTGAGAGTTAAAGCAAAATTTGCAGAGATTAAAAAATAATTCAGAAAGATGTTAAGATCTTTACAGTTAGTGTCACAAAGACAAGAGTCAGCAGTAAAGAAACATACAAAGAATTCTGAGGGGAAAAAAATCACTACAGCTATGGGAATATTTAGTAGCTGCTTAGAGCAACTAAGACTCCTCTTTTATTTTTTTTTAGTTTGGTGAATTTCAGAAATTTAAAGACTTGTAGGTGCAGATTCCTCCCACAGTTATTCTGGTTTAAGGATATTCCTGGGGTATCTGCACTGGGGCTGCTGAACTCCATCAGCCCTGGGCAGTGGCGGCTCAGGTACAACAGGAACTCTGTACTACATGTCAGAACAGTTTTTATAGTGACATATACCAAGTCTTTCCTTTCAAAACCCATAGACAAGAATTAGCCTCTCACTGCCCACTGCAAAGTCCTCTCATAATTTTTACCAAAGTCTGGAGCTGGCCAGTGTTAGAAACAGTCTGGCTTCTTCATTAAATCAAAGCAGAGTTTTTTGTTATTCTGAGGCTTACAGAAGTTACTGGTTCCCTAATGGGTCAGAAATGCAGTGAGTGGAATCTTGTCTGAGTTTTCTGCATGTTTGATGAAGCAAAGATGAGCTCTTTAGGAAGTGCACAGGGGCGTTTTGAACATGCGTGCTTGCCAAGCTGATGACTGAGCTCACATCTTTGCTCAGCAACAATTTTCTCTTCACCTGCAAATTAATGCTAAATTCTATAACACAGTAGAGCCCTATTTCCTGCATTAAAGCATCGTGACAGTAGTATGATTTTTTTTTTTTAATTTTTTGTAGTGTTAACTTGCAGTGTTTATTTTAAAGGTCAATACAAATGAAAAATTAAGAAAATACATATATTGGATCTTTCTTTTCCTCTACTTTTCTCCTGCTTTTGGTTTATATACTTCGCATGCTGTACAGGCTGTAAGAACTCCAGTCAGATCAGCGCTATTGTGCACTCACTGCACCTACCCAGAGTTTATGTATCCTATATTTTATAGTAATAGATTAGTAATGTAGAGTGCAAGAAAGTACATGAAAAAAATGGGACCACATTCATCTCTAGCACTGCAAGGGGACTGGAAATTGTCTGCCTGTCTTCAGAGAGAAGCTGACTGCTGTGTTGTGATGCTCTGCCTTGCAGCAGCTGCTGCCATGGTCATGGCAGGAACATGTTGATGTTTCCAGGAGTAGGAAGCTGAACTGACAGGTTGCAGAAGAGCCTCAGGTTGTCCTGAACTGTGCTAGGTGAGGTTTACTGCAGAGCCAGCCTTGGGTTTGTACCATTTTAACTTCCTTCTAGTGCTAATATAAGGAAATGATGTATTCTTGGAAGTGATTAAAATTCATGTTATATTTCTGACACTGTTGCTTCTAGTTTTCTGGCTAAGTTATAGCACAAGAAAATACAGCTTGGCCTACCCATGCTTACAAGGGGATGAAGTAGCCTTTGTTTCTATCTTAATATATTGCAGTGTTCCTTGCAGTGCTAGATGTGTGCTTCTTTCCAACCCAGAGGGGTCTATATTTCAGCATGAGTGCAGTGATCCATATACTGTTATTATCACACCATGCAACACAATCTCTAAAGCACCTTGGGGTCCATCTCTCTTGGATGAAAAGCATTATAAAAATGAAAGGTATGTTCATAATGGTTAGCAGCAGAATACTGCATTAGCCTCCTTGGGCTACAGTGATGGATTAAGGGGAACCATTGCCCTTAAGAAGAAAAGGCTTGAGTGAGTTATGTGCTTCCTCCTCAACGCACTCAGAGTGTGCATATATTAGGAGTAGTTTTGGCAGACTCTGAGAAGGCTGAAAGAGTTTGGGGAGGTTACCAGCTTTTGATAGTACATCTTGAGCATTATTTGTCATACTCATAACTCTCTTCAAAGTACATGCAAAGATTCACTTCTGGGCAGGGCATGGGGGAAAACAAGCAATATTAGAAAGGGAACATGATTTTAAATGTATTTAATTGAAAAAAAAAAAAAAAAAGCTTGAAGAGGATTAGCCTCCTAAATTATTCATGTACTTTTGAGATATCTCGTTTAAATGACTTAATGGGAGGTCACAGTTTGAGCAGAGTGGCAGAACTAAGAATGCAACACTATCTTTAGCCTCACAGCCTATTACTTTATTCCCAGCTGACAAGAGAGATTTTTTTTTAATTTTTTTTTTTTTTAATGGAATAAAGCTTCCTGTGGGACTATATTAGTTGCAGTAAAACTTTCATGGGGAGAGCTTTCCTGAGACAGAGAGAGACAGACAGACAGGGAGGTCTGCTGTTGGGCAGACTGCAGACTTAAGAAGTGGGAGAGCTTGGTTTGTCAGTTCTGTGCACTGTTTCAGAAAGAGAACGTCCCCAATGAATTTCAGAAATACTTTATCTCATTAAAAGAAGTCAGACATCTTGGGTTTGCTCCAGCCTGGAGCACAGGATGTTTTTGTGACCTCAGCAAGTTCTCCAGAGCAGGAAGGCATGTTTCCTGTTCCACGAGTCTTCCCAAGGCATCCAGGCATCCTGGCATAGTGAAACAGTTATATTTGTGTTATATATGTGTGTATATATCTATAGTCAAAAATGGAGATTGTTTTTTAATATTAGACCTTTTTTATATGGACTTGCCTGTCAGAATCTGTGTGATTTTTCTTTTCTTCCCTGAAGTGCAAACTGAAATGTGGTTTTAGAAATCTGACTTGCCCTGAAGCACAAAAAGGTGCTTCAGACAGAGTTGAGAAAAAGCAGCTGGATTGTGTTGGAGTCAACCTGCATCCCAGACTGTTCATCTGAGTAAGTGTCCTTCAGAAAACCCCATGTATACCCCTGCCTCAGCTGTTTGCTGATTTTATAAGCAGAAGAAAGTGACCTTTCCTTGCTCCTTCCTTTCCATACAGAGGAAGGAAACCATGCCTCCCCTGCTGTCTTCTCCACTGGCAAGCAACAAAATGGGAGAAATGTCTTAGACCTCCTAACATCTCCATCAATGATGTCAGTCAGATCAGAAGCTGGCCTGTACTGAGGAAAGGAAGGTTCCGGTGAATTAAGTGTTAAGCAATGCAATTTGTTCCCCTGCTGTATGCTTTTGTAGGCTTGGATAATATAACTGTATGCCAGTTCTTTTTCTTTCATTTTCAATATATTTTAGAATTTTATTATTTTAAAAACATATTTTTATTTAGCTCTTAGCCTATCCATCATCCTCCAGATCCAGACGGTGACTCTGTTGTTTCATCTCCATTTGCTCTTTCTTTTCTTTTGTCTTTGTCTCTTATCATTGATTTTTTTTTTTTTTTTTTTTTTTTTAGCATTCAGTTAATATTTCAATATATTATTAGTTTGTATGACATTTTACAATCCTTGTAAATCAGAACAGGCCTCTTGAAATCACTGGGTGTGTAAGTCAAATAAACTAACTTTCAAGATGGAAACTGGAAGAAATGTAACATAAAATTTTGACCCTGCAGAAGTAATCACCTTTGTGTCCCCGATAAAAACTTAAGGAATAGATTTTTATTTTTTTAAATGCTACTTAAGAGCATAGCCATTCTCAAAAATACCTGCTACAAGTTAATCTGCATATTTAACTATGTAAATGAAACTTTATCCTTAACATATTTATATCCTGTCAAGGCAGTCAGGCACCATGGCACTTTACTGATGTGAGACCTCCCCATGCCCAGATTTCCATCTGGGCTTCCACCACATGGCCCTCCACTGGCAAAATGGTATTTGATCACTTGTGCCTCCATGGGGAGGAAGGGGCAGGTATCAGCTAGAGCAGATTTTAATGAGAAGTTTGGTAGAGCACAGATCACCTTATGAGAGCTGAAGTCATCTGTTTTGGGGTTTTATATTGTAAAGTAGGAATTATTGCTGAATATTTTAGATCTGTGACACGGGGTCATGCCATCTTCAGCGTATTCTTCCAGCACTCAATAGACATAAATGTAGGGCATAAACAATATATAACTTGTTCTTTCTGCTAAGGAAGCATTTAAGTCCAAACCTTCTATGTGTTGTTTGGAATATTGCCTTTCACAGTTATGAAGAACTGGACTGTTATTGCTTATCACTTGGATCTTGCACAGGTAATATATTAAACTGTATTATACAGCAGCTCTGAACACGTATAAAATTAGTTATGTATAAATGTCTGAAAGAGAGGGATTTCTCTTACCAACGCTAATGTTCAGCTCAGAAAAATCGGTGTTTTCTCCCTTTGTCCAGTAGATGGCAATATGTTACAGACTTGTGGAATTACAAAGCCCAGCGGTAAAACTGCTGGTTTTTCAAGAGGCTTTTTGAAACATTAATCGATCTGCAGAGATGCTAAATGCAGGAAAACCTGAAATATCCTTTGTGTGTGTGTGTGCATGTGTGTACCTCTAATTCAATGGGAATGTATGACAGCAAAAGCAGAACAAAAGAACTCTCCAGGATACAAAATTCCACATGAATTTTTAGCGGAACAGAAGAATTATTACATAATTCCTTTTTATGTGAGATTACAAATATATGCATATGATATATTCCCTGAATATAATATGGAAATTGTAAAGGCATTACAGTAAAGTAAACATTTAAAAAAGAGAGGGAAGAATGACATGGGGAAAGGAATAACATCATGGCTGGGGGTGGGAATGAGATGAGCAGAAGCAGAGGTTTGTTTCAGTTCTTGGCAATTTCTCTGAAAAGAAAACAAAAAAGAAAAAATAGCCTTGTAACAGGTTCTAAAAATACTAGGATGCAGACTAAATTAATGATTGCTAAATGGGTAAATGTGCTGTATAGTGTGTGTGGGGGGGGTGGGGGGGGGGAGGGGGGTACTTATGGCTCCCTTATTTCCATACGTAACTTTTGTTGGTCCCTTAGCTTTGTCCCAGCTTCACTACTTCATTGCATTTAGCTTGGGGCTTGAGGGGAAAGCTGTGCAAGAGCTTTACACGCACTATGATTTTTCCTTGGTGTTGGAAGTGAGGCTGCTTTTCTGCACCCTTTAGGGAACTGCAGCTGCACAATCATGCTGGAGTAGTCATTAAGCTGCACCAGGGAACTGGGTCTTTCATGCATTAAAATGCTGTTTGCTGTCATATTTTGTGTTGTTATAAAAGACATAAACAACAGCTTTGTAAACTAAAGGGCACAAATATTCAAGGAGCAAAGCTAACAAGTAAGTCCAGTAGAACGTGAGGTAATTTTAAATGTTTTACACTGTATAAGCATTATTGTTTTTTATTTTAAATAGGGAAAAACAAAACAAAAACCAAAAAAGTGAAAGTAAAATTGTTATAATATTTAGCTAAATAATCAGGAGGAATCTTGCATTTCAGGGGATAGCATGAGATGAAACTAATAGAAACTTTCTCTTGGTTTAAGAGTTAACCCTACTTACACAATAATTTTTATTTCGGTAAGATGGCTTGTTTTAGTTGCAGCTGTTACGATTTCTATATTTGCTCATGTTTGAGATGTTTTTTCAGTTGGAAGGGATTTAAAAGAAAGTATTTTTTTGTTTATTTGGAAGTATGTGAACATGAAAGCATTAATTGAACTTAAAAACCATTTTTCATACCCATTAATTGTTTCTTCCTTATCAAATGTGCTTGTACAAAAAGGTGATTTTTCTTTCTTTTTAAAAACAAAACAAACAAAAACAAAAACAAACAAACAAAAAAAAACACCTCTATACACCCAAAAGAAGATAAGATCTATTGTCTGAAGAGCAAGGCTCTGCTCTTTTTACTTTGCAAGCTGTCACCAGATCCAGAGATTACAGAATTGGAATTCATCTGACAGGTTTGCTAATGGTCCCTAACATGAAGTAAAGGAAAAGGAAGCTCTCTGTAACAGTAACACACTGACTTTACAGAGCAGTCAGCTAGAGTTATTCTGGCAATTTTGTGACAGGCCTGGGGTTTTGAAGCAGACTCATTAAAAAATATCTTGTTATTCAAAGCTGGTTTAAAATTTTTATAGCCATTTAGATTAGGAAAACTGAAATGGATTCTAGAGTTCAGGAGTTGTTAGGAGTTGTTTGACAATGTTAACATAATTGCTGATAATTCAAAAAATGCCAACAATGAGAGGTAAATAGGAAGAACAGTCTTTTGAACTCCAACTCCAAAGAAGCCCCTTTATTATTATTTTTTAACGTATTTAGTTAAGAATGTATGATAATTTAGAAGATTTTGTTATATGTGGTACTGCAATCCTTAAATGAGGTGTTGGGGGACTTAGAAATATTACTTAGAGTTCACTAATGGAAAAAAAAAATATTAGGAAACATAATTGTTAAGTTAACTACAAATACTACAATCTAAAAATGGTCTTTATCTTACCTGTTGAGTTGGTTGACTTCTATTCAATCTAGAGATAGAATATATAATTCCTAGTTCCCCCTAAGTCTGGTCATCTAGGATTTCATTCCCTCAGACTGGAGAACTTTGAGCATTGCCAGAACCTCAAGCTAGACATAAATTAATTTGCTATATACAGAGCTCCCATACGTCTTCCGGTGTTTTGGTGAAATTTGTGCAGGTGTTGTGCTCGGCGTGTGAAATGGCTCCACTGCATTTGAGCTACACTCAAGTTGTTAAACTGTGCTTTTTCCAGGAGGATCAACAATTAGGGCAATCCAGAAAGATTTAGGTATATCCATTGAAGTTCATCTTCTTGGTTCCATGAAGCCTAAACACTCCGAGTCCTGATAAAGGCAATTTCCACCCTTCAGATTGCTGGGATTTGTCATGATGGCAGAAAGTGACAAAAGACTGGAAAATAAGGTCTCATCTTGTATTTCATTTTCTTCCTCAGCTGCAGGCCTGTTGGGGAAGGCGGAGAGGAGGGGGGAAAAAAAAAAGAAACAGATGTTGAAGCTGCAGATAGTAATAAATACTGCACTATGCTCTGTTGGCATATAGAGGGACAAACCATATAGAAGTGAATGGAATCCTTCCAACCGAGAACTTAATCTATTCTTCAAGGTTGAGTCTTGCAAGATGCACTGACTTCAGTCATCAAATCACTTAAAGTCATTTCCCCACGGGAATGCTAGCATGATAAAGTTAAGCAGTATTAAGTACTGTGCTTCATTAGATAATACAGAAGTAAATGAAATGGCTTTCAAAGCCCAAATCAATCATGACGCCTGATATTTCTGTGATTCTTGTAGCAAAACCACTCTGCACCAGAGGATGTCACTGTGAGTACCCAGGCAGAGTAGCTAAAAGATGCTGCAGATGAACCCTTGCAGAGGATGCATGGGCAAAAAAGAGGATTCAGATTAGTACTCTTGCCATGCAGTAAGAGATAGCAATATCATGCTTTTGAGAGTTAACAAAACAAACAAACATCCAAAAACAACCAACCAAACAAAACCCAACAACACAAAAGAAAACCCCTATAATTTAACTTGACATTTTCTTTTCAATGTGGTTTATCATCCAAAGTAATGTATGTCTAGTTCTTTTTTATCTAGAACAAGCAAGATAAAAATAACAAATGTACAAGCTAGTGATAAATACTGCTGCATCCATAAAGTTTCTGTTTATGTTGTTACAAGCAGGAGAGTTGATAAATTGGGAAATCCCTGAAGCACCATTTAGTACCCAGCACAGAAAATTTTATTTATGTAGATAAATAGCACTCCCTTAATGCAGTAAATCTGTTAGAGTGAAATCTGTGTGGTTTCAGTATTTGTAATGTGAGCATTTCAGAAGCGTAAGTACCAGTTTATGCAAATAGCTCCCAAACTCATCAGTTTTACCTTCCTTATTATTGACATCTATCTTCATTGAAGCCATGTACTGAGTGCACTTCATTAAGGCTGACAAGCCAAAGGCTGCTCGTTCTCCCTGGGAATTGCCATCTTCTTTACAATGCAAAAGCCATTAAATGAGCCTTTTACAGTAAGTCAACTCTCTCTGTTTCTCTCCCGCAATGGGGGGTATTTTTTTATTTTACTTCACAAATCCTGCTTAAAGAGACATGAGAAGATTCTTTACAGTGAAAAAAATTGCAACTTTGCCTTTCCTCAGAGGAAAGTGTTTATTCCCTGCGGTCCTTGCTGCACAATAAGATATTAATCATGACCTAGTATTTAAAACCTGCATGGGAAGTTGTACACACATTATTATTATTATTATTATTATTATTATTATTATTATTGTTTTTAATGTCCATGGCAAAGAAATGGTGTTTTTTCTCCATTGCCTCTAAAGGTTTTATTTTTCTCTATGTGTTATAATGTACCTGTCACAGTGATATTTAAAAGTAAAACACAGAAAAGTTCTCTGTATGCAGTGCTCTGGCTAGACCTACTGAATGAGGGAGACCTTATCAGCTGGTGGTGTTAGCAAAGACTTTGCTAGATCCTTTTTGTAGAGGTTTCTTGCTTGATCAGTTAGTGTATGGTCACATGTGAGAGAGGTAATATGTTGACTTCTCTTACAGACCTATTCAGTATCTTACCTGCAGAGAAAAGGATTTCCTTTAAGTTGATGTTAAAAAAGCAAATTGTGTTTTAGATTGTTAGCATAAGCCTATTTCTGTATTGTACAAGCCAGACTTCCCTCTACCTTAAGAAATCCATACCTTTTCCTGCTTTATGTAGGCACTTCTGTACTTTGCTCTAAATATATGAATACTTCTGTATGATGCCACACCAGGTGCCAGAATTGAAATATGGTATTAAAGTTTGAATTTTTAATCAATAATTCTTAAAAACACTTGCCAAAATATTTACTGATTCCTTTCTTCCTTGCTGCTCAAGGCCGAGATGCAAGCTTTTGCTGTTGCTTCTTAGTCTGACAACATTAGAGACACTGTAAAGTACTGCAAAGGATAAAATGATGCTTTTGATGGAGATAAGAAACTTTGCCTTAATCTGTGAGATGCTTTCAAAAGACTACCACACCATTATTCAGTCTGGCTTTCTGTGTGTATGTGTGTGTGTTTTATTGCCTGCAGTCACAGAGATCAATTTGGATATCCTGATGTGCCTGGTGAGCACAGAGGCTGCAGCCCACAAGCTAACGGCTGAGGAGATGCTGCTCCATTCTGCGTGCCTTTCCTTCAGGCAGGAATAACCAGTCCTGAGGATTTAACTGAATTCTTAGTTCAGAAAGAAGCAAAGAAGATTTAGGATTAGGTCCCTGTAGTGGCAGGGAGGAGAACAGAGGACAAGATTCAGGATTCAGAAAAAAAATTTCTCTTGGATAAGGTTTTTTCGGTGTGGACCTTGTGCACATTTAAGTTAGGACTTATTTCATTTGGTTTTAGAATTTCAAAGACTGTCTCAAAAAATTCTCTCACTCATGCTACATGTAGGAGTTGTTTTTATCTACTGCAGTATCTCAATTTGCTGTTACTGTTTTCTCTCCATTTCTCAGCAGCAATTCTGCCAGAGGCTGCGCTGCCCATAGGATCTCTGCACACAAGGGATGGATTGCAGTACTGGGTGCTAAGTGGGGCTCCTCAGCTGTATGGACTACTGTCTCAAGCAAGGGCAGATAGCTGTTCTTCTTCAAGTTTTTTTTTTTTTTGTTGTTGGTGGATGTGTAGTTGGACGCCTTACGTGCTAATTTTTGCAGCTATTCTTCGTCCTTAGCAGGAAGCTGTCTGCAGGCTTGGGCAGACATCAGTGTTATCAGCATAGGTCCACATGTTCAGCCTTTTCATTTTATGTTCCCAAGCTGTGGGATTATGGTCTCTGTTTTATCTAAAATAAAATATTTCACCTAAATAAAATATCACCAGGGAACTGAGATCTATGTCTGTTGTGTCAGTGATCTGAGATATAAGAAAAGTGATGGTCAAGAATTTGACTGGTTAGTCTTGGAGGCCGTGGAACAGGGGAAGATTTTTTTAAGAGAAGGTGTGCTCTTTCCCCATTTATTTTAAATTATTTTTTTCCTTCCTCTAACATGTGGATGTATGCAATTTCTAATGATTTTTTATTATTTCTTTGTTCATAGTGACATAGAAGGAATGACCACGAAGTTCTGAAAATCCATGAGCTATTTGCAGAAAGTTTTGAGTCAAAATTTGAATCAAATGACTGTCTGTACTATAATCATAGGACAGAGTTGTCTGCACAAAAAAAACTTTCTCCTTCACACTTGTGGGTGAATGTGAGCCCAAATATTAAGAAAACTTGCAGATTCATTGTCCATAGTTTTCTTCAGGCTCCCATATTGTGTTACGTTTTTCCGAGCAGCTTTGACCACAGAAGAACATGCAGGAGAGAAATTTTATGACCTAGATAGAAATAGTTCTTATAAACCAAGTCTGATACAGTTGGATACAGAATTTTTTCCTCCCTAATTTGACTTATTTTTGAAGTACCTGTTCTGACCAAAAAGTTGTGCTTAGAAGGACTTGCTGACTTGGGTGATTGTCAGTTGGCTATTTTCAGTGGTTAAAAGACTCATTGATAATCGAAATACATATAAAATACCAACTTACATGGACATTTGTGTAATTTTAAAATGGCTCATAAAATATTTATATTTTATAGATTATAATTTAAATAAAGAAAACAAACAAAAAATGACAACTCATATTAAACACCCAAAGAGTCACTTGAAATGCTGACTCTCAGCAGAGTTAAAGCAAATATTTATGAAGGACTGGTGTCAGCCAGAACCACCTTCTGGCACTGCCATGATGAGAAGCCTGACCTCTGCTCTTTCCAAAATAATTTCAAATAAATATTTTTTTTTCACTCCCTTTCACATTTTGTGAACATGAGTTCACAAAATTCAAGTTGTTTTGACACATGCAATCAAAGGAAGATATGAAAGTTCTGCAGCCCAAACGCTCCTCTCTTAAATGGTTTCCTGGTCTAATTTTTTTGCTGAGTGCAACAAGACCTGGTGATCAAGAAGGGACCTCAGATACATGTATGTGGGTATTTTTCCAAAGCCTATGCCGTGCTTTACTGTTGTATCAGAAGAGTACTGATAATGCACCAGTGTTTTGGCTAGTAATGACCAGTGCTTGCACAGCATCAAGACTGTCTCTCTGACATTTTCCCCCTTCCCAAACGCCATTAGGCTGGGAGTGAATGAGAGAATTGGGAGCAGACACAGCCAGGACAGCTGACCCCAGCTGGCCAAAGGTATATTCCATGCTGTATGATATCATACTCAGCAATAAAAGCTCAGGGAAAAGAGGATGATGAGGGAAACTGATGATTATGGCATTTATCTTCTCGGGTAATTGCTAAGCATACTGAGGCCCTGTTTCTCAGGAGGTAGCTGGACATCTGCCTTCCAAGGGGAAGTAGTGAATAAATTCCTCATTTTGCTTTGTTTCTGCAAGTGTCTTTTGCTTTTTTAATCACACTGCCTTTATCTCAACCCACAGCCTTTTCCATCTGACTTTCTTGTCCCTGTTTTGTTGAGGATGGGGATTGAGAGCAACTGGGTGGGGGTCTGGCAGGGAAGATGTCAGCATTACCTTAATGAATTGATTATTATTTATATATTGATATTATAAAGTATGACCATAAAATGGGTGGTATGGGAGGCGGGTTTTATTTGGGGGGTTAGGGGAGAGGGTGGTATTGCTGTGAAAAAGCACAGAGATGGAAGAACATGACGTTTGAAGTGTTCTGAGCAGTGAACCATCACAGTGTTTCAGTTGCATTCTAGGTGAATCGTTTGTTTGTCCTCTTAGCTTGTGTGGGCAAGTAGGGGATACTGCTTTTTTTCTTTCTTGCTGTGTTAGACAGCTTTTTAGGCAAGTTTTCTGTGCAAGGGATACAGAAGACTGTGGCTTCAATTTCTTCCAAGTCATCAGGGAAATCAGATTTTAGACATGCATCAGTGGCTAAATTAGGTGTGGGATTATGCTGATGTGATAAATCATTGTACCTTAAGGTCTTTCATTTTTCGTAATGAAATGGTGAGCGTTTAATTAGGATATGGTTTGCTCATTGCATAGATTAAAATTGTCTAATCACTACAGTGTGTATTTATATATTTAATTTCTATAGAGTAATCCATCAGTTTAGGAAGAAAACATACCATTTCCCATAGGTTTTCTGTTGAAATCGTCATCTTTCTGTGCAGATAATATTAACCGACACTTAGTTTACAGAATATTTTGATCAGGCAGATAGAGTCCTTGATCAAGCAAAACATTATTCATAGTTTTAAAGTAATGTAAAATTCCAGAAAACAGTTTTTCCTTAAGTTGAATCATTATGATCAACACACTTAGGAATGGATAACAAACTGGATTACCTCAATCTGTATCTGAGATGAAAGTATTATGCATAAGGATCAGCACCACCATTGCCTAGAAAATATTATGTCTCAATTCCTGCTTACATGAAATTGACATGGAATTATATTTTGTTGTTTTCCTAGCCACTATGGAAACAATGCTACACACAGGATAAGTTTTGGAGTTCTTAATCAAGCAGAACATCTGGAGGAGTCAGGGAGAGGAATCACATGCTTCAGTGCAATTTAGTAGCTAGTGAGATCCATTAGTAAATAGGTAAATCAGATGTGATTAAAAGTCTTGCGAGTTCTTCAATAAGTTTACAAAATATTGGAGTCTAGGTAACAACTCCAAATAATATAATACAATAGATCTTTATTTTGAATCTTTTCTATGAACTGTATTTAAAACATTTTTAGTGATGAATCTTTACAGTCGTAAATTGGAAATTAGAATGAAAGAAAAAGAGACGCATAAGTAAGGAAGGTAATATGAAGACTGAAAAAGGTTATTAAAAGGTTTTAATTTTCACCTAAAAACAGATGGGATGTGAAAATCTTCTGGAAAGAGTAAACATATCTTCAAGTGTGTAACATAACAAATTTTGTATTCGTGAACAGTCATAGCTGAAATTTTTCTTATTGCCTTACTGAAAATGTTTTCTGCTTGCTGCGTTGCTGTAACTAGTAAATAATATAATCTTTGTTGAAAGCTTTGCACGTTCATTTTCTCTTTACAAGCTTTTTTTTTGCCCTCATTATGGTACAAGGTAGAACTAATGGGGAGACAATGTGGAAAATTATGATATTTGATATTTCAACTCTATTGTTGAAAAAACAAATACCTCATATTAATATCAATGTCAAGAATTATAGGATTACCCAATTTGGGATAACAGTTTAATAGCTTTTAGAAGATGATGGTAAGAATTTATTTCTAAGTATGTCACATTCTTTAATGTTTGTGATATTCCCAAGAGTGAGAGCTGACATTATTTATATCTTCACAACACAATTCACCACATGCAATAGAAAGCAAGTTTCATTCCATTGTCTACAATTGTATTTCTGTTCCCATTATTGCTTTTTTTTTTTTTTTTTTTTTTTTGTTTGTTTTGTTTTCTGGGCTGTAGCAATTTGCCTTTTGTAGATCCAAGGCAGATTAAATTGATGCATTTATTGACATATTTTTAAGACTGCTTGTCCAAGTTATTTCTTCTCTGTTGTTAACCTGCACTTCTTGACTTTATATTGACATTTATTTGCGGATTTTACAACATCTATTGGGTTCTCTTCTCTTCTGCTCTTGTGATCTGCTCTGGGAATGGAGGCAGCAGGGATGTAATTTCTGAAACTCTGAAAAAACTGCAGGTACTACTGAAGTTTTTCAAAACACGGGTCCCAATTCTGATTATTTCAGGATTTAGTATTCAGATTTTTTAATAAATTTTCAGATTATTTCAGAAAATTTAGTAAATGACTGAGTAGACCTGGATGAACTATTTTTGAAAGAGTATGCCACCTGAATTCTAACCTTAGAGCTATGTTGTGGACAAAACTGTCCTTGCAAAACTATTTTGGCTCACTCTGTCCTGGAACAGTAGGCTGATTTATTAAGCAAGCATCTTACAAGATGTCACATAGAGATTTTTGGAATCTGATCTTTTTGTTGTTTTTCTCCTAACAATGTGAATGGGGACCTATTAGGACCTCTATTCAGGAAAGGTCTTAAATCTGAATATATTAACCCATTTAGTACTTTCTTGAATTGGAACATAGAGGGGTAACTTCTGAGATCTTATTCAGATGACTGAGAATTTTTCAAAAAATGTCTTGGTGGTTTGTAGAATTCAGTTAAATTGCTGTCCAAGAGATTACTGTCTAGCTTTGAAATTAGCATATTAGTCATAAGCACTGCTATTGCCATAAAGCAAAAAATAACAGTTGGTCTATCTTCTGGATTCACATTTGACCCTGTGTTTTAGGAAAGGCACTATACTAACTGTACTGTTACTCCTATACACACTCAACAATTTTCTCAAACTATATTATTGCTTAATGTCTGGTGCCAGAGAAAGTGATTATCCCCACCTGAAAATGCCTTAGACCTTATCAAGAATTATGTCTAATCCACTAACTTTGAAAGTAAATATTACAAACTGCACTCACTGGGTGTAGTCTAATCCAATGAATTTGAATGTGAAGGTGCTGGAAGCCTGAAGGAACAGTTAAATATAATTAAGTTTCATTGCATATTTCTGTTCCAGCACCTGTTCAGAGCTTGTCCGTCATACCCTGTCTTAGACTAGCCAAGTTTTAATGAGTTCATTCAGTACTTTACCTTCTCTTCATGATGTCTGAAAGAGCTTCCATTTATCTTGGTATATCGAAGTCCTATACAAAAGCTCATTCTCTTAAATATTACAGAAAGAAGTTGCTCACCTCATTGATTGAGTATCCCTGCACTGTCTGTAGGTCTACTTAACGAAATAAAGACTAAGGTATTGCAGTTCTGAGGAGCAAACATCTATTTTAGTGAGTAAATTCCCCAAAGGAATTATGACTTTAGGACAAATTCAGAATTTCATTCCATTATCGTTATCAGGAGTCGTGGATATGTTTTTAAGCTTGGAAAATCTGAAGATGGAACCTTTACCACAATTCTAAGATTGTGCTAAATAAATGGCAGAAACCTCCTTCTTTAAAGGTGTTTGTTTGTTGTGTTTTTTTTTTTTTTTTTTTCCTCCCCTTGTGTTTGATGTTACAGTCAGGTTTTGAAACGCTATGCAGTCACAGCACTGTGTGAGCATGACAGAGGAACATAAGGGTAGTTTTGCTCAGTTCCTTTTTGAAACCCTTGGGCTGAGCTGGGCAGCCTTAGTAACTAACATAAGTGTTTGGATAATCATTCTATCATATTATTAGTAGCATCACATTAATACTTCTATTATTGTATACCTACAAAAGCAGAAAAAGTAGGAAGACATAACTTTCAGGAACAAGATCAGAAAAAAAGTAACTTGTCACTGGTTATGATAACTTCTGCTTTATTTCTCCTCTTCAGGTGATTCATCCTTTTCCTAAGAAGTAATTTCTTTCTTTGCCCTTTCCTACTGTGATTCCACCCATTCTTTTCACAGGACTTCTCAATTCTTTTATACCTATATATCTTCTGTAATACCTCAATGTGGCTAGACGTAGAATCTTGTAAGGAAAGCAACATCCTGCGGTCTTATCTTTCAATAGCCAAATGTAATGCAGCTGAAAGCTTTCATTTTCTGAGAAAGAAACTGAATATGAGGCAAAGACCTAAACATTCAACAAAAGGAAATGTAATTTTCTTGAGTAAGAAGAAAGAGAAATACAAATTAAATCCCAATCAAAAATATATATACATTTGCAAGAGTATATAAATTAAGTAGGGTAACAAGATATTTTTTTTTGTGTAGAAGCCTAGAAATGATCTTTTGAATGATTGTAAAAACTTCTTTATCAATTTAAAAATATATTTTCAAACCAATATTATTTTTTGATATCCTATACTAAAACTTTCTCAAATTTCTGTAGCTGCGACCATTATGGTCCTGGTCAGTAGTGAGGACAGGTAGCGAGACACTGGGAAATCAATTGTCTGTAGTATACCTAAGCTAAACTAACTACGCTAATTGTTTGCTAATGACATTGATAGGGAAGAGTCATAAGACCCTTAAGGAATATATTTAAACATACATCTTTGTTATAGATGTGCTTGATGTGATGTTCAGAATGGATACATATGGACTTTTGAACTAAAGGAAGCCTCTCAGCACAATGATGATTCTATTCCTAGGCCTTGCTACCTGAGTAGATTAAAATTTTAACTCCCTAGCTAATATTGGCTAACTTTTTTAAGTGACCAAAACTAGGATTCCGCTAAAGGAATTCATTTTGAAATGAAAAAGAAGCCTGAATTACATATACTATTGCAAAACTGCTGTCTTACCTCATTCTTTTTCTCTATCAGGAATAACATTTCAGTCATAGGATGCATTAAAAAAAATATTGTTATATCGTTCTATGTTTCGTCATAATAAACCAACCTGTGAATAATTACTTTATTAGAAATATAAAAAATCAGTGTGATAAAGTTTATGACAATCAGGTACAAAATGTTTGTCTCTCACAAGTACTATATCAATAAATGTAAGGTCTTAGCTTTCAGTGATCAAACCTCCAGATAGTAACCTTGATGATAAATCAATGTTTTACCATTGAAAATATGTATTATTTTTCCTTTAATAGCAGCTTTTTTATCTGTGTTCTTCTGTCTTTTATTATAAATGTGACAAGGAGGTAGATTTTATGTAGGAATGCTAATAATTTGATTCATTTTCTGTCAAGAAATATTCAAAAGCGGAGATCTCCATCTAAAAATAAGCGTGTTTAGTAAGAAAAGCAGTGTCGAAGAAAAAAAAAATCTTGTGTCAAAATCAGCCAAACTTTATATCATGTATAAAGAAATACTAGGTAGCTTTTCTTGCATTAGCAAAGATAATGTATGCTGTTGTCCATTCAAATCTTCTACTACCTCCTAAAGGCTCTGAAGATTGTAGAGCATCAAGGAGTCTTGTATAATTCACTATTGTGCTGCTCCTTACTGTCAAAGAAGAGAGAAATGTTCCTCTCCTGTCTTAGAGGTATATTCACTGCTTTCCGGATGATGCAGAGCAACAACCTAAATGTGATGCTGGAAGGTTAAAGGGAGGGAGATTGAGGAATGATAAATACAATTGTAAAGAGGGCAAAGACATGGACGAACACAAGTAGCTGAATACTATCGCATGCTCAGCAGTGAGATGAAGCCCAAAAAAGTAAGCAGGGACAAATGAAGGTTTAGAAAGGCTGAAATAGAAAGCTAGATATTTGTATAAAATGATAAAGGTAAATAATAATAATAATAATATGGAAAAAATAGGGAAAATCACAAAGAAGGTGATTAATTTTCCAGAGAGTTAGGCTTGCAAAGGGATTCAAATTCCCATCTGCCTTCAGAGACATGTAAATCCTTTTTTTTTTTTTTAATTTCCATGGGTGTCCTTAAAAGAGTTCTTTAGGCAATAGATGTCATGCCTTTTTTTTAGCAGTCAAAAAGCTCTCAGCATACTGTTCAAAAGACTTGAAAGGCTATTAGCAAACTAAATATTTTCCCACCTATTTAGCCGAACAAGGCTGATCCTAGAAGTGTTTTCTAAGGTACGTGCAGTCAATGCTTAGATTGCAGTCACTGTTCATAGGATTACAAACAGACAAGCTAGGCTTAAAAGGAAATGTTAGAATGCCAATCACAGTCTTGCTATGGCAACACAGAGCTTCATGCAGGTTAGTTCTGGCAGGCTTGTTCTGGGATGGGCTTTGGTGGAAGCTGCCAAAACCTGTAATGACCTGCAGTTCTGCAGATAAGGGTCTACGATCACACAGATGGTGCCAAAACCTGTTCAGATAGCTTGAGCTGTAGCTCTCCTCACAAAAGAGTCCAAACAGTGCTTTATCTATCTATCTATATCTATATCTGTATCTGTATCTATCTATCTATATCTGTATCTATATCTATATCTATATCATCTATATATCTATTATATATCTATTATATCTATTATATTTTATATTCTTATATGTTTATATTTTTTTATTTTATATATCTAAATTACATTGTACACAAAACCATACATTAGTGACATTGGTTGCCTTCAACCAAAGAGGTAACAGCAAAATTGGTATCAGATTTCTCTCAACAGCAGCACTGCAGATCACCCGCTTCTGCAGAGCTGCTCTCTTTTTGATATCTTTTCATTTATGTTTGTCATCAGTATAAACTTTGCTGCAATATTTTTCTCCTGGTAAATAAACCGTGGACCTTTATCAGAGACATTTAAAGCTTACATTACAATTTCCTCCTTGTCAAGGCTTCATTCTCTGGGGAGGGCAAGGGAAAGGCTGAAAGAAACTGTGAGCTGGTAAAGTCCCACAGCATGGCTATAGCCAGAGGACCTGCAAATGGGCATCCCAGTTCTGTGCGCTATTTAAAGATGGTAGAAATGAACTATTGTAAGCATATGTTGTGGGTGTCTGTTGTTGCTCAACCTGACAGGCAGCTATATTCCATGCAGCCATTTGCGCACCCACCTGGGAGAGATTATTGAAAAGACAAGTGCAAGAACTCATGGGCTGAGATAAAAAAATGTAATAAAAAAAGGCAAAAAAAAAAAAAAAAAAAGGAAAAGAGAGAAAAAAAAAAAAGACAAAAAGGACCAAAAAAAAAAGATAAAAAAGACCAAAAAAAAAAAGACAAAAAAAAGAAAAAAAAAAAAAAAAGACAAAAAGAATAAACAAAACAAGTGATGCACAATGCAGTTTCTCACCACCTGCTGACCAATGTCCATCTAGTCCCTGAGCAGCTGGAGCCCAGCTCCCCCTGGTTTTATTGTTCAGCATGGTACCATAAGGTATGGAATATCCCTTTGGCTGCCTTGGGTCAGCTGTTTTGGTTCTGTCCCCTCACAGCTTCTTGTGCATCCCCAGCCCAGAAAACCAACCATATCAAAACCAACTGCATCAAAAGCAGCATGGCCAGCAGCACGAGGGAGGTGATTCTCCCCCTCTGCTCTGCTCTTCTGAGACCCCACCTGGAGCACTGAGTTCAGCTCTGGGGCCCCTGGTGTAAGAAGGACATAGATCAATTAGAAATAGTCCAGAATAGGGCAACAAAGATGGTCAAAAGGCTGGAGCACCTCTCCTATGAAGACAGGCTGAGGAAGTTGGGGTTGTTCAGCCTGGAGAAGTGAAGGCACTGGGGAGGCCTTAAAGAATCTTTCCTAAAGGAAGCCTCCAGGAAAGCTGGGGAGGAACTCTGTCAGAGAGTGTAATGATAAGACAAGGAGTAATCACTTTAAACTAAAAGAGGGGATATTTAAATTAGAGGTTAGGAGGAAATTATTCACTCAGAGAGTGGTGAGGCCCTGGCACAGGCTGCCCAGAGAAGCTGTGGATGCCATATCCCTGGGAGCGTTCAAGATCAGGATGGATGGGGCTCTGAGCAAATTGGTCTCGTGGGAGGTGTCCCTGCCCATGGCAGGGGGGTTGGAACTAGGTGGTCTTGAAGGTCCTTTCCAACTCAAACCATTCTATGAACTATGAGATTTTTGTGTTTAAATTGTGCGTAGTTTGCTCTTCACATTATGTAGCCATGTATTGCTGCCCGTAGCATTACCCCTAGAAGTTAAGAAAAAATGTACTTTTTGTTATCTCTCTATGACCAGGCCAGTGTTAATCCATCTCCTTGTTCTGCACTTTTTCATTATTCTTATTGATTATTTCTTGTCTGCAACGTTGGGTGTGTAATTATCATAAGATATTAAACCATTTTTAATTAATTACTTTTTCCATGTTCTGTACAACAGTGCTCCAAAAATAGTTGTTTGCTATTGTATTGAACTTGAACTATGTGCTATTGTATTGAGCTATGTCTTGATGTTCTAAAAGACCTGTGCAAATGTCCATGTACATATGCTAACTTAATAAACAGAGCATTCACAAAACGTTATTCTTTTACTGCTTCTCAAATGTCAAGGAACCAAGCCACTAAACAGAATCACAGAATCATCTAGGTTGGAAGAGACCTCAAGATCACTGAGTCCAACCTGTGACCTAACGCTAACAAGTCCTCCTCTAAACCATATCACTAAGATCTACATCTAAATGTCTTTTAAAGACCTCCAGGGATGGTGATGGAACCGCTTCCCTGGGCAGCCTATTCCAATGCCTAACAACCCTTTCAGTAAAGAAGTTCTTCCTAACCAAGCCTCTCAACAACTTTCTGACAGAAGTACAAATTACTCATTTTCAAAGCAATAAGCAATAAGAAAAATAAACATTTAGATGAATTACAGAGTGAATTGCAGAACACAATTGCATCTATGCTTGAATTGAGATTAAGAAAAGAAATTAAAGAAAAATAATTCATGATCTTACCACCTTCCAAGAACACAAGAGTAGTCTTTTTTTTTTTTTTTTTTAATTTACATTGCAGCTTGGTGAAGGCAATATGTAGTATTTTTCTCTAGGAAGCTAGATGACAAGTAAATGTTTTAGGAAGAGGAAAATATAAACAAACAAAAAGATGGGAAATGTAATGTTATAGAATTTGTTTTGTGAGCAATGGAACTAGGGAAGTTTATTTCCTGATGGAGTTCTGTCATGTGTCTTCAATGCAATACTTCTAGCTTCCACTCCCCCTTCCAGCCGCCCAACAATTATCTACCTTGCTTTATACTATCAGTCTGAAAACACTGGCTAGGGCTGTAGCCAAGGTACATGGTAGCTGCTTGGCTGCTGGCTGCCACCATGCTGGAATGATAAGAGCTGAACTTTTTTCTCCTTTTTAACAGAGGGAACAGTCTTGAGATCCCTGTGCTCTGCAGAGCTGCTGATTTTCATAAAGCTTTTACACATTCACTATCTTTTGTTTTATTTTTTTTTAATTATTTTTATTTTTTGCATTTAGCACTCTGCTGAATTTCATTGATACAGACCATGAGGTTAAAAAAATTACATGGAAAGATGAGGATGAAGAGGAAGCTTAGCTGCATAAGGCCTATTGCCAATACAAAGCCAGACTAAAAAGCATAATACTGTTATATACATAAAATAAATACTCTTTCCTCCATTTTCATAACTGAAATGAATAAAAACCGGTGAAAGTAGTTTTGACATGTCCCATCTTAACCATACTTTCATCAAATTGCAATGGAAGTATTTCCAAATGCTCTTTTATTTTTTTTTTCTTCCTTTTAAAATTATTTTTCCTACAGGAGTATCTGAAGATCCTCAGTAGGGATTAAAGCTCCACTGTACAACAGAACATCAATATCTGGAAAACCAGAGTAAAGCAGTTAAACAGAAAGTAATAGAGTCAGAGTACTGAATATCTTCTTCTCACCCACTAATGAGATGATGCTGGGGGAAAAGGAATACCAGCCTCTGATCTTAGCTTTTGTTTGACTGTACTTGTTCTGTCCTGTGCTTCTATTCATTACACTCCCAAGTGCACATGTTAAGTTTTTTTTCAGCCAAAGAAAGGAAGAAAGTAAGGACAGAAGAAGGAAATTAAACTAAATGATGCAAGAACTTCTCCAATGCCTGCATGATTCAGATATTGAGAACTAAAATATTTTTGTATGTTTTCTTAGGGGAAAAACAGAGTGAACAATCAGTTTGTGAACAATTAATTTGCTGTAAGCTTCAACATTTAGATGTGTCTGGCTCAGGAATGTGTTGCTTACTTTAGGGACAAAATGATTATTTGACTAACCAGTTAGAGTCTATTATATCACTTTGAACAAGTGCTTCTATAATTTGTTATGTGAAACATCCATAAGGATAAATTAAATTAACTTGAATTTCCATTGGAAGAAAACAAGCTTCAGAAGAGATTGATTTCTAATTTTGATGCAGCTGACGCTACAGAAAGTGCTCCACTTTTATCTTGTTGTTAAATTATTATAATCATTATTATTATTTATTTATTTATTTATTGCTTCCACTCTGTACAAACTTTTCTTTTTTGTCTTGGTAAGATAAATCTAAATAATTACACCACTGTCTCTCCAATTCATTCCTCTTCTCCTATTGTCACCTCTACCAAAAATCTGCTATGATATTTACATTAAGTGCATAAATGTGTAACTGAGTGGTGAATCGCATGCTTGAAGCTGTACACAGACAACAAAAATAGGTCACCGCTTCTCCAAGAAGCTGTGCTACAGTCATACTTCAGTCTTATTTTTATTTATTTTTACTCAGTAGTGAAGATTCAAACATAAAAAATGACATAACTGTACTGGTTTGGCTTATTGACTGAAAACAATTCCAAACTAGTAATGCAAACTTGTAATCCATGAAGTGTCTTCCTAAGTCTACACAGGTAGTGGAAAACATATCTTCATTTAATGAAGGATTTATTCTGTACTGGTGTAAACCATAATGGTAATACTGTACCTTCTCTAAGAAGCTTAAACAAACTTGCTTGTCAGGGTTACAATCTCTCTGTCTAGTGCTAAAACTGATGACTTTAGCCCCAGGAGTTTCTAGCAGTGATGATAACACAGAAGAATGGGAAGGTGATGGTTCATTTAGTTCCCTCTTAGTTCCCTCTGCTAAGAGCTGTTCCATGGCTGTGAATTATACATCCAGCAGCAGTGTGAAAGTTGTCTACAGAGTCAAGGGTTTGCTCCTGAGGTAAGTGTTATTGACCAAAGACAGAGCTAATGACAGAGAAAAGTCCTCTTGAGTCACCCAGCTCATTTGGACTTGGATACTGGAATAAATTAAAAATCCATTTGCCTTCACTTCATTTTTCACTTTAGCAAATGATGTTTAACATTTAACCAAAAATAGACTTCAAGGAGGAAGTTGAGGAAATCCAAGCAATGTACATGACAGAAGAAATCTTCCACTGACATAAAGGGGTTTTACCCCATTGAAGTGAAAGAGACAGACTGATCCAATGCTGGCTGTATCAAAGAAAGCACTGTTGTTAAAGAGGATAAATTATGATTTATCCTTATGAGAATAACTACCATAGTGCTCAGTGGACTAGGAGTAATGTTTCACAGGATACAGGATGGGGTGAAATATCTTTATTACTGCCTGGTGGCATGAAGACTTTCAAAGGACAGGAGAGTAATACTAATAGTTTTACAAGTGTGAGACTAAATAATAAGCAAAAGTATTATCCCATATTTTTTGCCTGCAAATGTTATCATTTAGCTGAGCTAATAACAAGCTGCACTTTTTGAGAAATGCATGTGGGAAGATCTGTCAGAAATTTCTGTTCTTTAGCTGTAAACAGGAGAAAATGAATGTAATTGCATTACAATACTTGCCAGAATTACCTCCTACTGTACTGTCATAGCTGGGGTGGCAGAAACTGTTTGCACATTATTTATTTTTTCTGTTCATCAAAGTTCTCCTGCATGGTTACTCTCACATGTTAAATAGTGCCCATGTAAATAGAGACTTCTAAAGGATAACCATAAGATTATTATGTACATAATAAAAAATACAGATAGCATGTATGTATGTATCAAGGCAAGGATTGACAAAATGTGATAATTTTAAATACCTTTAGATACCGGGTATGAACTGTACTGAGAAAAGAGAATGTATGGAGCTTTTTTACATTTACATAGCTGTATGCTTCCACTTGCTTTTTGCCTGAGCCACCTTAAAAATGGTTGTTTATTTGTTTTAAAAGAATTGAATCCTGTTTTTATTAATATAAGATATATTGATAGATGCTTGCTATCCCATTTCCTCATTTGGTCATCCAGACAATCTCTCTAAAGTGGTTTGCTGCCAGTCAGGGGCCAACATTTGTGATATCACAAAGAGGATATCAAGCTTGGTAACACCAGAGGACTACCAGCCATTCTTACTCTTTCTTATAGGGTTGAATGAGGCTGCACTGAGGAGATTCTGAAATATCAGATGGGACATTATATCCCTTAGAAAAATGGTGAAGGGATCAGAAGTGCAGGTAGTGTTCTCCATCTTCCCAGTTGGAGGCTGGGACCCAAGAAGAAGGAGATGAATGGATCAGGTGAATGATTAGCTTCATGCTGCTGCCACACAGGGTCTGGGCCTCTACAAGCTTGCATACACCTTCAAGATATCAGGTGTGTTGACACTGGATGATGTACAGCTGACCAGGTGGGGCAAGAGCGTTTTGGGCAGCAAGTGGGCTGGACTTACTAACCTTACTAACAGAGCTTTGAACTGGATGCAGTGAGGGGAGAGGAGTGACAGAAAAGAAATGGGGAACACCAATACTTTAGGAAGCAACAGGAAAATAACTGTAAACTGTCCCAAATGAATTAGGAAAGGCTCCTCTAAAAAGATGGTGTGGATGATAGCCCAGCTGAAGTGCTTCTACACCAATGCACACAGCATAGGAAAAAAGCAGGAGGAGCTAGAGATAATGGTGCATTTATAAAAGTGTGACCTAGTTGCTGTCATGGAAATGTGGTGGGGTAAATCACACAGCTTGGATGCTAGAAGAGACAGGCAGGGAAGGAGGAGCAGGGGTGTTACCCTCTATGTTAAGAAATTGATAGATTGATAAAAGCTGCCTCTGAGAAACAGCTGTGAACAGGTATCCTACAGGGATTTGTCTTGGGGCCAGAACTGTTTAATATATTTTTCAGTGATGTAGACATTGGGACTGTCTACAACCTCAGGAAGTTTGCAGATGATGCTAAGATGAGTGGTGCAGTTGATATAGTGGTGCAAGTGGAACAGCAGTAAAGGTTGCCATCCAAAAGGACCTGTATGAGAGATGAAAGTGGGCCCACATGAACCTAAAGTGATTCAGTAAGTCCAAGTGCAAGTTGCTGCACCTTGGTCAGGCAATCCCAGACGTGACTACAAAATGGGAGAGGAACTCATTGAGAGCAGCCCTACAGAGAAGGACTTGGAGGTTCTGGTGGACAAAAAGCTTGACATAAGGCAACAGTGCATGCTTGCAGCCCAGAAGGCCAAGTGCATCCTGAGCTGCATCAAAAGAGGTGTGGTCAGCAGGTCAAGGGAGGTGATTATCAGTCTCTACTCTGCAGCTGTGAGGTCCCACTTGGAGCATCCAGGTCTGGGGTCCCCAGCACAAGAAATGTGTACCTGTTAGAGCAGGTCCAGAAGAGGGCCAGGAAAATGATCAGAGGGCTGGAGCACCTCTCCTATGAAGACAGGATGAGAGAGTTGGGGCTGTTCACCCTGGAGAAGAGAAGGTTCCAGGGAGATTTTATTGTGGCCTTTCAGTACTTAAAAGGAGTTTGTAGAAAAGATGTTGAGTGACGTTTTACATGGGCAGATAGTGGTAGAAGTGGAATGGTTTTAAGATAAAAGAGCAGAGATTTAGATTAGATGTTAGAAGATTAACCGAGAGGGTGATGAGGCCCTGGAAAAGATTGCCCAGAGAAGCTGTGGATGCCCCATACCTGGAGGTGTTCAAGGCCAGACTGGATGAGGCCTTGGCCAATCGGATCTAGTGGGTGTCATCCGTGCATATGACAGAGGAGTTGAAACTAGATGATCTTTAAAGTTCCCTCTAACCCAAGCCATGCTATGATTTTGTGATATGATGATTCAAACACTCTCAGCTCTCATAGCATATCCATATACTTGACTCTCTTCCTTCACATGAAGGACATTTGAAATAGCACTGTATCGAAAGAGTTAAGTACTCTTCATTAAGACTACACTAAGTGAAAAACTGTCATCTCAGATATAAATGAATTAGAGGAAGAAAATACTAGAAAAAAATAATGTCTCATTTATTACTAGTAAAATACTGATGTATTTGTGATAATAGAGGAAGCTGACGAGAAATCTTTTTTAAGGGGGATGTGTAGGGAGGTGTATCCTCCCCCCCCCTATTTTTTTTCTACTATGCAAAAAAATAATCTAATAAACCATTAAGAATGTTATATGTGCTGATCTATCTTAAAGAAACAAGATGTGTCCTAAAAACATAAAACAAAAGGTTTCATTATAGATAAAATCAAATGGAGTTCAAAGATTATAATTGAAGCAGTTTGTGCCTCAAGAAAGGATTAAGCTATAAAATAACTAAATGTGAAGCAAAGCAAAGTGTTTGAAAGACAGATAGGTCACCACAAAGGTCAACCAAAATGAGAAAGATGAAAATATATTAACATCAAGAGAAAATAAGAAGTTTATTTAATTTAGTGTACAAAAAACAAGGCTAAAGTAAGAAACCAAATACCTGATAAAAGAATGTATCTGAAAAAGTAGTATATCTTCAAAATAGACCAGAAGAAATGGTTTAGCATTATTATGAAAAGAACAGCAAAGTCTTCAGCAGAGACCTCAAATAAACTTCCCAAATATGTAACAAAAAGCAGATGTCAGGGAGACAAGTGTCAAAAATGTAAAAAAAATAAAAAAATACTCAGATCATCTTAAGGACTTGGCTATTTAAGACTGTTCATATATATATATTTGTAACAAAACATGAGAAACTAACTCCTATGTGGTCTACAACTTCAATGTCATATGCAGTATGATTGAATACTACAAGATATCCTTTAAGCATAAAACAATCTCTCTATTATTGTTTTAATGTGAGAATAAGCACAAAGAACAAGTTTTGAAAGATAGGTGATCAGAGAAGTACATTAGGATCAGAAAAGGACAGAAAATCTAGACAAATTTAGAATTAACTTGTTTAATCAACAGCTCAGTGTTTTCAAAATTCATAGTTAAATAAACAAGAGAAAACAAAATACTGATCCTAAACGGGTCCTTGAACTTTCTTTCAGTGAAACCCTTATTTTCATCCTGAAGTCTGTCTATAGTCATGGCAGGCCTTAAATTTAGGATTGACAGCTGTTTAAATGGTTCTTTAGCAGTGTTGTGGAAAGATGTGTCATCATGAATCATGTCTTGAAGCATCTACATGGATGTTATTTGCAGAGTTGAAGCAGATGACAGCAGACAAAGTATTGTCAGTAGCACTGGTTATTTGTATCTTCACAGATTGAATGGCAGACAGAAATGGAGCAATTGAACAATGGAGAAACTGAACAATGTTTATTTCTTCATATGTATGAAATCTCTATCTACCTCCATGGTCTGGGGCCATGGGCATGTCAACAATAAAGTAGGTAGAGGCTTTAAAGGCTCTGGAACACCCCACAGTTCCAGACTGGAAGACTCTTGAGAAGCTTTCTAGATAGAAAAATGCTAAGAGCTAAAGCCATCTTTGAAATCATTTACAGCAAAGATCTGTATCTTATCAAATGTCATGAAGAGCAACATGCCATTCATCAGTTCAATTTCTGCAACATCAGCACATACAAATTACTATGTTTATAGTAGTAAGACCCTTATAAATAAATAATAATAATAAAAAAAGTTAAATTATTTGTTCAATCTTGCTACTAAATTGTACTCTTAAATCTGAGGATGAAACTAAGCCAAAGTCTGAAACATTTGGCTATTATGCAAAGATTGTTGGCTATGAGAGTACTGAGTATAGTTTTCCCAAATTCACTACTATTAGGCACAGCTCTCAATATAGCTCAAATCTCAACACTCTGGATGCTCCAGAAAAGATCTTAACAAGCAGTTAGGCACTCTCCCTGAAGCCCTTTTGGTCATTATAGACTTCTAAATACCTACAAGGATCATATGAAAAACCCAGGACCAAAATTTAGATGCTATGCAAACTTACATATTATATGGGTTCAGAGGCTGGTGGAAGAGGGAATTTGTGGTCTGCATTTTTTGGAATGTACATTCTAGCATACGTTTAAGAACTATTTTAATAACCAAAGTAAAATCTTTGAGTCTTGCCCATAATTACCTGGCTCCTGCACTGTTCTGATAATGTTAGGTTTTGAACAATGTAGGATTTCCCATCTGTATTCTGCAGGGTCCTTTTAGCTGCACAAAGAGTTTACTCCTTTCTAGAGGACTGTACTTATTCACAATTATTCATTTTTCTTCCTCGGCACTGTACTTTCTCATTTCACACCATTTGGGAGTTTTTATTCACCTATGATGCACAATACATAAATATCACAGAGGCAGAAAATTCAAAGTGAGGAAAAAAGTTCTTTCATCTCAAGTGTATCAAATCTTACTGTCCAAAATGTTCTACTCAGCTACTATATTTTGCTAAGCCAAGCAATACTGAATCTGTTCAAAAATATCCACCAATGATATTTTAGTGTTCAGAGATGTTTCTGCTTTATGCCTTTTCTCTGAACTATGGTGGATATAAGACATTTGGATGACTCCTGTGGAAATATAACATCAAGATTGAGAATTGGTACTTTCTGGAATAATTACACCATTTCAGAAACAATAATTGCTGACATTGTAATCTTAACTGAGAGTTTGCTGAAGCAGTCTTACCTCTTTACTGCATTTCTGCAGAGCACATCTATGAGCTCCTGTTCTTTCAATAGTATCTCTACAATACGCATTAGCAAGATGGATGCTCTTAACTTGACAGGAAAATCTTTCGTGGTTGTAAACCAGAAAAATTTAGTTGAAGTCAATGACTCTGTATCCACTCTGACCAGATGGGAGGCAATGCTATTCTGTGAAGAAGTTGAATCCTTTGAACTCTAATTGAGACTATATTTTTTCCAAACAATTCCTACTTTCATTTATCACGTTCAGTGAGGAGCTTCTGGAATCCCCTAATTAAGTGAAATAAACAGATTCACAAACTGATACAGTTAATAAAAGTCCAGCATTTATAAAGCATGAAAGGAGCCAGGCTGGTCAGATCATAGAGTTACAAAATGGTTGATGTTGGAAGGGATCAATGGAGATAACCTGGTCCAATCAACTTGCTCAAGCAGGGTCATCTAAAGCTGGTTTTTCAGGACTGTGTCCAGATGGGTTTTGAATGGATGTAGACTCCAGAGCCTCTCTGGGCCACTTCTCAGTCAAATGGGCAGAAAAGAAGTGCTTTCTGATGTTCAGATAGAACCCTTTGTATTTCAGTTTGTGTCCATTGTGTCTTGTTCTATTGCTGGACACCTCTGAAAAGAGCGTGGCTCTGTTCTCTTTGCACCCTCCCTTCATGTATTTATAGACATTGTTAAGATCCTTCCACAAGCCTTACCTTCCCAGCTCTCCCAGCCTTTTCTCAGAGGAGAGATGCTCCAGACTCTTGATCAGTTCCGTGGTTATTTGTTGGACTCTCCACATCTGTCTTGTGCTAGGCAGCCCAGTATTGGACACAGTACTCCAACTGTGGTCTCACCAGTGCAGAGGAGAGAAGGATGACCTCAATCCTTCAATCTGCTGGCAACACACATGCAGCCCAAGATAATATTAACCTTTTTTTTTTTTTTTTTTTTTTCCTCAAGAACACATCATTGGCTGATGGTCTTCCTGATGTCCACCAGGACCTCCACATCTTTTTCTGCAAAACTGCCTTCCAGTTGAATGGCCCTCAACATGTCTTGATATCTGAAGTGTTTCCTTCTCACATACAGGACTTTCCACATCTCCTTATTGAACGTCATGGAGTTCTTGTCAGCCCATTTCTCCAGCCTGTCCAGGTCCCTCTGAGTGGCAGCACAACCCTCTGGTGTATTCATCACTCCTCCCAGTCTTATGTCAGCAGCAAACTTGCTGAGGGTACGCTGCCCCACTGTCCAGATCATGAATGTAGATGGTAAAATGGACTGGACCAAGTATTGACCCCTAGAGTAATCACTGGCTTCTAATTAGGCTTTGTGCCATGGATCACTGCCTTCAAAGCCTGGTCATTCAGCCAGTTTTTAATCCACCTCACTCTCTGCTCAATTAGCCCATAATATTGGCAGCTTGACAATGAGGATCTTATGGGAGACAGTATCAAAGGCCTTACTGAAATCCATGAAGACAATATCTACTGCTCCCCTCATCTGCCAGACTAGTCATTTCATTGTAGAAGTTTATCATGTTTGTCAAGCATGACTTCCCCTTGGTGAATCCATGCTGACTACTCCCGATTTTTTCCTTGCCATTTGTATGCCTGGAAATTGTTTCCAGGATTAGCTGATCCATCACCTTCCCAGAGACCGAGATTAGGCTGACTAGCCTGTAGTTCCCTGGGTCCTCCTTCTTGACTTTCTTGAAGATAGTAGTGACATCTGTTTCCTCCAGTCCTTAGACACCTTTCCCAATTGCCATGATCATTCAAAAATAATCAAGAGTGGCCTCAAACTGACATCTCAGCCAACTCCCTCAGAAATTTTGTTCTAGCTGGATCAAAGAAGACATTCACTACTTCAGACTTTTTTCCCTGTTCTTTGTAACCTGGTCCCCCATCTCACTCAGCAAGGGGCCCACAGTTTCCTTAGTCTTCCTTTTACCACTTATATACCAATGAGCTTTGCAGAAGCTCTTTGACATTTCTTGAAAGAATCAACGTTTGGACTTAAGATTCCCTAACTATTTATTCTCAGAATTTGTCTCCATATTCCTTCAAGGCTATCTGTTCCTGCTAATTTAAATATTATTACTTTTTTAGACATTTCTGAGTTAAAATATTATTTTTCAAAGGATTTGCAAAAATTGTTTTCTTCTAGCATCCATTTCTACTTTTGTCTTGTGACCTGATGATCACATCGATGACTATTTATGGTCAGTTTCCCTTTTAAAAAGATCTTGTCTGCTCTTCCAATTTAAATTAATTTTACTCTTCTTGGGCCCCAGTATATTTGTATCTGCATTCATATACTCATCCATACCAATACAGAGATAGATATTAATACATATTTATTTGTCTATATGGATATAGATATCCATATGCATTTGCAGAACAAAGAGTAAGAAGTCAGATCTGACACTGAGAAGTCAAGATTGAACACTTGGTGGAAAGGTAACAAAATATTCATCTCATTTCTCCCAATTAACTAAATGCCAAAGGTCTACAATAAGATTTTCAGTCCTGCATAATTGAATTACAAGTACTTTTTTTCCTTAATCTCAGTCCAAGAAGTCAATCAAAACTTCATTCCAGCTACATGGAGTTTATGGATATTGACAGCTTGTAAGCATTTTTGTTTTGAAAAATTTATAGACAAAGATATATCTGACTTTGTTTTCATACTGGTAGTGCATCTTCATGCAAAGGATTCCTGTGCAGACACTGGATGGAGAGGATATTGATTAGACAACTTTTAAAATGACGTAAAGGGAAATATCAAAGAATCTCGTAGTACCTAAAGCTACTACATGTTTTTTATATAATTTCAAATCACAGCAAAAAAAATATTTTAGAATAAAGTAGAGAAAGTGGTTATTTAACTACTAGAAGTCCAGGTCTCTGTGAATAAACTTTAACATTTACACAAGTTAGAAAGATAAAACAATAATGAAAAATGGATTTCAGGAACATCATGTTTCTATTTTACAAGATCTTTTAATTTACCTTTTCCATGACTAATAGATGTGTTTTTTTCTTTGTTTGTTTTAAGATTGTTATTTTTAGTGATGTTACATCAGTTCTAGTTTACAGGAGAGAAAAAACAGCTATATAAAAGATGCTTCAGCAGTACAGTACAGTGCAGTCAAAGTGTAAGTAGACTATATGAACTAAACGTAAAGAAGAAGACAAGATTATTATTCTAATACTGTTTTTTTTTTTGTTTGTTTGTTTGTTTTTTTTTGTTTTTTTTTTTAAGTTTGGTTTAGGAGGTTGGATGGAAATCAGGATTATGATGTTCCAAACTAGGACAGCTGAAATAAGGATATTGATTGTGGTTGTGTCAGCAAATAGTAGAAAAAAAATGGGTTGAAAGTTGGGATATGAAAGTCAGGCAGTGCAGATATATCTGCACAGTTTTCGTCTGTTGGTAATAACCTGCAACAGATTATTTCCTCAGGTGTTTGCCCATTCTGCTTCAGGTGATTTTTTTTTTGTGTGTGTGTGTGTGTTGTTTTTTTTTTATTATTATTATTATTTGTTTTTTTTTTTTTTGTTCGTTTTACCATCTTGTGCAGAAAAAACACTTTTTATTTTAAAACAAACTTAGGACCCGGATTTTTTCCTTTTTTTTTTTTTTTTTTTTTTCCCCTGAGATTTAGTTTTCACAAAATACCTGTGGTATCCTGATTCCTGATTATTTTAAATCTTAAGATTTAAGAGTTCATTTAAAAGTTCATTTAAAAGTTCATTTAAAAGTTAATTTAAAAGTTCATATCTTTTATGTTTTGCTGTTTGCACATGTTTTTCCTTAACTAGTTTATGCAACTGTATGAGTTTCTATTGACTCCTTTTTCAGTTACATATTTTTGCTTAGATGTGTTACAAAATGTAAATAGTAATATTAAAACATAATAACATGATTGTACACTGTTGCTGGTTATACTGGTTTAGAGTGGTCATATTTGGGTTGAATGCAGTCAAATATTGATTATATCTCCATTAATTTGCTTCTGCTTTGTGTGTGTAACAGGCCTCTAACTGCACAAAATCAAACCAATGAAAATGAATATATTAGGGGAATCAAATTCTGCACCATGGGGTGTGCAAGACTTAACTCTGGTGCTCCGTCATGGATTGTGCTGGTAATTAGAGTGGTGGTTTATTGCAGTGTAAGTCATGTCTTCTGTATGGTTATAATGAGGGAGCACTGCCACCTTGTAGGGAAATAACTTCTAATTTCTTCATAGCTTTAGCTTCTTAGGACTGATCCAGAGCAAAACTTGTCATTTGCATTAAATTATGTTTTAATCTTCTATTTATTATTCTTAGTAACTTGGAGACAATAGGTATATATCTATTTCATCTTTGATGCTTGCTTTTGTATATGGTAAGCAGTAGTTGAGCACTTTGTCTCATGAGTAATTCTATTAAATAATTGATGTGGTACCACTTATTTCTAATTCCAGCAAGTGTGCTTTTATTTTATTTTTCTTCCACTTTTATGCTGACAATAACATTATAAATAGGGTCTTGAATATGGAAGAATATGATTGTCATAATTCCAAGTTGCTTTTGAACAGTTGTATCCCTGTTCATTATTAGGATAATAAATGCATTGGTCACAAAGATAAATTTTGCTTATTGCAAAGGCGGGACTTGGAATGCAAATGATGCAAGAATAAAAAAGGCATTAGGAATCTAATTTTAAGAGTATCTTACCTGGATATGGGTGTAATATTCACCCAGTAGTGCAGAATAAAAAGGCTAACCACTACTTTCTTTTTAAATGTAGCACAGATGGTTCAGAATGGCCTCGATGGTGAGCTAAGTTATTGCTTGTTAAGATCAATAGACAATAGCTTTCCCTCCCTTTCCTTAAGCCAACTAAAATGGAAGAGTTATTGCAGCTCAAAGCCTGTAGGGTTACTCTGAGGATTGTGCAATATTGGAATACACAACAGACTCAGAATCTCTGTGGATTCATCTGTTCAACTTTGACAACATTTTCAGGACTTTTTATATGTTAAAAAATAATCACAACACCATTTTTCATTGTAACAATTCATTCTGTTAGACAGTATTTCACAACCTAAGTTCTGCTCTCATTTCCCTTATGTTTAATAGTGTGTAAAGAGACTGAAAAAGATATTAAAGCTATGTACATAATGCAACAATGAAGAGCAGTTCATAAGATAACATTAGTGTTTAAAAAGGACAGTATAGTTTTTGAAGTAGTGGAGGAGATGAACAGATTTTCTGTTATGTGCTTGCATTTCTTTACCAATTTCCAGAACTGGTGTGTTATCTATTAGCAAAGGTTACCCAAGGTTGTGTTGTTTTAAAGTTTCTATCTCTTTGTTCTTGTTCTTTCCATATTTCTTTGGCCCAGAGGCCAAAGAAAACTATGATCTGTTCTTATTGGGTGAAGCATTTACAGATTCAGTATACATTTTATTCATTTGATGACTCTGAGATTGAGATCTAACAGGAATAAATTTAGAATCACAGAATTGAAGAATATCCTGAAGTGGAAAGGACCCACAAGGATCATTGAGTCCAACTCCTGGCTGGACCACCCAGAAATCAAACTGTATGTCTGAGAGTATTGTCCAGCAGGCTCAGTGCCAGAAGCACTTCCCTGGGGAGCCTGTTCCAGTGCTTGACCACCCTCTCAATGAAAAATATCCTAATATCCAGCCTGAACCTTCCCTAAATAAGCTTCATGCTGTTCCCTCATGTCATGTCAAAGGAATTTTGCAAATTAAAAAAAATAATAAAAAAAATCCAGACTAATTTTTTCTAGATGCTATATCTATAACCCTATAACATCAATTCTTTGTTTCAAATCTTGCATAGGAGATTTTTGTAATTATAATTAAACACTTTTCTTATATATTAAAATATAACAGGAAATCTACCATTCATTTCAGAATCTCTCTCTCTTTTTTTTTTTTTTCTTTTTCTTTTTTTAATATAGTTGTGAAACATTCTGCTTTTAGAATAGGTACAGTTAATTTCTAGCTTTATGCCACTTCGTTGATTTCTCAGATTTTAGGTTAAGAATATGGTCTACTAAAGTATTTTTTTTCCACCTAATGTTTCAGTTCTATCCTGTCTGAGAGAAAATAAATCTATATGTGAGCAAAGCTGATGAGCCTCCAGTAAAATGCATAATCTCTATCTACCCGATGGACTAAGATACTGAAAATGAGAACAAACATCAGTTACAGCATTGTTTCCCACAAAACCTTAATAACACTTGTCACTTTTAAGTGTCTTTTGGAAGATTTAGAGTTTTTATCGAGCACTTCATCTAAGATCAAATTAAAGTCTCAGGCAATTATGATACTCTCATTTACTCTGAAACAAACGCTGTCTGTTTTGTTCAGCACAGTGGCCTGAAAGTGCACAGAGAAAGATGTCTCACAGTTACTACCTTTTAATATCAGCTTCTCAACTGTTTGTTTGTTTGTTTGTTTTTAAAATAGACTAGATTTTGCTATCGTAAGTGGTAAAAGGAAGACAGGGTTATTATTTTTTTCTTTCTGTTACTCTATTTATGTCTAATATAGCAAATCTATTATGGCTAATAACTATTTGTACTTTTTTTTTTTTTGGGCGGGGGATCTACTGTAAAAGACTATTAGTCATTAGCTTAGTATTTATAAATACTTTTATAATATCAGAGTAAATCTAGGTTTAACTACAGTTTTTAGTGATCTGAAGTTACACTCCACTCTATTAGTACATAAGACTAACACATGAAGAACACACCTCATAGAGATGTTAAGATTTCAGGATTAGAAAGAATGATAATAATGCAATATAGGCTTCTGGCTAAATTTTCTCCTTGAACTTCACCATCCCTGTACAACCCTTCAGAGGTACCTTAACTCTTAGCAGTGCGGCTGGAAAACTGGCTTGTTTTAACCATGTATTCCAAGTACAGTTTAATATTTTGTTTTCTAGAATGATTCAGCAATACACTGGACATTTCTTTTCAGGCTTCAGAGAGAGCTTTGGTACCATTCAATATATAACAAACTAATAAATAACCAATGAATAATTTTACAAAACATGGCAGGAGAATAAGTGTGTGAGAATTAGGTTATTTTACATAAATTTGAGGTCCTTTGAGGTAGTTGTTGTAGAGAGAGCTAGTGTTTCCCCTGAGCCTTGTTTTCTCCCGGCTAAATAAACTCTGTTCCCTCAACCACTCCTCATAAGGTTTGTTCTCTAGACCCTTCAGCAACTTCATTGTCCTTTTTTGGACATGCTTCAGCACCTGTGCGTTCTTGTAGTGAGAGGGTGTTTGAGATTCAGAGAAAGTACTCTTCAAAAGAGTGCATGATTTCCACTCTTTCAAAGGTCTTTATACTTCTGGCCTTTCTTAAAATAACTCTTTATAACTATTAAATTCAGCCATATGCTGCAAATATATGCTGACCCCTCTGTCTGAAACAAAGGTTTTAGGTCCTTTTTACTATCAGCTCTTTAAACCGTTTGAGTATCATTAACTTCACTTGCCTTCTATCAATCATGAAAAAATAATTATGTAAAGGAATAACTTAACTTTACCAGCAATACAGAGAAAATATCAATAAATTGAGGTAAGAAACCTAGAATACTACAACTATTTTTAACCTATTTACTACAAAGCATCCATCACTGAGATGACAGCAAGAGAATTACACTGTTAAAAGAATCAAGTTTGATAGGTAGGAGAGAGGCCAGTCAACAGGTATCAGAACTAGTGGAATTACAGCAGTGCTCCTTAATACTTACTATGCAAGTCTTATTATACAAGGACTATATTATTGGAGTAAAAAGCCCTTGGCCAGACATAAACAGCTTCAGATGTGAAGACAAAATAGAAAGCACTGACTCATTACCAAATAATTTATTTATAAGGTGTAGCAATCCAACCTCTTATAACTCAAAGACTCAAAGTATGGTTGAACAGCTCAAAATATGATCAAAGGTAGATTGGAGACTCTGTAAAGTGTTAAAAGTATAGCAATATTTTGTAAGAGGAGTTGTACAGTAATAAAGGTAGAGGCTGTAAAAGTGGCAAGTTCAGAATTAGCATGAAAAATCAGCCCATTCTCATGCACAGACATCATTCTTAAAATTTAGAGGAAATTGTGTCCAAATCTACATCCAAAATGCATCACTTAGGCTCATCTCTCATAGAAATTAATGTAGATTAAAATTGTAGAGGGAAATCTATTTAAATTTACAGCATAGAGGTGCTGAATGTTATCTGATTTATATATGGTCAAATTGTGCCATTTTTCATGTTCTTCATAACTGGCAGAATGATGTGCTTTAAATCTTAACTCAAGCAAAAATAAATCACTGCTTTATGAGAGTCTCAATTTTTTCAAAATGTGTTTTTCCACATTTAAACTACATTCATTCTCTTGCTTCAAGATTGTAACAGTAAACTACTTAAAAACTGTTTTACTATAGTGCAGCTATGGGTTGGCACAAAAATATATTTTTTTTTCTTCCCTTTTTCTCATTCTTGTGCTAAGCATAATGAGAAGAAAAACCAAAATGAACCTATGGCTATGTCATTCACTGCTTAAGTATCATGTATAGTATATACCTCAGTGCAATAAAGTTGCTAAAGTCATGTCAGTAGTGTAAGCTAATGGCAAAATTCCTTTTCCTTTTGCTAAGACCAGAATGTTTCTTATTATATACAATTTAAATAACAATAAAAAATATTCAAATAGTTGCATTATCTCTAAAATTAATTTATCTTCAGTAGCAAAATATGTTTCTTTTATTAATAAGTTTCTCAATTATGAGATTTTGAAGTCTGATTAACATATTGCTCTCTGTACACTAATCTGTATCAGAGCAATTATACACGTTGCTGTAATAGTATATCAGAGCAATTATACACATTTCTGTAATAGTATGGAAAACTGTTATGAAGATACCAACTGAAGAAATATCAAAATAAACTAATTTATTAAAAAGTTACTATATTTGGATGACTGGGTGGAATTTAATAGTTTTTCCACTCTGGATTCAGTAACATTCTACAGAGATTCTCATATCACTTCTGTCATTTTAATATTAATATGTGAGCTGATAATTCAAAAAGATCTTTCACGTTGTTTGTTTGTTCTTCGTGTTATCATTGGGAGAAAACATGCAGTGTAATGTTGGTATATGTAGAGTTTAAAATCATGTATGTAGATTTTGTAGATTCATGTAGATTTTTTGTAGATTCATGTAATGTGGATTTTGTTACCTTTGTTATATTGGAGGATAAAAGACTAAAACCTGGTATTTGCAGTAAGAGATAGTAATGGTCTTCAATTTATGGAATAGATGCTTTGTAGATTTGCCATAATGAATATGTCTGACTGGAAAGACAAGCAATTGCCTCTCTTCATTCAGGAGGGAAGAATTTGGTTTCTGTGAAATAGTTATTAAGAATTAATCTTCAAGATGTAATAGTCGGAAAAGAAATGTACTGTTCACCAGGATGGCAAAGTGCGATATCACTTCAGATGAAGAGCTGACAATGGATCTGTAAGTTCACATCATTGACATGCACAGATAAGAAAAAAATAAAGCAGCCAGTAGAGAGCATATGTATTTCACAGCGTACATACATATACCATCACTGGCATAATTATAATTGACTTTTTCACTAGCAGCCAAGTTTTTATACCTTTGCTCTAGAGTCCAGTAGACAGTAGCCTCCAGCACCTCAATGAGTATTTAGTTGCTACATCCAACAGACGTAATCATGATTTGATATGAAGCTATAATACAGTAACAGATATCTGTGAATATAGCATAAGAAAATTATTTAATCTGGTTTTCTTTGAAATCTTGGTTCAACTTTATTTCTTTTCCCCCTTAAGTCAGTTTTGGGTATCATCACATAGGTTGCATTTAGTTTGTTGACTTAGTGACACAGTTTGGCAGGAAAAGCTAAAGAAAACTCCTTTCTGGAAAGGATCTGAACAGGCAGGAAATGCCTGTTATAATTTCTTTACCCTTCTTTCAGTCTGAAAAGTGGAGCAAATGCATATGTGAAGCAGTCCTCCCTCTTCACCTGCCTACGTCAAGCAATGCACTGTCCTTTTTCTTCTCTTGCAAGAGTACAACCAAAGCTTGTTTAATTTAAACATATCTAATATATTTGCATGAGATCAGTATAGCCAAATACTGAAATTTAAGACGTTTTAAGAAGTAATGAATTAGTTATTCCCCTTATTTTGTCCCTTATCTCACTAAACTACAGACTAAATAACACTGGGAAAGAGAAAAGCGACATTGTCCTTTCCCTGTCTGCTGAAACCAGTAAAAAAGTTGAATGATGTCCTAAGAACAATTAGTGTGATTGTTCCCTAGGCAGGAATAAAGTGACTACCAGGTCTGTCTGGCTTCTGGCCCTCAGAGACATGGAGTGAGATATTCAGCAATGATCTGAAATCAGGCATAGGAGCTACTGAGGCTCAGGCCCCACATCCTTTCCCCAAGAAGTCTCTATGTGGTGAGGTTGCAGTGAGTGCCTTTAGGTCTGCAGTGGCCACTTCTGGCCTGGAAGAACAATATTGGTATCATTGCTGTTGCTCTATAGTGCACACTGTGCTTCACTGTGATGTAGTGGCTTAAGTGCAAACTTCCACTAACAAGTTTAACAGGCAGATCTGTAGTGTGTCTTGTCAGCTTGAAACAGATCTGATTAGGAGTTATAGTTTTGCCTGATTTCTGCCTCATCATATGTTATGACTAATATCTATACAGTTCAAAGCTGTAAAATGAACTTTATTGAAAAAAAATAAATAAAACAAGGAATTAAGCTTATTATTAGAAGATCCTGTTGTCACAAACACTTGCATAATTAAACATCATTGGTTGTGTGTTGCTTTATGTTTTACTGGTAATGCACATGTGCTTAAAGCTACACAGGTGTATAATCATTAATGGAGTCATGTTCTGTTAACAGATTGAGAAGACAATGAGTCCAAACTGAAATAGAAGGCCACAATAGAACTGTATACTTATGGAACGTACATTTAAATTTTAGGCATTTAAGTGTAGCATTTGGAAAGTTTTCATTACTGAAAAACAGCTTGGTGTGGTTTTATTGTGCTTTTTATATAAAGGTAATTTGGCATGACATTTTTTTTTTGTTGAAGTCATTTAATAAAGTCAGTTGGTACTGATGTTCTAAATGTAAAATTTCCTCACTTTTGTATTCATACAAATTTACTGTTTGCAGAATGCAGGCTGGGGGTTTATACTCACACTTATTGGTCAACATGTACACTCAAAAAGACAATTATTTAAGTAAAAGGCTTTAAAAAGGTGTATGCATATGTAGGACACATCTTTGTATGTATTATGTTAAAATGTTTTTAAAAACTAGCTCTTTTTCACCTTTAGTTCTGACCTTCTCTTATGTGGAGGATGAATATACTTGACCACAGATTTCAAGAGGATAAAGTGTTATGTAGCAGAAGAGGAGCAATAACCACAGTAAAACCATAAATAGTCTGACATTGAAGTTGGACTGAAGTGGGCTACTTGAAATTTCAGACTAACATGAAGTGTGAATGAATAATAATATCTGAGTGAGTGAGCAATACATTGGGAGATGAAGCAATGAAAGGTTTGTGCTTGAATCTTTCCAAGCAGTTTGTAGTTGAGTACCCACCATCAGCACTTTTAGGCATTGGTAGAAAAATAACCAGATGACAGATTAGATGACCTACAGTTTTCTTTTATGTCCAGCTACAGACAATCGAAGTAGACAGTCCTCAGCAACTTGTTTGCTGACTGAACTTGTTGTATGTCATATATCAGTGTAAAAATAAATAATAAGTAATTTAATATGTAGATAAGAAAATTCATACTCTATTTTCCCAAAGACTACTTCAGAGAGAAAAACATATACTCAACTGTTGCTCATTTTGATATGCATCTCTGAAATAAATACAGTTTTAAAATTATTTGAGTAATGAACATATGAATTATTGCATGAATTACTATATAGACGTCTGAGTTTTTCCTTGGAACAGAAAAGACAGAAACTTTGCTGAAAATAACTCATTTTAATAACCCTGGATTTATTCACAAGTATGTCAGGTAGCAATCTTCTTTTAATTCAGAATTCTGTGTACTCAGTAAAATGGAATTAGCTTTTAGCCACAAAGTGAGTTTCAGAAGAGAGCATTCACTTGAGGTTTTGAGTTTTTGAGTGTAGTTCCTGATGAAAATAGGTAGAACATCCAATCTGTTCATTTGTCTTATTTCATCCTCATGCTTTTTAATTTCTTTTATCAAACAAGCATTTGGGGAGTTGTCTTTAAGTAAAATTAAAAGTAATCACATAAAAATGAAGTTTTTGGAAATAGTAAGTAGCTGACAAAACTAAAAAACAAAACAAAACAAACAAACAAACAAGGAAGTCAAAATCACTGAATTTTGCAATGTCTTCCCCTGATGAGCTGATGCAACATGATAGTTGGAAATTTTGAGCTGTTAGAAAAATAAAGACAGAGGTAGCAACATAACTCAGAGAGAACATACTGTTCTATTTGGTATACTATTTGTTCGATTTGGTATACTATATTGTTCTATTTGGTATTTGGTTACTGTTCTAAATTGGTATAACTATGCTTTACATAAAGCATAATTATAGCAGTTTCAAAAGGGTTGGTTTGTTTGTTCTTAAAGATGTAATAACTTTTCTGTGTGTGTATGTGTGCGTGTGTGTGTGTGTGTGTGCGTGTGTGTAATAAAGGCCCACATCAAAAGTCTCAGAAGCTGAAAAAAACAGGGTGCTACAGTTCATTTCAGTGTATAGCTCCGTAGCTTGGAATTTGCCATGTCATTGGACATACAAGAAATCTTTCCAGGAGATTAAAGAGAATAAGCCATGAAAACATAAGGAAAAGCAAGAAAAGCAGAAATTGAAACTGAACTGAATGAAACATGGTAGTTTTTCATGGGGAAAATAAATAAATAAATAAATAAATAAAGGAGTATTTTGGTATCCTAGAATCCCTATTTGTCCTCTTCTCCATGTTCTTTATCTACTTTTATTCATCTTTTACCTCCTTAAAAATTAAAAATGCAAGAAGGGAAAAAAAGAGGGACAAAGAATGCAAGAGAATACAAATTTGCTTGTTATATTTCTTGAAGGCAATAGAGTAATAGATTTGTTGACACTTAAGAGTATCAGCCCATTTTTTTTATCATACACTTATAAAAAAGAAATTGACTCTGACTAGCATGTCTGGTGGTGGAGAGACTAGAAGAGTTTAACAAAGATGGCCAGGACTAATATTCTCTTGAATTTTATGTGACACTGAGAGACAGGGAAAGCATTTCTGTCATCTCTAGAGACTGTGCATATGAAGTTCACTTCAGCAAACACAAAGATACAAAGTAGTTGTTGGTCTTTGAGTTAGATGCTCTAAATTCTCATTACAGTTATTGGAGAGAAATAGACATTTTGAGAACAATTGTGCACTAAAAGTACATATTCTTTCCTCTTGATCTGAAAAGGAACATTAAGTGATTAGCTAAAGTGTAGCTGTCTACATTTAATCAGATGAATTGTACTGCATACAGTGGTAGATCGAAGTACAAAATAAGTATGTATGGAAATGGAAAGAATAGTGAGCACTGGAAAAAAAAAAGGGGGGGGGGAGGAGGGGAGGGAGAGAGAAGTAAACATATTTGACTTAATATAGCTCTTCAAAGTGGATATAAGCATGATCCTTATATGATAAGCTTTATTCTGGGATGGAAAGAAGTTCACAAATTCTGTCAAGGAGCTATTGTGGGGCCCTAGATATAGCTCTGGATGACTCAGTTTTAATAATGTACTTATAAAGTTATTAAATCAGATAGTCTATCACTGATATTCTGGGACAAAGTTCAGTATTACTTTTTTAAAATATAAAATCACTACAAACAAATTTGAAGAGAAAACAGTAAGAGAAAAATACCAGTGATTTCATCTGTTTTTCAACCACTTCACAGGGGAAGAGTCTTGCTGTCAATGAAATTAAAACAGAACTTTATCCACCAAAAAGTAACAAATACAGCAAAACCAGCATGCATTTGTCTATGGTGTGCCACAGTGTGCCACTCTGTAAAATGATACCTGAGATATAGCTTCCATACCTGAGAAACTTTCTTAGGTGCCAAATGAATACTGTTATTCTAAACCAATAAATCTAATTCCCTGTAAAATAAATGGAGAAATACTGTTGATTCCCAAAAGAGGTCCTATCTGACCATGTTTTGGCACTTAGGATATAACCAGTCTCACATATATATGGCCATTAAGGTTAAGGCTCCTTCCTAAGATAATTATCTGGGATGTCTTTTAGACAGTGGAGAGAAACAGTTTCTTTTTAATATATATATATATATATATATATATATATATATATGTATGTATTTGATGTTTAAATAGGTATTTAATCTAGCTGGGGCAAGTTGTCCATCTCTCCCCACTGATTTCAGATGAACTCTAACTCATTAACATAGGCTAGACCTCTAAGGTAGGCAAAAAGTCTCAGTCCTGATGCAGGCAGACATTCTACTGAAGAGCTTCTAAGTTACCTGTTTTCATTTGAATATTTGTGGCTTTAAAGTACTTATTTTAAAGAGGTGTCACAAGAAGTGCTTAAGATTTAGTCACAAAATCCATTCAGATTAAGCAGAATAGATTCTCCTTGTGATTTTTTAAAAATTAGCTGTTTTAATTAACATTTGTTTTATGAGCCAACATCAATAATATTTACATACAAGAAGAACAGATGAGTTCTCAAAATACGATCTGTCTCTCTCAGATGTATTCATGGAAAAAGTCAGATATAATGACTGATACCAGCTGGCTTTTTGTTCTGTCATACCTTTTGATGTTGAGTTTTTATTAAGCTTCAGGCTTGAGGGTCGTTATTGTAACAAAACAATTCAACAATGTGTAGCTAACATTGCATACACAACAGCATATGTTTTTTGTGGCAAAATAATGATACAGTTTAAGATTCATAGTTTACTATGAAGATATAATTCAATTGAGTTGCATGCACTTGAATAACATAGTATAGTTTTAATAAACTGAGTAATGTTAATAAAGTAAAACTAATCAAAATAAAAATATATTTTATATAATAATTTCTGTTCTAGAAATTGGAATAATAATGAAGTATACATTATTATTTTTTGTATTCAATTTTGCAAAATGTCTTTTTCTTCTAGTAGTAGCTCAGTAGAGTCACAGCTCAGTTTTGGCTGTTTTCATCTCAGCTTCAGTACCTGAGAGATAACGGTAAAAAATGCAAAGTATTGCTTAGAATATTAGAAGTAAACATGAAATTCAGATAAGCTGTTCTGTACCAAAATTAAAATCCCTGATTCTCACTTCTTCTTCAGCAGCTAAACATAGACAATATAGTGAGGGAGGGTTTAGATGTAATAGCACTTAGAAGAGAAGCAATTTTGTGTCATTACTGCCTAGATCTGACAGTAAGGGCTGAAGCCATCTCAGTGCATTCTTGAAAATTACTGTTAGATCACTTCCAGCATTTGTGATAAAAATAGATGCATGATGAAAACTCTGGAGAGACTTAATTTGTACATTCATACATAGGTATTTGTCCCTTGCCCGTGAGTTTGGCCTTGATATTTACCCCCCAGCTATATTTTCTCTAAAACTTACTATGGTGTTTTTGTACACTCCTCCTCCACTCAGATTTCGTTACAGAAGCCAGAATCATGGGCTGGCAGAAACACAGAGTAATAAAATAGCAAAACTACCCAATTGCTTTGAATTCTAATGTTGCAGTTCAACATATTAACGTAAACTCACATTGACAGAACCCACCTTCTTGAATCAAAAATCAGAAGCAGATGTCTGTAAATGTCATTCAATGCATAATATAATAAATGCTGTATACTTTACATATTCACATTCAAAATCATTTATAAACATTGGAGCTAGCTGTTACTAAGTAATGAGTAAAATCAACTCCAGTTTCACCCCAAGAAGCAATGTAATTTACATTTATGGAATATTATTTGTATGCATTATTTATAGAAGTTTTCAAATGCTACTGGTTGTCATTACTTTTAGAGCCTATTTTTATACACATAAAGAGGATTATTATAGCAGAGCTGTTCACAGCTGGTTCAGTTGCCTTTGCTAACAGTCGGTGTTTTCTTTCAGTCCTGGCCAAATCAGCCAGTAGGTGAAACTCATGGCTGGAAACTTAAAGCAGCCTCCTTCAGGGCTGGCATACAGCATATGGTGATCTAGCCAAGTGGAGAGCTCCTCTCTCTGCTAAAGTTAAATGCATACTGATTGAATAACTGATGGCCTGGGGGACTGTGAGTTCTTCTTAGTTATACCCAAAACAGTTAAAATTGCCTTTGTAGATTGTGTGGTTGTGTGACAGTTGTGTGACTGGAGCAATCCTACCCCAGTTTTTGGGATGGTCACTGGTACAGAGGCAGACAACACGAAGGTGAATGTACACCTTCATTTAAGTGTACTTAAGTGGGACATGGAATGTGCTACTATAGGAAAATGCAATAGAAGAGGTGAAAGTTCTAACCTGATGTTCTATGTTTGAGTATTTAGTGGCCTAATCACTACAGAATTGGGTACTCTGTTCTACCTATCCTTCCCCAATCTTGTGTTTTCTCAATTTCCTTGTATTTATATATTTATTCATTTATTACTTAATTTTTATCAGTCTTCGTTTTAGTATAAGGAAAATTTGGGCTATGAGAGAAGCATAACTAGGATCAGATTATCTAGATCCATCTCACTGCATAATGGGTGCAAAAGACAGCTGGATTTGCACTACGTGGCAATGCCTCCTTACAGAGGTTTTAAATGCAGTTCCTACATCTAACTACAGGCAGCACTGGTGGAACATGAAGTTCATGCCAGCTGTTCCCTTAATATCTATTTTACATCCTCCCTTATTTTGCTTGTTTCCTCTTTCAAAAGAAGTAATCTGAACTCACCTAAGGATTTGATCTCACCTAAAGATCTGAACTCACCTAAAGATTTTCATCTTTCAGAGAAAGGCTGTATAGTGTCACAGTGTGTATATATAAGTAAAAGCAGGTAATCGCTTTCTCATAACACAACCTCCCCCTCAACCCTTGAACTACAGGTGTAAATTCAGAAACTGAAATTCAGAAACTGTAAGCTTCAGAAAATTTTGACTATTGCAGAGACTAAAATGAGAACTTCCAGGAGATTAACTTTTTGATAGTGTTTCAAATGCTCTTAGAACAGGTTGCACTGTATCTGCTAGAATTAATATACAATAAGACATTAAGAAAATGAATGGCTTACACAGAAATTAAAATAGGAACTCCACAGAAGGATAATGTTGCTAAGTTAAAACTGTGGGAGAAAGTGTGACTTGGAAACATTCTGGCTTTACTGATCTTGAATTTTGCTGTTGCCATTACTGGATGACATTGGTTTATTGGCAGATGTTTTGCATATCATTTTCCCAGGCTTTGCATGTATAAAAAAGAGCAATAATCCAAAGCAATTTAGCTTGCCCAGATTCTTTCTAGATTCTTTCATTTGAAGCTAATTGACTTGTAAATTCCTTTGTTTACAGTTACACTAACCTACAAGACACATCATACTTCACTCTGATGGTGGTACACAGTCTAAACCTGTAATCTAACTAATGAAGAAACATCTGAGAATAAATTATCTAATAAAACAGCTATGCTCTTCATTACCTATGCCAATGTGTGCGCCTTTAGGATGCACACATAATAAACTTTATTAAATTGTTCCTATTGTGTTTTCTCAGGCCATAACTTCTTCACATATAAAGCAAATGCTGCTCATGAGTCATTTTTCTTTTCAGAATTCAGCACTATGCAGTACCTTCCCACACACAGTTCAAAAAGAGCAAGAAGAGAGGTAAATTGCATACAATGGCAAAATTTGTTTGGTGATTTGTTAGGAAGTGAGGACTGGAATAGTGCATTATGTGTACACCTAGGGATCTGTAGGGACTAAGCTGATTTATAAATCAGAATCGTATTGAAACCTTCGTATAGGCTTGTGTCCATTTTGTGCTCCAATAGAAGTGTTAACGCCTCTCTCTCTCTCTCTTTTTTCTTTTCTTTCTATATGCTTCAGCTAAAGTCAGTCCTCTTCTTACTGTTGAATGGTTGCTTTCTTCCCCATGCTTTCAGTATATAGTTTTATACTTCCCTATGCAATTTCCTTTCTCACGTGCCACATAGTTATATGTGCTTAGCATTTACTTGGCATGGGAGTTCTGCCACAACTGCTTTTTGCCTTCTGCAAAATTGTGACAGGCCTGCTCATGTGTGTTAAAACTTTATGTTTCTGAGGTTTTGGTACCTTCTATGACATGTTTACTTCAATGTAGAGTTTAACTGAACTTGTACCATCTCTCAGGCAATAGCAAGTTCTGCCACTAAATCAAATTTATCTCACAAGTTTATTGGTTCTTCCTTGGCTTGGGGAAGAATGTGTCCCAGATAAAATCATGTTCTCAATCATTTTCTCTGGGAGGAAAGTTACTACCAATAAAAAAGCATTAGCAGTGTGTTTAAATAACCTGAACATCTAGTTCAAGCTGAAGTTCAACTTGAACATCTACTATTTTCTTTGGCTAGGAATAACAGTCAAAACCACTGAGCAATGCAGCTTCACAAGTCAGTTACAACTTCCCACATCATTAGTTTCTTATTAATCTTAAGATTCCTAATGTAGTGAGTTTTGAGAATGGTGTTAGGTCACTTGTAAAATTTAAAATCTGTTACTTAATAGCACAAACAATTTATTTAAATGGCAGAGTTAAGGTTAGAGTAGCAAACAGTCTATCCTTGGAGACCCTTTTAATATGACTTTATAATGATATTTTAAATAGTTTTTTTTTTTTTTATTTAAGACACAGCTATAGTAAATTAATTATAAATTATATACATATATATTTAGTAAAAATATATTTTTACATACCTGTCTATTTATCAACATATTTTATAGAAAGAAATCTTTTATTTGATTTGAAAGAAAGACTAAGGAGAGTGTAGTGCCTATGACAAATGAAGATGGAGAGCTGGTAACAACAGATGTGGAGAAGGCAGAGGTACTTAACAATTTCTTTGCCTTGGTCTCCACTAGTGGTCAGGTTTCTCACTTCTCTTGAGTCCCCAATCCTCTAGGCAGGGGCTAGGGGAGCAGAGTCCCTCCCACTGTAAGCTAAGAGCAAGTTCAGGACCTCTTGAAGCAACTTAACTAGTCTATGATGACATGTATCCCAGGGTACTGAGGGAACTAGCTGATGTAGTCACCAAGCCACCCTGCATCTGACTTGAATAGTCATGGCAGTCAGGTAAAGTCCCCAGTGACCGGAAGAGAGACTTGTTCTGGAGAACAAGTCCTATGAGGAGCAGCTGAGGGAGCTGGGTTTGTTCACCCTGGAGAAAAGAAGGCTCAGGGGCGACCTTATCGCTCTTTATAAGTACATTAAAGGAGGCTGTAGAGAGGTGGGGGTTGGTCTATTCTTCCACGTGCCTGATGACAGGATGAGGGGGAACAGGCTAAAGCTGCAACGGGTGTTTTAGGTTGGATATTAGGAAGAACTTTACTGAGAGGGTTGTGAGGCATTGGAATGGGCTGCCCAGGGAAGTGGTGGAGTCAAAATCCCTGGAGGTCTTTAAAAGACGTTTAGATGTTGAACTTAGCGATATGGTTTAGTGGAGGACTTGTTAGTGTTAGGTCAGAGGTTGGACTCAATCTTGAGGTCTCTTCCAACCTAGAAATTCTGTGATTCTGTGAGAGGTGAAATATCACTCCTGTTTTTCAAAAGTTAGAAAGGAAGATCTGGGAAACTACAGACCAGTAAGCCTCACCTCAGTGCCTGGGAAGGTCATGGAACAAATCCACCTGGAGGCAATGTCAAGGCACATGCAGGACAAGGAAGTGATATGAGACAGCCAGAATGGCTTCATCAAGGGTAAATTGTGCCTGACCAATCTGGTGGCTTTCTATAATGGAGTAAGTGTACTAATCAACAAGACCAACTGATGTAATCTACTGCCAGAAGTGCACACTTGCAGCCTAGAAAGCCAACTGCATCCTGGGCTGCATCAAAATACATGTGACCAACAGGGAGATGGAGGTGATTGTCCCCTTCTACTCTGCCCTCATGAGGTCCCACCTGGAGTACTGCCTCCAGGTTTGGGGCCCCCAGCACAAGAAAGATGTAGACCTGTTAGAGTGAGTCCAGAAGAGGGCTAAAAAGATGCTCAGAAGGCTGGAACACCTCTCCTATGAAGAAAGGCTGAGAGAGCTGAGGATGTTCATCCTGGGGAAGAGAAGGCTCCGGGGTGATCTTGTGGGAGTCTTTCAATACTTAAAGAGGTCTTATAAAAAGGATGGAGAAGGACTCTTAACTCGGGTAGATAACGATAAGACAAGGGGGAATGGTGTTAAGCTAAGAGAGGAAAGATTTATATTAGACATTAGGAGGATATTCTTCACCATAAGGCAACTGGAATAGGTTGCCAAGAGAAGTTGTGGATGCCCCATCTCCGGAAGTGTTCAAAGCCAGGCTGGATGGGACCTTGTCCAACTTGATCTAGAGGGTGACTTCCCTGCCTATGATGGGGGTTGGAGTTAGATGATCTTTAAGGTCCCTTCTAACCCAAGCCTTTCTATGATTCTACGATTTATTAATCTATTCATAGTTAAACAAACACAAATACAGTTTCAGTTTAATCAGTTCCCCAGGAAAGTTAAAATATAGGTGTTTTCTCAAAAAAAAAAGAAGTGTATTTTTATTTTTATTTTTTTATATATACAATACTGCTGTATAAAAACAAAACAAAACAAACAAACAAACAAACAAAAAAGACTAATGAATTAGCTTTATTTTCCAGTAAGTACTACAAGAAAGAACATTTTTGAATGTAGTAACCTCTAATCATGCTAAAGGACAGTAGTATTATAATAATTAAAATATATTGTGAAAAGGAGAGCCAACTCCCTTTCCACACAAGTTTCATTGCTATATTGTAAGACATTGTATTACATGACCAATTTGATTTGAGCAGCAGATTTGCTTTTTGTCTACAGAAGTCTCAGTAAACAAAATGCTCTGGGCTGAAGGTAACTGTACTGAGGATAGGCATTTAAAAAGACTATAGGTTTTACATTCCTTTTATAGGTTTCGGTCTTAAAGTTGATTTTATATTAGGGCTTTGTGATCATAACTCATGTTCAGTCAAACTATTGAAATAACTCCAGTTAACTTTATCTGGAAGTGGAACATTTCTCTTTGTGCTGTGGTAGAGTCATGAGGATCACTTCCCTTAATGTAGGCATCAAAAGCCCAAGTGTAGCTTAGCACCTCCAGAGGGTGAAATGCCTCCTTCTAAAATATTTAAGAATTTTAAGATTTAGTAGATCAGATAAAGTGTACTGTGGGAATCATTTTAACCTCTGTTGCTTACAAAAGGAATTAACAGCCAAAACACAATAAATTCAATAAATTCAATAAAATGAATCCTACCGATGCAGAAAGGGTGAAAGAGAAAAATAACAAACAAAATAATGCTTATCATTAACAGGTAAAGTACTGTTAGTCATAAGTAGAAAAATAAAAAAATATGACTTGTTAACATTAATTACTTCTGCAGGCTGATATGCTTAGATACATGTCTTTAAATTTGTATTGCAATGATCTATAAAAGTGCTCGAATTAGAGCCTGTGGATCTGCTGACCTAAAAAGTAGAAAAATTCTGCAATATTTCACAACATCCTTAAGTGTCTCTGTCTTCTTCCATTAGGATGTTTAATTTAATGCAAATTAAATCTTTTACTGTGTGTAGGTGAATGTACATCTCCTGATGATATCTGGCAGGAAATCTTTTGGGTATGGTATGAAGTCTGACCTCCCAGGCTAAGCACTCATTTAAATTAACAGTAATGAAAGGCAACTTTGGAAATTAAGAAAAACAAAGTAAGAGAAAAAAAAAACACAAGTTGTTCATCTGAATTTTAAGATGAGGATAGTGTGAAACAGAATATACCATAACTATTTATACAAGGTAAGCATTAAAAAACAAGCTCCCTCTCCCCAGTCAATATAAAGCTGATTTAAAGGCAAACCACCTATCCACTCACCCAAATGTTCAGTTGTGTTGAAAGTAAGTGATATTTCATGACAGGCATTCCTCAAAGAATATTTGAGCCACAGCTACTGTACAAAATGAATAAAACTGCATTAACAATAGATAAACAATAAAGAAAAACAGAATGGCTATAATCAACAAATTAATAGAATGAAATAGAACAGAGTTTTTATTTTTGACATATCTGGCCAATAAATATTTTTTTTCAGGATATAATCTTGATTCAAAGTTTAAAAATATTTAGTGAACTAGGCCGTATTAGCTTAAAGTTTGAACTGGAACCATCAAAATGATATGTTAGAACTTCTTGATTGAAACATACATCTTCTGAAACGTCTGCAAATGTGTTTTTACTTTATGATACCTCTTTCGGTGTGCCAATAAACCTGTGTATGTTGGGAATGAAACCACCACTTCTCCTCTTTCCAAGTTTTAAATCCCTTTTTGAATTGTGATCTCTAGTTTTAGGACCTCAGAAATATCATTCCCCCAGATTTTCAAAGGAAAGTTTATTTTAAGCTGACCACGCTGTTGAAAATGCCTCTTGTTTTGCCTTTTCCTTCATCAGGCCACGTGTTTCTGGGAGGCTATCTGAAGAGATGAGAGCATAAAGCCAGGGATTCAAATTTTGAGAGTGTAAAGCTTCACTCAAAAGAGGATAATCTGCTGTTAGAGAAAAATAAATGTTATGAGTAGCTGTCAGAATTATAGAATGATTCCCTCTTTTAGTAGAATTCATTTTGGCTGGCTGTGGCTTTTTAAACTGGATTACCTTAGGGCATTTCATGCTTTTGGCTGGAACAGTAAGTTTTCTTTTTAGAGGCTCACATAACGCTGTGTGAGCATTGCTTCTCATGCTGCCCTGCCAGTGAGAAGGCTTGAGGTGCGCAAGGAACTTTGAGGGGACACAGCCAGGACAGGTGACCCAAAGTGACCAAAGAAATATTCCATACCATATGTTCAGCAACAAAAGTTGAGGTAAAGAAGGAGGGTGGGACATTCACAGTGCCAGCCTTTGTCTTCCCAAGAAACCTTTCTGCATGGTGAGCCCTGCTTTCCTGAGAGTGGCTGAACAGCTATCTGCTGATGGCATATCCTTGGTTTGCTTTGGTTACGTGCGCAGCTTTTGCTTTCCCTATTATACTGCCTTTGTCTCAACACCTGGGTTCTCATACTTTTATCTTTCTGATTCTTTCCCCCACCCTACCTGGAGAGAGTGAGTGAGTGGCTGTGCAGTGCTGAGCTTCTTGCCAGAGTTAAACCACAGCAGGGTAGATGAGTGCAAGACCTAGCACATTTTAAAAAGTACTACATTTACTCAATGGTCAATGGGTAGATATCAGATTTGATACAGCATTAAACTTTACCCTAATTTTCTGTTTCCATGAAGGTCTAAGGAGACAGACCCTTAACCATCTTCAGCCACTTTAAATTTTTTTATTAACGTGGAACATCTAGAGCTTCAAGAGGAGATTAATTTATAAGATACAAAAGTACAATAGGACTACTGTCCTGTTTCATATTTCCTACAGTCTAGTAAGTCCCAAGATCATGCAAATGTAATGCTTTGGTGTGGTAGAAATGCAATCCTATGCATTATCTTTGATACCTGCATTGCATTTTCTAGATGTCCACTTTTTCAGAACCAATTTCATCTGACATTCACAAGTGTGACAAATGCTGAGCTGGGACAGTATTTTTCACAAATTCCTTATAAGGAATTTGAATTTGTTGAGTTTAATAGATGGAATTTTTGTGTTCTCTCTTAATTCTGATCTTTTAAAATAAATATTAAAGGAAAATAATAATAATAATAAAGAAAAAGCTGAAATTGATTCCTGGTCTTTTTAAATACAATTCCACTGAAGTCAATGAAGTTGTGCCTGTAATGAATTTGTTTTGGAATGCAGTTATTTTCATTCACCACGGTAAGTACTTTTTTTGATTTATTTTTGTTTTTAGTTTTCTCTTTAGTCATTTCTGATTTTCTTTTTTAAATAAGCTGTTCTTTTCTTAGGGACATCTACTTGTTCCAGTTGGCAGAGTGTTCCAATAATGAGGATTTTACTTTAACAGTTTCAAATTCTGGAGTGGAATATTAATATTAATAAATTACAGTTTACATACAAGGCATAATAATGAAGAGGGATGATATGAGCAAAAGCAACCCATTTTAATGAACCTCAAGTATAAAAATTTATACTATTGCTACAATAAAAGACTATATATATTGCTGATTTGAGAAGATATGACCAATTATTTTGTCTTCATAATAACAGAGTTCACAGAAATGGGAAATCCAGTAAGGCTCTTGGGCCTACTTTCAGAGAGAAAGTCATTTTGCAGAGAATAGAGTACCATATTGTACCCTATCTTCTGACATGGCTCATAAAATGTCATTAATCTCCAACTGGTGAAGAGCAAATATATATATATATATATATATATATATGTATGTATGTATGTAATCTATGCACATTGTAGTGATGATAATAAAATTATTAGTATTAAGTATAACCATCTACATAGTATAGCAGTAACCAAATGGCATTTTGACATCTTCAGCTACTGAAATAGATCAGTACAGAAACAGATAATTTCACTTAAAAGGCAATAATGAAGCTGCTTGTCATGCATAGGAAATGAACTAGAGCTACTTCAGACAGCAGCCATGCCTGCTCCTTCCATGGGTATGGCTATGTGAGTTTTATATGATAAAACAGTAGAACACTTCTATTGTTTTGTAAAGGGGTAGTGTTAATGAATAGACATTTTCAAATTATTAGCTCTCTGAATCAGACATGAAAACTGCCGTAAAGAAACCAGAGGGGAAAAAAATAATAATACAAGGGAAGCTTTTAACTTACCACATATCACATGTTTTCCAGAAAATGCCATGCTTTGAAGAAAGAAAAATTAAACCTATGGGTAGCATGATTTTAAGTTGTTTGCTTTGTTATTTTGTTTACACAAAACAAAGAAATACTTCCACCATTGCTGTTTTTTGTTTGTTTGTTTTTTGTTTGTTTGTTTTATAATTTTGTATGTGTGTGTGTTTAATTTCTCACTTTGCTTTGCATTGCAAATAATGGGGACAGTTTTGAAGAGCTATAAGCTCTCAGATACATGCAGTATATCTCGTAGCTGCAGAAAATACCTGTTTGTTATCACTATCACTAATACCTGTTTGTTATCTGTTATCACTATGGAGAACATGCCATGCATTTTTTTCTACTCTAACATTTAGAATGTTTAAACAGTGTGTTTATTAACTAGTTTGTTGGAAGCATTGTTATCCAATAGGGCTTTTGTCTGTTTTTATGTGCCATGAACATGTGGATCTGTTTCACAAATGGGTAAGAACCCAGTCTGATGTTATTAGTATCATGAAGAGATGAGATATTATCATAATTATTGTACAAATATGTCTTAATTCTACTTGGAAACTTCAGCTACAGCCTGTTGATTTTAAGTTAGAATCTGCTTTTTGCCACAAATCAGGTTGATGACAAGCTTTACAACTACCCAGTGAGGAATGGAGAACTCCTGATTTTTCTGCATTTATTTTGTGAATAAGAAGGGAAGAAATCTGATTAAGACAAAAATCTATTTGGGTTCTTCTGTATTTCCAAGTACAGGACTCCCACTGAAGTCAGCTGGACTGTTCTCATGTCAGTTTAATGTCTGTACATAACTACCTGATGAATCAGAGGGCTGGAGCAGAACATGTTTAGTGGCTTCTGCAGCTTGTTTAATGTATTTTTCTTCTGCGCTGCCTTCTACTTTGTTTACAGAAGCACTTTGAATGGTTGGTTATAATTTTAAATTCTTGATGTGATTTAAGCTGTATAGTATGCAGTAAGATAAATCGGTTTAAAAAAAAAAAAAAAAAAAAAAAAAAAGAATAAGGTCTGCAAGAATAAGGTTCTAAGGATGGACTGTTATATCCTGGAATTTCCATCCACATTGTATGCTTTCTCCCTTGCTTGGATGTCTGATGAAGGCCACACAGAGCCTTCTTATAAGAGCAGGAGTGCATAAATATGGTGAGACACAATGAAGATGAAACATTGTATTGAGAGATGGTATGCAGATTGTATAGGCAACATTGTATTTGATGTCTGTTCTGCTTTCATTTCTTGTCTGTTCCTTTAATTTGGAATAAAAACCAATTTATTGAGAAATCATTTCTATCCCTTGTGAATTTTATAGAAAATACCATTTACTGGAGAAAAGCATGTCTGTGAATTCTGAAATTAAATATCAGACAGCACTTTTCTGATCTGTTTTGCCTCTCAAAGACAAGCCTATATTTGTGTAATTTAGGTTATTTTTAATTATATATGTGGACCTATTTACAGCATATTTTGTATTCATTTGTAAAACAAAAAAAAAAGTAAGAAGTGAAGACTAAATGTATCAATGACAAAGTGATATTTCAAGCTGGAGCTACAGTCAGCGGATATAAAACTATGAATATCAAATGTTGTTATCAATAAAATGCTCAAATATTAAACAAGTATTTTCCATTAAATCAGTTTAAGAAGTTGTCACTATTTTATTTTTATTTTTAATGATGCTAGTTACCAGCTGTGGTATAATGACAGCTTTTGAGGCTATCTGTAATTCCAGGCCATACTTCTGAGATAGTGAAATCATTATTGACTTTTTTTTTTTCCCTCCTTTCTGTTGTTGCTTTCTTTTTCAAGGTCTTTTATTGGATTGACTTGGTTTCCTTATCAAATTTTTCTGCAATTATGCTGGCTGTTATGCTATCCTTAGTAATTTTTGAGCTTGTGGGGCAATTTCAATCACATTTGACAAAGTATAAAGTTGTCTCAAAGAGATCAAGTTCCTCTATGCTTAGAGAAAACAGACCCAAATAAGTGCTCATGCAGCATGTGCTTAACCAGATTAGTGGATGTAGGAGTCCAGAGGAGAGTCACAGGAGATGAGACTTCTCGATTTTGTAATAATCCCTAGGTTTTAATCAGATCAAAGAAATATTCCTGCCTGTGCTACAAATTCCTTTCCTCAAACAATGGACTATATGAGTTTTAAGGAAATTTTCCTCTTGCTGATTTGAAAATTTAACCATAAAGTTTTGCTGAAGTTGCTGTCTTAATGATTATAGAATTTGAGGTTAAATAAGTTTTCTGAAATGCTAACTATATTCCTAAATGCTTACAGAAACTAAAACACCAGCACACCTTTTCCTTTAATAGATTTGTTGTGAAATTAAATAACTTGAGAGAAGCATACAAATACCCAAACTTGAGGTCTTCATTAGGTGACACTTGAGACTCCATTTATTCAGAATTATGTTGAATTGCAGTACCTGTAGATTGGGTTCTTAGCATTTTTTGTGCCTCTTTGACATGAGCCATTGGTAACTCTAAAATGAGATTTAATAATTCTCACACAAGTAGGAACATAGAAGGAAATAAATATTTCATGTTTTAACATTTTGGCATCCTACATATGCCTCTGGAATAGCTCTGTGGCATCCTTTTGGAGATCCTTTGGTGTATTCTTGAAAAAAATAATATTACTTTAGTAGTATTCATAATAGCTTTAAGGCTATTTTCACACACTTTCCCATTTACTCTCATATCATCTCATATTAACTGGAGGTGAAAAGAAAAGAAAAGAAAAGAAAAGAAAAGAAAAGAAAAGAAAAGAAAAGAAAAGAAAAGAAAAGAAAAGAAAAGAAAAGAAAAGAAAAGAAAAGAAAAGAAAAGAAAAGAAAAGAAAAGAAAAGAAAAGAAAAGAAAAGAAAAGAAAAGAAAAGAAAAGAAAAGAAAAGAAAAGAAAAGAAAAGAAAAAGAGAAGAGAAGAGAGAGAAGAGAAGAGAAGAGAAGGAAGAGAAGAGAAGAGAAGAGAAGAGAAGAGAAGAGAAGAGAAGAGAAGAGAAGAGAAGAGAAGAGAAGAGAAGAGAAGAGAAGAGAAGAGAGAGAAGAGAGAGAAGAGAAGAGAAGAAGAGAAGAAAAAGCTATCTTAGAGTGTGTAAGCACAACTCAGCTAGCACTTATAAACATCTTTAACATCCTTTCAGAGTGAAATCCCGTCTAGTCTGACCCCTCTATAAAATTCCAATGTGTTTAATATAAGATATAGTAAAAGATAATACTGTACATATGATTGCTGAATCTTCAAAGACAGAATGTGATGAATGGCAAATCAGAAAACAGTGTTTGTTTGTTTGTTTGTTTGTTTCAGTGAAGGTGCTTGAATAGTGGACAGAATATTCAGATCTGGTGTCCTCTGTCAGGGAGCAGGAGTTGAAATAGACTCTCTTTTTCTGTTCTTCTGTTCCTCTTATGGAGGTTGTGCTTTTTTTATGGGTGCTTACTAACTCATCCATGCTGTCACCATAGGTGTGATGTTTTATTTATGCGGGGTACATGTTCTCTCAAGGTGATACTCTTTTAGCGTCCACTAATGAACTATTTGTGGTTTGTGTCTGTACCTTTGAGTGTTGTCCTGTGCCTGCCCCCTGAAGGCCTCTGCTGTGCTCTCTAAATCCCTGTTTTTCTTTATCATAAGCCTGATGTGGGTCTCCTTGAGCTTTAATCATCCACATGTTTAATAGCAGAACAAACTTATTTTCCACAGAACTGACTCTTAGAAGTGCTGAGCACAATCCCACAGGAAGTTAATGACAGTGTTAGGCACTTAGCGATTCCATAATATCACATCCCACATATGATGAGCAGTTGTGCAGAGGCAGTTATGCTTAGTAAGAGGTATAAGCACCCTTCAAGGTGAAGAACTGTACTTTGTAGATGACTCTTAAAACAAAATCTCTAATGGTGAGTTAGATCAAGCTTCCCTTGGAGCATTAAATCTCTTTTATAAATAAAGAAATCAATTATCACACTTCAGGAATTTATCATTAACATTTGTTCTGCATCACTTAAAATGTTGAACAATCATATTTGTAAGCAAAGAATAGAAACAAACAAAAGCTGTCTCCTAACTCCCCAAATAATATTTTAATGAAATTTCCCACAAAAGGAGAATGACACATGACTATATATATATATACAAATGTAAAATAAATCTCACGGTCCTTTTCTGTCACCTCAGTTATGCGATTTTTTATTAGTTATTGTAGACATAACTTCAATTTGTATGGCATGTTTTTAAAATGCACCTTTTATTTTAGTCTAGACAAGAATTTAGTCAGTATAATAATTTCCCAATATGTGTCCCTTAAGCTCTGCCAGGGTGTAAATAGTCTCCATGCTATGTTTTAATACATAGAGAACATTTCCCCAGGGTAGTGTTCATTAAGATGATCATGTTAATATTGCTTTCTTCAGAACAATATATATCTCACTGAAACCCACAGCATGGGTGCTGCCCCTTTTGACTTGGGAAAGGCGCAGGATTCTTACAAGGTAAAGAAAAAAAAAAGACATATTGTGAATGTGTTCATGTTTTCTTCATCAAAGAGTCACAGATATAAACAAATGAATGCTTAAAAGTGAAAGTAGGAGAAGTTTTAGCTGATAATTCTTTAAGGTATATATTATAAAACATTAAGGAAAGTGGTGTATTAATGCATGCTAAGTAATAGCAGAGAACCTTATGATCCCCCTTTTTTTATAGTGACTAAACAAGCTCAAGGTTTTGCCAGTAAGAAAGCATTGCTAATATTCTGGCCAAGTCTGCACTGATAGTTTCACATCATTACTTTTTCAAATGCTGCCTTGTACCTGCTTGGCAATTCTTTATCCTTCTTGGTATTCAAATCTTCCCTTTGTTAAGCACTTATGAAAGCTTATCCAATGCTGAATTTTCTATGCATGCTTTGATTAGACCAAGGTGATATAAAAGTGTCACTTTTTAAAAGATTTTACTGAAAAGAAGTTTGCATCAATGACATTTGCTTGTTTAGTTTTAAATAAGTAATGACAGAACACTACATAGGAGGTCTGTTTCTGAGATGCTCATTCCTTTACAACTTGGTTTCCAGTGGCAGGAGGTTTGGGTTTATTCTGGATGCCATTTGCTTTCTTTTGTTGCACTCACATGGACTGGTTCTGGAAAAAAGTCATGAAGGTTTTGTGAAGTGACATCAGATTGTGGGCTCATAAATCAAATGAGTAAAACTCCCTTCAGTTTTGTCACAGCTTCTCACTTTCACCCATACATCCAAATCAAATGGATGAGAGGTGTGCCTGAGTGTTGAGAGGTGGGCCTGTGCAAATCTTGTTAGGTTCAACAAGGCCAAGTGCAAGGTCCTGTACCTGGGCAGGTACAAACAAAAATGCAGACTGGACAGAAAATGGACTGAAAGCAGCCCTGATAAGGACTGGGGAGTGTTGGTTGATGATAAGCTCAACCTGAGCCAGCAGTGTGTGCCTGCAGCCCAGAATCAGGGTGAGGGAAGCGATTCTCTCCCTCTGCTCTGCTCTTGCGAGACCCAATCTGGAGTGCTGTGTTCAGCTCCAGGGACTCCAGCACAAGGACATGGAAGTATGAGAATGAATCCAGAGGAGGGCCACAAAGATGGTCAAGGGGCTGGAGCACCTCTCGTATGAAGACAGGCTGAGGGAGTTGGGATTTTTCAGCCTGGAGAACACAAGGCCCCAAGGAGACCTTAAAGTGTCCTTCCAGTACCTAAAGAGGGCCCACAGGAAAGCTGGGGAGAGATTCTTTGTCAGGGAGTGTAATGATAGGACAAGGAGTAATGGCTTTAAAGTAAAAGAGGGGAGATTTAGATTAGAGGTTCTGAGGAAAATTATTCACTCAGAGGGCGGTGAGGCACTAGAACAGGTTGCCCAGAGAAGTTGTGGATTTCCCATCCCTATTAAAGGCAATGCTGGATGGGGCTTTGAGCAACCCGATCCAGTGGGAGGTGTCCCTGCCAATGGCAGAGGGTTGGAACTAGATGATATTTAAGGTCTCTTCCAACCCAAACCATTCAATGATCCTAAGTAATAACTCTCAGTATGTGTTGCCAAGAGTGAAGGATTTTGCTTGGTACACAGGGAAGGTTTTATGTGGCAGCACCAGTAGGAGACATTTGCTGTAAGTAGTATGTATGGAAAAACTTATTTTAAATAGTTTCAGTGGGAATCTATGAAAAACACATAGGAACTTTCAGTTTTGATGTTAACAGGAACAATTTGGTAGAAAAAAAATAAGTAACACCACCAGCAGACGGTTTAAATTGGTGTTTTGGACTTTGAGGTTCAACTTCAGCATTATGTTCCACCCAGTAATATGCAATAGTCTTTAATTACTTCTTTAATTACTGCATAAGTCTCTGGCTCCCAAAAGGATTTGAAAGAATTTATGACACCACAAACAATCGGGGGGATGGGGGGGGGGGGGGGGAAGAGGGAAGGGAAGAGGGGGAAGGGAAGGAGGGGGACGAGTAAGAAAAAAAATATATAGACCCAGAATTAACACAAACTGGCCTTGCTGTTTTTGACAGAAGTGACACATTGCTGAATTGCTTAATAATACAGTTCTAAATAACTTTACTCTTCTTGAGCCAGAAGATTTACTGCAATGAAGCCATGTGCAGAGGGTAATATTATAATTAAAGTGTTGTAGATTGTAGTGTAGGACAGCATTTGTTCTATTTTTGTGTTTTAGTGCTAAAATTCTATGTATGTTTCATGTACATATATTAGAGAAGAGTGGAAAGAGACTGAGTAAAAGCACTCAAGCTTCATCTTCTGATGTCTGTGAGATGCCTAAGGTAAGAGCATAGCCCCTGTAATTTTCTTACACAGTAGGTACAGAGAAAGAGAGAGAAAGAGGCTTCTGCAAAGGGTGATTCAGAGGTTAAGTGATCAGAGCTGCCTTTGGAAGAAGTGACTCTTTCTACTCCATAAAGGAAGAACCTGGGGCAATCTGCGCCTAATTTGAAGGGCTCAGTATGATGACTACTTTGAAGAAGTGGCTCTGGGCCTTATAAGAGGTGGGTATTTTTTTTTTATTTTTATTTTTTTTTGGCATTGGTGGTTTGTTTTTAATAGTTTCCTAAGGCCAACTTTCCTTTTTTAATTAAATTATGGCAATTTCCCTCAGATTCACAACATGAAAAAATCCATTATACAAACAAAGAAACAAAAGCTTTTGGCACTAGTACAAGGCTCATGTCAACTGTTATGACTCCTGTTGTGATCCCCTGCTCCTATAAATTGTATATAATGGGAAATGAACCATGAAACAAAGAAATGTTAAGGTGAATATCACCAAATTTTACTCAGTTATTGGCAACTGCCTTCATCTCTTATCACTGTCAAAGGGAACTTCTGATGTTTGTGTATATGTAACTTGTAGATGAGGACTTGAATATCAGAATTTATTCTTAAATTTCTTTTCTTGTCTTAATTATATTTCATATTTATTCTCAGACTGGAAAATAACATACTTTTAACAAACTGAAAATCAAAAAACAATAACTGTAAAATGTTACTGATAAAGATGTAGGCATGCTGAAAATTAATGCCACTTTTCCTCTTGTAGTATTTTCTTAAAGGAAACTGATCTTGCTTTTGAAGTCATGTCCATTCACTAGTTTTTGTTAATATAATTTATATAAATGTTTTGATTTTTGGACTGGTATACAACTATTGCAAAAAATATGTATATATATCCTAAATCATTTTACGGTATTTTCGCAGAAATGAGATTTTTAATAAATAATATAATACTGAGTTGTCTTCTGCTATCAGACTCTTAAATATTGGGAGAATAACACATGAAAAATGTTGCAGTTATAATGAAATTGTAAATAAATCAGTAATGGGTTTTTGAAATATTTCACATGGACAGGATATAAACAAGCATCCCAGGGTTACTAAAATAGACTGTCACATTCAATTTTATCACAATAAAATCAGTCTCAGGTGCATTGGAAAAACACTGCTTAATTATGAAAGCTGAGGTCTGTATTTACATTGTCCTATGGTTAAATTGAGTCTCTTTTCATGCCAGATGAAGAAAATGATACTTGATAACATATTTACTCCCTGAACTGCAGCATAAATGTATAAAACCAAGGCATGGAATTGACACTAAACTGGTATACTCTAGGGCAACAAAAATAAATACATAAATAAATAATGAATGGACCTTAGAAATACTTGAAACTCCAACGTGGAAAAACTTTCAAGCTCCAGGCTGATATTCATTCACAACAAGAGAGAGTTAACCCAGTGAATCTGAGAAAACACTAGACACCAGCCTCTACCAGCCCTCCTTTAATGTACAGCATGATAGAATGACAGCCAGTAGTTATTCCCTTCCATCTGGATTGCCTAGCTGCCTCTCTGAGGAACAGCATTTACTCTGTGAATCCTGAGGTTTTGTTTCACTTTAAATTTGCCTTTCTATGTGTCTTTTAGGAGAAAAAAGAACCAAATGATTGGTGAAATTTGGGAAAGGAGGGTTGGTGTTTTTTTCTAAGGGAAATACTTTAATCTTGGAGGAGTGTGTTGAGGGATTTGGTTTATTGACAGCTATTCTTAAGGACTATAAATCATGGACTGGGATAGACTAATAATGTTGGGAAAGCAGAAATGAGTGTTTTTGAAAGAAAGCCATACCGTTGCCTCTGTACAAGGTCAACAATAAAAGAAAATGGGGAGCAGATATTCTCTTCTACCATGGGTGTTGTTTGTTACAGCGAGACACTAATATCAGTAATATGATATTGTCTGACAGTGTTTGTTCTGGGGAAACTTCTGTGAAAGAAAATAAAAATAATAAAAAATTTGAATTTTCTCACTGAAACTGCAAGTCAGAGGCCCAGAGTTCTAAAAGCTCCTAGATACCATAATATGTCAACAACTAACTATGGGTTCTCCAGGCATGATCTTTAGGTTGTAAATATGGCTATTTTTATTGGGTTCAAAAAGTATATTGAGCAGTAATTGTGAGATTTCTGGAGGCCACTGTTGGAAAGATTTGTGAAAAGGTCTTTTGAAACAGCAAAACCTTTGAAATTACCATGCCAAACCAACTTAATAGAATATATTCACCTGTTTTCCACCTTGATGTTTCCAAATCTCTTTGTCTGATTCTTGAAAAAGTCAATGCTTTGTGTTCTTGCAGTTACAGCATAGGAGGTTATGATTTTGTAAGCAGAAGTATTGTTGCCTTATTTTCTCCTTTATTTTATTTTATTTTTTTTCTCTATGAGCTTGTGTCGCTTCTTCTCCTCCAAAGTAGAATGCTAATGTAGGGAACTGAAGACATGATTTCTGCTACTTAGCTGCCTGTTTTTGTAAGACTGGCAGGAAATTAGGAATGTGATTTTAAAAATAGTTTCAGACAATTTCATAATGTATTGCCAAGTATCAGTCAAATTTGAGCATGACAGATAAATTCACCACTAAACTATGCACCAAATCTGATTTCCTTGAGAATGAAAAATCAACAAGGACATATAAAAAGCTTAAAACAATAAAATTATTTATGTTCTGAAAAAAGAGAGAGAGAGAGAGAGAGAGAGGGCTAATAATTATATCATGTTTTATTGTTTCTCTCACCCCAGGGCATGATTTAAGTCTGTCAAGATCAATTTATGAATACATTTTACCCCTCTCTTTTTGATCAAAATTTCTCTTGAATTCTCTTTTGAGATGAGTGACAATCTAGTTTTATTTTGTTTCCCTAGTGGTTCTTCAAAGCAAAAAACAAAACAAAACAAAAAAAACAAAATAAACAAACAAACAAACAAAAAACACAACAAAACACAATTATTTGCTGTCATTGCTGTTTGTTTTAATCATTTGAATAGAAGTTATGTTTTACAGGGGTAGGTTTACTTGATTCTCAGTGGACTGACATTCTTGAATTTGTCTAGACATGCTTCATTAGGTTTTGAGTAAAATAAAATTTTGTGAGATTGCTGAATCCCTCAGAAATACTTACAGATTTCCAGTTGTTGTATACTGTTTCATGCCATGAATCTAACTTGTTTTTGAGAAATGTAGATAAGATGATCAGCATAATGTGATGTTTTTTCAGCCATTGAGGAAGAGACAGATGACAGGGGTCTCATGTAAGGATCAATGGTCTTCAGAGATCAGCTGTGGTTCTAGAAAAGAGGGCTTGAAGGTAAAGGAAGAACTAACTCTTTAATTATAGCTTCACTGTGTGATCAAAGGATGTGTTTTTTCTTTTGTCTCATGTTCCTGTCAGGAAAACTCAATGACTACCCTAAACAGGTCTTGATGCTTGGATCTGGCTTAGTTAATAATAATCTGTTAAAATGTCAGTTTTCCCTACTCTCCACCGCTAGCAAAATAACTCGTGGTTACTGAACAAAATTAATTAAAATAATATAATTAATTTAAACTATATTCTTGGATGCGTATGTATTACATTAGCAAAGCTCTGCTCCTGCATTCTACTTAGTTAATTGAGAATAGTTCACCCATAGAAAAAAAGAATAAGTATATGAGATTGATATATCAGTTTTCTATTACCAAGTTTTTCACTTTGGACTCTACAGTTTATTTTTTTCCTAGCAGAACTATTAGCCTCAAAAGAAAAGTGTAAAGTAAATGCTTATTTACAATGCAAAGAATCTTACAGCAGGAAATCAAAATACGTTTTTATCAGAGAAAATGATAAAGGTGTAATAATGAGAAAGCAATGGTAGTAATAGCAGTAAATGATGCTAGGTATTGTGGCTGAGCAGAGGAAATTACACAAGACTAAAGGAAAACTGCCAAAGGGTCTAAGCTCTGGCATAGCATATGAATAGAAAATTAAATGACAATAAGAAAAAGAATAGAATAAAGATCTGGCAAACTTGCTGAAGCTTTTGCAGACTGCTCTTATTAAAGTTCTAAGACCATATTCAATGAAGAAAGTCCCACTAAAAACTTGCTTGGGCTTTTTAAGATTCTAGACTTTAACAGATGCATCTTGTCTTTTGTTTGTTTGATAGTTGTGGGTTTTTGTTGTTGTTTTTTGGTTTGAGTCAATGTTTGATAGAGACATGTCTTTTAGGAATATATCATATCATCAAAAGACCTCACCAGCCTATAGTAACAATATGCAGTAGTAATAATTTCATTTACTGTTGTTTTGCTAAAAGGGTTGATGGCTACCAGCTGCTATACCTTGACTGTAAAGACAATCACAACCCTTATTAAACCTTAGGCATGCCATGCAGTTCCCTGAAGGCTTGAGAAACTAAAAATAGTTAAACTTTTTTTATGACATAAAAGCATCTGGTGGTGGGAGTGGGGAGGAAGGAGCTCTCCCTGAGGAACCGTGATGCAAGGCAATATGACTATTATGATCACTAGACAAGGATTAGCTTGTCAAATGGAAATGGTGTTATGTGTGAACTGGAGGTAGAAATCTGTGAATAAGCAATAAAGCAGCAGAGACAGGGCTTTGCGAGTAGATTGTAGTTTGAGGAGCAGATGTGGAGAGTTTAGAGCTATGGAGCTTCCGGCTTCTGTTCATGCTGCGTTTCATATTTTTTTAAGTAAATAAAGTTACATGAAACCGTGTGTTTGACTGATGCCTGCAATTTTTCTCATTCCAATAGAAATAATCTTTCAAGGCCCCAAATTATAACAAGTGGTCTCAGGTCAGAGGAGCAATGGCATTTTTTTACCACTATATTTGAATTTCATATATTGCATTAGTACTGAAGGTCTTTATTTCTTTCAGCGTGAAATTAAAAAAGCCTAAATAAGGTTTTTCTTGTCAGGGCTATTGATACAAACTTATGGTTATGAAGTTGCACTAGTGTGCCAAAGTACTTCTGGTTTAGGATTTAAATCCTCTCTCTGTCTATCTCTCCAGAAAGAAAAACAATCAAAAGTGTTAGGGATTTGACCTGCTGCTTCTCTTACTTTTTCAACTTTGAAATGTTTGCTTGCCAAGTGAATTGAAGAAGTGAGCGTGTTTTGTAAGCTGTCATTCTGTATAGAGATTTACAGCTTTCTGTTTCTATTTAGAATTAAAGAATGATGGTGTAGCCCTTTCTTGAAAAGTTCAATAAAACCAAAGTGATGCGCACAGTATATAATGAGAACTAAATGGAGCTTTCAAAATCACTAGTAGCTATGCATCTCCATCAAGCTGTCATTTATCACACAATCAAGCCTTGAGCAGGAACCAAGCCACAAAACTGCATTACAAAAATACATTATTGAAGCCTTGCTGAAAAGTTTTCAAAAGAACTTTGTACCAAATGCCTTGTTCTCTAGCATGCGTAATGAAACTGCATAGTAACCATCTAGGCAAGTATTGAACAAATAAGAAAAGTCACTGTTTTTTCTGTATGCATGGATTACATTAATTTAGACTTTTATGTTTGAGTATCTTCAAATGGGTAAGATCTTTTAATAAATATATTTCAAAATCAGTAATGTAAATAACTTTTCAGAGCTCTTTTAATGCATCTGTTATTACACTTAAGTAAACATTCTGTTTTCCTATAACCATTTTGATTGAAAAGGACCTCTGCGGGCCATCTTGTGTAGCCTCCCTCTTGAAGCAAATCTACCAGTAGGTAAGCCATGGTTTTGTTTAGTTGAGTCTTGGAAACCTGCAAGAATGGATGTTCCTGTTCCTTCTTGTTCCTTCTATGTCTAAAAGTGTTATACCACCCTCCTGGTGAAGAATTTTTTCCCAGAATACAGTCTGAATTTCCCAAACTGCAGTTTGTGGCTGGTGCTCTTTGCTGTCATGTCTGCCACTTCTGGGAAAAGCTTGCCTCCGTCATCTCTGTGGTTCCTTTCAATTAGCTGTGGGTTGCTATGAGGAGGTCACTTTAACGTTCCTTTACAACTATGCAAGCTCATTTCCCTCATCTTCTCCCCATAAGGTCTATATCTCTTAGTGTCTTGGTGACTTTCACTGGACCTTCTCCAGCTTTACCATACCTCTCCTGATTGGAAGTAGAGCAGGCTGATAACTCCCTTCAGCCTTCTTCCTATCCTTCATTTAATGCAGCTCAGTAGATTTGTCTCATGGCACAAGAATACAGTCTTTGTTGGCTTATATTTAATGTACCGTCCACACTGATCCCACCTTCTCTACCAAGTCCTGTCAGTAGAGTACTCCCCTCAGCTGGCACTGATGCTTAAGATTCTCCCACACAAGCTGCAGAAGAGGAGGCACTTCCTTATTGAACCCCTCAAGACTCCTGTTTCCTTAGTCCCAGTGTTTGTCCATGTCATGCTAATTCAGCCAGATATTGTCATTGACTTTCTCTCATTTAGCACACTCCCTCAAGGATGTCATGTGTCTTATTATTCAAATTCATGAAGAAGATATTGAAGACAACAGAAGTCAATATGGGTCTCTGTGGTACCCTTTTCATCACCAGCCACCAGTAACTAACTGACATAAGCTCTGCAGGGGTTAACACTGTAGTGAATATTTCTGTATAGTTTAGTTCATTTCTTATTAGGAAGATTATTATTTTCCTTCAAAGAAACCCTAATCCAAATAATAATAACGTTAGAGCTTCCAAAATATTCTGGAGAATACAGAAAAAACACCAGCAGTGTTAAAACTTTTCAAATATTTTTGTTTTGTTTTGTCTTTACTTTTTTCTTTGAGAGCTACTTTTTTCCACTGCTGCCCACAGTTATTTCTACCTGCAATTTAACTTACTTAGTCATCCTTGTGATTTGTCAGACATCTTAAAGTAAGCTAAATTACAGGTAAAAAATTGTTCCCACAAAGTTAGAACCCACACAAGACAAAGAACAAATCAAGGTCATCTTGCCCTTTTTGTTCTGAAGGTTTCATTCATATTTATCATTATTATCTAGCCTCTTGTACAAATAAATTTTATACATCTTCACTTACATTTACAACTGGAATGTTCAAAGATACATACAAATGGCTTAGAAACAGCAGAACATAGTAAAATGCAACATAAACAGATTTACTGTGATTTCTATGGTGGGTGCTGCAATATGAATATTTTCAGTAAAGCAGTTTTAAAAAAAGAAAAGGTAGATTTTCATCCTCCTTTCAAATCCACCTCTCTTCTGACATTCAAAATGCTGTTAAATTCCAGATCAAGAAATCTGCTTTGGATTCGTTGGAGAAGCTGCCTTAAGCTAACAGAGGATGACAGTGTGAGAAGTGTCAAAATAAATCCTACGAATATTCACTTGTATCTTCTATTAGTCTATATCTCTGTTTTGCAATTTTCACTAATGATGCAGTGATGTTCTTTTAACATTGTGAGTCCTAAATAAGTTAGACACCTGAAAACAAAACAAAACAAAACACTGTTTAGTCCTCAAACTTGCATCATAGGGCAAATATTACATAAACATCTGGCAAATGGCAATACAACTTGAATGAAATTAGCATTGGCTCAAATTTTCCCTTTTCACTGAATAGAATAATGTTTTTGGAAGATGGAATAAACAGAGCAATTCAGCAAGGCCTTTAACATGTTCTATGCTGGTTAAGGTCACTATTCTGTAGGCAAATGTATTAAGGAGAATGAGCCTTCAAGTTCACTGCCACCTGGACTTGTATTTGGCATCTCTAAAGGAAATGATCCAGTGGGTTTTTATTTTTGTTGTTTTATTTTAAAACAACAGACATTAATTCCATGTATAGCATAGAAATACTTTTTTTAACAGCTTAACATCCATTGGCCAGCTTCGACTTTTATTTGGTTGATTTTAAGGATGATAAATCGATGTTAAAATCATAAAAATAGCATGTTAGCTACAAACTGAAATAATGGAAAAATAAAGCAAAAGAACATTTGTGGAATGACCACAATCTCTTTGGCTCCTTTTCTCATTTTATCTTGTCAGAGAAAAATAAACCTTAAGAAAGAAGTCCATGTATCTCTCTCTGTCTTTCTCTCTCTCTCTTTTTTTTTTTTTTTTAATCATTTTTATAGACCACAGCATTGCCTGACTGGCTAGCAGTCTAACAGTCATCTGAGTTCTTCAAAAAGCCATACAATCTCTTACAGAAAACACAAACAGTGTATCAGTTGAAAATATTGTTAGGTTCAGTTCAAAGGTAGGCAATGCAAGCAGGGATAGACAGAAATGGATCCAAGCATTACTGCATTTACCACTTATTTGGAACAGAAAATAAAGACCCCTTATTCTTTCTGCTGCTTCCAAGTCAGATCCAAATATGCATGAAGACCCACTTTCATATCAGAAATTGAAGCAGATGTTATTCTTGTGCAATTTTTGATTTGTTCCTTGCTACTGCCTTTTCAGTCTTGGTACCCTGTCATTGGTAACCAATGTATCGGCCCGAGGCAGCACAAACATTATACTTACGTCATTGATAGATGCTTTCTTCCCAGGAGGGTTAGAAATCAAGTTGCCAGGTGGTGACGTGAGTTCTCTTAAGTGTCTCTAACACCTTTTATGCCAGAATGTCATTTACCTACACTTGATGTCTTGAATCCTACTTCTCAAAGGAATTGCATAGGGTATTTTTTTTTTTTGAATAATTGCATTCTAGTTCTCTCAGTTCACCTGTGTGTTTCTTGGTGCTGTGGAGATCTTGTCAGGCACTCTCTTCCACCATCACCATCCTTTGAATCTCTATAGGCATGCAACATTTTTAGGGTGAGTGAAGGAATATGAACCACAGTTTTTACAAGTTGTCACAGCATTGCATGTCTTGTCTTGCAAATCCAGGAAAGGATAGTGAACTCTACTAGCCCCAGCAGTCAAAGGTGCCTCTTGTACCAGCAGTCTGTGTCAGAGAAAGTACCAGGTCTGCCCAGGACTATGTAACAATTTCTGTCCACAATAAGATGTATGTATAACAGGTAGCCTTTTGAAAAGCATAACCAGACAAACAAAAAGTAGAAAAAATAGACAAACAATAGGAATGACTGACTATCAGTGAGGAAATAATTCAACATACATTAATAGAAAGTGCCCCCAAAAGAATGATATTCTCCAAAAGTTACTGACACAGGACAAAACAAAGAAAAATTCGTATCTGTATGTAAAGCGCAAGGGAATAGACACAAAGATAATTCACAGAAAAGTGCAAAGAAAACATGGAAATGAAGGGGGCAAGACATCAAAATCTGCAAGGACTTGCAAGTATAAAGTAGGGATAACAATATGCAAAGGAAGATCTGTGAGGTATGGAGAAAACTGTAATGGAAAATGCCCTATCTCTAGGTTAATTATAGCCTAAAAGCTATTATGTCAGAGCACACAGACAAGAAAAAAGAAAGGCAATTCATTGCACTGGGGACACAAGCAATTAGTTGAAGAATGTATCTCTATTGCATAGAGGTAACTAGTGAAGAAAAAAAATAAAAGGTTTGTAGAGTTTGGTATAGCAGTAACAATAAAGACAAGTTAGCAACATAAAAAACAAACAGGTAATTGAAGGCCAAATAGAGAATGGTGTATGGGTGACTGCACTAGCCTGAAACAACTTTCTCCTTTTTATTCAAGAAGCACATTGCAACTAAGCAAGGCCAAATTGTAATTTTACAGAAGACATATTACCCATAGAAGGATGCAAATAACATGTAGCAGAATAAGGAAAATGCACAGCCTGAAATCTTCAGGTGCCACAGGAAATAAAAGAGCCATCACTTGCAACTAAAACAAGTGAATTCATGACTGACACTAAAGTTAGGACAAATGATTCATATGATAGACACTGAGGCAGAACAAAAGCATTCAGAATAGCAAATGTACTGCAGTGGCCTGCGAGTAAAACTGCTGCACTATTTTTCTGAAGAACTGTGAAAGCCTCCAGCAAAATTATACCTAGAGAAGGATGAAATGCTTCAGCAACCATAGCACCTTCTCTGAAGTGTTCAGAGAACTTAAATAAAAATAAATAAATAAATAAATAAATAAATAAATAAAAGGTTATGAAGCAAACTGGAAAAGAAAATAATACTGTTCAAAGACCTCACATTGGATAAACAACATGATAGCCCTTAAGAAGATTTATATTTTCTTCAATTTAAGCAATTTATAAATGAGGTGCTCATTGCTAAGTATTTACAAAATGAATGTATTAATTCTTATTAATGTGTTCATCAGGTGAACACACACAGTCAGTTCTTACTGTAAAAGTAAATATTGGCAAATAATACTGCATAAGGCTAGTAACTGATACTTGACAGGAGCTTTGGAGATTTTCAATGTACAAATGCTGAGAATACTATTTGCAGTCTATTAAGATAACTAATCTCAAAACATTAGAAACCTCACAAATATGTTGTAAGTCAATATGCAAAAGATATTTCAAAAATTAAATATGTATACCATTACCCTGGAGTGTTGCTACTCTAACAGGTAGTGATGAACTATTCCTTACCATATAGAAATATTACAATGTAAATTAAGGATTATTCATACAGTATATTTCTGTGAAATGGATTTGCGTGCTTCTTCCTTCAAAGACTGCTTGGCAGCTTTTGTATCAAGTGCAGTATTGATGGGGGGGGTAGGTGGGGGGGAGATTAGAAAGATCTATCTATGTAATTTCCTTGTAAAAGGGTCTTAAAAAAAAAAGAAAGCTGTTCATAAAATTAAACATGCTTCTGCAAGGGATCCTCATGATTCTCTGCTGCAGAATTTGATGACCAGTTTCCATCCTGTTCCAGACTGCAAAAATATGTAGAGGTCAAAAACTAGCACACATGGTAGCTGCTAGGAGGTAAATGAGAAAATCCCAGCACCTCCAAGACTTGCCTCTAAGAAGAAATTGTACTCTTAAGGATAACTTTATGGCATAAATCCTCATTCAGAAAACATAGTTAAGCATGCTTGTGTACCATGGAGGTTTGTGAGATAAATTTTCTGCTGGATTTTGTTCAGGAGAAAAAATGCCATTGATTGAACAGGTATAGTAGAACATAGAGATCTGAAGAACATCATCCAGGAACAAAGCCTCCATATACTGTAGTTTTTATTTATTTATTTATTTATTTTCCTCCATCGGCAAACAAGGCTCATCTTTGCTATGTTCTGTGCATAAAGCAGAGGCTATAGCCTAACTTGGGCAAGTGGGCAAATATGCTATACAAAGCATATTTGTATTTTCCCTTCCAACCCCACATATAGGTCATCTCCAAAATTTACTGTGCAACAGTCAGCAGCTGTAAGAGTATGAAATTACTCCTCATCAGATTTGACATCTTCCAGAGGTGACAGGCCATTTTTCCAAGTTCAACACCTAATTTTAAATAAATAATTCCTACTCTGTCTCTCAGATCAATATACATCCTAGACTTTTTGAATGACCCAGTTATGTCTTATATCCATACTTCTTTTTAATGATTATACATTTTCAGGGGACTAGAAGAATAAAGAAAAAACGTGATACATGGTACAGACTTTTCCTTCACCAATGGAGCATTGCCTTTCAAAGTGAACTTTGTAGAACTTTGTCCAGCTTCAAAACAAATGTTTTGCACTACAGATCAGTGATTTATTTGGCACTGCTTTTAGCAACATTTTCTTTAGTTTGTCTGTCTGTTTGTCTGTCAGCTTCCAGCTGAGAGCTAAATGACAGAGGAAGCAGCTTAATACTGAGGGCAAATAGTAGATAGGAATTATGAGGGACTTAGGGGGAACAGAAGCAAACAGCATGGATAAAAGTGAGGTCATAAAGGGAAAAAAAAAGGTTATTGCTTACTACTAGTATATAGAAGGGGGGAGAGGGAGGGAGGCGACAACTAGGTTTTATGATTTCCTCTCCAACAGCTTCTATGCTGCAGCTGCTATTAGCTAACAAGCATTTCACTGCCTCACAGATGCACTCCTCCACATATGCCATATCAGCCTGTTTTCAAGAATAAAATTTGGCTCCTTTCTATGGGAAACTTGTACTTAAAAAAAAAAAAAAAAAAGTGGAAAAAAATGGCAAAGATTAAAAACTTTGTGATTTAGGACTTTTCACTTGTTGATATTCCATGATTGCCATATTCTGCTAAGATTAGTAAATGAATTTTTTTTTAAGAAAGGTGTTATGCTTTGATTATAATGAAATGATGTCTAAACCAAATTGCAAACTGATTCAGAAAAGGTGACTCTTCAGGAAGAAATTGACTTTGTATTCATTAAAGGCTAAAAGATAATCAATTGCTTTGAATTTGCACTGTTATGAATATATGTGCTGTTTACAGTACTTTTTCAAACCTTAGTGCACAGCTGTTTTTGTTTGTTTGTTTGTTTTTTTGTTTGTTTTCTCACAGATTTGCTGTTACTGGGTCTGATTCTGATAATTTTTTTTTCTCTCAGTGTTGATAAAATTATTTTTTCATTTTATTCATCAATTTACATTAGTCAATGTTTAAATCAATATATAAAATATTCAAAATATTCTGTATTTAGGAAGTACTTGCATCTCATCACATGTTTATTTGGTATATTAAATATTGTCATGAGCTACTTCCATGTGTGGCATTGATGACATAATAAATTTTTATTTTACTTCAGAAGTAAATTACTATCCTACTTACTATCTCTACAGTGTCAGAGGAACAAATCCTGAGTGTGCAACAGTGTCACTCCATGGGAGGTGCAGTAGACAATCTGGACAATAACTGTCTGTGTTCTGCAAAACAAATCTCCTCTTATATAGAAGATCTAAAAGCATTTCAGTGGCTTTAAACCCATGTACAATGAGTGGAGAGCTGCCTTTCTGTGAAAAATAGCTACAGCGATTTAGTTTTGCTAAAAATAAATAAAACTGTTATCAGATAGATATATATATCTCCTGAGAAGGCAAAGGAGATTACAAGGAAGTTTTTTCAACTAAGAAAAGTTGATGATACACATTATCATTGTTTTAGGCTTGTAGCTGCTTGTAAAAATCCTAAAGTAGAAATAAATAGGAGTTCATCAAAGGTGAAATACCTTTTTCTGTTTCTTTGTTTCATTCTGAAGTTGAAAATACAACACCATACTCAACTAGCAATTACTTTCTGTGTTCAAAGCTGTGAAAACATATTACTGAGAGAACCTGTCCTCCCACACTTTTATTATTTTCCTCCTTCTTCATGACCTTAATTGCTGGCACACTTCAGAGCTTTAAAGTAGCCATAAATGAAATGCAGGAGGTTAGGTCACCAAAATCTGTTTATGCATGGATGAAGCAGGTGAAATTTGATGCATTTTCCAACAGAAACTTCCTGCTTATAACATTTTATTATGTTTTAATTTCACTTTATGATAGTTAATCTGGTCAATCATTCTACTATGATCAAATTTCATGCTTATTTTCATTTATTTCATTTTATTTTTTATTTTATTTTATATTTATTTTATTTTATTTTATTTTATTTTATTTTATTTTATTTTATTTTATTTTATTTTATTTTATTTTATTTTATTTTATTTTATTTTATTTTTAGTTTGTCCTTTCCTTTGAGGCTTATTGGTTTTTATGCACTATTTTTTTTTTTCATTATTGTGAAAGAATTCATTATATCTTTTTACTTTGCTCAATGTGTTTTATAAAGTTAGTAATGACAGAAAATACATGATGGAAAAGCTTTTGTTTGTGTAGCAACTATTGTCATTTTATTTTCTAATATCATCATAAAAGTCTTAATGAATTGAATAGCTTGATTTTTTACTCCATCAGTTAGTATTACTCTTTAATGTTTCATTGTCTTGTGCCCATGAAATTGGTGATCAATCTAGTGAATATTCCAAGAACATGGTGGACATTTTGTTTGTTTATTTGTTTGTTTGTTTTGCATTTCATAAAATTGTAAGGAAATTATATAATAAATACAATATATATGATATATATGAAGAAGTTTTTTTTTAAAAAAAATGCTTTGTTTTTATAGATTCACAGGCATTTGAAATCATACATGAGATAGTCAAAAAAATTGAAATCATAATGAAACTTTTTCATCAGGTGTTACTATGAATCATGAGATGTAAGGGAAATTGCATCATTGACACTAGCAGTTCCAAGCTCTGTGCTATGTGATGTACTACTGCGGTAATGTTGCATGTACTTCAGTACTATACTGAGTATCTTGTCTAAAACCTGATGCACACATCTGAGACACATTGTTCCTGAGTGCAAGTGAGTTGCACTAGGGAGCTGATGCTACATGTGGCTCTGTAAGGGCTAGGACAATTATTTTTCCTACAGAGTGTTTCTTTCTTCATCTGGAGTATAAGGTCCTTTTCTCTTATAAAATACGATACCCATAAAAGAGAAGAAGGAGCTTTTCATGAATCATCCACTCTACTCCCTACCCCAAGACAGGACAAATGTTTGACAAATGATTTTCCAATTTCTTTTAAAGACCTTCAATGACAAAAAACACACAGCCTTTTCAGGTAGGTCACTTCAGAGCTTCACTTTTGTTATCACTAGACATTTTTCCTAACTTCTAATGTAAATTTCTTCTTAATTTAGTCCTGTTACTTTTTGTTTTCTACTACAAGTATGGATAAGAGGTTATAATTTCCCCTTTGAAGTTGCTAGTAGTAGGCTGTAACTCTGTAACTTAGGGTTTTCCTCAAACATTGGGTTGATATTGTAAGGTGGATTCTTTCCACTGAAAATTGACCATTTCCAATGAAAATTAGTTCAATCAAAATAAAATACAATAAAATAAAATGTAGTCAGCCACAGTTATTAAATATATCAGTTCTTTTTCTGAAAGCATACAGATGATAGACTGCTCAAGATAGCTGCAATAATACTAAGGCAAACTAATAACAGAAACAGAACTTGACCTTAAAAGTGCCAATCCATATTATATTGCACTCTTCATGGAATGAACAATAACACCAGGTTTAAAAAAAAAAAAAAAAGAAAAGGAAAATAAAAGAATCATGATGCTTATTTCAAAATAAAAAAAAATATATTTACGAAAATAATGTGGAGGCATATGTATTATCATAATTAGGGAGTATTAGGCAGGATGTTAAGAATCAGTAGTTTCCAAATTTCAGTTCTACTTTTGAACTGGAAATAAAATAGAAAGAAGAGTAGTAGTCTCCCAGTACAATATTTTTTTTTTCAAATTTTTTCCATTGGGAAGCAGAACCTTGATCGGAGAACTCATACTATTTATTCAAAATTGTTTGTTTAACTGTCAATTCATGGACTGTCAATTATTGCAGATTATGCAAACAGTAATAAAACAAATGTGTGTTGGAATAATAAAAAGAAGAATGTTTAGTTTACTTTTTTATTATTATTTATTTATTTATTTATTTATTTCTGTTCCTTCAGGTAATTTAAGTAATTTTACATGTCTCTAAAATAGTTCATGGCATGTGTTTACTCTTAATAACTTTGGCAGCAGCAGAAACAGGAATCCATACCATTTCACAATTTAAATTCATTTAAATTTCATAAAGACTCACTTACATTCACCTTATCCTCTTCCAAACAAAAGTCCTGTGGGAAAAAAAAAAAAAAAAAAGTGAAGAAAAGGGAGAAAAATGCATTTTAGCTTATATCACTCTTCGTCTATAACAGTAGGAACAATGCTGTTCAGTAACAAGAGTTGACATTACTTTTTCCTAGGCACACAGAAAGATTTGACCTAGAGGACTTCTGGTAATCTTGGTTACTTGTGAAAAGAAAACTCAATTCGCTGTTCCTCACATAAAACACATGAAACACATGCTGAATTTTGAGAAAAGAATAAAAAAAAAAAAAAAAAAAAAAAAAAAGGAAATAAAAATGTCACCTGGAAGCAGTATATCTCTGCTGGATCTCAAAAGCAGTATGAAAGACACTACTGGGGGCCAAATCCAAATGGCATGTCACTGCATGCATTTCTGCTCTTATTCCCCCAAAGAAATGGTTACATTGGTTTTGGTTTAGCATAGCTGACGTTCAAAGAGCGTATCGACTTTCCACTGTGCTCTGCATGGAATGTAAATGTAAATGAAAGTGCATCAACTCAAGGAGATCTGGGAAGAAAAACTATCATTAATCCCTTAAGTTTTTATTTAAGTGAAAACCCTTCCAGTTAGGAAGACCAGCAGTGTCTCCTGTTGTGTGACTTAAAGCTTTGCAGGTGTTATTACAGTGTTATGGAAAGAAGAGACATTATACGTCATTATTATTAAATTTCTGCACCTCTTTGTCAAATGGTGTCAAATAAGAACTAGAAATACTTTTCCATAAGCATTAGCCCTTAACAAGTTACAAATATTAAATGAAGGCATGAAAGGTGGCAAAGGTTGCTTATTTGATAACTTAGCGGGGTAGTATTTCACTGCTATTTTTATCCTAATAGATGGCTGGGAGGGATTTTCAAGGCAGAGTTTTGTTTACTGCATGTACTTACGTCTCCAATGCTTGGTTATAGGGAATCCCTAGCTTAAACGCTTACTGTATTCTGTTTATGTGGTAAGGGTTCAGTAGCAGTGGGGCTGCAGGGGATCATGTCAGATCAGAGTCAGCTCCAGCCAGCCCCAAAAGAGACCCACTGCTGACCAGAACCGAGGCAGTGAGTGACTCTGGTTGGGCCTCTGGGAGATCAGATTTAAGAAAGGGGGTGGAAAAACCGCTGTGCAACAGCGGCTGGGAGAGTGACAAGTGAGAAAGTTTGAGAGAACCAGCCTGCAGCCCACAAGTTCAGTGTAGAAAGAGGACAGAAGTTGCTCTAGGCATGCAGCAGCAGTTCCCCTGCGGCCTGTGGAGAGGCCCCTGGTGGAGCAGGCTGTCCCCCTGCAGCCCATGGGTCTTACATGGAGCAGATCTCCACGCTGCAGCTGCCCCATGGGTGGAGGAGCCCCCGGTGGAGCAGGTGGATGTGGCCTGGAGGAGGCTGTGGCCCATGGAGAGCCCCCGCAGGAGCAGGCCCTGGGCCAGAGCTGCAGCCCGTGGAGAGGAGCCCACGCAGGAACAGGGGGCTTGGGGGGATCTGCACCCCTTGGGTGACCCGTGCTGGAGCAGTTTGCTTGTGGGGGATGGACCCCGTGGTACGGAGCCATGTGGGAGCAGTTCTTGAAGACCTGCTGCCTGTGGGCAGCCCCACAGGATTAGTTCGGGAAGGCTGGCATCCCGTGGGAGGGACCCCACGTGGAGTAGGAGCAGAGAGGGACTGTGAAGGAGTGACAGAGACGAAGTGTCAGGGACTGACCACAGCCCCCATTCCCCATTCCTTTGCACCACTCAGGGAGAGGAGGTGGAGGAGGGTGGATGAGGGGAAGGCATTTATGATTTATTTCTTTTGTTTCTCACTTCTTTAGCTTGTTAATAATAGGTAATAAAATTTACTATCTCCTTACTCTGAGTCTGTTTTGCCCATCATGATAATTGTTGAGCAACCTCCCCATCCTTATCTCAACCCTTGAGCCCTTTGCATCATATTTTCTGCCCCTTTCCCTTTGAGGAGGGGGAGTGTGAAAGTGTCTATGGTGGAGCTTGGCTGCCCACCCAAGTAAAATCACCACATCCTTATTGATGGGAAGGAGGTAGAAATGGGTGTATTGGAGAAGGTATTTTTACTTTTTTTTTTTCAGTTTCTCACTTCTGTTCTAGTCTGTTAGGCAATAAATTATATTAACCTCCCTACACTTAGTCTATTTTGACCATGATGGTAATTTTTGTGCAATCTTCCTGTCCTTATCTCAGTTCTAGAGCCCTTTTCCATCATATTTTCTCCCCCTCTTTCTTTGAGGAGAAGAAGTGAGAGTGTGGTTGTGGTCCAGTGTAGCTGGCCAGCAGGGTGAAACCACCACATTCACATACGATTCATCTTGCCTCACTGTAGCCAAAACTGAACAAATAAGCTTGTTGTGTCATCTTTCTAAGTGGTGGATCTGAGCGTCTGAGTGGATGCTCATCAGTCATTTCTCAAGCACAGATTTTAGGATACAATAGAATAAAACACACTTCTCTCAGTCTAGAAATAAATCCTAGATTAACTGAGGTTGATTACCTAAATAAATGGCTGCTGCAAACTGCATTCCACTGTTAGTGAACAAAATAAGCAAAAAATATCTCACTGAGATTTCTAAGTAGCTGAAATAATACTGTGTACAGTGTATTTGAAACTTAAATCTCATTATGTTCGAAAGATCAGATTAAATCTATTTAAAAAGCAAGAATGGGAGTTATTCAAAGAACACTGTTCTTAAGTACAGTTTTGTAACTTATTCTTGTCTTGGTATCTGGTATGAAATTAATGCTCTACAAAAAACTGGAGTGAAAAAACCTTCAGTCTGAAATGAGTTAGCTGCCTCTGTGGAAAATTCAACAGTTTATTTTTTCCACTAAAAATATAGTCTATAAGAAGAAGATACTATGAAGGATTTTTTTAATTTATTTTTTTTTTTGAGTTTTGTGCAATATTAGACACTGGATTTTTCTGTTTTGCAAAGTTCAATTTGCAGCTAGAGTACAAGATATTGTTTTGATTTGCCTATTTTTAATTTTCATAAAAGTATACCTTTAAATTTATCTATGTGCTATAAAGTTTTTATGGCAGACAAAAATATTACAGAAATCATTAATTGCTGCACCTGAAGAGCAACTACTAGCTTCTAAACATTTGTATGTTGTTTTTAATCATCAACTCTAACAGAATAATTACTTTAATTTCAAGTAGTATACATAATGAGAGATTTGGGTTATATAAATTCCCACTGTGTTTTTTTATTTGCTGTTTGTGGGCTTTTTTGGGATGTTGGTTTTAATAGAACAATAGAACTTTTTTTTTTTTTTTTTTTCCCTTTTTTCCTCCAAAGGCCTTTTAGAGACTAATTCTACCAGATTGTCTAAAACATACGTTTTAAAATTGATAAAATGTATAGCAGCTAATGCTACATAAAATCATTTAAATCTTGGGTTTTGAAAGATGTAATATAATATAGGAAGACAAGGTACAATAATGGCCATGGTAGAACAACATTACAGAGTGTAGGAGGTTCAGGTTGTGACAGTTTCACTTTGTTCAGTGCTGTATCTGGAAAGAATTTCATTTCTAGCAAACAAACAGATTTCTGAATATTTATGAGCAACCCCCCTTGGGGCCTGACTGAACGATCATGGAAAGAATGAAAAATAAATGACTAAAGAAGAGAGTTGAACAAGAAAAAGATAAAAGGCTTATGCAAGCACGAGACAAAAACAATCTGATTTCTCTCACACGAGTAATTGCAAAGGGTAGGAGGCTGGATTTTCTGTCCTAGGTGAACTGGTGCTTTTCTGACAATACCTATGTACAGTATCTCCCACACAGAACTGACAAATTTTTTCCCCTGTTGGGGGAAACATTGGGGTATTGGTGTAACAATACCATTCAGAGCAAATACTAGTGACTTGGTGAACCAATACATTGACAGATCATGGGAAAAGAGTGCTAACAATGCTTTGGGTGGGTGAGTGCTATGGGGTACCCTGAAATCTTGCTTCTCATGGTTACTCTGTGTTATGGAGGTTGTGGGCTGGTCCGTTTCTCTGAGAAGGGAATCCCAACAGATGGCCAGGAAAGAAATTGAGATCAAGTCCAGCTGGTGCAGCTGGGAGACCAAGACCAGCACCAGAAGTTGGGGATACTTGCTCCAGAGGCTGAATGTAACTAAGGCATGAATTTGGAGACCAAAACTGTGGGGTTCATTACAGAGCACATTAAGCCATTATCATTTTACCTGACTTTTAGCCATATGGGTCCAGTTAGGTGTATTTGAGCTACATTTGTGAAGGCTCCTGGTCCCCCCCAAGAGAGAGCAACACCATCCTAGCTTCAGGGTTGTGATTCACATTATGAAAGAGAAAGAGATGCACCTAGACAGGCTCCTCAAAAGTATGGTTCATGAGAAACCTGCAAACTAAGTGGGTAACAACTGGTAATAAGCCCCAATTTCATGGACTGTTCATTCTATCTTATCTGTGTGAGTCAGAGCAATAGATAATTCTCTGATGCTCACTAGGGCAATTACTGAGAAGAAGACGTCATACATTCTGAAGGAATTCAAGCAAATCATTTGGGAGCATGCTGCAGTTGAAAGACTAGGCAGACTGAGGTTATCCTTCATCCACACTGTTGGGGTTACAACAAAAAATTCATAGGAATAAGACTATTATGGAGGCTAGAAGGAAAGCAACAGAAAAGAAACCCATATTGTGTCTTTCTGGGTTGACATGAGCTAGCATTCTGGTTTCTGCTCCATAGCTTCTTTTGCATTGTACACCCCATGACTGCAATTCCAAAATAGTCTTAGGAGACCTACAGACTCCACTTTGTGTGTCCACCCTGCTCACTGATGTCTGGGTCCAGAGATCTGCTGTTCCCAATTGCACAGTGGCAAGGCTGACAAGCTTTCACTGCTAAAGCTGATGGGATTTGGTGTGAAACCCAGCATGTCTCATCTCTAGCTCTTATAACTTTCTTGTTGGCACATAGAGAAGGTCCTTCTTGTGCTAAATGAAATACATTAAATCATAGAGCATGGCATTGAGATTTGATGACATAAATCATTCCTCAAGATGAGTGAGAAACTACTTTGAAAGATTAATATGCCTGGTATCTTATCTGTAATCTGCAAGGTTAAAAATGAAAGATGTTTCTTTCCCTCATCTCATTGTTTCCTGTACTATTTCCCTATTTCATGTAATGCTTCTTACATTTCCACTCCACAAATTTTCATGTCAAGTATAAGCCTGTTGATTCTTGTAAGAACAAATACTTTATCATATTTTAAAAAGCCTTAGAAGTTGGAGTGACTTGGACTTTATGAAATTAAAATGTGCTGAGATGCATGATGTTTACAATCAAAATAATTAATTCATTTTTCAGTTTGCATATTACAAAATGGGCTTCTTTCCACTGTGGATAATAAAAGAAGTTTTTAACTAAAAATAGTCCTTGCTTCTCTTTTAGTGAAAATGGTTCATTGTAAATGAATAAATACAAATAAGATTTTTTACATGTACTGTTTGTGCATATGTTTAGTTAATACATTACATTTTTCTGTAAGTTTACCTAAGAGCTTTGCAAAATTATTTGTTGAAGTAAACTCTGTCTTACTTTAAATTATTCTCAATGTATTAAGATCAAATTCCCATTTTGACTACTCATCCCATCCTTTTTTCATAAAAGTTCTGCATAAAGAGGTTTTATTAAAGCAAATGAGCACTGAAGTGCATAGGAGCTTTTGAAATCTCTGTCATGGGAGGTCTTTAAGAACAGGTTTAGCAAACATCTGTCATGTACTGATCCTGCCATGAACTAGAGGGATAATCGTGCAACCTCTTGAGGTCACTTCTAGGCAATAAGTCTGTTTTATATGGGATTGGGACTGTTCCATACATGAACTCTGTCAAAACTGTAGACACTGCTTAAAAACGTGAACCATTACTTAACAGGAATGAAAGATGTGGAAGGAGAACTTAGGTAAATGGACAAGACAAAAAAAAATATAAAATAATAAATTATCTCTTCCTTTCTCTGCAGAAAGAGATCTTGCAGTTGTTCTATGTGAGAACTTCATTCCACAGGGATGGGCAACTCTAAAGCTTTTCAGCATCTGATGGGGGTCATGTTTACCCCACTTGTCTGTGACTCCTGAGGACAAAAAAAGCATTTAATTTTTTTCATCTATTTCTGTGGGTTTTACATTATTATTATTAATTATTATTATTATTATTATTATTATTATTAATTATTATTATTATTATTATTATTATTATTATTATTATTATTATTATTATTATTATTATTATTATTATTATTATTATTATTATTATTTTTAAGTGTAATTCCTGCTTTTAGAATGCATTTCCATGGTACATCTCTGTAGTGATCTTCATAATTGCCTGTGAAAAAGTTACCTGACCTCTGGCTGTTCAGCGAAGTTCTCAGGATTCCAAAATACACAAGAACATGGAGGCTTTGATCCCATAAATTATTTTTATTACAAATTACTACAACAGAACACATATGTGTAATTCTACCGAATTACGACTAGGAAAGCAAGTATATATCACAAGAGTATAGTAAGTATATATTACTATATTATTAGATAAGTTACTACAGAATCCCAACTAGTGAAGCAAGTACTTATGATCATTTGCCTCTGTGTGTGTCTACATCTATCTTATGTGACGTGTTACTGGTATGGCACTCATCATACCCCTCCCAGTAGTGGGGCTAATCGGCAACAGAAAAAGTCCTGCTTCAGAGAGGATCTGCATCATGGAGTCCAAAGTCAAGCAGGCACTCCTGGCAATGGTCCACTCTCTCCGGGACGTCTCATATTTTTGTAGAGAAGTTCTTGCAGAGATGCTGTCTTGCAAAGATACTTATTTTGTGTAGATAGAGTTACTTTTTATACCTTTTATGCAGATACATAACTGGATGTAGGATATCAGTTCCTGGCTTTGTTCATCAACACAGTTGCTTTGTTCTACCAGATGTACCAAGGATGTCTCATCTCCTAGTTTGCTTATCAGAAATGTCTTTTGTTCCCACTTAGCTCATCTGGGATGTCAAGAACTCCCATTGAGCTCACCACAACACTGAGTTCATCTGGGGTAATTCAGGTGCCCCTGGCTAGGGAGATATCAGTCTTTGCCAGTAAGCTTACTGGTTTGCCTTTATGGTTGTTCACATTGTTGTCCCATGAAGTATTCCTAAGTAATTTGAAGACTGCATTTATAATACTGGCAAAAACATTTATTTCATGTGGTTGTTTAGATGCTCTATCATCAGTGTTGAATAGCTATAACCCATCAATCAGTCAATTGACACCAAGGCACCTTTGTACATGACTGAAATAAGGGCTGGGTGAAAAGATATTAACATTATAGCAATATTTCTTCCATCTGTGAATCTCAACGTAACATGCTGGGTGGATGAGGGACAGGCTGTGGATGTGGTCTGCCTTGATTTCAGTATGGCTTTTGACACCGTTCCCCACAACATTCTCCTCAAGAAACTGTCTGCTCATGGCTTGGACTGGCGTATGCTTTGTTGGGTTAAAAACTGGCTGGATAGCCGGGCCCAAAGAGTCTTGGAGAATGGAGTCAAATCTAGTTGGAGGCTGGTCACTAGTGGCGTTCCCCAGGGCTCAGTACTGGGGTTGGTCCTCTTTAATATCTTTATCAATGATCTGGATGAGGAGATCGAGTGCACCCTCAGTAAATTCGCAGATGACACCAAGTTAGGTGCGTGTGTTGACTTGCTCGAGGGTAGGAAGGCTCTGCAGGAGGATCTGGATAGGCTGCACCAATGGGCTGAGGCCAACTGTATGAAGTTCAACAAGGCCAATTATTAGGTCCTGCACCTGGGGCACAATAATCTCAAGCAGAGCTACAGGCTGGGAGATGAGTGGTTGGAAAGCTGCCAGGCGGAGAAGGACCTGGGAGTGATGGTGGACAGTCAGCTGAATATGAGCCAGCAGTGTGCTCAGGTGGCCAAGAAGGCCAACGGCATCCTGGCTTGTATAAGAAGCAGTGTGGCCAGCAGGTCTAGGGAAGTGATTGCCCCCCTGTGCTCGGCTCTGGTGAGGCCGCACCTGGAGTACTGTGTTCAGTTTTGGGCCCCTCGCTACAAGAAGAACATGGAGGTGCTTGAGAGAGTCCAGAGAAGGGCGACGAAGCTGGTGAGGGGCCTGGAGAACAAGTCCTACGAGGAGCAGCTGAGGGAGCTGGGTTTGTTCAGCCTGGAGAAGAGGAGGCTCAGGGGAGACCTTATCGCTCTCTACAGATACCTTAAAGGAGGCTGTAGTAAGGTGGGGATTAGTCTATTCTCCCATGTACCTGGTGACAAGACAAAGGGGAATGGGCTAAAGTTGCACCAGGGGAGGTTTAGGTTGGATGTTAGGAGAAACTTCTTTACTGAGAGGGTTGTTAGGCATTGGAATGGGCTGCCCGGGAAAGTGGTTGAGTCACCATCCCTGTAGGTCTTTAAAAGACATTTAGATGTAGAACTTAGTGATATGGTTTAGTGGAGGACTGGTTAGTGTTAGGTCAGAGGTTGGACTAGGTGATCTTGGAGGTCTCTTCCAACCTAGACGATTCTGTGATTCTGTGATTCTATAGCAATATTTCTTCCATCTATGAATCTCAGCACAAGTCTATCTGTGGGGAAAACAATGCTCAAAGGGAAGTGACTCGTCCAAAGTTACCTAATAGAATTGCACCAGAACTGCAAATAGGACCAGGTTTTCCCGAACACACTTAAGTAATTAACTTGGCTATGCTCCTTTTGTTAAATGCAACTGTAATATCACCTTGTATAAAGTTTGTTATTGTTTTGGTTTTGGTTTGTCTTGGTTTGGTTCCAGACATGCAATTCTCTCTCTCAGGTTTTGGAAAGAAGTATGCAGAGTAATGGCTTCTTGCTGATTTTTTTTTCCTAGTACATAAGCTTGTATTGAAGTAAACAGCAAGTAAAAGAACAGAAGAAATAAACATTATATTGATACTATATTTCACTGACAATTTTAAATATCTTGATTTATATTGTTACTGTATCTTCCCATTTGATATATATAGCTGTCCTTTTGTTCACACTTGCAAATAAAATTACTCACTGTTTTTTGAGTTTTATATTATTTTATTGTTTTATATTATTCAACAAAATGAATAATATAGGCAATATAGGCATATTTTTACTAGAAATTTATATATTTAGAGTGCCCACATTTATTTTACCGTTTTATCAGTTCTAAAAAAAAAAAAAAAAAAAAGACAAAAACTCACTTTTGGCTATATTACAGACCACCATACTACTACTTATTTTCAGCAGAAAAGTACAATCTCAAGCTATCTATTGTATCTTCCTATCTTCCTTCTGTAAACATTACTTCAGACTGGACATTTATTATGCCTGCTGTGAGACGTAAAATTATCATTTTATTTTAAGCTCTCATACCATTTGTATACAAAAGGTTTTTATCCAGGCTGATAAATGTTTCTTTACTTTCTTTTTATTTTAAAGTATATATGTGTTTTTAATTTCCTTTCTTTTCCACTCTCTTTATTTTCTTGACCTAAGTTTCATAGAATATCAATAATTTTAATAGATTTTATGTTGGACAATGGGGAGTATTGTCATGAAAAGTGTAGCAATATTCAGCTTTCAGAGTTCACATTTTTCAGTGAGAGCCTCTCTATGTTTTTTCTTGTCATTTTCAGAGCATCCTTATTTATTTATTTATGTATTTTTTCTATGGATTTATCCTTCTATGTTGTTACGGGATTATGAAATTTCTCTTAGCCTTGTTTTACCAATCGAAAAATAATGAAAAATATGAAAGTTAGGTATAAAGCAGCCACCTGTACTTTTGAAATTAGATTAAGGGATAGTAGATTAGACCCCAGAAAGACAGAAAAGACAGAAAACACTCTTTCTGTTACAGAGTGACTATTTTTTTCCTATATGTGGTGTTCAGAAGCATGCATTGGGGCATTTGCTGGGGGGGAAAGATTACTCATCTCCCATCTATTCATCTGTGTAGTTCACAGTTACTTTTTTTTTTTTTTTTTTTTTCCCCAGTGTTATTTCTCTGTTTCTCTAAGTTTGTATTGGCTTCCAAATAAATGATTTATAAATATACATTCTTTAATACATACATCAATGACTCTTGTCTTACTTAAACAAGTTATATGTTATAGATATTTTTATATCTTACGATATTTTGCTAAAATACACATTTGGAGACTTATCATTGGTTCAAATTTTCCTTAGTGTGTGTTGCTAGTGTTCAATAATATTAATATCTGTAGTTGTGAGAGTGTGGCCATGGTGGTGTCTGTGTGGCCATTACGTCACATGTAATAAGAAGGATTTTGTAAGTTTGAAGTAGAATTTATCAAAGCAGACATAAATAGTGACTTAATTTGTTTTATCAGGACACAGTGATATCAGTTTCATTACTTCTGGTCCACACATCATAGCCTAAGAACAGTGTCAAAAAGCTAATCATCAGACTTGTGTGAAACGTTCACAAGGCTTAGGACAGTTCTATTTCTCAAGCATCATGATAGCCACTGAAAAGATTATAGATGCTGCCAGTAAAAGGAAGTTATAAAAATAAACACTTTGGAAGTCTGATTTGTTTCTAGAATTTCTTTTTTTTTTTTTTTTTTCATAATAGATATATAGTTGCTGGATTTTTTCAAATATTTAAAAGCTTATCATGGGTTATATTAACTCAACAAGTTTGACATTTACTTAGCATCTCTGCTAAGCACATAGAGATGTTTTAAGGGTATGAGCAAAGTAAAGAATGAGTTGATATCTGAAATTAAAGGAAACTTTTGTAAGGGTATCTGGTTAGTAGCTATTCCCCATAAAACAAAAAAAAAAAAAAAAGAGAGAGAAAGAAAGCGAATGAGAGAAAGAAAGAAAAAGAGAAAGAGAAAAAGAGAGAAAAAGAATAATAAACATAATAAATATCCAGATACACAAACCCAGATACAAGGAGATAAAAGGAGATGATGATGAAGATGAAACTTCTCAAGTCACATGTCTGAGCACTTGGAAAAATTTGCTCAGGTGAGCATTTGCAAAGTTTACTCTGAACTTTGCAGCTGATAAATCATGGGAAATAAGAGTATTATATGTCTTATGGGAAAGCACCCACTTACAGCATATTTGAGAGGGGTATGTTTGAATCAGAGAGGAACAAGTGTGGGAGATTAGAGAGAATGGAGACAAAAGGGCTCTGTTACTTGCAAACCAGCAGCTGGTCAGCATGTTTTCCTGTCCAAGTCCTGAACCTCATTACTATGGACTGTCTTTGTACTATTCAATCTCATTTCTATTTTCTGTGTAACCACACTCGTGTGTGTGTGCGCACTTGTGTGTGCATATGTGATTTATTAGGAAACTTCAAGATGAACGTCAAGCTGGTATGAGACCCAGAGATGTCTGAGTCAGTGACAGGGAAGAAATGTGAAGTTTGTATACAGGTGCTGGACAGACTTAGAGATGTGCTTTGAGAGAATTTCAAGGGAGTCTTTAGGGATATTTTAAAGGAATTACTGAGTGATATTTTCAAAGAATTACTGAGCCTATGAATTAAGAGTGAGTGTGTGTGTGTTCAAGTAACCTTCAATCCCAATCATCCAAAGAGGAAGAGCAGGATCAGGCCATTGATTTTCATGTTTATGTGAGTGTTGGGATTTATACAGGGACATCTTTGTGCCTGTTTTGGGCTATGTGTTTGCTGTGTGTGTGTGGAGACCTTTCGAACAGACTCTCAGCCTTGCTACAGAATTTAAAAGACGTTTAGATGTTGAATTTAGTGATATGGTTTAGTGGAGGACTTGTTAGTGTTAGGTCAGAGATTGGACTCGATGGTCTTGAGGTCTCTTCCAACCTAGACAATTCTGTGATTCTGTGATCTACCTGCACATGGGAACAGCAGAAATCAGGCTAGGAAGCAAAATCCCCATGGCCCTGGATTTGGCTTCTTTTGACAGTCATAATAAACAGACTTACGAGATTGTCTTTAGGCTCATGTGTTTGAAATATGGCCTTACCCTTCAGAATGCTGAGATGCATACTTCATATTCATTCTGTGAGAACAGAATTTACTTTTCATTCAGCTGCGAGGTTCTGAGCAATCACCTGCCTAATCTGATCTGCCTAAAGTAATTCCAGGGAAGCAGTTACAAGGGTATATAAGTACAACATTGTGTCAGGCAATACTCTAAATGGGAAAATATGGTCTGTTGGAGGAAAAATAAAAAGCTCTGACAATGTGCAATCAGAGCCTTTAAATATTTGCTATATTTCTTTTACTTATGGTAATAATTTGTAACTGTTTGAAAGATAAAATTGCCAAATTAGGAGAGGATAAGACAGTGCAGATGATATGTTTAGGAAAAAAAAAAAAAAAAAAGAAAAGGTTAAAACTCAAGAAAGACATGAGTATGATGACTCGAGAGATGCCTTGTCAATGAGATCAGTGTGAGCAATGGAGTATTCACCAGATGAAAGTAAAAGAAGCTCTCTTGCCTGAATGTCTTAAAACTGAGTTAGACAAATCCCTTTAAAAATAGATGAAAAGGGATAAATAAGCCATTTAAATTTCCAGGTGCATTTAAAACTCAATACTTTTGAGAAGCTGTGTGACAGGAGTGACACTATTTTGTTTCCCAAGAAGTTTAGAAGAAGCTGGCTTTGATCTGCTAAGTCATGTGGTTAATTAGGATCAGTAATGACACGGACTGGAACACCTGACCTTTCAGCACATGTGAACAGCTGTTCTTCCAACAGAGCCCAACAATATGCTCACATGCCTTCGAGGCTCTGTAGGTAGTAGTCACAAGGTTAGTGGACTACTAATAAATTGAAAAACAAAACAAAACAAAACAACTAGATTCCTGTAAATGCAAATTAGAATCCTTGGTCCTCAAGCAACAAATACAAAGATACAGTCCCTATTAGCATTTCTGTTTTGTTGCTGCAGTTAATATAGACTTTTACTCAGGTTCTTCCTGAACAGTTGATCATGAATATTATTTTCAGTAGTTTTTCTGTTCACCTTTTAATAACATGAAAGAATAAAGAAGAGGAAAACTCAAAATCCTCAGAGTATTGTGATAAGTGGAACTGCTGCTTTCTAACTAGCCCAATTTATCCCAATTTATTTGTGTCATTTGTTCAAACATAATGTGGTGCACAACTTCTCTTCTTTGTTCTGCAAGGTGGTACTCTGCAGAGTGTTCTTTTTAAAAACTGCACAGCAAAACTTAGTATTAAATTGGATTTTTATTTTCCAAAATATTATGTGTCTGTATACCAAAACTTTATTCCTTCAATGACTTTGATAAAAGCATCAGATTCTTCCCAATACAGATAAGCAGAATTTTCTGGAGATATTTTTCCCCACTGCTTACCTTCCCTATTTTATGAACGACCATGATCTTTAGAGGTGCATTTCTGTGTTTGCTTTGAATGCTTTGCATTGGAGGATTACTACTTTTGACTACATTTTTAAATTTTTTTTTTAAACTTGCATGTATGCAGAACATCTTTCCATTTCTTCAACTTCCATGCAACACTGCAGAATGCTAATGGTACTACCATAAATGTCCCGTCTTTCATACCTTCAATATTTATAGAATTACAGAATTGTAGAATGCCTTGGGATAGAATAAAGGGGACCTTAAAGATCATCTAGTTCTAATCGCTATACCATGGGCAGGGATGTCACCTCCTACTAAAGCAGGTTGCCCATCCAACCTGGTCTTGAACACCTCCAGGGATGCCCCTCCAGCGACGGGGCATCCACAGCTTCTCTGGGCAACATGTTGCAGTGCCTCACCACCCTCCGAGTGAAGAATTTCCTCCTAACATCTAATCTAAATCTTGCCTCTTTTAGTTTAAAACCATTCCCCCTTGTCCTATCATTATCTGCCCATGTAAAAAGTCACTCTCCATTTTTTTTATACTAACTTTAGAACTGAATGAGGTCTCCTCAGAGCCTTTATAAGGGCGCACTGCAACATGTTGCCCAGAGAAGCTGTGGATGGGATGCCCTATCCCTGGAAGTGTTTAAGTCCAGGCTGGATGGGGCTTTGAGCAACCTGGTCTTGTGGATGGCATCCCTGCCCATGGCAGAGAGGTTGGAACTACATTATCTTTAAGAATGCTTCCAACCCAAGCCATTCTATGATTCTATGATTTCTTACACATGGGGATGAAGAGCTCTTGTTCTCTAAGAAAAGTGTCCTTAAAGAGTTGCCAGCTCTGACCATTTCCTCTGTCACCAAGAACAGTGTCCCAGGGGATCTCATCCACTTGTTCTTTAAACAGCTGGAATTTTGTTCTTCAAAAGTTGAGGGTTCTGACTTTACTTGTTGCCAGGCCCATATTCACTATTCTTAGTTGGAATTCACACAGTAAGCATCAGATGTGAAGCTTTTTTGATCACTGTATGAAAGAAATTGAAAAATGAATCTTTTCTTTCAATTCTCATACTTGTTAGGCCGTTATTAAAATCTGGCACTTACTTCTCCAAAACAAAAAGTTCTGCCTTTTTGTCACTCTCTGTGGTCTAAAATGTTCATTGTCTTAGTCATAAAGAAATTTTTAAAGCATCCGTGAAAAAGATGGTTAAATCTGTCGAGTCATTGGGAAGACTGAAGAAAGTATTACTTAGATAATACTGAGCAGTGGGGAGTATTGGAGGTTATGCATAATATAGGAATGGAAAGCTATGATGCATGCCTTTTATCAGCTAGCTTACATGTAAATCACAAGACTGAAACTTCTCATGTTTAAAAAGACTTATAGCCCTCATTGTCAGAAGTTAGAGGCAAAGGCACCAACTTTTATTAGTCTGTACTTTAATATAACCATTATTCTCTGCAGTTTAACTCACATATTACTAAATGCAGAGCTTATAATATTATGCAGTACTGATTTACGGAAATTGCTTTTCTGTCACTGATATGTATTTTCATTAGGTATTTGAAGGATAGTAGCAGTTTGCCTTTAATCTATAGAGGTACTGTCTTTACACAGTGAAATGACATTGGGAGGTGGGTATATTTTCATTTCCAGGAAAATAAATCTTTAATTCCACACTCTGCATGAAATTTCAGGCCTGATGAAGTCAATGAGAATTTTACCATTGACTTGAATGAAGTTATAATTTCACCTTCATTTCTAACTTTGTCCTCAGGTAACCATTCTATCTTGAGAATTTTCCTGAATCCAGCATTTAATAATCAGACTGAAAGCCAAAAAATAAGGTTTCTGCAGCATTAAATTCTGATTTAAAAAGGTCATAATTGTCATAATGTCATATAATATAAATGTATATATACTTATATATATGAAATTATAAGAATTTTAAATAAATAAATAATAAAAAATAGTAGATTCCAAGACTTCATCAGCTAATTCCACAAAGTAAAAAATATCTTTTAAAAGAAACTCAGTAAATTTGATTCTTATTCATATTCTCTAGAATATGGTTTCAAGATTTTATCAGTACTTGCAAATTGTCATACACGGTGGACATATTCTTAGGGGTGGTTAGGAAGATGAAGGTAAAATAAAAGTAATTAGTATTGGATAATATATTCTATAAGAATCTTAATGTGAATGCTCTGATCTTATACAGTTATAAAACAGTGGCTCATCTTTGGAATTAAGGTTGTGCTAGCTACATTTAAGAAACTATTCATCTGATTCTCTATATTCACTTTACCTCAAATAAACTGAAATTCAGCTAAAGAAATTATTCATTGCCTCTTATTCTAAAATGCTACATATTGCCTCTATGCACTGCTAAGCAGCTACTTCACATAAGTCAGAGGGATAATGTATTTCAATTGTATATGAAGCCATTTCTGTGTTAACTTCAAAACAGGCATGCCGCTTTAAGTGAGGTTTGTTTAGATGACTTTGTGATGAATTTTACATCAGAAATGTTAGATGAACTAAGACCAAACTGTTAAAAAAAAACTTTTTTTTTCCAAATAACATTATTCTTATTAGACATACCCTCAATACAGAAAATAGTCTCAAATACACAAAATTTAAAATGCACATAAACATTTTCATTAAGTAGCAATTAATGGGCATAATTATAGCACATGACAACCTGTAATAAACAATGTCAAGAAGTTGATATTCACAGCATTGCCTGTAGTGCCAAAGAAATTCTGAAGTGCCTTGTCACATCCTGGTACTTGCTAGACATGATTAATACAACAGAACAGAAGACAATACATACATTTTAGGAGGGCAAGGAACTATTTGCTGTAGTAACGCATTTGCACTTCATGTCATGTGTTTTGTAATATATAGTACATTATATCTATTTTGTGATAGGAAGGAAATGCTTGTATGTCATAGGGTCTGGGTATAAATTCAAACCTCAAATCTGTTTTATTCCAATAAATTAAATAAACAGAAACATAATATGCAGATTTAAAAATCATGCCACTACAGTGTTTTAACTACCTGACTTGATTTTCTAGTGGTGGATTGAGGCTGAGCTTCAGCAGTTTTCAACAAATGAGTGTCTGACTTTTTTTTTTTTTTTTCTCTTGGAGTTTGGAGGAGATGAAAACAGATGCGTTGTTTTGATGTCCATATAAAAGATTATATCAACCAGCAGACATGCCATATAATGGTGGTGCTATCCTTAAAAAGGTGAAATATTGAGCACTACAACCACCCTGCAAGTTGGCAGTGAGTTCTAATGCACAGTCATAGAGCATGCAGGTTGCCAGAGGCATCTGGCAGCAGCTTCAGATACTCCTGTAATACTCAAGGTCCATGATGAAACGTGATTCAGTACATATGACTTTGCTCCTGTGTGTTTGCTTCTGGAGGATTGAAATATATGTTTGTTATTTTGAAATTGTTTGTGTAATTAAAATTGTCTTCCAGTTACATTTTTAGTAAATGAATGAAAAAAGGAAAAAAAAATAAATAAATAAATGTGTGTGTATGTATGTGTGTGTGTGTGCCTGTAGCCAACTGAATGTCATTCATTCAGAAGCAGTAACTTATGGGTTCGAATTTGCAATGAGAATGGTGAATATATACATCGAAGAAAGTAATTTTTAAAATTGTGAGTGTTTAGCTGAATAATATGAGTGCTGTCAGATTTCATATAGGCTACTCTATACTTTTAGAATGATACTGTTTTGAGCAATGCCATAAAGCATGCAAAACACGTATACCACATTGAACATCAGGATAAAAATTCACTTGCATCACACTCAACTCCAACAGAAGAATGTTCTTTAATTACATTTAGTCTTCCTAATGTCTTTGAATAGGATGGATTGGAAGAATTTCCTAAATATGTTTTCCTCTGCTTTCAGGAAACACCCAGGTTAGATAAAATTTTCTCTGGGGGTGGTGTTATGTGCTTACTAAGGCATGGAGATACCATCTTGGGATCCTCTCATTGTGCATATTTAATGTTCATATTGTCTCACTCCAAGAAGGAACCTTTTGGGTTATTTTATCACCTTCTTTGTTCTCCTTGATATATCTGAGCCTGCAGTTTTGTGAACAAGGTAACCTTCATCTCTTACCCTTCAACCTACTCTTTCTTGACTGTGGGCTATCTTGTCTGTTTATCCCATGTAAACATTTGTGTGGCTTGGTGGAAGGAAAAAATCACCCAAACTACCAAAAGGCTTAAATTTGGGTTCGGCCTATAATGAATTCTTAAAAACAGTTGTGCTGGCATGGGACATGGCATGGCATGGAGTGTATGGAAATGGGAGCCCATGGTTATACTGGCATAAATTTTTGCTGCTGAACATGAAAACAGATGCAGGTTGTCATCCATAAATATTTCCCTGATTTCTTTCAGGACTTCTTGACTCTATTCTCTATTATTATTACCAGTATTGTGGTAATAGGGACCATATCAAGGTCCCTAGGGTAATGTATAAATGTATAGTAAGAGACAGTTCTAACCCCCAAAGCTGACAGGCTTAATAGACAAGACAGAGTGGTAACTAAGGTTTAGACTGGTCTTCCTAAGTTCATACTGAAAGGCTGTGACATATCAAATAATTACAAGTCTCAAGCAAGTGCCTGACCTGCTGAGTCCTCAAACACAGATGGGAATACTTTCAGCTGCATGTAGTAGGAATCTCTGCTAGCAGTTGCAACTCATACAGATTTTTCATGTTGAAGATTTTCTAAACTATTCAACTTTTATTTTTATTTCTTGTTCTACTCTGTGCTGGTGCAGCCTCAGCTCAAGTAATGTGTGCACTTTGGGGCACCACATCATAAAAAGGACATAAAACTATTAGGGAGGGCTACAAAGGGCTACTATCCAGAGGGCTGCAAAGATGGTGTAGTGTCTAGAAGGCAAGATATATGAGGAACAGATGAAGTAATTTGGTTTGTACAGCCCAGAGCAGAGGAGACTGAGGGCAGCCTGCAGCTTCCTCATGAAGGGAGCAGAGAGGCAGGTGCTGAGCTCTGCTCTCTGGGGACAGCGACAGGACCCGAGGGAATGGCATGGAGCTGGGACAGGGGAGGTTCAGGCTGGATATTAGGAAAAGGTTCTTTACCGAGAGGGTGGTCAGGCACTGGAACAGGCTTCCTAGGAAAGTGGTGACAGCACCGAGCCTGTTGGAGTTCAAGAAGCATTTGGACAATGCTCTCAGTTACTATGGTCTGATTTCGGGTGTTCCTGTGCAGACCCAGGAGCTGAACTCAATGATCCTTGCAGATCCCTTCCAACTCAGGATATTCTGTGATTCTAGGGAGGGATGTGCTTTAGAGGGGGTAAAAAGGGATAACTGCAAAGTGTTGCTTCAGAACGGCCAGGTGCATACTATACTCCCTGTATTTTCGTTACAGTTACCTACATAAATTAGCGAGTCATGTAAGAAGGAAAGCTTACCCCAAAACCTTATACCAAGCAAAAACGTATATATAAAAAGTAGCAAAAAGGTACACACACTTTCTATTAGTTATTATGAATCTCTTTAATAGTGACACTAAAGAAGTACAAGTCAGAATGAAAAATAAATGATTGAAGGCCAATGAAGTGGAACAGGATGTAGAAAACATGCACTCCTCTATTTCGCATAATATATTCATCTTTTAAAGCTCGTGTTTCTCTCCATTGGTGCAAAAATAGCAGTTCAAGAGTCTTGTCCTTGTAATAAAGTCTTGAAAATGACAAATTCATACTTTTTTTTACAAAAGATAATAAAGCAAAACAGAGTACAAAACAAAATGTTATTCCAGAGTGTATTATCATTATATACAGAATAAATATAGATTTCAGAGGAAGTATAAGACAGAGTGAAAATTACTACATGCTGTGTAGAAGAATAAAACAGCAGTTGAGACACTTTCAGAGACATCTCATCTCACAAAACCTTTCTTGTTGTTATTGACTTTTAAATTTTGAGGTCTTTATCAAGGTTTACAGGCAACATGAAAGTTGGTATAAGACTGGTTACACTGTATCTTGCAATCAAAATGTATTCCAATATAATAATTGGAATTATCTTCCAGCTAGATGTTTTCAGAAAGTGTCCTTAGTTTGAACTAAGCAGAACAATTTACTGTATTCAAAAGAAGTGTGCTTCATGACAGAGCATCAAGAAAGAAAGATTTAATGTAAATGTGAAAGGTCAAAATAAATGTCATAGATATAAAAAATCAAAAATTTCTCTTCTAGCTATATCATTTTAATTTAAAAAATATTTATTCTGGAGTGTATTGGGAAATCTATTACTTTTAAGATATAAAAATCTTGTTAAAATTACTTTGAAGTCTTTCCAAGACTAGGAAAAGTCATTCACCCATCAAAAACTGTAGTTCTTAAAAGATAATTATCAACAAAAATGTATTTACATCAAAGAAGTACAAAAGCGTTTTCCATAGAAATATGTTGTTCTTCCTCTCTTCTTTGTCCTATCACTACCAAATCATCTAATTAATAGCCTATAACCTTTTTTAATGAGCAGCCTCTCTATGTATAGAGAGACATGACAGAATTGAAAATTTGTTTTCTTTAACTTAACTCCCAGTGGGATGGATCTACTAATAGCAAAATTGAGATTATTTAAGAAGTTTCCCATTATAGGAAAAATACTCAACTCAGAATCTTGATTACATATTAAGTTCAATCTATTTTTTATTCTTCACCTCTTGAACAGGAGTGAATAAACTGCATGTAAGCAAATGAGAATCTTAGGCATAACTGACTTTCCAATAATTAACTTTATCTAAAGATAACGATAACAGAAAGCAACTGTTTTGCTTTGTCTAAAAGCAAATTGTTTTTCAAGGACCCTGCAGGCAGAATAATAACAGGTTAACAATTGCCTTCTCAACAATATTCAGTTCTCAAGAGACCCAGAATGCAGAGTTCTATGTGTCCTTTCTTGGAACTTTTTTGTTGTCATTATTTCAATATCAAAGGCAGGTTGACTGTCCTGGTTTCAGCTGAGAGTTTATTTTCTCCGGTGCCATGTTTAGGATTTAGGATTTAAATAATGTTAACATGATTATGTTTTAGTTGTTGCAGAGTAGTGCTTACACTAAGTCAAGATCCAAACTGGCCAAAGAGATGTCCCCTACCATGGGGTGTCATGCTAAACAGTAAAACCAGGGGGAGTTGGCTGGGGACGGCTGCAGCTACCTGGGGACTAGCTGGACTTTGGTCAGCAGGTGGTGAGCAACTGCATTGTGCATAATTTGTTTCGAATATTCCTTTATCATTATTATTATTGTCCATTCCTTTTCTGTCTTGTTAGACTGTCTTTATCTCAACCCAAAAGTTTTAACTTTTTTTCTGATTCTCTCCCTCATCCTGCTGCTGGAGTAGGGAGCATATACCTGTATGGTGTTTATCTGCATGTCACGTTAAACAACAGTGATGCAACTCAGCAAGTTCAATGCCAAGATTTTATTTGTTTATTTATTTTGTGGCATACAGCCATCTGTAGTTCATTAGTAAATAGGATGCTTTCTTTCAGGGTCTGACCTGGGAAGTACACCTGTCTTCCTTCTGTTTTTGTTCACTTCGCTTACTTCACTAGTCTTTGCTTTTCTGTGGCTCCATAGCTTTATTTGTGCTAGTCGATTAAATTTGGCTAAGGCATGGATCTGAAGTCTGCCATATGGCTCGTCTTCAGCCATTTCATGACATCCCAGGCAGCATACTTTGGGGCTACATCGGACCACCTTTGGGTTCAGCACAGAAACAGTCTGCAATATGACCACCTTGTTGAGAGACCATCTTGTAAGAGATCAGCATATGTACAGCCACCCAGCCTATCTGATGGATGCAAGATGAGAAAACAAGTCCCTGCCTTTATTTTATGCCCAAATAATATATCTAATGGTACATCCTTTAGGGCCAGATAGTTTTGTGTTGTCTCAAGAAGACTTTCAGCTCAGATTTTATGATGTAAAAAAGTTCCTTCCAGGAACTGAAGGTTTAGCTGTTTAGCAGTGATCCTAGATTTTGGGAAGTGACAAAACTAGTAAGTCACATATGAAGCAGCTGAAGGATACTATGCCAAAGGGTAACCACATTTACCCAAATTGCATAGATGCTGTCCTAATGATGTAATACTTTATCAGTCAATATAAATTAAAACTTATTTTTTCAGAAGTACGGTTTCAAAAAACATGGTTTCATATCCTCCTCCCCCTCCATAATTTATTTATTTATTTTTTTTTTGTCATGATTTCCTTGGCTTCTAAATAAAATTTTATAAAATTATGTCCTTTTTGTGTGAGATGTTTCCTCACTGTGGTGAGGAGTTTTTATGAACATTTATATTATGAAATATAAAAACATTTGGAGTCAAAGCTACTCACTGCAATGGGAACTTGGTATTTTTGATGACTTTTGATTTTCTATATAACATCAGACTGACAGTAAAAAGCTTGTATCTGACTAGAACTAGTTGACAAATAGAACAACAGTCTGTGAAAACGTTATGTCCACACTTCGAACTTACTGATTCTCTGGTCACTATATAGCTAAGATGGTTTTACTCAGCTGGGCAGTTGAACTCCAACACAACTGCTCTCTTACTCCCCCTCCTCAAAGGGAAAGGGGGACAAAATGCAATGAAAAGGGTTCAAGCGTTGAAATACAGACAGGGAGATCATTCAACAATTACCATCACAGGCAAAATAGTCTCAGCATAGGGAGACTAATATACTTTATTGCCTATTAACTAAAAAGTGCAGTGAAAAAAAAAAAAAAAAAAAGAAAAAGTTATCTTCAAGAACTGCTCCTATGGGGCTCTGTACCATGGGGTCCATCCCCCAGGAGCAAACTGCTCCAGCACGGGTCACCCATGGGCAGCAGCTCCCCCCAGACCCACTGCTCCTGAGTGGGCTCCTCTCCACGGGCTGCAGCTCTGGCCCAGGGCCTGCTCCTGCGGGGGCTCTCCATGGACCGCAGCCTTGTTTCCTTGTATCCACCTGCTTCACCGGGGGCTCCTCCACGGGCTGCAGCGTGGAGATCTGCTCCATGTGGGACCCATGGGCTGCAAGGGGACAGCCTGCTCCACCAGGGCCTTGCCACGGGGGAACTGCTACTGATGCCTGCCTGGAGCACCTCCTGCTGCACTGACCTTGGGAGCTGCAGGATGGTTTCTCACTCCTCACTCTCCCAGCTGCAATTGCACAGTAGCTTTTTGCCTTTCTTAAATCTTCTCTCACAGAGGTATAAACTTTACTTATTGGCTCAGCTCTGGGCAGCATTGGGACCCTTTGGAGCCAGCTGAAACTTGCCTTTAGCTAATATGGGGCAGCTGCTGGATTCAGTTCTCAGAGGCCACTCCTGCAGCCCCCCTGCTACCAAAAACCTTGCCATGTAAACCCAAATGCAAATAGTTTAAAATAATCTCATCATCTAGAAATTACTAGATTACGTGATGTTTCATATCTTGTTGCCGATGCTGGTTGACACTGGAAAAGTACAAACCAGTTCTGTTCCTGCTGAAGTGTCCCACAGGCTGTATGAGATTCATTGATAACCACCTAGAACTTTTGTTCTGGTAAATTTTGATTAATGAAATGTTCCCTGAAATTTAAGCACTAAACGTACTTTTGGGTTCTGCAAAATGATAAAGAACAACTTGATTCATTCAAAACTTCAAACTAAATTGCAATAATTAAACATTCACCTGTATATACTCTTTGTGGTATTTTGCCTAATGGAAACTGATGACAAGGAACTGGATGTTTATGTTCATCTCCACATGCAACTCTCAGAGCCAAAGGAGAAAAATTCTCTTTATAGTGTACTCGAAGTATTTTGTCAAGGAAGAATCAATGGCATTATTATCATCACTATAAACCTAAAGGCCATTACTTATGGAATATCTGGCAAAATTTCAGTGTAACTGGGCAAAATTTAATACGTATTTCATGCTTCCATGATTTTATTTTGTGTATATTTAATTTACTGTTAAAATAATTAGTATAGAAAATGTTCTTACTAAGTTTTATTATGTCAAGTACATACTACTACCTAGAATGCTGGACTACATTTTACTACTGACACATTTTAAAGATACTGAGCTGATGGTTATGGACAGTTTCCAATACCATTTATTTGTTATTGCTCTCAAGACGTTTTTTAACCTATACCCTTTTTTCTTATACTGCCAAAATTTGTCGCACAATTCATTGTGTATTCTGTTTACAACACTTGCCACCTTATAGTAAAAATAGAAAGGGAAAGGAAAGGAAAGGAAAGGAAAGGAAAGGAAAGGAAAGGAAAGGAAAGGAAAGGAAAGGAAAGGAAAGGAAAGGAAAGGAAAGGAAAGGAAAGGAAAGGAAAGGAAAGGAAAGGAAAGGAAAGGAAAGGAAAGGAAAGGAAAGGAAAGGAAAGGAAAGGAAAGGAAAGGAAAGGAAAGGAAAGGAAAGGAAAGGAAAGGAAAGGAAAGGAAAGGAAGCCAAATCCAGGCTTTTAATCCTAAAATGTTTTTCTTAAATGTTTTCTATGTTTATGTTCTCATCATGATGTAAGCATTTTTAACATATTTTCTTTATGGAAATTAACACTTTTTTAGTTTTTCTTATTACATGACGATCTGTCAAAATACTTAATTACCTTTCAAGTTTCTTCTTGATTTCCTTTTTTCTTTGCCATGGATTATGGAGTTTATTCTATTATAACTTTTTTATTTCTTTTTGAATGTTAAAAATAATTTTTTTTTTTTTTTTTTTTTACAGGCTGCAAATTACACAGTCCACTTAAATTTCAATGTCATAATATGTATTTTAATTTCCCAAGCATTTGCACTTGCTAATTTCAGTATTTTGCCTTCTAAAATAACTTAAAGCTAACTTCCAGATTTTAATTAGTTTTCTCTCTCTTCATTTATCTTTCTTTCTTCTTTCTTCCTTTCCCATTATTATTTTTTTTTCTCTTTTCCCCTCTATTTGCACTGAGATTAATCCACTAGATTAATCCACATTAGATATCTCCATCTAAAAATTGCATTACTGAGCTTTGAAATATTCTCCGGTGGGTGTATTTTTCAGTAGCTGGTGCTGAAATTTCACTTGCTCATAAAGTTTTAGAGCTGCTTAACCACATGATCATTGGGCTGTCACTCACTCGCTACATATTGAAGAAGCCAGTAAAAAAGGAGTCAAGCACATCCTAAAGGAGAAAAAGACAAGCAAATTTTGGGGCACTTTTTCATGAATGACTTCAATCAGTTCTGTGACTGAAGTCTGCTTTATAGCTTCTGTAATACAATTTGCTCCCTTTGAAATTACATTGGACTTTGAACTATATTTTTTACTTCAGCTAAGTTAATTTTATTCCTAGTCAAGGTAAACTACAATGAAATAAGAAGCTCTTATTCATCTCTCTTGGCAGTATTGTTTAAATTGTCACCTTAAATCATGGTTGGTAGACAGTGATTTGTCTAAGCAAAATTTTCTTATTTTTCAAATTGAATATATTTTCATCTTTGAAAATGCCTTAAAGCGTCACGGACATAAATGCAGGGAGAGGAAATCTTGCCAGTTGTGCCCTCTGAAATAACAAAGTTGATTGAGGAAACACCATGTGCAAAGCTGAATATTTATTAGGATTTATTATGTTTGAAGTCTTATGAAACATACGAACTCTTAGTATTACAGCTACAGTAGAAATTGGATGACATAGAAACTGTCATTGTGGATGTCCTGGTTAAATTACAACAGTCCTTTAGCTTACTTCTAGGGCTGGAGTAGCCCCAGGGCCTGTTGCAGGGGTCAGATCAGATCCAGAGGCATTTTCTTCCTCTTGAAGATGCTGAATAGTGTTCAATAGGCATAGATGCCAGTACTGTGCAGTGAGCTGTAAATCTCTGCCATTGCCAAGATCAGGGCATACCTTTTTAAAACATTTTAACATCTTTTTAGGATTTGTCATTTGCCTGGGAGTTGTGGGGTGGGGGACATCCAAAACCATCATGATAAATACCTGCCCGTATCCTCCCACATACCTTGCCACCCATAACCTTCCTGCCTCAGGGCAGATCTCTGAGTGGAATTTTTAAATATTTGTTTAACCATAGACAAAAGTGGAAACACATGTAGGAGACATAACATGCTAGTTTGAACATCCCAAGAATATTCAGATTTTTCAAAAACTATTTTAACTCTTCTGGAGTAAAGGGTGTACTCGCTAAAAGTTTCCGTAATAAAGTTCCCAAAGTGCATAAATTATGGCTATAATGAGTACAAATATTGGCTTAAGTTCATGGTCGATGTAATAAAGGCACATGCTACATAGAAACTGGCAAAACCATACACAAACCATACACATTCTTCATTTTCAATAATATCTTTATTTTTAGCATTTTTAATTTATTGATGTAGGTGACTGCTTCTTGATGTGCTAACTACTAGAAATCCTACATGATTTTCTCCATGAGCCTGCAACATATGTGTTCACTCTGGTGCCTAATTCAGACTTAATACTCATGTGATCAGAACATCTTTAAATTCATGTCAACCATGGTGATGATGATAATGTATACACAACAGACAATGTGATGGTTGCCTTTAGGAAGCGCTCTCAGTAGATGCTAATATTTCCCATTGGGAAGTATAAGATTTTATTATCTGTTTCTGATTTGTCATTTTGCTGCTGCTGTAAGTTATATTTTGAGGCTAGCTCTTCAATCATCTCACTGTTCCTTCTTTCCTTTGCATATCTTTTTGTTCAGTGATTACTGCCCCTATTTTTTTATAGAGGCTGCTTGTTTATTTGGACTGATTCTAGATCTGTCCTAGACACCAGACTTTACTGGAGATAAGAACAGGATATAATTTGGAATGTGTTTCCACTTCATTTCATATATGTCTCATTATGTCTCAGTCATATTTTCTGTGTGCTTCATTACCTTGTGGTAGGCTGCTGCCATGAGAATGTGGCTCATAAGATGTGGGACTATACTTTAAATCCTAACTTCTCCTTTCCACTGCAAAGTAAGTTTGTTCCTTTTGACTGTGACATGTAAGGTATAAGATGTGTATTCTGAAACTTTTCTTTCCTAGTTGACTTTTCTATCCCACATACTGATTACTTTTTATTTGATTAATTATCATTGAATTAACTAGATATTAATTAATTAATATTATGTGCTAATAGACATGCTATTTAATTATTTTCAATGTAATTATTTTAATCAGTTTTTCCATGTGGTTCATTCTGAAACAGGTTTCACCCACTGTGCTAACTGAAGTGCTTCTTAAACAGACTAAATATTTGTCAAACTAACAGAAATATTTTGAGTTCTAGGAGTAAATACAATACACTGTGAATCATTATGAGCTGCTTTATGAAGTCTGGTGTCAATTTTTATCCTCTTTTGGTTTAAAAAAAAAAAAAAGTGAGATAAAATGGGAAACATAGTCAATCAATCTGTTATTTTAATCAAGAAGGCATGTATACAGAAGTACTGAATCACTTGACGTGTGTCAAATGTCAGGGACACCGTAAGTCTTGAGGGTGTCATCATATTCCTGACAGCTGGAAGAGTTCAGTTAACCTTCACACTGAAAATACTCGTGCCTGGGGTAGGGCTACATAGATATAGCAGACAGATTGCAGTTCACTCAGCTCTCCTGCTAAGATGATCAGACATAAGGCCACTGTGATCTAGAAGTTGTGGTAGCCTGTTATTACTGTATTATTTTTCTTCTTGGCAATATATGCTAACATGGGAACGGCTTCAGAAAGAAAGGGCTATATCTATATCCTAGAAAATTAGCATTAGGACCAGAAGATGTAAGTACATATTATTTTCCTTTAGGGAAAACTGCCTTATACTTTTTGCCTCGAAACAGGAATTTTACATCCAAATTGCTTATGGAGAATGATTTCCTTCTTTGAATTCCCAAAGTGCATTTGTGAATAATTTGGAAGAACATGAATTGGCCAAGTCCAAAGCTGAACCAGACCATTATGTCAATATAACACAATGGTTCTGATTGTACTACTGCAAAAGCTTCTGACCAAGTACTGGTTTACTAGTATAAGGCATGCCTGTAGGTGAGTTACAGCATGGAGTTGATTTCCAACCACCAGTTAAACAACACCTTGACTGTTCTTCAGTGTGGCAAAGAATAAACAAATTACCACTCTTAGGTCCTAATTGCATCCTTAAGTGACTACATGGCTTGACAATTCTAGCCCTCAAATTCCAAGGTCATAAAAGCAGTGTGTACTAGAACAAAGAAAATACATTTTCCAAAGCCACACTTAGCAGCTTAGTCAATGCAACATCCTTTTTCCCATTAACCTAAGAGGGCTTGACTCAGAAACGCAGATCCATTTAATTAGTCTCAAGTTACAAACTAAAAATCAATAGTTATTTTCAAAAGATAAATATCCTGTTTGAAGTATGCCAAGACACTTTGTAGGGTAACTTTTCTCAAACAGTAAAAAGCAGCCAGGCAAATAGCTCTCCAGTTTCATGGAGTAGCGTTCATTTTCTAGCAGTTACTAGATATTTCAGAGAAACAATCTGATTATCTGCATATTCATAGCTGATTCAACACTCTCCAAGGAAAAAGCAAACCAACACCAACAGTATGACGTCTCAAAATCAGGTAATGCAAAATTGCTTTAGCTTTGCTACCTGAGTAGACTGAAAAAGTCAAAACTGAAAGCAGAACTGAAAGCCAATGTACAAACAAACAAGAAACTTTTTTTTTTTCTCTTTCTAAAGTGAAAATTTAATTAAAGTTCAATATCACACAGAATCAGATTATGCTTTGCATGTTCATTACATCTAATAATAAGTCACACTGTACAGGTAACCTAACAGTAATTACATGGTTGTTATTCAGGATTATTGTAGAGATTAGTAGCTGTGAATTTTGACTGCAAGAACCCTAAAACTGACAGAAAGTGGAAATAGAAATAGGGAAAAAAAAAACAAAAAACAAAAAAAAACAAACAACACTTTGTGAATGCTATCTCTTTCAACTATATTGTGAATATGATACATGGTTCCTATCAAGAATGGACAGTGAATTGTGAGTTAAGTAAGACATGGATGTCAGTTACATCTATCAGTGAATTACATATAAGATGTTGAAACAGCCTTGAAAATACTACAAACTGCATGGAGGATATTAAAGTTTAAAAGATGGTGCTAGTAAAGAAAACTAAACAAACAAATAAAAAGCTGAAGAAGCCCCTAAGGTTAACTATCTTTTCACCAAATGGCAGCATGTCACTCAAAGCAGGGTTTGTGAGTGAACTGAGGAAGAACTGACTTGGAAAGAGTTAATACTAAAACAAGGGATCTCAGAAGTTCAAATTCAGAAGTCATTACTGAGAAAGAAGACATAGAATGTTTTCCTAACAAAAAATATCCAAAGTAGAGAAACAGCTGAAGATTAGAAAAATAATAATAATAATAAAAATATATATATATATAATTAAATACTCAGTTAAATTGAATCTGGAATCACATTTTATTATTCTTCTGTGTTTGTTTTTTTTTTTTTTTTTTGTTGTTGTTTTTTTTTTAATTTTTCTTGAGCCTTCATCTATGGTCATGAACTGATTTATTTGTTTTACTAAGGTAGATCTTGATCTGTTGTTCTTTTAAAATTGTTTAGCATTTAAAGTTTTAAGTGACCAAAGAGGAACATGAAGTAGTTTTAATTACTTGGGGCTGACACATTAAAAAATTACTATGTGCACCAACAAACCCTTTGGGTGCCTGCAGTGTGGAACAATTTTAGAAATCTGAGGAGCTGGATCTTGTAGCTTCCAGCTACCAAATATGTTGGGGAAACTACTCTAGCCTACTTACTCTAGCCTACTTACTCAAGAGTACTACTTACTCTTGGGTGAGTAGAATAGTCTTCCTTAGGAAGCTAGCTCTTTTTTTCTAGAAAGATATAAAAGATAGAAGAGCACATGGCTTTAGTTAATTCCTTGTTTTCAAAAATATCCCCTAAGCAACTCACAAGCTTATGGTGTTGCTTCTTGGTCATCTTAATAACTGTCACTTTTTCATCAGTAAAATATTGTATTTTGTCTTGTACTTCATCTACTCTAACAGATTGTCTACTGCAATGGAAGGCGTAAATCATCAGAGTCTGAAGCAATATTAATTACCGTAGTATTTCCTGTTTAGTTTCAAGCTAAATTGTTTACTTGTTGTCTAAACTATTTAGCTAAATATTCATTAGCGTTTGAATGCGCTTCTCTGTCTGAATGCACTGTCTGAATGCACTTCTGCCACACCTCATGTTTTATTTTACTGTATTAATGTAATGATATATTCTAGTTACCATCAAACGTTCATCCAAATATACTCCACCTGGAAATATTTTAATTCATGTTTATTCAACTTCTCTAAGTCTTTATTTTTTCCAAATAAACTATTTTACAGTGATTTTAATATAAGTCGCAAAAGTATTGTTATTCTGACAGGCCTGGACAATTCCCTCTCAACGTGGTTGAACCTAATTTACATACATAATCTTGCAGTCTCTAACTGCATATCTTAATGATATATCTGGCCTCTAAGGAGAACTACATGCATGATTTCCTAGCTTATTAGGATACTGAATGGAAAAAAAAAAAAAAGAGAAAGAGAAAAATCCCGTGTATGTTTACTGGAAATTAATTTTACTTTTAGTCCAATTCTTTGAGTGTTAAAGAATGAGATCAACAAATTTAAGGTGGACAGGACAACATTATGCAGAAGGAAGAATAACAGCAGCTAGATAAGGGAAAGTTTGCAAGAGAGATAAATTCTAAATGAAGATATGATGATCTGAAATTCTGTGTACTGACAAACCACTGTTTAGAGCCAAACACACTGTATTATCCAGTCACACCTGACTAGTAGTAGCACCAACAGCCCTTATGGAGAGAAGATGAAAAACAGTGTTTGTTTTCCATTATTTTCCATTTTCAATTAGCACAATTAATATAAAAAGAAGATATTTGTAGATTTTTGTAAAGAAGAAACGTCAAGACTTGCAGCCAGTGATTTCTGTACAGTATTGAGTATTGTCAGCTTACAGGAACAAATAGAGCATTCCTGTGGATCTATATATTTTCTCATTTATTTCAGTAGCATTTAAGGGACTGTGATGCTTGAAAACCATCACAGAAAAGTTGACTTCTTGAATACAGAGTGGTTTTATTTCTGGCCCTCTTTAAAATTTAAAGACATATTGGAATTCATAATTCTACCCATGTCAGATGGCTATCAGCAGGATAAGAAAACTATAATGAGAACATTGTCAGAGGTATATTAGAAGCAGACTTGGAAAATTGAATCACTACTTGAAGGAAATAGATTTTCAATTGTTTAAAGGACCACTGAGATTTTTAAGAGAAGCATGAAAAGATGTGCTGAGGAAAAGTGGTAATTTTTGACATCAGAACTAGGAACAGGGAAATAAGTGATAGAAACAGGAACTGCTTTCACCGACTGATATTATGCCTGGACAAAGAAGCATTGTTAAGCTTTGACCCACAACCATTACAAGAGTAAAGACTATTTGTTTGGAAAGAATCATAGAATGGTTTGCGTTGGAAGGGACATTAATGTTCATCTAGTTCCAATGACCAGGTTGTCCAAAGCCCCATCCAACTTGACTTTGAACACTTGCAGAAAAGGGGGTGTTCACAGCTTCTCTGGGAAACCTGTTGACTATGCTCTACCTTCAGATGTGAAAAAAACTTGTCTGAATAAAGTCAGGTAGAAAACACCTGTTGACATCTGTAGAAATTATATTTCCTAATTCTTCTCATAGAGTATTAATAATATATTAAGCAGACTAATATTATATTGTCCAAAGTATTTTTTTTTAGTAATAATTAACTTTAACAAGCCACTCATCCACCTATTTCTATATGCCATCAGAGAAAGCTTAATTAAAAGTCACTGGTGTCTTGTTTATAACACATGCTAAAAAGATTAACTATTTATGTATAGTATTTAAACAGCTGTTTTTGCTTTTCAAATACTTATTAAACTGTTACAATGGTATGCTCAAAGTAAATTGCATTTATTAGATTCACCTATTGTTGAATGTGCTAGAAGGATTTTGCTTAGGACATGCAAATCTTTCTGGAAAATCATCAGTCATTTCAGTACTAAGGCAGTTTATTTTCTCTGTATATCATCATTCTGTTTCAGTACACTTTTGGTAGCATAAGCTAGCTTTTTGTAGTGTACAGTCACACACAGGCCTGGCTTCTCTAAGAACTGCAATTGCTTAGTGCCTCTGAAAATTAGGCCCAAAAAGAACAAAACAATATCTAAAATATCATTGCAGTCCTTCTTTTGAAGTATTGATTGCTTATCTGACAGGTTGATATTAAATTACAATGGCACATTTTGAGACAAAGAGCTAATTGCCCAGCACTCTCCAGTTTTTCCACTACAGAACAATAAAATAAATGTAGCAATGAAAGGGCTGAAATACCAACCACAGAAATTTGTCAAGAGGCTTTCTTTGACATTTATGGTTGGGATTTCATTATGGCATTATAAATATTGCAGCTGTGAAAACTAGAAAAAAATGGTGGGAAACTGTCAAGGGCCACCTTTGGGATATGGCCTGTGATTTTGTCTCTCAGAGCTTTGCAACCGTAGTTTTCATTGTCTCTCAATTTCAGCTGTTATGGAACTTTTACTTTTTATCTCCTCCTAACGAATACCACCAGGAATTCTTAGAACTCCCAGCAGTTTCTGGACTATGGTGACACAGCCCAAGGCAGAATAAAGAGGAAAACAAGCAAACAAACAAACAAACAAACACCACCACCAATAACAAATACTGTGAAGAAATGGGAGATTGCTCTTTGATTTTCCTTTAACAGTACTGTAGCTTACTGTAATAATTGTAGGACTATTTTTTACAAAATGCTTCATATGGCATCTTTTGTGATAGTGAGGCTGAGTAGCCACCATCAGACACAGCTAACAGCTGCACCTTAGACAGATGCACTCATGGTTTTCATTTCCCACTCCTATGCCTCTTCCAGTGTGAAGAATTGGATTGACTGACAGGGCAACAACCCAGAGAGCTCTTGGAGTGAGTTTCATTAGAGTGGATGTACCTGTCTTCATCTGAAGTAGTCGCCTGATGTCCTTTTATAGGTAATGGAGAGAAATAGGCTGTCTTAGAACATGATTCATCTGACTTATTTTAGACATTTATTTTGGTGTGAGATGAATCACAAGTAAAGAGTGTTTATTTCTTTCCATTGACATTATCAAAAGTCTAGACAACTAGTTCAGATGCAGATGTCTATATTTATCCTGATTAATCCAGCCCATGGGGAGAAAATATTTCCTGCAGGGTTTGAAATGAAAATCCATGGTCATATTCAAGAAAAGATCTTGAGCAAAAAAATATATATATATATATAAATATAGAAAAAGCCTGCTGTGTACAGGAATTATATTTGAAACCTGAAAAGAAATCTTATCCCATTTAGCATGGATTGAAATATAGGTTTAAATGAGACTAAATATGTCTAGAGACTGCAAGTTTATGTTTTTTTTTTTTTTTTTTTTTTTTTTACCATATTTTTAATAGTAGAACTTAATTACAACTTCTAAATAAAATGTTATTTTTGAAACACCTTTTTGTGTGTATGCGTGTGTGTCTGTGAGAAAATCACTTCTCTTTGGCCCCAGAAATGGAAGTGTAGCTGTCTTTAATCTAGATACAAGGTGACCAGCTACTGACACATAGGCAACATCCTGACTGGACATTAAAAAATCAAATGGCTTCAAGATAATCGAGGACTGGACATTCTGCATACCACAGGGAAGCACTTCTGGAAGGAAAAGGTAAACTACAGAGTGTAAATGGCTCCAAAGTAGTGACAAAAGATGAATGTCTAGATTAGAAAACAACGCACAGCACTAAATCACATTTTGATTGCAACTATTTCTGGTCCTTTCAGAGTCTTGGAGTAAGTTTGCAGTGGTTCAAATGACTATAGTCTGACCTGGTATCTTTTTGGTTAATCCAGGCATGCAAAAAGCTGTTCTGATGTGTCTGAGTATGTAAAAAGGATGTCCTGTTTTCTTTGAACTACACACATGTGCACAGATGAGACAAATTGCCTTGTGCCTTATTGGCTACGTTTACAATGGTGAAGTCAAAAGGGTGAAGGAGCAAGGCTGAGCACTGACACCCAACTGACTATGTAATTAATTTCCCAGCAAGATTCCTGTTGTTGTTTTGGTTTGGACCAAATATTATAGTTTAAGAAATTTTGGGAATGGGGACCATTTCTGTTATATGGTTTTGTCACCATTATTGTCTTAAATATTAGCTTTCTTGATGTGATGCAATTTATGTATATTTCCTGGTCTTTACTGGCAAATGCTCTAGCCACACCACCCAATACACAGAATCCAAAGGCAGAAACTGGCAGAATGAAGAACCCACTGTAGGAGAAGATCAGGTGTGAGACCATCTAAGGAGCCTGTTGGTGGATAAGTCCATGTTACCTGGAAGGCCACGTTTGGTGGTCTTCTATGATGGGGTTACAGCATTAGGGAAGAGCAACTGATGACATCTACTTGGACTTGTGCAAAGCATTTTGTGCTGTCCTGCAGGACATCCAGTGGATAAGGAATTGGCTGGATGGTCACACTCAAAGAGTTGCGATCAACGGCTTAATGTCCAAGTGGAGATTAATGACATGTGCTCTTCAAGAAATAAATTCTTCACTATGTGGGTGGTGAAGCACTGGCACAGGGTGCCCAGTGTGGATGCCCCATCCCTGGAAGTATTCAAGGCCAGATTGGATGCGGCTTTGAGCAACCTAATCTAGTGGAAACTGTCCCTGTCCATGGCAGGCAGGTTGGAATCAAATGGTTTTTAATGTCCCTTACAATGCAAAACAGCCTGTGATACTATGCTGTCCTACTTAATTTCAAGGCCAGAGAAGATAAATTAAATTGTTTACAAGCATCAGTATCATTGCCATGGTCAGTTTTGCTGATTGGTGGTCTTTTGTGGGTCACTATACTCATCTGAGTATGGTATTTAAGGTTAGGGCTGTAAATGGTCTACAGAATATGCTTCTATTTTTTTCAGCAAATTAAGTTTGATTTTCTTGCAAAACATACTTATTTATTTATTTATTTATTTAACCTTAGAGGCTTAAAGGAGCATCAAAAATTCAGCCTCATATGCCTAAGGCTGACTGAATAATGCAGTGTGTGTGTGTCTGCTTTGCAACAGTAGATGTGTCAAGGATTAAATCTGACTAATCAGAAATGATTAGGCATTAGAAATAAATCCAAACTGCTGCATGGGTCAGAAATAACAATGTCATTTTAAAAGGTGTTTTATTAAAAGTTTACAGTGTTGTTTCATGTATTGTTTTTCCAGTAGGACTATTACAGAAATAAATACGTATGTGACATTATGACTAATATACTCTGTGCCATCATATTTAAATTTAACAATACATTTATATCATATGATCAGAGGCCTTGAAAAAATCATGAGCTGTGGTTTCTATTTTGATTACAGGTTTATGAGATAGCTTTATTTGATATTTTTATCTATGATATTGATGAGGGGATTGAGTACACCCTCAGTAAGTTTGCAAATGATGTAAAGTTGGGCAAAAGTGTTTATCTGCTTGAGGATAGGGAGGCTTTGCAGAGGGACCTGGACAGGTTGGCTCGATGGGCAGAGGAATGGGATGAGGTTCAACACGGCTAAGAGCTGGGTCCTACACTTTGATCGCAACAACCCCATGCAATGCTTCTGGCTTGGGGTAAAGTGGCTGGAAGGTTGCCTAGCTGAACATCAGCTGGCTGTGTGCCCAGGTAGCCAAGAAAGCCAATGGCATTCTGGCATGCAAAACAAATAGTGTGGCCAGCAGGACCAGGGAAGCGATTGTCCTTTTGTGCACAGCACTTGTGAGACCACACCCCAAGTACTGTGTTCAGTTTGGGGCCTCTCACTACAAGGACATTGAGTTGATCAAGCATATGTAGAGAAGAGCAGCAAAGCTGTGAAGGGACTAGAAAACAAGACAGCAAGCAACAGAGGAATTCGGACAGGTTGCTCTGGAGAAAGAGGCTCTCTCTAGTCTGGAGAGAGGAGGTCACAGAAAGGTGGGTGTTGGTGTCTTCTCTCAGGTGACAAGTGATGAGATGCAAGGAAACAGTCTTAAATTGCACCAGGGAAGATTTAGACTGAAAATTAGGATTAATATATTCATGGAGGGGGTGGTGAAACTTTGGAACAGGCTGCCCAGGGAGGCGGTGGAGTCACCATCCCTGGAGGTATTTAAGTGACATGTGAATATAATGTTCAGGGATACGGTTTAGTGGTGGGCTTGTAGTGTAGGGTGAATGGTTGGACTTGATGATCTTAAGGGTCCTTTCCAAACTAAATGATTCTATTAAAAACATCGATGTAGAATTATAGTTGATAATATACATCTGTAATGCAGTGCAAATAATGCTATAAAGAGATTATAATAATCTCCAAAACATGTTTTATTAATTCAAAACACAAGCACTGTAAGATCAGGGTTAAAGTTGAATTCAAATTAAATACCAGCATATTAAATGCAAATACTTGCAAATGATACTTATTATTCTCTGCCTGGATGCCTTGCATACTATTATGATTTGGCTGTATTGGTTTTCCGGGCTCAGATGATAATAGTATTACCTTTTTTTCAGTTTATTTTACTGATGATGTCATTGAAAGACCAAATTATCCTTGTGCATTTATACAGAATTTCACAAATTTGAACAAAATGTGGGTTTGACCCTGAGCCTCCATAGTACATCTCCAGAAGGCAGTGGCTGTTATCAGCCTGTGGGTGCAGTTCTCTGTGCACAGCTTTTTGGCTGTCACAGTTTCTTTGTGTTTTTACACAGATCTGTGATGCTGTGATCTATTTTTCCACCTTGAAACAATTTAGTTTATCAAAGTATCATGTTTTAGGGAAGAACAAGGCAAAAATGCTCTACCTTTCTGATTTTTCCCAATGTGTCTAAATTAAAAACTTTAATGGCAAAGAAGGAATGGTATACAAAGGTATACTAGCAGGAATAGTATACAAATGGTATACTAGCAGGAATCTAGACAAGGAATTAAGCTAGAAAAAATTTGGGTTGGTAAAGAAATGGATTGAAGAACAAACTGTCAAATAGGGAAAAATATAAAGGGAAACCTTAAGTAATGTGCATATTTCTTTTGTGATTCCAAAGGACAAGTTCCCAGGCTTTTACTTGTCCGTATCCTTACGAATAGACAATAAAGAAAATGCTGACAAAGTTCACAGATGTCACAAGTACACGTGGAGGAGTAAGTAATTACAGGTTGTATTAACAGAACAATTACATTTATTGGACAGCTGGCCTTGTGATTAGTGCTTTAATTCAAATAAATACAAGGTTTGCACCCAGAAAAAGAAAGAAAGTCATATTTTTAGCATGACAGAGCTACCACTACTTTGGAAAGCATTGAATTCCATTGGGAGATAGCATCTGTGTTAGTGTATTGACCATGATTCTTTAGCACATGAAATTCTATTATTTCACAGATAAATTGGGAAATATGAAATGTAAATTGGAAGAGGATTTTACCCTTGCGTGCAAGTAATATCTGTGTTCAAGCAGCTGTGGAAGTTACCACTTCCGGTAACTGTACTTCAATAAAGGATTATTATCTATTACAAATAGTTCAGAATATACAAGACTAATAAATGAACAAAATTCTCTTCAATTTTTATGAGTTAGAATTGTCAAAGGAACAACCAGGGTCTATTGGAATGACTGAGACCAGATTTTTACTCTTAGAAAAGCTGAATTTCAGTAGAAAAATAGAGATGTGATTTACCTGATTTTGCAGTGGAGTGCACTGCATGCTTAGCCTTAGGTGAATATCTGTCTGTAGTTTCTTCATCATACAGTATTTTTGATTGTTATTTATTTATTTATGTAAGATTTAACAATAAAACCTGGAAGTCTTACTGAGTCAAGGCTTTCATTCAAATTCTGTGGTGCTAGAAGTAGGACTATCAAAAAGCACTGTATTTGATTTCATGACAGATAAATTCATACACAGGTAGATCAGAATGGTGCTTCTGAATATTCAAGATGCTTAAAACATTCTAAATATAAAAGTTAGTTTCAGGTGGAACTGGGAAGGCAATATTTGTTAAAGGTTAGGTAGATTCATAGGATAAAAGAGTCTTGAAAAGAAGTGCTACAAACTTATTTTCTCATATGCTGACTTCCTCTTCACTTTGTTTTGGTAGTTTCCACTTTCTTCCCTCGACATCTTCCAGCCCCTTGGCCTGTCATAATTTGTCATTACTTTCATTACATGTTGTCACTCACTTTCTCCTCCTTATTTCCAGTTGATGGCTAATAACCATGTCATAAGTTGGGAAACAAGCATGAAATAGGAAAGACAAAATACATGTATATCGTACTCATATCCTATAGTTTCTGTAAGTGCTGCTAGCTCATCATCCTGAGGCTCACCATTCAGACTATCCTCTAGCTGATATGACTTGAGATGGTTCAGCACAGCTGGTCTAGGAGAAACTTCCTGTGATAGGGCTTCCTGATGAACAAGGTGATAATAGTGTTATGTAGCAGCTTTGCATGTTAACCGAAAAAAATACTTTCATGCGATGGTTCTTTAAAATTCCAAAACACTTCTTGTTCCTCACTCAAATGATAAGCTGTGTATCATGAAAATGAGAAATGAATAATTGATGAAGCATTTTGATAAATGAAATAGATTAAGGAAGAGGGGACATGAGGGGAGGAGAAGGGGGAATGAGAGAATGGAGCAATACCAAAATGATTAATAATTAGTCCATATCCAATAGACTCAATGCACTGCAAGTGTTCCTGAATTGCAACCAAGGTTTTTGTATCAGTTAATTCTGTGGCTTGATGTGGTCAGGTGCCCAACTGTGCATCCATAATTACATCAGTAGTTCTTTATTTCAGTAACAGTTAAAAGTATTAATCATGGAACAGTCCCCTCTATATCTAAGTTTGCAAGTGGTACTGACAAATAAGAGCATAATTGTAGAGTGAACAGTTGATGCTGTGATCCCAATGACTGCCCTGCAATTGTTTCAGAGGGTCTTTGCTTCAGACTAGTTTTAGTGCATGTTGAAGGACTGAATGCTCCTTGAGTTCCTTGATAAGCTCCTTGGTGGAGAACATCACATCTAATATAGTTTCATCTGATTTCATCCAGCGCATGGCATTCCCAGATCATGTGAACCAAAGAATGGTGACCACGGGTGACCAGATTTACTTCAAAGGTACAATCGAGTTCTGAATTAAAATATGCAGGGAGATGTCCCCATTGTATACCAAGAATGCAAATCACATACAAAGCGTATCATATTTTCATAAAGCAAATCATATTTTCTGTTCTAAGGATATTACAGGTCTTAGCACTGAAACAACAAATGGTTGCAGAAGAAATGGGGAAACTGAGAAGTCAGTAACACAGCCAGATAGATAGTGCTATTAACATTTCACATTCCAGATCATTATAAATGTGTTTTTGTTTGTTTATTTGTTTGTTTCTTAAGCTTTTTTAGAGAATATGGAAATAAAGTAAAAAGGAATGTGGGGACATTTACATGGCATTGCTCTTTCCAAATGAGGAGGTGCCTGAACACATAAATATCAAATGAATTAGTAATGTGTGCTAGGATATATTTATACTCATTCTTATAATGGAGAATTCTGAAACAAATGGATTATCATATACATTTATTTTTTTTTTTCTGGCATGCATTTATTTTTTTAAACTTGTTTTGTGATTTTACACACGTAACCCATTAAAAGACCCATAAATTACCTTATTCCAAACTGATAACTTATGTTCAGAAAAATAAGGTTAAGTGTTGCAGTCTTTAAGCCATTGGCAAAGAATTGTTACTGTTTTTAAATAAAAGTTTTGGAATATTGACTTGTTCTTTAAATAAATCAATAAAAAATAATTTATTAAAATAATACATCTCTTTTGAAACATTTAAATACTGTGCCTCCACTTCTCTGCAAGTCAATAAATTCACAGCTGTTGGAGTTGGAGAAGCTATCAGCTAGCTATCTGTAAAAATTAATGTATGATATCAAAGCATTTATATGAAAAAAACAGTTAATTGAGTTTGTTCAAGTTATTCTAATGCATTCCATTTTGCCGTGAAAGCATATCAAAACTAAAACTAAAACTAAAGGCCTTGAACTTCTGTATTTGAGCTCTTCGTAAATAAATACTTTAAACCTTATGATGTAGTGTAATATATAAAAATATGTTTTATTAAAGGGGACTAGATTTCTTTCTTGTGTATGCACTCATTTATTCATACTCTTTAGGCCTTAACCAGATTATGGATGCAGTATATTGTAGGGTTAGGTTCGTTTCTTTATCTCCTAAATATTGCAGAGCAGAGCACTCCTCTGTCAACAACAAGGCTGATTACTATGCCTTGATAGAAGTTCCTTGTAGAAGATCATGCATACCAGCATAAATAAACACTGAGTCTCTAGAAGAAAATTATAGTGCATCATGCAGATAGCACTGTTAATTATTCAGAATGCCTTTACCTGTTGAAGAACCAAAACAAGGAATCCTAAAATAAAATACATGCATGGGATAATTTCCACTAATTATGAACTATTTACCTTGGGAACACTTTGTTCATCTATAATTATCATCTAGAATACGTTATAAAGTAATGTCTTAGGCAAAAGCAAAATGAAGTAAGTTCTAGGACTATCATTCATTCATTAGAGGAGTAAGGAATTTAGAATTATGCCTCAGATTGGCAATACTGTGCAAAAATATGAATATGAAACCTGAGTATAAACAGTAGTATTAAAAAGTGTTGTCCTGGCCTCAGAGTGGTCAGGAGATTTTTCATTTTGAAGTTCATTGTTGTCCAGTTGACAAAGCAGCAACATATGGACTGAACACATTGCAAGCACTTTTTTCTTCTACTTGGGATACACTCACCATTGCTGTTACTACTTCTAACAAGAACAGGTTGCACACATTTAGACTCATTCAAAGGATATAGCAGAGCATAGATGAATTTTAAACCTCCACTGAAGATACTAACTAGTCCTGATGCTGTTTCTCTTAATATGAATTTGAACTGCTTCTTATCTTAAAGAATCATTTAATTTGTACCCTGTTAAAAGGTATATGAACTTGAGACAGGACTTAATGTGAGGATAGAAATAATGGGAGGCTCTGGCCAGTTGTATTTGGCATGTGGCAATGCTTTGGTAGCAGGGGGGCTCCAGGGCTGGCCTTTGAGCAGAGCCTAGCAGCTGCCCCATGTCAGAGCAGAGCCAGCTCCAGCCAGCCCCAAAAGGGACCCATGGCTGGCCAAGACCAAGGCCAAGGCCAAGCCATGAGTGTCATTGGTTGAGCCTCTGGGAGAACAGAATTAGGGAAAAATCACCATGCAACAGCAGCTGGGAGAAAGTAGTGTGAAATGTGAGTACCAGCCTGCAGCCCCCAAGGTCAGTGCAGAAGGAGGGCAGGAGGTGCTCCAGGCACATAGCAGCAGTTCCCGAGCTCCACCACAACCGCTCTCTCACTCCCCCTCCTCAAAGAGGAATGGGGAGAAAATATGTGAAAAGGGATCAAGGGTTGAGATAAGGATGAGGAGATTGTGCAGTAATTATCATGACTGGCAAACAGACTCAGCATAAGGAGATAGTAAGATTTATTGCCTATTGCTAACAAACTAGAGAAGTGAGAAAAAAAGGAAATAAACCAAAAGCACCTCCTTCTCCCCCCCCCCACCCCCCCCCTACCCCACATCCACTCTCTTCCACCTCCTCCCCCCAAGCAGCATAGGGGAATGGGGGTTATGGTCAGTCTATAGCGCTTATTCTCCACCACTCCTTCTCAGTCACTCTCATCCCCTGTGCTGTGGGGTCCCTCCCACGGGATGCAGTCCTTGCTCAAATGATCCAGTGTGGGCTTCCCACAGGCAGCAGCTCTTCAAGAACTGCTCCAGATATGGGTCCGTACCACGGGGTCCATCCCTCAGGAGCAAACTGCTCCAACCTGGGTCCCCCACGTGCAGCAGCTCCTGCCAGGTCACCTGCTCCTGCGTGGGCTCCTCTCCACGAGCTCCAGTATGGAATCTCTGGCAGGGGTCTTCCACAGGTGGCATCCTCCGTTGGTGCAGGTCCACCTGCTCCACCGTGGTCTTCTCCATGGGCTGCAGTGTGGAATCCTGCTCCACCGTGGTACTCCGTGGGCTGCAGGGGTACATCCTGCTTCACCATGGTCCTCACCACAGACCGCAGGGGACTTCTGCTCCGGTGCCTGGAGCACCTCTCCCCCTCCTTCTTCACTGACCTTGGTGCCTGCAAGGCTGTTCCTTACTGCTCTTACTCTCCCAGCTGCTGTGTGGTGCAGCGTTTTGTTTGTGTTTGTTTGTTTGTTTTGTTTTGTTTTGTTTTGTTTTGTTTTGTTTTGTTTGTTTTGTTTTGTTTTTTCTTTTTTTTCCCCTGACTTAAATATGCTCTCACAGAGGTGCAAACAGCATTGCTTATTGGCTTGGCTCTGGTCAGCAGTGGGGCCCTTTCCAAACATGGGGCAGCTTCTAGATCCTTCTCACAGAAGCTATTGCTACGGCCCCCTGCTCCCAAAACCTTGCCACGTAAACCCACTACACTTCCACGGCATGTGGAAAGGCCCCTGGTGGGCAGGCTGTCCCCCTGCAGCCCAAGGGTCCCACATGGAGCAGATCTCTACACTGCAGCCCGTGGAGAGGAGCCCACGCAGGAGCGGAGGTCTGGGGGGAGCTGCTGCCCATAGGGGACCCGTGCTGGAGCAGTTTGCTCCTGACGGATCAACGCTGTGGTACGGAGCCATATGGGAGCAGTTCTTGAAGAGCTGCTGCCCGTGGGCAGCCTCTGCAGCATCAGTTTGGGAAGGATGGGAACAACAGATTCTACTATGTTGAATCTGTTTTCCTTATGATGGTAATTGTTGAGTGATCTAGTGATCTCCCCGTCCTTATCTCAAGCCTTCAGCCCTTTCCATCATTTTTTTTTTTTCTCCTCCATTTCCCTTGAGGAGAAGAGTGAGTGATGTGGTGGAGTTTAGCTGTCCACCAGCGTGAAACCACCATACCAGTTCTTTCACTGTAAATTACTTTTGCTAGCAAAAAATATTTTTTTCCCTGCTACATTTGTAAGGAAAAAGAAATAAACAAAGAAAAGAAGCTGTCTTTGAATGAGCAAATGGAGTTGCATGGCAACTATTATCTAAATTCTTCACTCAATTGTCTTAAACATAAGCTCTATCAAGTCCATCTGTAAACATGCATTTTAATGCCCTAAATGGCTGAAATTACTATTTTTATATTTTAACCACTCCATCGTTTAAATGAAATCAAATGTTCTAAACATGTATCTGCTCAACTGTGTAAGTTTATTCACTCTAAGGCTATGGCAATACTCAAATACCATTTTACCTCTACATGTCAGACAGGTCTAAGCCTCTGAAATAGCATTACATGGCTTAGAGACAAATTTTGCCTCCACTTGCTCTCAGACAAACCTATTGCTGAAACAGGGACAAGAATTCATTCTTTTGATTTATAGTTCAAAAAGTTAGGTAGAATTTTCTTAATGAAATTGGAATGTCTTTGTCTGATATACTTTCATCTTCACACTCTGTTTGTAAAGTATTACCATTAAATTGAGGTTCTAATAATGTTCTCAAACTGCAGTCTAAGATGGCATTGAGAGATATTATGCACCAATCATGAGAATCCATTTTTTAAAAATTCAAAATATTGGGCTTTAACTTCCCACAACTTTATGAATATCTTGCTTGCTTTCAACAGCCCATTAGCAAAATGATTGCTCCTGTGACTGCTAGAATATCTTTAAAAAATTAGTATGAATGCCCACAGCATGAATGCATGCCATTGCATATAGAAATGTTTGCAAGCATGTGTAAATGTTGTGGTTTCACTGTGATGGACAGCTAAGCTTCACAACAACCACTCTCTCAATCTCTTCCCTCAAGGGAGGGGGGGGGATAAAATATGATAAAAAATAAAAATAATTTAAAAAAGAGGATCAGATGTTGAGATAAGAATAATTTATTTAAAAGGAAAAGAAAGAGAAGATGAAGAAAGAAAAAACAAACAAACAAACAACAACAACAAAAAGACAAAAAAAAAGCAAAGGCTATGTCGAAGCAAAGAGAGAAAAAAATTATTCTCTACTTCCCATCAAGAAGCAATGTTTGTCCATGGTTTGGGAAGCAGGGCCTCAGTATCCTTAGTGGTTGTTTGGGGGGACAGATATTTTCATTATGAGAGTCCCCCCTCTCCTTCCCATTTCCTACCTTTTATTGCTGAGTGTGATATCATACGGTACCTTAAACCTTTGGTTGGTTTAAGTCAGCTGCCCTGGTGATGTCACTTCCCAAATTCTTGCCCACCTGCAGCCTGCTGGCTCTGGGGAGGTTTGAGGGAGACTTGACACTGTACTGGCACTGCTCTGCAATAAACAAAACATGGGTGTGATACCAATGCTGTTCTAGCTACATGTGCAGAGTACAGCACTGTATGGGATGCTGTGGGAAAAGTTAACTCCATCCCAGCCAACCCAATACAGTAAGCAACCCATAAATTCATTTATGAAAATGTCACCAGGCAAGTTATAGGTAAATAAAATGGAAATGCAAATCTAAATGTCTACATTGTAAAGCCTTGTGTATTGGCAAATTCCAAATGTTTGTAAGGAGTGAGGAGAGACTGTACCTTAAAACACACACTTAATCACAGACATCAGCAGCCACTGTGTTCCTCAGATATATGATACTTCTCCTGGAGGAAGTGGGGCTTGCCACTTACTATGGTGCAGCCATGACAAGGGAGATCCTTCCCTTACCAAACAGCTTTAGAACAGCCAGTATCACTACAGCTGTTGAGAAGGGGTATGTTACCTCCCTCATCTGTTTTGTCCTCTCCTGAAGTACTTCTTGGCTCTCATAATCCAGTCAAAACAAGGAAATCTAACTGCAGAAACTTCTCTGGTTAATGGTCAGAAAATTATGCAGAAGTAAGAGGTCGGACTCGATGATCTTGAGGTCTCTTTCAACCTAGAAATTCTGTGATTCTGTGATATGCAGAAGTAGAATTTCTTGATATAAGGGAAAACATACAAGGCTGCTATATACTATGCAAATGTCTTCTGTTTTATTGATTTATTTTTCATGCTGACATGATTATTTACTTTTCATATTAAGAAAGGGATAAGAGATGAGAAGGCTCTTGCTTTTGTTTTATAATCCCATTCCCTAAACTGTCAAGAAGCACCCTTTCCTGAAAACTAAGCTTCTGTATTGTATAAACCACCACTTTTGGTTTTTGTTTAATTGCTCAGGTGTTAACTTGTATGCTCTTTTTCATAGCATTGTTTACGAAAGCTGCAGTGTTGAATAGGCTACTAACAAAACTTAATATCTGTAGACAATGTTGAATTTTAAATAGCAAACATGCTCAGTTCTTTTGATAGGATGGAGGTAGCATAATTTTCTGTTGTTGTTGTGTTCTGTTTTGTTTGTTAGTAGAGTGTTTGGCATCCTGAAAATAACTTATAATGTTTTCTTTAACCCCTGAACCATGAGTCTGGCATGAGGAAAAGTTAAATTCACTCAGAATTGTTGTAGAGATTGCACCAGGCAGCTGTCTTCTGCCTTTATTTGCCTTACTGTAGTTGGTTACAACTTCCATTCAGATGTCCCTTTCTGTTTGGGACGAGAGGGAGAATCAAAGTATCCATGAGTCACGATGCCTATATGGGGCTTATTGGCTCCTGTGCAATAGCACAAAAATAGACCTGATCTGTTTTATTTTCACAACTCTGCTCTACCATGGAGACTTAAAAATTCTGGCACTGTATTTCAGTGCATAGGAAAAGCACCCCTTTGTGTACATATTTTCCATCAGACAATTTTACAGCACGGATTCTTTGGCATACCCAAGTATTAAGCATCACACTGTGTGGCTAAGCTTCCCCCGCAGACCTGACTGAGCAGAGTTGTTGCAGCCATAGAAGATCAGAGATAGGCTGTACCCTTGTTTTAGTTGAAAGGCAGGGCAACAGGTTCACCACCTTCTGCCCCCTGTTTGGCATGTCCATACAACGCTGGATATAACCAAGTCTTTCATGCATAACCTGGCAGTGGCTTTTATATCTAGAGCAAATTAGATTTAAATTCAACCAAATAACCTTTTTTCCTTGAAAAATCTCATTCATAATGGCATCATTTGTCATACATAATGAAGTTTAATTGCCCTGTTTAAAGTCCCACAGTGCTTACGTTAAACTGATTTTAATCTAAATGGCAAGTCAAAGGGTTTCAAAACAAATTGTACTTACAGATTTTTATGCCAGTATTTCTTTTACTTAATATCATAAATGATGTTTTATTTGAAAGTGTTTGCTGTTTACCAAAATTATTATGCAAAGAAATTAAGAGTTCCTGCATGTATGCAAAAGACATTTAAATGGCATTTGTAAATCAGAGGCTCAATTTGGAAAACTGCATGCCACTTATAATTATGCATACAGACTGGAAAAATCAAATGCAATGCTACTCTAAATATATTTTGGTGTGCAAAAAAAGAAATAATATTTGAATTCTTACCCCAAATTAGAATCTATAAAGGACGCCCCAATGATCAATTTTAAAGTGCCACTTACCATTTCCCAAGTTATCCTCATGTCCTATCTCTTCTTTCAAGACAATTTAGAGCCTTGTTTACATATCCCATCTCCAGAAAACTCTTCCTAAATATGCTGACATTTGTCAAAAAAAAAAAAAAAAGAGGGATGATATAGGTATGTGGGTAATATAAGACCAATATGTAGGTGCTCCATATATTTTGTTTTTCAATTAGAGAAAAAAATACTTTTCTTCAGTGGTAATTTCTTTTTTTCTTATAGATCTCCTCTTCCCTGAATTTGAGACAAAAAGGTGGTCTTTTCTAGGACTTTGATGCGTAGCAAGAGTTAGCAAATCTCTTGATGTATTGGTATGGTTTTGGAGCAGGAAGTCTGTACACTTCCTCACTTAGACAAAGTAAACACTAATAATTTTAGGCTTGGCTTTAAGATGACATGAATATACATGTATAATCATAGATGCTATATAATATGAGAAGTATTCTTTAAGTGGATTGACTGAATAGCCTTACCCTGACCAGTGATTAAGCACTAGAAATGTGCTCATCATTATGGAAGTTAACTGCAGAAATTGGTAAATCATCTTATGTATTTGGTTTACTGCACATATCTGTTGTAGCATACAGTGATAACCTTTGTCTGATAAGTGATGTATAGCATTTTAAATGATCATGGACACCACAGGATGTTTCGAGATATATTTTGCCATTCACCTAGCCCTCCACGACTTTCAAAATTACACGTTTTCTACAGACATTTCTCTTTTGGTATTTAATATCTTCTTTGATAATTCAATGATGATTTAATATTAAAGTCTTCCTAAAATAATAATTTTAAAACAGTGTTAGGACAGGGATTATAAGCAAACTGATTTTAGACATTTGGAAATATCTCAAAATGATGTTAAAGCAGAATGGTGTTAGAGCTGTGGAAAATACAATTTTCAAGAGATTTAAACAGTTTCATGGCTTGTCCTTTAGATGCAATTCCAGTCTAAAATATAAGATACTAAAATGATGATAGAAGAGTGAAATCGTTTGCATGCTATTGGTCTGAACTAATATAACTATTTAGTTATATACTTTTGCATATATTTCTACAAGGAAAAGAGCTACTACTATTCATTGACTGGGTTCAGCAATGACTGACAACTATATAGCTCACTGATGAAATATTCCATATCTAAAAGTGAATTGAAGCACATGGTAATGTGTGTAGGTATATGGTTAAAGACAGACAACAGTAATTACTCAGAAATTATGAAGGAGTATGCCATAACTAATTTTCTCAGATACCTCAAAAAAAAGGGGGGGGGGGGGAATGACATTCTGTATGAATGTTATATTAATATTATATTAATGTTACTGCAAGAGCCAAAACACTGAGCAAGAAGAAAGTAAGCAATAACATCTATCAAGGAACCTCATCACACACAGCAGGTAAATGGCTTTCTTATTAGACGAACAACAATATTAATAAAATACAAGGGGCTGCAGACAGTCATTCATACTAAGCCTCAAGCCATCAGGAATTGGTGGCAGTGGTGATTATATCAACAGAATCTATTATAATGTTCCCCTCAGTGCCCTCTGCTGACTAGCTGACTTTAATAATCATAAACTGTGGGACACTGTGTAATAACTATTACCATTGAACTTCTTTTCTCTGTAAGCAAATATGTATTTAATGAAAAACTTTGCTGGGGCAGGACAGTAAAAATGTTGTTTTTTCCAGTATTGTAAAGATATTTGTGGATGTGGTGGATAGTATTGTAAAGCTATGCAGAGAGTAAGTGAGAATTCATACACATCATTTTCTCTCAATACTATTGTTAGTTATGAAGTCATCAAATAAATGCCACCACAGTTATTATGTCATTATATCACTATTATGTCATTAAAGTTGTCATGATCAGAAATCAGGAGCTGTAATATTTCTAAGTATTGGGGAATTCCACTGTAGATTGGGTTGTCTGGGATTCAAATAAAAACTGTCCATTGCAGTTTTCCCTGTTGTTAATACAAAATGAGATCTAGCTTTACAGTGAAATTTTGTTTGAGATATGTGAGTAATAGCAAACCTTAGCAACTAATGCTTACTTTAAAGCAAGTTCATCCCAGTTCATGGACTATAATACTTGGATGTTTGGATGTTCTGGAAATGCTTGGATGTTATGAAAAAACTCAGCTCAAAACCTTGAGCCATCTAAGTTCCTTCTAGCACTGGTAATGCAGCTGGCTCTGGAAATCAAGCTACCTTGTATATTTGTGTCCTGGTTGATAAGCCTCTCTCCTTCCCCAAAACCTTCTCTCTCACAGGAGGCCACTAGTAGCAGGAGTAAGGAAAGACTTAGCTGAGACAAGACTTCTTCTCTGCCTCTTCTTTGAACCAGCTCCCTGGTGAGGGCATTTTCACATGGTTTTGTCAGAAATCCAAGTGTCACAACTGTAAGCGCATTGAGAGTAAAGGAAAAATTAATATCAGTCCCTGTGAATTGATTCCCTGGAGCTTCATGTTGCTCTAATTTTCAGCTACCTAAATTTCTGGTGGGATGGATAAAAGGAGCAATGAAGGTGACAAATTCAAGTTAGTCCCTCCTGCTGTGAAAGTTAAGAAAGGTTGGCTGGAAAGTGTGAATACATCTAGCACCAGTGGAAAGTAATAAGCTCTACAAAACAGTATCTCCCATTCAATTCATATTTATATTCTTAGCGATGATCTGTATAGCTTTCCTGAAAAGTTGCCAAAATTTGAATTACATTATCTGTACTGATTTACAGGACATATCTGGGAGTAGCAATGTGAAAATATTATGTACTAGAAAGTAAGTCCTAAAATTATATTGTTTGGGAATGTAAAGACTCATTGCTGGCTCTCTGAGTTTAAGAACTCTGTGCACTGATTTATCATTCAAAAGGTATCATTATTTATAATTTCAAGAAAACATTGGCAAATTCTGCAATGCTTATTCACGCTGCCTGTCTGTGGACACACTGAGCAGAGCAGCAGGTATAACTGATTTTTCTACCCTTGTCTCTTTGATAGGGTCTGCATGAGAGAAATGATACCTGCTGTATCCCAAAGAATAGTATTTGCTAACACAATTCTATCAAAATATCTCAAAGCAGAAAGGAATTGATTAGTATCCAACAGACTTTATATCATTTATACTTCAGTATGCTCCTGCTGTTACTGGTGTGGTGCCAGGTAAGTCAAGGAAGACACAGAAGCTGAAATAGTTCAATTGTCTTCTTCACCACTTTCTCAGCTGAATAAGCCTGTAGTTACCAGCTGATTTAAAGGAAATATAGCTCTCATTCTCCCTTCAGTCCCTTTTCTTTTTTCATTCATCCTCTTTGAACAGGATGTCATGCAACACAGGATAAATTGCAGGGTTGCAAACTTGGGGCATTGCAATTGCAACTGTGTTACTATGATATTGAGCAAAGCCTGGAGCCAGTAGACACTGAGCATTGTTTCACAGAAACATGAGGATGGAGTGTTTCATTCACAGGGCCTTTGAACCCTTTTTTCAGTGCACTCAAATGGGAGATAGTGGATCAAAAAAAAAAAAAAAAAAAAAGCTTTTTATGCATTTTTATTTTTTTTTCCTGCTTCCAGGAACAACCACAACAACTTTATGGTAATTTTGATATGGAAATTTTAAGGGTAGTTATGACTGTGAAACTCCTGCAGAGTTCAGAAATAAGGTTATTAGGAGTTTCTTCACAGACTTGATTCCCATCATATTGCCATGCACTGATGCACACAGTATCTCTGTAAGGTCATGAAATATTATTGATTATCATTCCTGTTCTATTTTTCAGGAACTGAAAAGAAAATTAGGTTATGTGAGGTTGCTAAGGCAGAACTCAGACTTGTCCCCTTTTCTTTTGTGTTTCAAGTTTGTCCTTTAACCTCAAGCTAATTTAGTCTCTGCTTTATACAAACAAAATGTAACAGATCATCTTTGTTCTAAGGTATTCACAAGGTTTATATAAGATTTTTTGCAAACCTGTGGTTACAAGTCAAACTCTGTGTCACTGCTGCAAGTTTAGTATTTTCACATTGGCTCACATACATTTGGTCTGGATGGAGTGAGCCCCACTGGGGAAAGCTACAGCCTTAGCGGAGTGAGCCCCACTGGGGAAAGCTACAGCCTAGCTTCAGTGCTTCCTTACCTCCCCCCATATGAGCAGGTCCTGGGTTCACTTTCAGTGATGTAGAGAGCTGAGGATTGCTCCTGACATTAGCTTCTTCTTCCTGTTGAGTCACAAGCTGTAAGGTTTATGGGAGTGTTTTGCAGTTTGAAGCAGTGGTAATGCCTGGGCATCTCCTCCACTCCTCCAAACCTCTTCAACCTCTTCTTCTTCTTCTTCACTTAAAAAAAAAAAAAAAAAAAAAAAAAAAAAAAAAAAAAAAAACAAACAAACAAGCAAAAGACATTTTTTCCTATGAATGCAACTTGAAGTAATTAAAAAAAAAAAAAAAAAAAGTTAAAATCTAAACTTTAATAAGTGTTGCTCTTTCCTGAATGTAGATACTCTGTTATTTAATACATTGTTTCTCTGTTCTCTGTTGTCCTCATAGCTTGTTTAGGCCTAAGCATTAAAAAAATGTGTTAACCAACTTTAATGTTACTGAATTTAGTGGATTTAGCTGTTGGTACCAATTACTACTGTTCCTTGAAAGCTTTCTTGCAGGCGAACGATAGATTATAGTAAAGCATATGTACATACACATACATATACTTATATTCATTTCAGTACCTAACAGTATTGAACCTTGGTTCAATACAAAACAAGGTAAGAATATTACATTAATTAATTGGCCATTTAGAACATTTAAAACACATTTTTTTTCTATTTGAAGTGTTGATGACTAAGGATAGATGAGACAATATCTTTTGTTCGTTTTGTTTGTTTGTTTGTTTGCTTTTGTGGTATTGAAGACACAGAAGGCTCCGTTCATTTGCCCATACAAAGGCATTCAGCGCTATTTAAGATGTCTTGGGCTATTCTGTCTGCTTATATAAGGCACAAATCTCCCAGCGTTTCATGTGTCATAAAACAGCACAGATGTCTTAAACACCCTAGGCATGTCAAATAGCACTAGAAAGTTGTGTATAAAAAAATGGACTGACACCATGGACACTCCATAGAGTGTGATTCATCTTATTCAACTACCCATCTAATCATGCTCAATGTAGAGATTTAATACGCTACTGAAATTAGTGGAGTGAGAGCAGCACCTTTATGAGGAAATTCATTCAAATCCAACACAGGGCACAACTCTGTTGTTTAAATGTAGGTATTCAGTGACAATTATGATATCCTGTAGTAATTTACCCAGCTTCCAGTTGTCACAGTAGCCTGGGTCTGTTTTAAGTCCTCTGTAGTATCCACCAACCCCACGACCCCAATCTTTGAAACTTTAGGTCAGTTCAAATGTCCCTAGGTGCTTGTATTTAGGCAATTGTGTCCCATCCCTAGTAGCTAATTGCTGACCCATATTATAAGGTCAATTGTCTTGATTGATCTTTATAGCACTTCTGAGTTGCATAAATGTAGGCATCTAATATTAGTTAAGATGCCACATAGAATCAAGTATCTATGTGAAGCTGACAAATACCCCTCTGGACCAGCATTCAGAGGCCAACTGTGATATTGTGTCTTGCCTATATTGTCACATGCCTATAAATACTGAGAAACTGAATCAAGTTTTGTGGCTAGAAAGGTAATTCAGATCCTTATGTGCCTATTTACCTCCAAGCAAATATCTAAATGTCTCAAACTGAATCTTTCCAATAAAGTTGATTCATCTTTCTCCCCAGAAGAGATTGGTTGAGATTCAAACAATTCATCTTTCATTACCCATTCATCAATCAGTTTGAAAACTGATATTTTGTTTGTAATATTAAAGTAAAAACTTCAAAACATCCCTCAGTAAATTACCTGAATGAAACCTGATCATTGACAGTGAAGCACCTTACTGAAATGAAAGAAAGAAAAACATCTCTATGTGAGGCTGCAATAGAAAATAAACTGTGTTAACATTCTGGAAAGATAATCTCATATAGCCAAATTTCATGGTTGTCATAGTACATATTGGTGCGCTCTTTCTTGTGTTGTAAGACTATATAAATCAAATGTACATTAAGCATCTGCATGTGGAAATAATACAAATCTTCTCTTGAATTCATTAGTTTTCAGAGAACAAAAAGACCAGTTACAAAAACAGAGAGAAAATTCTACTCCCTTTCTACATTTTTTAGGCAACCATAATCCCAACAGAATGTTACAAACGGTGTAGTGAATATATCAACGAAGATTGATTTACTTGAAAGAAAGGAAATATTCTGTATCTAAATACACAAAATTACATGATGGTGACTACTAAGATTAACAAAACACTTTATAGTAAGATAGTATAAATAAGGTATAGAAAAGAGTATTTGAAGGTAAATAAATAACAAACAGTTAGAAAGAGCTGAAAATACTCCTCAATTTGAGAAGACAGAATTGTAGTTATTAATGTGGTAGTTCATGGTTCTTGCAACAGAAGACTTTAAAGATTTTAAATGACTTAGTGATGAAATCTAGTAATCTCCCCTGCTCTTTCCTTAGGAAGAATGGCTGATTACATTATTTGAGTTGGTGGGTTATTGGAACAATCTTGCTTCACCGTTGTGGTGGTTTTTACCCAGTTGAGCAGCAGAGCTCCACCATAGCAGCTCTCTCACTCTACGTCCTCAAATGGAAAGAGAGGGAAAATATGATGAAAAGGGCTCAGGGGTTGAGATAAGGACAAGGAGATCAATCAACAATTATCATCACGGGCAAAACAGACACAGCACAGGAAAATTCACAAATTGTACCTATTACTAACAAGCTAGAGCAGTGAAAAACAAACAAACAAAAAAAGAACTACAAACACTTTATCCTCATCCACCCTCTTCCACCTCCTCCCCCTGAATAGTACAGGGGAATGGGGAACTGGGGCTGTGATCAGTCCCTAACGCTTTGTCTCTGCTGCTCCTTCACAGAATCACAGAATTGTCTAGGTTGGAAGAGACCTCAAGATCATAGAGTCCAACCTCTGACTTAACACTAACAAGTCCTCCTCTAAACCTTATCGCTAGGTTCAACATCTAAATGTCTTTTAAAGACCTCCAGGGATGGTGACTCAACCACTTCCCTGGGCAGCCAATTCCAGTGCCTCACAACCCTTTCGGTAAAGAAGTTCTTCTTAATATCCAACTGAAAACACCCCAAGTGCAACTTTAGTCCATTCCCCCTCATCCTGTCATCAGGCACGTGGGAGAATAGACCAACCCCCACCTCACTACAGCCTCCTTTAATGTACTTAGAAAGAGCGATAAGGGCGCCCCTGAGCCTCCTCTTCTCCAGGCTGAACAAACCCAGCTCCCTCAGCTGCTCCTCGTAGGACTTGTTCTCCAGACCCCTCACCAGCTTTGTTGCCCTTCTCTGGACTCTCTCAAGCACCTCCATGTTCTTCTTGTAGCGAGGGGCCCAAAACTGAACACAGTACTCCAGGTGCGGCCTCACCAGAGCCAAGCACAGGGGGGCAATCACTTCTCAAGACCTGCTGGCCACATTGTTTCTTATACAAGCCAGGAAGATGTTGGCCTTCTTGGCCACCTGAGCACGCTGCTGGCTCATATTCAGCCAACTATCAACCAATACTCCCAGGTCCTTCTCCGCCTGGCAGCTTTCCAACCACTCATCTCCCAGCCTGTAGCTCTGCTTGGGATTATTGTGCCCCAGGTGCAGGACCCAATACTTGGCCTTGTTGTACTTCATGCAGTTGGCCTCAGCCCATCAGTGCAGCCTATCCAAATCCTCCTGCGGAGCCTTCCTACCCTCGAGCAGGTCGACACACGCCCCTAACTTGTTGTCATCTGCAAACTTACTGAGGGTGCACTCGATCCCCTCATCCAGTTCATCGATAAAGATATTAAAGAGGACCAGCCCCGGTACCAAGACCTGGGGGACGCCACTAGTGACCGGCCTCCAAATGGATTTGACTCCATTCACCACGACTCTTTGGGCCCGGCTATCCAGCCAGTTTTTAACATAACGAAGCATGCGCCAGTCCAAGCCACAAGCAGACAGTTTCTTGAGGAGAATATTGTGGGAAACAGTGTCAAAAGCCTTGCTGAAGTCAAGGTAGACCACATCCACAGCCCTTCCGTCATCCACCAAGTGCATCACTTTGTCATAGAAGGAGATCAGGTTCGTCAGGCAGGACCTGCCTTTCATAAACCCATGCTGACTGGGCCTGATCACCTGGTTGCCCTGTAAGTGCTGCGTGATGACACTCAAGATAATCTGCGCCATGAGTCTCCCTGGCACTGAGATCAAACTGACAGGCCTATAGTTTCCTGGGTCTGCCCTCTGGCCCTTCTTGTAGATGGGTCTCACATTTGCTAGCCGCCAGTCGACTGGGACCTCCCCTGATAGCAAGGACTGCTGATAAATGATGGTAAGTGGCTTGTCCAGCTCCTCTGCCAGTTCTCTCAGTGTTCTTGGGTGGATCCCATCTGGCCCCATAGACTTGCGTACATCCAAGTGCCGTAGCAGGTTGCCAACAATTTCCTCATGGATAGTGAGGGACACATTCTGCTCCCCATCCCCTTCCACCAGCTTAGGGTACTGGGTATCCGGAAAGCAACTGGTTTTGCCGCTAAAGACTGAGGCAAAGAAGGCATTAAGCTCCTCCGCCTTTTCCTCATCTTTTGTGACTAAGTTCCCCCCTGCATCCAGTAAAGGATGGAGGTTCTCCTTAGTCCTCCATTTTGCATTGATGTATTTGTAAAAACATTTTTTGTTGCCTTTGACAGCAGTAGCCAGAATGAGCTCCAGATGAGCTTTGGCCTTTCTAATTTTGTCCCTGCACTGGCAGCAGACTTCCCTACGGGTGGGGTCAGGCCGAAATAGGTCCCTCCGTTCCCCTGAGAAGGGAGTCACCCACAACAATCACCCTTTTTTGTGTCTTGGTGGAGGCAGTCCTGAGGCGTGGAGTCGACTTCCTTGCCCTAGGGAAGTCTCCTGGGAAGACTTTCTACCTTTTCCTCAGCTACTGGTCTCTCAAGCTCCAGGGCCTCAAACCTGTTGCATAAGGGCACCATGGAAGGTGGGGCCAGTAGGGGGGGGCATTGCCTGCGATGTCAAGCAGGGACCTGTTTCCATTCCTCCTCAACTCCTAGGTCCTCTCCCTCTGCCCAACTGCAACAGAGCAGGGGGTCCACCCCCATCTGGGGCATCTCACTCCAGTACCTGTCCTTCAGGCCGTGCAGGGAGTTGCTCCACAAGTCTATCTCCCACTCACACTCCCTGATATCCCTCAATCTCTCGACCTCCTCCTTGAGTTCTGCCACGAGGTGGACCAGGTTGTCCACCTGCTCGCACCTCACACACACGGTCTCTTTGCCCCCTGCAGGTGGCAGCAACAGGCTCAGGCACTCCCTGCACCCGGAGACCTGAACTGCCGCAGTTTTGAGTGGGCAGTCGGTCTTTGTGTGTGTACAGACTTCCTAGAAGTGACCTTCACGGTCACTCTCTGCCCCTGCTCCACATGGGGTTCCTCCCATGGGATGCCGTCCTTCCCAAAGTCATCCTGCAGGGGCTTCTCACAGGCAGCAGCTCTTCAAGAACTGCTCCAAATATGGGCCTATACCATAGGGTGCAGCCCTTCAGGAGCAAACTGCTCCAGCAGAGGACCCCACGGGCAGCAGCTCCCCCCAGACTCCCTGCTCCTGTGTGGGCTCCTCTCCACGGGCTGCAGCTCTGGCCTGGGGCCTGCTCCTGTGGGGGCTGTCCATGGGCTGCAGCCTCCTCCAGGCCACATCCACCTGCTCCACTGGGGGCTCCTCCATGGGCTGCAGCATGGAGATCTGCTCCATGCTGCAGAACACAGATGAGGAGGAGGAATGACCTGCCAGACTGTGAATTAGTGTGGAAACAGGGTAAACTACATCTGAACTTTAGAAACAGCTTCTTCACATAGCCCTTGAATCTGATGTGCAAACTCAATAGTATTGTACAACTCATTGCCTTACTGACCTCCACATGGCTCTTTGTGGACCAAGGCATTGACATCATCATGGAACAGCTGTGTCAATTAATAATAATAAACAATCCAGTATAACCTATCAGTAATACAGGGAGCCAAAACCAAAGCCTCAATTTGTCATGTCCCTGCTGAAAGTTTTGCTCACTAAGCTGTAGGAACCGTTCTTGTTTGTCCCATGTGACTGACCCTCTGCCTCTTGCATTCCTAGTTCTACAACAATTCAGTTGTAGCTGGAGAAGTGAGACACAACAGGCATTACTTTTGCTTGCCCCTTCTGATCTTCATGTGGTAGTTTATGGGTTGGAGTATTTTGATGATGAGAGGTGAGATTTCACCACAGAGGTAACTGAACCCAGGTCTTCTGTTTTCTGAGTGAAAGTTTTAACCACTGAGTTTTAATGCTCTGGTGCTGTTTTGAAAAGAACAATTCTAATTCACATACATCTTTCCCTAAGGAAAGAACTCTGTTCTACAGATAACAAAACTAGGAGCAGTTAAGGATATACTCTGTTATTTTTTCCTCATGGAAATTATCTCCTTGCCCCCGAGAAAACTTTTTATCCAAACAGTTGGACTTTGCAACTGGTGAAAATCATTTCAGTGAATAAAAATCATGATTTATACTAAAAAGGAAAGGAAAATTTGCAGAAGAGTAGATTAATTATAGTAATTTATCTTTTGTTCCAGTAGGTGAAAGGAAGATTTTTGTAGGAAAATAAATAAATAAATAAAAGCTGTAAATAAAGAGAAATAAAACCTTTCATCTGCCCACATGCTTTAATGTGATGTAGGCAAGGGAAGAAAAAGTTCAGATGAAAGATCATAAACTTTAAGTAAAACAGAATATTTACTTTTTCCTACAAAATTAAGAAATATGTATTCTTATTCTTATTGCAGCAGTATCTTGCCTAGCAAAAGAAAAGAGTCTAGTGGAAGAGGCAGAGGAAGTCTCTAGCAGCAGGGTCAGGAGCTGAACATACAGCCTTATACAGCCTTATTTTTTTTCTTTCTTTTTTTTTTTTTTTTTTTCCCTAGTTCTTAAAGTAAAGATCAATGCAGGAGAGAGAGGATGGTATTTAGTTGTGCTTGCTTCTGGCTGTGATGAGTATTAGGGGCCACTTCAAAGACTCAAGAAAGATATCTAGATTATTTTTTTTTGTTATGAAAGAATGAATTTGCCACTTTAATTTTTCAGTGAAGTGTGCTATCTTGTTCATTTCTGTGAAGCTTTAAAAGTTCTAAGGTAAAATTAGGGCACCAGTTGCCTCTTCTATCTGCTCTGCAAACAGAAAATAACTTTTTTTTTTTTTTTTTTGAAAGTTGAAACTACTGGAAGCTATAATTACTGAAAAGTGATGTCCTTTGTGTATGCCTGATTCTGTGTTTGTCAGAACTCTGTGTATGGAAATTCTATGTGCACTTTATGTATTAATAATGTGAAATAAATATTTAAAGTGTTCAGGTATATTAAAAGCATGCTGAGACATCAGCATTATGTTATTTGATTACTGAAATACAGAATATGTAAATAGTGTGTATATGCTTGTGTGTATGTGCGTTGTATATCAGAAGAGTTCAGGTCCAAACCCTTGAGATCCAAACCCTTACTCAAAGTACATGTTCAAATTGTTTATGAGCATGTCAACTCAGTTTTGAATATTACTAGGCATGGATACTCTGAAACATCCCTGGACAACCTGTTCTAGTGTCTGACCACCTTGACAGGGAGAAGAGTTTTTCTCATGTTTAAGTAGAATTTCAGTTATTTTATTTTGACTTCTGTTGCGTTCCATTGCCTTCTGTTCTTTTACTGGATAAGACTGTGAGTCTATATCTTTGAACTCTTTCTTTTCATATTTATGCACACTGATAAGACCCCTCCCAGCCATCTCTTCGCTAGGTTGAACAATCCCAGCTCTCTCAGCCTCTCCTTACATGTCAAATGCTTCAATCCCTTAATCATTTTAATGACCTTTTGTTGGACTTTCTCCACCGTGTTCATGCCACCTTGTAGTGGAGATACCATAACTGGACATGGTACTTCCCATATGCCTCACCTGTATTGAGTAGAGGAACTACCTCCCTTGAACTGCTGCCAGTGCTCTGCCTAATGCAGTCAGGATAGTCTTGGCCTTTGCTTCAGAGGCACATTGCTGGCTCATGACCACCATTCAGGACTCCCATGTCTTTTTCTGTAATGCATGATTGTTAGGTAAAAATATTTGTTTATATTTAACCGTCATTATTTAGACTGTTGACATATATATATCATAGAATCATAGAATATCCTGAGTTGGAAGGGACCCTTAAGGATCATCAAGTCCAACTCTTGACACCGCACAGGTCTACCGAAGTTCAGACCATGTGACTAAGTGCACAGTCCAATCTCTTCTTAAATTCAGTCAGGCTCGGTGCAGTGACCACTTCCCTGGGGAGCCTGTTCCAGTGTGCAACCACTCTCTCTGTGAAGAACCCCCTCCTTATGTCAAGCCTAAACTTCCCCTGCCTCAGCTTATATGTCAACATTCCATATATGGAATTGTTCACCTTGAGATTGATGAGTTAATACTGAGCAAACAGTCATAACTACATCTGTACTAATATTCCAAATGTATTTATTTATTATTTATTTCATTTCATTTCATTTCATTTCATTTCATTTCATTTCATTTCATTTCATTTCATTTCATTTATTTATTTATTTTTAGACTGTGAGAATCATGCAGCTAAACTCTCTTACTACCCAAAACACAGTGGAGTTCTGTCCTTATGTTATTGTAAAAGGCGTCTGTCATGTGCTAATAAAAAAGGGACCCTTCTAATTACCTAAATGTTTAATAGGATAGACAGCCAAGATCACTGGCACTGTGTAATTTATACATATATATTTATAAATGTATATACATATACAGAACCAGTGTTTTATAGACTTTAATGGAAATATCTTGCCTAATAAATGCTGAGTCATGCTGGCAAAGCAGAAGTGGATTAATTGCCTGGTATATCCACCTGACATGGTTTAGTATGAACAGGATGTTTTAGTTCTGGTCGTAGAAACAGTACAGCCATGTCACCAATTGCTACACACAGACAAATTGACTGCTGGCAAAGATTATATGATATAACAAGACAACACTCAGTCCCCCAGGAGGTTATTACCAGCCCTCTGTGACTATACATACATATGCATTTCCATCTATAGAAGGAAAACTGAGATCCAAAGTATGTCGCAAAACACACTGAAAACTTATTATAATGCCAAATGTGTTTGTCGGTGGTGTTAGGATACATGCATTAACGAAACATACAGACTTATATGGACATTATATCAAACATATATGCTGCAGAGACTTTTAAAAAATATTGTTTGCGCTACAAGGAAAATAAAATAAAATATTTTGCAGGAAGATTCTCATTGCAGAATTGAGGTTAAAAACGACAATTCCACAACAGAAATAACAGATGAGATAAATTCTATCCTAGGAGATAGATAAATAGAATCATAGAATCATAAATCAATTTATTTGAAATGGAACTCAGGAGGATCTATATTCAATCCTCTTCTCAAACAAAGCATAGTGAAATCAGTACGTTCAGCTTTGGCCAAATCTTGGCAACATACAAAGATTATAACTAAATTTGATCTTGCCAGATATGTCTTGGAGAAATGAGTCAAAGTCCTGTCTAATGAAGGAGAATCTGTAGATGCAGATCCATGAGCTTTGAGTCTCATCCTTATGAGGTATTAGGATTCAGCTGTGAAAACATGACAATATGTGGTCTGTGAGGATTTCTGGTTAGTGGATATTCAACATAAAATGAACAAACAAACAAACTCCACAATCAAGACAATAAATTCATCTCTAATGAATGGAGATAATAGGCGATAAGAAAGGTGAAATGTCCTGTATTGCTGATGTCTGGGCCATTCAATGGACCTGCTTGTGCACCAGTTTAATGAGGTTTAATAACTGAACTTTGCAGATGATCAGACCTGGGGCACTTGGAAAAACACCAACTTATTATAGGATATTAGACAATGTGGGAAGTTTAGGAGAAAAGCCAAAGACAAGAAAAGTGAGGAGGAACAAGCAGGGAGACTAGAGAGAATGGCAATAAGAGGCCAGCAGTATCTAACACAGAATCTGGTCAGCATGCTTATGTGGCCAAGACCTGTGCCTCATTACTTTAATCTGTCCTGCTTTGATATTAAAACATCCCAAACTGCTGTATGTATAATTCTATTCCCTAACCTGTATGTGAGTGCATTTGTGTATGAGATTCATTAGAAAACTTCAGATTGAAATTGCTGATCAGAATGTTAAAATAGCACTTGGAAAGACCATTTTTTTCACAATTTATTCAAAAGGTACTCAGATTGAGAGGGAAATACAAAATAGTCAATGAGGTGAATAGAAACAGCTCTTCCCTTGGGAGAGAGACATCTGGAGTGCTAGTTGATGTTTCAGTGTCTGGGAAGAGTGTAAAGTTTATTTTATGTGTTTTGCGGGTGGCACAGCTGGTTTTCCATCCCAGTGTGATGGTTATTTCTTCACACCACAATTTGTTGCTGATTTCAATGCATTTCAGTAGGTTTCACAATAGGTCTCAGACTTCCTCTGTCTGTTTCTTATCCAGTCTATCCAATATTGTTAGCTACAACATATTCTTGCCAGTGATTCACCATATTTTTTTTCCAGGCCATTTTTCTAGTCTGTCAAGATCATTTTGAATTCAAACCCTGTTTCCCTCTTAAATTCCAATAACTATATTCGCTCTTCCATCATATAGGTATTAATGACAATGTTCAATTATATTGAGTTCAGAACAGATCTCTGTTCTTTGAGCTCCACTGGACAGAGTGGAGCAATAAAATTGGTTGGTGTTTAAGTGAAGCTGGAGGGTGGTGGGCTAGCTACCTCAGCAAACACTACAGTAGCAGAAGAAAAGGTAAAACTTATTGAAATTACATCATGAGCTGTAGAATTTTGCATATTATTAATCAGTCTGTTTTCTTAAATTGACATGTTGTTCTGTTTGTTCTCACTACCTGAGGTCCTGAGGTATAGTTTTTTAAGTCTCTTTAATGTATTGCATGTGAATTATAAGAAAATAGTGTTTGTCCTTGGAGGGGGGGGGGGGGAAGAGAAAAATAAAAAAAAATAAAAAAAGAGAGAGAAAAAAGAGAGAGAGAGAGAAGACACCAGAGTTAAAAACAAACAAACAAACAAATAAATAAGTTGTTCTCTGTCTTTTTCATAAGCCTTTAATTATTGCTTTAAGGATTTTATCCTTTATGGATTGCTGTATCCTGGTAACTTTTAAAACTCTTGTGTCTTTTCTTGTGTTTTCCAAAGGGACATTGATTTATCTGGATAAAATCATCTTTGTCATCAGTGTAGGAGACTTGCGTACCATCCCTAACCAGTTTAGAAAGCCCATCCCAGGAAGGTGCTTTGCTCAAGGTGACCTGACAGACCATTTGGCAGGTGAAAGTAGAATTCTGCTGCTTAGCTCTTACTAAGCACTGGTGGATTTCTTTTATCGACTCTCTGTCATACAACCTGTTTTCTATAAGGTTCACTTTGACATCTTACAAACTAGACATCATGATGTTTTATTGCTGTACCCAACAAATCCATCTCCTTCTCAGAAGAATTAATTTTTGAACTATGATTGTAACTACAACATTACTCCTTATTAAAAGAAGTAAATTAAACCTGTATATCACCCTCCCTGCATCAAAGTCTACTGAAATTATAGGGATGTTTAAGATCTAACACACTCTCAAGAGACTGTAGATTTGGACTTCTTAGAGGTAAGGCCAGCACCCCTGTGAGGGTGCTTACTTGTCATTTTGCAGTCCTCCACTCTGACATTGGGATTTGCAGTGGATGCTCTCTTTTTATACAGAAATAAAAGAGAATGAATATGCGTACAATTGCTGCTTTTCCTTTGTTTTTATTTTTTTCTTTTCCTTTTTTTTTTTTTTTTTAATTTGTATTTCTGAAGTCTGAGAGGTCTTCTGCAGAAGTATATCGAATTGAATGAATTGAAACTGCTTTTCTCCATCTGCAGGAAAAAAAAAAAGAAAATAGAGGAATCAACTAAGATTTCTTAAGAGACCTAAAATAGTATTTTAGCATTAGTTTAAAGAACTGCATGGTACTGCTGTGTCAGTAACACACAAAGGAGAAGGCTAAATCTAATGTCCAAATAAACACTAAACCAATGTACTGATGGGAGGAAACACAACTGATTAAACATGACACATAAATAACAGTATGGAGGGGGAAATTAAGCCAAACAGATAAAATACAAAATGTGTTATTGAAAGATAACTTTAAATAACAAAGAGAAAAAGCTTGAAAATAAATCTAGGTTCTATAATGTGTTTGTCCTGGGGATGCCAGGAGGAAGAACAATAACATAAGCCTCCAGAGCCAGGTTCAAAGGACTTTAGAATTTAAACACAAGGGAGGTCTCCTTGTATACAGCAAGACACTCCATCAGAAATGAATGAAAGCAGCTCAACAGTGGTGAGGGGAATAGTTCTGAGTTTGTGCATAAAGGTATCATGAGACAGATAGGGTTATCCTAATGATCACGGAACGGGTTTCTCTCTGAAGGGCAAATCAATCTCTTCTTCCTAAAAATATGTCCAAAGGCAAGGACTGTGCATTTTGAGGCTCTGGAGAGTTTCTGTTGATAAAACAAGAGTCTTGTCACCTTTCTGTCTACTTGAGTCACATAGGCAAACTTTTTTTACTCTGTTAGATAAGTACTAAAAAAAAATACAACAAACAAAAAAGCATATAGGATAGAATGAAAGAGCTACAAATCAGTCCTCATTACTTTATCAATAAGAAATAGATCTGAACTGCTAATCAGGACCAGATCTGCAGTGTAATTACTGAAAATCTTGGAACTGTGCATTAATAATTGTGGGTTTTGTTAAGTTCATTTTATAAATCAGGCCTAGTTGTGAGATTTAGATTAGGCTTTGTTCAAATTCATATTTTTCCCTAATTTTCTAAATTTCGGGGGGTGTTAGTTGAACTCATGACTGCTTAGCAATAAATACATGAAAAAAATTTGAAACTCATAAAGGATACAGACTTAAAAAATTAAAATATAAGTAATTATATATCATTGGGTATTTAGGCTGAATAGATTTTTTTTTTCTTCCAACAGTAACAAAATATAAATGACATTATATGAATTGTTCATCAAAACACATATGGAAATATTTTAGGTTCTTGAATGGCTAATAGATTTATATACACAAAGAGATCTGTTGTAACTCATAAATAATAAGGAATTGTGTAAGTTAGAGACAGTTTTCTCTAAACATTTCTCTAAGGACAGTTGCAATCGCTTCGTCTTATAGCAGATAGTCTTTCCCCATTAGAATTATACAGCTTTTTATTATTTTTTGTTGTTGTTCATTTTATGAAACCTTTGTCTATTTAAGTGATATTATGTAACTCAATGCTAGGAAAAAGTACTAAGAAGAGGGTTAAGAAGAGTGATATGAATTGTAATATTATTAAAATGTAATGGAATCTCTTTTTATGTTTGTGTGTGATTACCAGTATAGCTAGCATGGAGAAGTACTATATATTTCTGTAGTCTTATTCTATTAGTGGAACATTACTGGTTTATACACATGTAACTGATTTGCCTATGAGTTTGGTTTGCACAATATTTACTACATGTTTTAAAGCTGTTGGCAAAATAAAGCACTGGATTTTGTTCCCTGATGTGCAGGTGGCTTAATTTATTCAATTCTTTGTTTTGCAAAAATTAGTATGGCTACTGGGAATTCATGAAAAATACAGTGAATCGTAACATTCTGTAACATTTAGCATGAAAAATCATCCCACAGGTGCATTACTTGGCATTTGCTTTTCATCATTCTCCTATTTAAAAATGTTCGGTTACTTGTATACCATCTGACTTAGGTGAACAACCAAACCAGAAACTGCAAAAAATAAAATAGAACAGTCAGAATAAATAATTTGCTAATAAACCATAGTCTGAAAGTTATTGATGGAGCCCTTCAACTAATACTAACAAGCTACAAACGCAAAACAAAATTTAGGATCTCTTTGTAAGTTATTCATTATGCAAAACTTAGGCAAAGTAACAAATATTACTTGCAATTAATTGATCTATCAGTTATAGGTATAAACAATAAGAAATAGTGTAAACTGAAGAATAATGATCATAAATCTACAATATTTAAAGAGAGGAGTTTTTCAAAGTGTGACTTTGAAAACTTCAAACTAGGAAGTAACTGGAGAGGTAGATACCAGAAATGGTGTTTACTGTTAATCTTAAATTCAGTTGCCTTCAAGAAATTTCTATTCGGCACCTGTTCATAAGGTACATATCTTCTGTTCTCTTCCACAAAAGAAATAAGATTTTTTAATTATTTTTTGTTTTCAAAAATGTCTTAAATTCTACACAGTTTGCAATGTGTGTACATGTAGCCCAATGATAACTAATGTGCATGAGTTAATATGGGTCTCTTTTATTCTTTATTCAATGCATCTTTTTTAAGGGTGTTTCAAAATGGACAAAAAAATCAACAAAGTCCCCCAGTGCTTTAAGAAAAAGGTTAAAAGTTCTCGTCTCTCCATTTTTCTTCTGTTCCATCTTAAATGCCTATAAAAAGCTTGGTAAGAAAACTCTGATGAAGTCAATGCACTTCTAAAATATTTTGACTCTTGCGTGAAAATATGCATGAATACTGCAAATGAAATTTCAGTTAATCAGAAAGTTTTGTTGTTCTGAAAGTTTTTGATTGCCATCTAAGGTGTTGTTTGTTTTGTTTTGTTTTGATTTGTTTTGTTTTGTTTTTCCCACAGGAAAGGCTTAATAAAGAGTTTTTTTATAGAGTGCTGCATGGGAATCACAGCAATGATGAGAATGAAAAGTTTGGAATGAATGGTGTTATTCACCAACACATGTGATTCAGGGCCTAATCATGAACTTTCTCTTGTTTTCTGGGGACTTTGGGACCAGCTCTGCATCAAAGGATGGATGACAACTGCTAATGGGGCTGAGTACTAATTATGCTTTTTATTGTTATTTCTTTTTTAAAAGATTAATTTCTAAACTGAGTACTTGCAGCTTTGGGTTTTGTAATTTTGGCATTCCTTCTTCCCCAGCTGCTTATTTTCAGTGCTAATATTTTAATGCTCAGTATAATGCAACTGGGTTAGTATATTTTTAAATTTTTGACTGTCTGTAAGCTCAGGAATTACACATGCACTTGTATAAAATGCTTTTAGAAAATACACGTTCTGTCTTAATATAATAACCACCACAGCATCCTATATAAATTAGTGCTGTAGGAATAACATTCTTGCTTTTTACCATTCCCATGAATATGAATCATTTGTGCTGCAGCAAGAATTATGGATATAATTTATAAATGTAATTTCTTTAAAACCCTTAAAAATAAGCACATGCTTATGTGTAGAGCAGCTATCTGGTTTGTGAACCATATGTTCCCACAAGTTCACATGGGCTGTAATCTTCAGTCATTCCGTATCATATAGTCTGTTTACATTTTTCTTTATTTGGGCACAAGTGTTTGTTACTTTAGCAAAGCAGCTTAGTCAGGGCACAGAAGTCATGAGAGACTTTAACAATATTAATTAAAAAAAAAAAAAAGACTACAGAAACATTAAAAATGAAACAATAACTATTATGATTACATTTAAGGAGTAAAATTATCTTTTAAGAAAATGTTTTGATAAGAATTACAAGACTTACTGCTACTCAGTAGTGAAGTCTTTAGACCATAACTTCTCTGCAACGTGAATAATCTACACCCCAATGAGATATTAAAATAAGTCTCGGTCTCAGTTCAGAAAGACTCATTTTCATTGTCTTGAGACTTACTGCAGAATGCCATCAGTACTGTCTATATTTAGTACCTTGAATAATACAAGATGTGATTTTGCAGCAGTTAACCTGGAAATGACTGTATGGTTTGGAGTGGGATTTCCCATGAGGAAATGTGCCTAGTCAAGGTGTGATTTGGTATGTTGAATCTAACAAAATCCCACAGCATTAAAGGCCAAAATAAAGATTTCAGAGGCATGTGCTGACATCCTCTCTAGCTGCCACCTCTGGTTCTTGTAAATATGAACCTTGAGATCATAAAAAGAAGATGTGTCTGTTATTTTAGTCACAATGAGATCTGTGAACTGCTTTTTCTCATGTTGAGGAAGTGTTAACTCTGGTGTTCAGTAAAGATAGTTTAAATTTTGTTAGTTTAAATAGTTTAAATATTGATATTTAAATCATTTAACTTGTCTTCAGAATGTAGCCTTTCTTTTTCCTAATATGCTCCAATAAAAATATAAAATATATCAAGGAGTTATTTTATCATCATTGCCATGTAATATCAGTGATAACAGATTTTTTTTTTCTCTAGACTAGTAAAAAATACTAAAAAATTAAAAATACTAAAAAATACTAAAAAAAAAAAAAAAAAGATTATGTTCACAAAGTGGCAGTCAAATTGATTTATGGAGGTCTACTTTGTCCATTGTATCACCAGTCATTGATTCAGCGTTAATTGTGAATTGAGGTAAATTACCAACCAGACTGATAACCATAACACTAATGATTTTTGGAAAGATGTGTGTATGGATATCTGCAGAAGGACAGGGCATGTTTCTGAGGAATACCAGATCTAGCGAAAACCTGTTTTGTTTTTTCAGAATCATTCAGGATCAGTTCCTGGGGCTTTGTAATTATAAATTTGTGAGAAAACTGTTAACATTGGTGTCATTGGTGGAAAAAAAATAGTAAAAAGGGCAGAGTATTCAGTTTTCCTCTTCAAGTTTTAAAACATTAAATTCTAATGTAAAATATATATATATATAACAATATTATATATCTTTATCCTTATCAAATTTTACCTGCTGCAAATGAATTAACTTGTCAGCAGCCTATTAAAGAAATTATTTTTAAAATGTTCTAGCTGTGATATAAAAGAGGACAGAATGTTAACTGGAAGAATAAATAGCAAGTGCCCATGAGATTTATACCAGCATTAATGCAATTTCTCTGCTACCAAAACCTTACCAACCAATACAGAGCATTTTAAAATTCAGAGCATTTTAAGTGTACAGTAACATTTTCAACTGATTCAGTCAATGAAATCAGTAGTGTTTAGTTCAAAAGTATTCTTTTGTCTAACGACAAACCTTAACATTTGATTTTCTGTCACACTTTTCTTGTTCTTTAAATAAATCTTACTAGAAGTGTTATAATGTAGTCTAAAGGGGACAAGGAACCATGAATAACAAAAACTATTATTCATATTTCAAAAATAAAATGATTAAGTATGGTGTATTATTCGCATCACATCTTGTTCCATGTGCAAAATAAAGGTACAGTAAAAGTATCTGTACAAAGCAGTTAAATTTAGCCTAAATTTGTAGCGTAAATTTAAGTAGTAATTTCCTCAATTATTTTCATTGCTTCTGGGCAAAAATACAGTCCTATTTTTGAGTCAGCCTTGTGTGTGGCAAAATGTAGCTGATCCTCTGCTGCTACTTCTTTGCTCTCTGTACATTTATTTTCAGTGTAGGAGGCCAAATAAATCCTATCTAATTTAAGAACATTTTTTTTTTCCCCTAAATTTTAGGTCTGCAGAGAAGCAGTCACCTTAGAGTAAATGTTAAGGTGCTCTGTAGAGTTAGTGAGCAGAGGCAAGCAGTTTTAAGTCCTCCAGAGGGAGAACTACTTCTGTGTATATAATGGCCACTGCCGTTAATGTACACTAAGAGTGGCATCTCAATCAATTTCCAGTGGGCAGATGGTTAGCCAAAGAGTAGCATTCCTTGGGTCTACATTCTGCGAAAATGATCAGTGCTAATGTTGGAGTTGGAATGCAACCTTTGCATTGGATTTCTGAAGAACTGCAAAACTATTTCATGCCATGAACAGAGATATCTGTTGGCAGATAAACTAACAAACTAGATAAACTAGATAATAAACTAGAAAGCAAAGTGTGCAAGCACGCACAAAAACAAACAAACAAACAAAAAAACTACAACAACAACAACAACAACAACAACAACAACAACAAAACATTATATCCTTTATTGAAAAGAATGCTGCTGTCTTCCCTGTCAGAATACGTTCTGTTCCTGTTAGGCTGACAGCTTCCTTTTGTTCTTCATCAGATTGTGATTTGTGGCATCAACACATATCCTGTGCATTGGTTAAGAATTAACCAGCTGCCTGCATCCACACTTCCCATTTAAAATACCTAATTAATTCACGTGTAAGGAGACAAGATTATCAATTCACAGAACAGCCCAGAGACCAGACATCTTGAATATTTGAAAAAATGATTTTTAATAGGGACACAAAAAAACGCCAGTCTTGTTTCCACCAGTTCACTAGGCAAAACCACACACAGAATGTACTCACTGAAGAAACATTTGGAGAAAGAATGGAATATGCTGATCCAGACTGTTACTTGAAAAAATATAAGACATCTCAAGAAATTCATATGGTAACAAAGTTTCCACATGTTGTTTTAATATCACCATATGTAAAGGATTGGCTTTCATGTTTATTTGCTTGATGACAATACATTTTGTGTGCATATAAAAGCTTGTATACATAATTGTGGTTTGAAATACCAATACAGGAGGTAACATACTGTGGTTTCCTGTTTCATGAAGAATGATTAATTGTGCCCGTACATAGTTCATTAGGTGAATATTGTTTCCTACAGCTGGATTTTTGCCTGAACTTTCCATTGCTTCACAGAGACAGAAATGTCCAAAATCTTATTAAGGAGGAATATACCACATAGATTTATTACTGCCACACAGATTTTTTATTGCAGTCTAAATTGATTCCTGCCAGCACTGTGAGTATGGGACTTTTTCTGAACTGCCCAGTGGTATCAGATGATTTATCCACATCAGGAGAAATAATTGACTTTGCTCTCAACTCTTCTATTCTGTTTCTACATACATACAGTTCAACTGGTGCTGCGTATGACTTTTTATGTGACTTCTAAGACGAACTCTGAAATGTTTAATGACTATAATGTTGAAACTAGGTTATGATTTTGGCTCATGCTTTGCATTGACAACTGCATGGATGTTATGTGAACAGCCCCTTTGTGATGGGATTGCCTGCAATAGAAAAGAACCAGCTTCTTATATTCTTATATTCCTTTAATATTTATTTAATTCAATTGCAGCATTGTTTATTGCTAAAAATAAAGACGACCTGAGCAGAAGAAACCAAACTCAGAAGTATCTATTCTTAATAAGGGATTTAATCAGTAGGCTTGAGAGACACATTCTGTTTTTCTTATCTGCTACATTTTTAGTTACTTTGATCAGAAGGAAGCAGCTTTGGTAGAGTGCTACAGGGAAACCCATCTAGCCTTTTTCCCTTAGTCCATAAACAAGGGCTTGAGGCGCTTTTCTAATGTGTGAGATGGGGATTTGAAGGTCTCAGGCAGAGCTGGAAATTAAAATTTGGTCTCCTAGCTCTTGGGTATAACATCCAGACATGTATGAAATGGGTCAGCGGCTCCCATTCATGTCACCTATGGCACGGGGTTTTAGATAAATCCTGTTTTGGCAGGAGTTATGTTCAGTGGTGCTACCCATAAGAATCCCTTTGAAAAAGCATGTGATCTGTAGATCTGAAATGGGGCTCAGTGTGAGAAACCAGTCAAGCAGCCAGCCCACCCAGGACTGATTTTTTTTCTAGGTATTTACAGAAACACAATTTTAAGAACTGAGGGAACATGTATGAAATCAAGTTCTTGGATTGTGCAGAATCCTGCTAAAATTTACACTATAGATATAGCCTATGTGATTTGCTCATGATCATACCAGTTGTTCCCCCCCTCCCCTTCATGTTTTGTTATGTTTTATTATACTTTTTGACTTTCTAAAGTAGTAGTTTCTTCTATAGTGCCAGGGTTAATTAAAAATCATTTAACTATCCCACCATGTAAATGTGATGGCATCTGTCATTACCCATCGGAGTAGTGATTTCTAGTCAAGTTTAACAGGAATAAAAATGTAATATATATACATATTATACTTAAAGAATGCAAAAGTCATTATTTATATCTCTGAATTTGATTGCACACACACACAATCTACAAAAATATTGTCAACTCTTGGATATTATAAGTCGAGTGACAGTACAAGAACCTGTTTAATATTCAAGCTTTTTGGCAACTAAATCCAGTGCAGTTGTTATAAATGGCTCAGGATTCAAATTAGGATTAAATAAAAAAATAGGATTTATTAAAAGAATATAAAGGAATAGAGGTAAGCAAACAGCGCTGGGTGCACCGGGAGTCTCTGCTCCACCAGGACGCACACCAGTTACATCAAGCAGCTGATTTTTATGCACCTAGACTAATACATATTCATTACTACTTCTAAAAAAGTAGATTATTATAATTAGCTTCCGGGGTCCAGTTCCTCCTACTGGAGCATGCGCATCAGTCTCCTCTGGGGGTCTCTAGGGGTCTTTCATGCTGAAGGCTCATAGTCTTCCTCTCACCCTTTGTACTTACTCGGCACTATTCCAAGTTTATGGAACACTCTCTGTACACTCTCCACAGGTCTTGTCTCCCAACCGTCCTTCAGCTTCTTTTTTCTTCCTCTTAATCTCTTGGCCCCCCCTGGCCAGATACCAAGGATCTCATAACAGTCACCAGCAGTCACCAGTTATTATCAGTTGTTCTGAAACTCCCAAACAGGTTGACGACTCACGAGCAATTAAAACATTCTTTCCCAGCTATTTACAGACACATCTATAGCAGTGTTAAGTTAATCTCGAAGAAGACAGGAAAAAAGGCTGTAACTGTTAGAACTAGAAGTCAGGAATAACAAAAGCAAACAGGTTCATAAATTTAAGGAGTGTTTTCTGAAGACTTGATAAATTGACTAGAATGAGGGGGAGACTGGGACACACTGCATCTGTGGTTCAAGAACTAAATTGCCAGTGCAGGGCCCAGAGGCAGACAGGATTCAAACAGAGGCAGACAGGATTCAAACAGAATTATTCTTTATGGACACGAATTTATGGACACGAATTGGAATTGTTAAAACATTCCTCACACAGTTATTGGAGATGGTAGCTGTAGCAGAGAATAGGCAATGGATAATACTGCATGGGCCAAGGAAAAAGCTGAGTCACTGACATGATTCTGTCAGTTCTGTTGTTCAATGTTTGGTAGGAGCATGATTTGTTCTTGGCAGGATATCACGACCTTTCTTGTTTGTTTTTTGTTTTACCATCATAGAAGACTACCTGTTTGATGCATGGGAATAACTGAGCTATGCTTAAAAGGTGATATTTTACAGGACTTCAATGTTACTATATGATTCACAATAACAATTTAATGTGCATTTTCATTTATGTTCAAACTTACATATATCTACATAGCATTTTTGCAAACTTTTGCATCCAGATTTTTATTTAATTTTATGTTTATTAAAATATAGATTAAAAAGAAAAACAAAACAAAAAACTGTCATTTCTAGCCCTGCAAGAAATCAGATTGCCAGTTGTTTAACAGGGGTGCATCTGAAAAAAATGTAATTTCTCCCTACTTGCTTTCTTGAGCTGGAGACAGCAACCTGTTCATTTGCACTGGAATACAAATCACCATCAGCAATAAGAGATTGTTTTTGGTTTCCAATCAACTCTACATAAATATAAAGACTATTTTTTAATAGAACAGCCTTGTGGAGGCATTATTTTCTTCTAAATACTTATTTAGTCCACGGAAAGAAGATTTATTCTGTTTTACTGAGGGACTTCAATGCTTATATTAGTCTTCCTAGAAGACTAATATTTCACTAATGATATAATATTCTCTCTCATAATGGAATCACTGCTATTCTAACCATGAAATTACTGGAGAAGTGCATGTTTATTCATTTTAACAAGAAGCACACTGGAAGAATCTACTGAAAGTTGCCCCACAATGGAGACAGTTTATTCTGTTTCTATGTAGATATCTAAACAGATAGTACTATATAAATAATATACTAGTGTATTAGTTACATTTTTTTTTCAATAATTTTCAATTAATATGTAGAGCACTGCATGATGGGGCAAAGGTTTTATAGTCATTTCATTTTCATCTGAGTCACTGATATTGGCCTGATGCTGTAGGTGATGATTTTCAATTTCCCTCTTGTTTTCCTATGAAATTTTCTTTTTGCCTTCAAGTAAATATGGTCATTTTATGATGAGATCACTATTTCACTAGCCCATGCTAAAGGAAAACTAAAAAAGAGACTGCAAAGTGTACCAGTGAATTTCTATATAATTTATGCATCATCCAGCAAATTTTGCCTTGGGATATACCTGTACTACACCATTCATTTAAAGGGCACTTTCAATATGAATGTTTTTATTTTTAACTTTTTATAAAATACTTGGTTAAATATAACTATTTTATGAAGCTATGCCTGGAGGTTCCTGTCAGTCTGTATTGTGTCACCTTTTAGGCTTTAAATTGTTTTCTCAGTTAAGAATTTATTTTTTTATATATATATATAAACTTCACCTGCATTTTTAAAGACACAGAGAATAAATAATTGTTTGCATGGCTTATGGTCTTTCAGATCTCTCTTTTTTTTTTTTTTATTTTTTTTTATCATGCAAAATTACATGGAATCTTTAAATTCATATTTCTGATACTTATTCATTACTCCTCCATCTCAAAAAATGATTTAGTTGTGAAATTTTAAAATATTTTGTCTTCTACCTACAGCAGAACTGAGCAGTGCTGGCTTAATTTTTTAATACAGTGTAAAGTAGTCTCTTTTCTACTTGACACATTCTGTAATGAAGTTTCTAAAATGATTCCTTTATTGTTATGTGCTCTGTGTTTTAGGATAGCAAATTCACATTTACTTTTATTCTTAGTACTAAATTTCTTTCCATGTTGTGATTTTTATATGATTTACAATGATGTAAATCATATAAAGAAGATCCTTGAAGATCATGACATGGCACAATTTTACACAGGGCTTTATTGTTTGCACAGATTATGGTATGAAAAAGTGTAATTACTTGATCAGCTAGCAGAAAACAGAAGTTCAAAACATGTTCTTTCCATGCATTGCTCAACAAAGGACACCATTTGTAGATTTCTCATGTTTGTCTCGTGTCTCCCCTAATATGCTCATGGTCAGCTATTATTTACAGCTTTGCTTAACTGTAACCTCTTTTAGTCACCCTCCAAATAATTCAACAAAAGACCACTGAAGAAAATATAAGATGTTTCCTTTTATATATGCATAAAATGGGATTTTCACTTTCTCATTGCAGGATTCTTGAAATGAAGGTGTCTTTGTGTTACATTGACTGTACTGTTTCCTGAATAACTAGGTGCTGGTTCTTGCTGTTAAAAAACAGGTGGTTCATATAGCACCTAGCATTCATGACACTGTCATCCTGGCCAGACCCTGAACCTAAAATGGGAAAGCAGTGAAACAAAAGAAAGCTGTATATGGTTGTTTTTTGATGGTTATGAAAATTATATTTAAAGAATTCTGTAGAACTGAGTACTCTTTGGAAGTAAGAACCTTTCTCCCCCCTGGTCTTTCCCATTTGATCTTAGATGGTCGCTGTGTAAAAATGTATATTTTACCTCCCCTCTCTTGGTTCTGTTTACAAAACAAGTTCTGGAGAATAGAAATAAAGAACCAATGCAGGCACAGAGAAGCAGAAGCAAACTGGGAAGCAAAAGGCTCAAAGTTAAAATTGGTGTGCCCCCATAATTATGGACTGAAAATAGTGACTCCTCCTCCAGGTTAGACACCTCTCACTGAGTTCAGTCAAAGATACCCAACAGTATTTGAATTTCAATTGCAAAGATTAAGATTTAAAATTTCATAACCCAAACTGTGAACTTAGTATAGGGCTGTATGACAGGATAACCACAGGGAAAAGTTCAGCCAAGGGTGTGACCAATGACGCTAGGGAAAGAATGCCACAACATGGGGAAATTAAGTGAATCTCTACCTGGTATGCCTTTCTAGTTTCTGGAAGTACTGGCTTTGGCTACATGTATTTGGTTAACACACAAATAGTTGCCTACAGTCTTTTCTGGACAGAAGAGTCTAGCTGTAATACTGATAGCTCAATAGAACTTGTGCTAAAATCACACCCTTTCCTTTCCAAAATGATTTGTTCCTGAATATCTTTTACAATTAGGTAGCAAGTGCAAAGTCCTAAAATGTATATCTCCCGCTAGGTTCTACTACCACAGACAGCTTTCCATAGCTATTTTCTCTGCATATTTTCCCCTTAAAATCCTCTGAGGTTTCCTCAGCTCTACTGTCACAGAGATTACTATCTTTATAGATGCATTAAGCATGCAGGAGTTGATTGACAATGTAATCCACATTTTTATGTGATTGGGTGGCAGCTACCTCCCAGGAGTAATGTGTACAGGACTAAGTCTTTTATACAGAGATCAGTAATAAATCTCCCATTTGCAATCTTGATATTTAGCCTGAGGAATACACTCTGCTTTTTCTGTACTCAAGGGTACATTGTTGAATTTAGTTTAAGTTTTGAGGAAAGCTTGTTAATCACTTTGAGCTGCTCTGTAAGTATTGTCATAAGAGGATTTTGGATTTAAGGCGTTTGCTTGATTCATTATTATAAATATGATGTATAAAATGTGAACAGTCATTTGCATTCCAATTGGTATTTAAAAATAGTTCTGCTATATTCATTGCAGTGGGACAAACCTAACCAGGTTGTGAGCACATGATCCCTGCCAGTACCTTGAGCAAGGTGGTGTCCACATGTTAGTTTCATGAGTAAATACACTGTGTGTCACAGAGTTGGGCTTGTTAACATCCCCTTCCTCATACAAATTATCACTTTGGTGGTCATGGATAGCATAGGTGGCTTAAAACACTAATTAAAATTTGCTGTATTACACTATTAAAATGTTTGAAATAAAAGCTTCTACACAAGGAAGGTTAAACATTTAAATATTGTAGGAAGATTATTATTATTATTTTCTGTTACAGCAGCTATTGTCTCAGATAGGAAGTAATTCCAAGCTTTGCAGTCTGAAATTTAATTTGGGTGAACTATGGCTGAGTGTGAAAGAACTAGAGAATACTGCATGTGCACCCAAAGGGTAGATCTTCTTGAAGTTGAGGAATATTTAATAAATAAGTAAAATAAAGATAAACCTGAAAATGTAAATATGTGGTTCAAGTAAGTCAAGTTCATGCTTGCTTTGACTCCAGTGAAATCCTTCATCATCTCCTTTACATCTATGCAAATGTCTCTGTAGCATTCTCAGTTAAAGCTGATTTTAGACCAATCAAGTCTATTTATAATGTAGCTTGTTGATCTGATTTTGCACCGGTACTCTCAACTAAGATTGTCAAACAAATAAATATATGTGAAAAAACTTCTGAATGCAGATGGATTGGATTTTGATAATTTTGGGTATTAGTCATAACACATTTTGCCATGGAAAATATTTTATTCAAATCTAAATTCTTCACTGAGAAAGTCAGGGTGCTGGTCAGGCTGCACAGGGAGTTTCCTGGGGATGGGGTGCTGGTAGACACCAACCAGGGCCCATCCCACCACCGCAGCCAGGAGCAGAGAAGCACTGTCACCCACAGTCCCAGATCTGGGACCTCTTTGAGGATGAGGATGGGTCTTGCTCAGTGGGGTCCACAACCAGGGAAGGTTAATTGTGAAAATATGTTTGGAATTTCTTATCTGCTGAAATTTATTTATTTATTTATGTTTTAAGGGACTTATGTTAAAATCTTGTAGATTTTTAAATAATAATTTAAAAAATGTATGCTACATTTTCCTTTAGAGTTTTAAATATATCTTCTCCCCATAGTACATCCTCTTGGACAGAAGATAGGATTCACCTCACATAGAATTACCTGAAGCAGAGAGCTTGTCCAGAACTTTTCCCCTACTTGTGCAGGACTGCATTTACAGGAAGTGGAGAGAAACAGAGGTTTTTAGTACCTACTTCAAGATGAGATAATTTTTTCTCCAGATATTCCTACTTCTCTCACTGAACTACAAAGTCAGCCTAGATGGTTAGCTTAGGTGGAGACATGTAGCAGAAAACTATGTGTTTAATAATAAAAATTCTAAAATTAGACTGCCATGAAATTATTTAGGAACTTTCTTCTATAGTTTGTATTTTTGCTGGCTAAAGTAGGAGCTGCCAGGAATTTTCATTCTTGATTTGATAAAAAATAAAAAAAATAAAAAAAATATTTTTTTTAAAGATATAAGCTACTTCTTTATGATAGAGATGAATTCAATTATGATATATTTATATTCTGAAGTATATGTTATTTTTAAAAAATCTTTTGACAAGGCAGTTTTTACTCCTAACCAGTGCAACTCAAGGTGCCACAGCTAGAGGCCTCCATTATCTATTTAGTTAAGAAGAAAAGACTGAGAGACCTTTGGAAGAAGAAGCCCTATGTAAATTAGGAGGATAATATAGCTAATAGTAGAAAATGCAAACACATTTTGTGCTGCAAAACTCCAGGAGACCAGTAAGTATAAATGTCACCTATACTGTGGGCATTTTAAGTGATTTATTCTTATACCAACATTCATAAGTCCAGTCAGGAAATTTCCACTTGTTTGAGTGGGTGCTGTATAAAGGTTTCTGAAGCCATGCTGTTCTTCAGGACAGAGATACCAGGGCTGTGTAAAATTATAGCATAGGAGAGTAGCATCAGTCATCGTTCTCTTTCAAGCTTGACAGCTGATATTACTGATTAGACAATCATTTTGCAATGCCTTTATCTTTTTTTGTTTTGTTTTGTTTTGTTTATAGCTGTAATGCATCACACTAGAATTGATTTTTCTTTTTTTTTTGGTTTGTTGTTTTAAGTCAGGTATCCTGTTTTCAGCTGTGGCTAGTTCTTTATGGTTCAAAGGAAGGTGAACTACCCTTTGTCTACTCTAATAATGAATTTAGACAGTTGTGCAATACCTATTCTGATAGCTGCAGGCAATGCCAGCTAAAGCAAACATGCTGCCGGAGTAATTTCACTAGCTTTGTAGACAGATTAGTGAGTGTACTTGTCTGTCAACAAATTAAAGCATACTGTTTCTTTTCACTGCTTTGTTTCTTATAGAAGGTATTTTGAGCAAGTTTGCTGATGACACCAAACTTGGAGGAGCTGTGGACTCGAATGAGGGTGGAAAGGCCTTGCAGAGGGATCTGGATAGGTTGGAGAGCTGGGCGATCGCCAACCGCATGAAGTTCAATAAGAGCAAGTGCCAGGTCCTGCACCTGGGACGGGGATACCCTGGCTGCACGTACAGACTGGGCGATGAGACGCTGGAGAGCAGCCTAGAAGAGAGGGATCTGGGGGTCGTGGTAGACAGCAAGTTGAATATGAGCCAGCAGTGTGCCCTGGCAGCCAGGAGGGCCAACCGTGTCCTGGGGTGCATCAAGCACGGCATCGCTAGTAGGTCAAGGGAGGTGATTGTCCCGCTCTACTCTGCGCTGGTGCAGCCCCACCTCGAGTACTGTGTGCAGTTCTGGGCACCACAGTATAAAAAGGACATGACACTGTTGAGAGTGTCCAGAGGAGGGCTACGAAGATGGTGAAAGGCCTGGAGGGGAAGACGTACGAGGAACGGCTGAGGGCACTGGGCCTGTTCAGCCTCGAGAAGAGGAGGCTGAGGGCAGACCTCATCGCAGTCTACAACTTCCTCGTAAGGGGGTGTCGAGAGGCAGGAGACCTTTTCTCCATTAACACCAGCGACAGGACCCGCGGGAATGGGGTTAAGCTGAGGCAGGGGAAATTTAGGCTTGACATCAGGAGGGGGTTCTTCACAGAGAGGGTGGTTGCACACTGGAACAGGCTCCCCAGGGAAGTGGTCACTGCACCGAGCCTGTCTGAATTTAAGAAGAGATTGGACTGTGCACTTAGTCACATGGTCTGAACTTTTGGGTAGACCTGTGCGGTGTCAAGAGTTGGACTTGATGATCCTTAAGGGTCCCTTCCAACTCAGGATATTCTATGATTCTATGATTATAATACGTTTCACATTCTGTACCTTGTTTGATGTTAGCAACCTTCAGCTGACCTCTGACAATATATTGAAATCAAAACATTCAGTTCCAGTTTTCCTCATATACCTTTCACTTATGCTTAATTACCCGGTCTTGCTTTCTGTGTCCCAATGGGCTGTAAGTGGAGAACCACTGGCACACCAATACTCAAGACTCGTGATTGCCAGCAAAAAGGGGGAATAAATGTGTGCTGTCAAGGCTGAGCAGGAATAGCTGCATCAGAAGTAGTAGAAAAGAGCTTTTTGTTTGGTTTTTATTTGATTTGATATTTTGTGTGTGTGTGTCTCTCTGTGTGTATTTTTGTTGTCTTGTTTTCTAATTTTGTATTTATTTATTCCTTTAAAGACAGTCCAGACTCTTAAAGGAAGGGGAATGCTTTGCTTTTTAGTCTGTGCTGCTTTCCCCGAGTATTGGCAAAGTAATAACAGTAGAATAATATCCAGAAGAGCAGTATTTCATGAAAAACAAAAACAAAAACAAACAAACAAACAACAAAAAACTAATCTGATAAAACATGATAAAATTATTAGTTTTATAGACAGATATAGCAGCACACAAGCTTTAGGAGTTTAAGTGGCTAATAATGTAGTTCATACGAAACAAAATGTCTGTGTTTTCCATTCTGCAAATACCACAGAATGCCCTGAAAGATACACTTACCATTCTTAAATAAATTCTTGATATTCATAACTTGAACCAGCCAATAATTTAGTTCATTTCTTTTTATTTACACTAGGATATTAATAGTGTAGTGTGAATCCTCAGGTCAGAATACCTTGTATAAAATCATGTAAAAGGTTTCCAGTTGATAAAATTAGCATGGCAGCAATAAACATGAAGCCTCAAAAGTCAATATTCCAGTGCTGCAACTTGGCATACATATGATTAATTTTACTAAAAAAACAAAACAAAACACCAATAATAAATAAACATAAAAATAAAATAAAATAATAATGGAGCTTTGCACTTGAATAGCTTTTTGTAAGTTATGTCTCTAATTGTAAATTAAATAATGACAATGTTTCAGGAGCTAACATGTAGATCAATCTTCTGTATTGCTAATGTCATCTAGCTGTCTATACTGTCATATTGCTACAACTATCTTTAGCATCTTCTTAGCCTAAGCCAAATAAACAATTCCTGGGCATCCAAACATTTCCTGGGAGTTGGCATAGTCTAAAGACCTGTTCCCAGAAGACAGTTTGAATACTTTTTCAGTCTCCAATCACTTTGTGGATGCAAGCTATTGCTTGCCCTCTGTGTCAGACAAAAGATCCAAGAGCTTCTTTGTTTGCCAGCATAGAAACAGACTGCATTGTTTGTGAATTTATGAAAGTCTGCTAATGATTGAGGAAGACTTTTAGCTTACAGTGTGCCTTGTTGCTTTTGATTTGTGTATACTGTGCATTGTCTGTCACCTGCCTGAGGCTAAGCAGTTAATAACAGCTGCAGTGCAGATTACTGAGAAATGCTTCAGTGTGAACCACCACAGGACAAACCTGAGATTTCTCTTTAGTTTCAAGAACCAGGTCCTTCTTAAAAATGTAAAATTTATTGATCTTTTAATATTGCTAAAGATACTTCAAGAAAGCAAGCCAGATCACAAATAACCTGTAAATGTATATGAACTCAGGCTGAACTAATTCAAATTTCTTGGGTTCTGACAACCTGAGATTGTGGATGGGTAATCGGGAAGGTGTATAAATAACGTACATGTATAATGTACAACCATTTTGTTGTTTCCAGTTGAATGTTTATGTTTTTTTTTCAAGCAACTTTAGCTCACACATCCCCAATTTTTGCATGTTTACAATGCTAGCATACAGTTGTTAGTATACTGGAGTTATTCAAAGTCAGTGCATCGGTGTTGTGCTTACATAAAACTATTCTGTCTTTTTATCTTTCAACAGATCATTCTGAGAAAATCTTTGACAGTGATGATATTTTCAAGGATTTGAAAACTCAATAACTTGGGTGACCAATTTATCAGATAAAATTAAATTGCATCAACTGACTAACAGAAGTTAATATCAAGGTGTTTTTTTTGATTGTTTGTTTGTTTATTTTGTTGTGTTTTTTGATGACATATGTAAAACTAACATAAGTATAATATTTGTCAAACTTACACCAAAATCTCTTTTAGAGAAATTTAAAGCTAAACTTCAAGAAACTACCTAATTCTGAGGGGTGCAGACAAATGGGACTGGCACTACAACCTGCTCTTGAGTTCACCGAATGTGGTCTTTTGTCTACCAAAGTTTTTATTTTGCAGCTATGCATCCATCTTTTTAAAGGAGACAAAAAGCAGTATGTAGGATTCGAGCTTTTTCTTTAAGTCTGGCTTCTTTAGCTTTCAGGACACCTGAGGAGTTCAAGAGTAAATCCATTTTCTGTGTGAAAAAAATGTGATGGAAATCTTGGTAATAACTGATGAAGATACTTCTTAAATACTGCATGCTTTTACTGTTTAGGGAGTTGCTCACAGCAGGGTGGTAACAAAAGAAAGCCATGTTCATATCTGAGCAGTGGGAAGATAATAGTGATGTGAATGAACAAAAGTAACACTCTCATAAATAAGTAAACAGTTCACACCCTCAGACTGTTAATATAACTTTACATATAGGCTACGCTATCTATGGTCAGGAGAGGTAGCTGTATGGCTTTTCAACCATAAATCAAAAGTTCTTTGGTTGGTAAAAATTTATCACAGTGTGCTGTTTAAACAAAGTTCATTGTACTTGTTAGCTTGGTGCTTGCTTTTCAGAGGCTGTGCATATCACAATATTTTACAGATAGCAAATTACAACACTTATTTAAACTCTATTCTTCTTGTAAAGAAGCTGAGCATTGGTACCTTCTATATTCTTTCTTTTTTCTGAAACTGGATAATTTGCTAAGGCCCTTAGGGAATTACCTATAGTAACTCACAAACCTCTTTCATAGTCAGTATTCAGGAAATCAGTTACTCTCTATTTAAAGCTCCTCTTTATTCATTGTTTGGTACAGTACATGATTTCTTTGACTCATTAGTTTGTATGTAATTGCTGATTTCTGTAAATATTCCAAAAATAATTTGTCTCACCTCCTCCAGAGCTGTTAATTAGAGATATCCTTTCATACAATTTCTAATTTAATTGCAGCAGACTTGCTAATTGTCTCTATATCCATGGTTGCATATTTAGTTTCAGCAATTGCTAGGTCTTTCTCAAATGCTACTTAAAAATAATTCAAAATACATGAGTCAAAGAGTGCGTTTCCCCAAGCATGGCATTGTTATTAACTCAGTTCTTCCATGCTGATGTAATTCTACCTCAAGGATGGCTTATTAGCCTAGGGGAGCAGTTCTGTTTCTCAGCTGTTCATCCATGAGAATATTTATGATTCTGAACAGAGCAGAACTGAGACTTTCTAAGGTCAAAATACTTTCACATCTTCATTCTTTGGCAATGCATAGGGGTACGTTTCCCCTGGCATTATTTCTAAACACCATTTTTATTGCCACAACACTGTGTAATAGCAATGCTTTTATTATTATTATTATTTATTTATTTATTTATTTTTATTTTTTTTCCTCTTTGTCCATTCTTATGATGTCATTAACAACTGTGCAGGCTGCTGTTCCCTTACAGAGATCAGAAGGAATAAACATCTGTTCTTGTCCTTTCCCATTTCTACAAGTGCTGAATTTTCCTGGATGGTTGTTTTCAGTATTTATTTTCTAGTGCACTTTGTATTAAACTCAGATATTTTACCCTGCTTTTATGACTGGCCATATTTTTGTTTCTGGCATTCTGCTTTATTCAAAAGATTGTGTTTTCTTTCAAAAGATGCTCTGAGTGACACTAAATGCCTGTAGTCTCTTTTTCCTCAACAGCTCTATGAATAGCTTACGTCTTTTAAGCCTGTCATCCTGATTACCACATTTTAGCCACATAACATCTGAGACAAAGTTGATCAATAGAATAATGGTTACTGCACTGCAGTCTGTGAGGCGGATTTGCAGCTTGCCCTCCATAAGGTTGTCATCATCAATAGCTGCACAGCTGATTTGCATCAGTTCTCAGTGTGTGATAATTAAATCTGTAATATAGCTGCTAGGCAGCCAGATTTGCAGCGCTCCTGGACGGCTCTCCTGTAGCAGCTCAAAACATTGTAATTAAAAGAAAGATGTGTTGACTAATACATCTACAAAATAAACATGATTCCACATTCTCTTTTTAGGATAAGAAAACCACCTGAATTCCAAACTACTGTTCCAAAATCCTCCATTCTTATTTTAGTCTGTGGTCTATGTGAGGTTTTGACAATCAGATTTCCAGGAGAACATCCCCCAAATCTGCTCCCACATCAATCATCCTCGCAAACAATCCCACTAATTTGTTGGGCTTTCAGCAACAGTAATTTATAAACAAATGAACAAAATCAATAAAAATATTTCATATAGTTTTATTTAAAAATACCTGTTAAACACATGGTTCAGAAATAACTGTAAAGGTATTTTGTGATAGAATCCAAAGAGGAGATTTCTATAATCACAGTTTAACATAAATCTTAATGGCCTTTGGCTATGTTTAAGCTGTTATTTGTAAACGTGTTTTGTTATTTCTCTGGGAAGAAGATATTTTTATTTGCTCAGATAGTTATATTTGGCTAAATCTCTACCCATGTGTGTTATGACTGCTTGCCAAACCATAAACATGAATTGCAAGGAACAGACAACTAAAAAACCAACTGAATTCAGTAAGTAGCATTGATGAGAAACAGTGGTTTGAGACAGAGTTAAAGTTATACAGAAGCCCTTTCTCTGTGAAGCCTTTGCACATATCAGTGATGTGTGCATTCGGGAGGAGCAAGGTCAGGTCCTGGGAATCAACTCACAATGGTTTAGTTGTGTCCTCTTACTGAATGGATGTAACAGAGAAAAATGATAACTTGATTTTCCTAGGGGTGACAGCAAAAGCGTGGCACAATACCTTGAATTTTCATAACAGCACTCGATCTTTTGAACAAAGGTTTAGTGACAAGTGGCAACCTGTGGATGGCATCCCTATTTCTTTTCTTGTCCTGCATATCCCTGAATGAATGATGCTACCAGAGACTAGGATCTTTCTCTCTCTCTCTAAGTAATATCAGTTCACTGGGAAATGTAAATGAAATGTAATGGCAGAGTCCCCTTCTCTTTTTCAGAAGACAACAGCAGCCAAGAAAGCACTTTAAGCAACTTGAATACCTTCTGGAAACCCATCCTCCACTTCTCTCTCCCTTTCATACATTTCTGAGGACAGTAGAAATATTCTCAACCAGGGACAAGAAGAGTACAAAGCAGCCTATCGCAGACTTTTTCCTTCTCCATCACAACACTAGAGAGACCTTTAAAATTGTTTTATCCCTATTCTGTGAGAGGGCTGAGAAGAAGGGTGTTCACTAAGGAAAAGTACTAATCGGTAGTCTCAGACTGGGGCAACACTGGACAACTCTGAGTTTTGCAATGCAACAAATTACCATAATCCCCCATTAGATCCTTATAGTATCAGCACTTGACACTGTAGGTTGCAGCTACAGTTTTCTACTGCAAAACAGCACGTTTGATCATGCTGCTACAGCTGATCAGTGCTATTGCTCATCAGCAGTCTGAAAGTAGCATGAATCTAGGGCTACAGGAGAGGAATTTGCTGCTTGCAACTCCTAAGGTAAGTGGCACTGAAATAGAAATCAACAGTGCTGATCAGTACAGAAGGACTACAGCTCTTGTAAAGATCCTATAGAACTGCTGCTGTGGGCCTCAGTGTTAACCATGATGTTGCCTTTACTAGCACGTCACAGGTTACGTCTTTCTTTAGATAACAGCCTCAAGAGGAAAGAAAAAGAGAGATCCCTCCTTTGACTGCAGAAGAAGTTTGGCAGAAACAAGCCTGGAAAGGCGAGATGATTCAGTACAAAAGACTTGTGACAGCTGGTCAAGGGTTAGGATGAGCAGAAAGAAAATTAGGTGTTGCATCACCACTTCTTTACAGAGCTTACATAATGTGGCTATCATGTTCTAAATGCCTGAGTGGAACCTTTGTCACTACAGAAACCTCAGAATGCTATTCTGTGTGTTCATAAAACACAATTCTGTTGCCTCTCTGCAAGAAAGCCAATCAAGAAACAGATATTGACTGTATTGCAAGTAGGTTCACCAATTAGACCTCTTGATTAGAGTTTTCTCTGTTGAACAATTAAACTAATGCTGGCAATAAACTATGAGGAAGCAGTCATTCTAAATTTGTTTACAGAAAGTATTTGTCAGACAGTTGGAACAACAAGCAAACTGCTGGATACCATGAAGAGGCTAAATTTGTGTATAAGCTGTTTGTCATTAATAATTTGATTTGCTCTAGCTGTTTAGTTATATGTGCTAAACTATTAAACATTATGTACATTGTTATAATGTGCTTATGTCTATGCTTACCATAAAAAGGGACCTCATTTTCAAGTTCGCCATACAAACTAAAAGGCAATTAAGCTAGGTATTGCATGGTACTTTAACTTGTAGTATAATTGCTATAGTATTTAGAGAACATAAATAACTCTGTAATTGCTGAATTTTATGGCTCACATTCTACCTTATAAAAATTACTCTATTACAAAGTAATTACATGAATTAAATTATCCTGGCAAATTAGAGGGCTGGGCAATTACCAACAGTATGAAGTTTAGCAAGAACAAGTGCTGGATTCTGCACTTGGGACAGGGCAGCTCTGGATATACATTACAGACTGGGGGACCAGAGGATGGGGAGCTGCCCCATGGAAGAACCCTATCTGGGGGTTCTGGTTGACAGCAAGTTGAACATGAGTCAATAGTGAGTTCTGGCAGCCAAAAGGGCCAAGCATACCCTGGGGTGCATCAATCATGGCATTGCCAGGCAGCTGAAGGAAGGGATTGTCCTGCTCTGCTCTGAGCTGGTGCAGCCTTACCTGAAGCACTGTGCGCAGTTTGGGGCACAAGAATAAAAGACAGACATAAAACTATTAGAGTGGGTCCAAAGAAGGGCTATGAAGATGATGAAGGCAAGAGGGCAAGACATATGAGGAGCAGTTGACGTCCCTTGGTTTGTTCAACCCAGAGCAGAGCAGGCTGAGGGGAGGCCTCATGGCGGCCTGCAGCTCCCTCAGGAGGGGAGTGGAGGGGCAGGTGCTGAGCTCTGCTCTCTGGGGACAGCGACAGGATCTGAAGGAATGGCATGGAGCTGGGACAGGGGAGGGTCAGGCTGGGTGTTAGGAAAAAGTTCTTCACCAAGAGGGTGGTCAGGCACTGGGACAGGCTCCCCAGGGCAGTGGTCACAGCACCAAGCCTGCCAGAATTCAAGGAGCATTTGGACAATGCTTTCAGACACATGGTCTGTTTTTTTTGGGTGGTCCCGTGTGTACACAGTAGTTGGATTCGATGATCCCTTCCAATTCAGGATATTCTGTGATTCTATGATTTGGGCACCACAAATATAAGCCTGGATTTACATATTATACATACTCCAGATTTATAGTCTGGATTTACATACTACACAAAATCTAACACAGTCTTTTTACAGAGTTAAACTATGTTGCTTGTTGGAGTGGCTCATCTAATCCTTATTCTTCATCATCACAGAAGGATATATATATAGATATAGATTGAATATAAATATAGATTATATTGAGATATAAATAAATACATATATAATCATAAAATATGTCTGTCTCCTCAACAGTCTATTAGATGTGAAACCTTAACTTCCAGAATTCTAAGGTGCAGGCTCACTCAGTGCCTACAATAGTTTGAACATAAAAGGGACTTTTTTCACTCTACTAAGGCATAACAACTCTAGTGATAAGTTTGCCTTTGGACAAAAAAAAAAAAATAATGTTGAAAAGGCAACCAAAAATTCTAACAATGTAACAATGAAGAATCAAGAGTTATTTGCCTTTGTTTTCTCCACAGGTGTTTTGTTCCACTGCTCTCCTCTATTATGCATTATGTTAGCACAAGTACTTGTGTGGTTGCTCTGTGAATGGTGGTTAAAAACTAAACAACAAAAAACCACCATCACCACCACCAAAAAACTATTGAAATCCAATCTAATGAACAATTAACTGCTTCTGGAAATAGTAACATATAAATAAATAAATAACCAAGCAACTTAAGGAAGGGACATGGCTATGACAGTTTTCCACCTCTTGATAATGACTTTGAGACTCATCTAGGAAAGTAGGAACCAAAAGTTATTATCGTTTGTGAGTCCTCTGATAGCCTGTGTGAAATGAGTTAGTGTTCAGCCTTGTTCCTAGTGGACATCCTTAATCACTAGTGCTCCTGGGCTTGTATCCTTCTCAGCATGTATGTAAAACTAAAAAATAATTTAAGATACAGTGGAGGGATATTGGAACTGAAATTCCACGGTAAAATCTCATCCTTCTTTTGAACAGAATTCTTTTGAAAATAAACCCCAAAGACAAGGACTTGTCTGATAACTGTTAAGTAATTAAGAGATGCTTATATTTGCCCATTTCCCTCCAAAAGTATTCTTTATCTCTTCAGTACTGATCTAAGGGAGTATTTCAAAGACTGGGAGTGTAATTGAACTTTCAAGCGCATTCAACCCTTTCTCTTTGGGGACAGGAATATAATTTTCTCTCCTTCTTTCTTCCCCTCCCCCAATTGCTATAGAAGTTTATATTTTATTTTCTTTTCCCCTCTTTTTTCCTTCTACTAATGCAGTTTCTAGCCCATTCTGAACATTGCTTTTGCTTTCAGAGTGCAGTTGTCTTCTGAACTCCCTCAGTGCTCATGGTCCCTTTAGCTTTTCAGTTTTCATTTTTATTTTGAGAGAATTTTTGCCTTGCTGATAGCCTAAGATACACAGCCTATACATTCTTCAAAATGTTATATAGCTTAATTGTCTTCTCTTAATCGTTTCTAATGACAATAAATCTGAATTTTTTAGCTTCCTTTCAAACAGTAGTTATAACCTGAAAGATACTTCATCATACTTTTCTCCCTATTTTGCACAATTTCCAGGTATTTGGTCTACTTGCATTAACAGGGTGCTCAGATTTATGTATAGTACTTCAGGTAAGATCTCATTAATTTCCTCTATATGCCAAGATAAAAATGATCTCTTCAGGTATGTGTTCACCTTTTCCATCTTTGTTGCCATCCTTTCTGGCATTCTGTTTATTTTCTTAATTGCTGCCAAATTTGAAACTGATGATTTTACAGATTATATCATCAGATATTATCATCAATCCTGCCAACACTGGGGCAGATCCAAAAATAGAAAGCCAGACATTTCTCATTCTTGACAAACGTATTTGTCAGCACAGACCATCTCTCTTTGTTTTCCTAGATATCATTCTTATTTATTTTATACTGATGCAACATGATTTTGCAGAAATTGTATGCTTTGAAACATACGGATACACAACAGTGTTTTGGAATGTTTTGTTTACTTTTATTTCATGTAAGACTTTTTGAAGGCAAGGTTCTGCCATCCTAGTCATATTGGGTTGGTTTCTGCCTTGTCATGCAAGCTACTGATTCCAGACAGACTCCTATAAAATAAAAATGAAGATATCCATAATTAAAAGAACCTGAATAAAAGTTAAGGTTTCCAAAGCAGACTACTTTGATGTCCAGATTTACTTACTTACAGACTTAGACTTACTTCTGTAAGTCTAAACTTACACTTCTGTTATTCTTGTGTGTTTGTTTAACAGATAATAATAATGGTAATAATGTTTAAATCATTTATTTAATGAGTTAATATTCAGGTCTCCTCTCTAGAAAACAATTTGAAGAGTTTGAATGTACAGGTGATTACATTTAAAAATATATTTGCCAGTAACTCACTAAACAATATAGAAGGTTTTAGTAATTCAATATTAATTTTAAACTTAAATAAATAAATAAATAAATAAAAAGCCTCAGAAGGGAAGATATGGTTCATATTTCTTTAACAAAAGAAAATGTAAATAGTTCACTGTAATTGCTGTCATTGCTATAAATAGGTGATATGAGTAAATAAGATGTTCTTTAATTAGAAAATGAATGAAAAAACAAACAAACAAACAAAAAAAAACCACTTATAGATATGCTTTCTGTATTCATTGTGCCTTAGACTATAGAAATTTTGAAGAATCACCGTAATGCCTTTGGAAATAAATTTATCTCCTACATTTCTCTCAGCAAAGATGATGGTCTTCTGTTAAGCTTCCTGTGTCTTTTCTTTAACTCTTCAATTTGTCTCATTTATTCTTTGGAAACTTAGAATTGTCCGTGACACAGATTTTGATTTTCAGATGTAGAGTGAACTTCTAGGTTTACATAATGTATTTATAATCTTGGTTATTTTATATTATTAAAAGAACGAATCTTAGTGTAAAAGTTAAATCTTTCAACCTCCTCATAATAACTTAGGCTTTCTGGTCTGTTTCTGTTTGTATCCACTGAAAGCATCCCTTGTATCTATCTGCGTTATGTGCTATTTGAATATACTCATTAATTCTTAAGGGAGATTTTAAAGATAATTCAAATGGTAATCATAAAAAATAACTCGACATTTAAATTCTTAGAGAGTATTGATTATTAATGACTTTTTTTCAGACTCTCAAATGAGCTGTTATTTATGGCTACAGATGTTTCCCCTGTGAAAGCACATCAAAGGCTCTAAAAATAATATATGCGAATATCTACATTCTTCCTAACTTCAAATATCTCACAGGTGATGGTAAAAAAAAAAAAAAAAAAAAAAAAAAAAAAGCTAAAGTTCCTTGATTTCAGTATGTTGGAAATGACAGAGAGTATTTTTGTTCATAATTTGGTCTGTATCGTCCACAGCATATTTTCACCTTGATAAAATAGTATGTTTTCCCAAAGGATTATTTATACATTTTTAAAAATCTATATATTTTTACATATTTTATGAATCCTATTACAAATTCATTGGTAAAAAATTATCACTGCAGAAATGCTAATCATTTCTCTAATGTTTTATGCCAAGGACTGAGACCAGACTGAGGCTTAACTTTTTTACTTTAATTCCAGCTCCTCTTCTTGAATTGTCTCATGGCAGGAAACTAAACTTATAGTGTTCTGGAGTTAAAAACTGAATACAGAACAACCTAAAAAAAAAAAATCAAAACAACTTGCAATTAAAGTTCCATAGGTTAACATATATTGGAAATATAAAAAGAATTCCTGATTATTTGGTAATGGAATAAATGAAGTTGTGGGGAAGTTGTGGTTATTTTGCAGATAACCAGTCATAGGACTAGAGGTAATGGCCTCAAGTTGTGCCAGGGGAGTCTTAGGTTGGAAGTTAGGAGACATTTCTTCTCAGAAAGAGCAGTCAGGCATTGGAATGAGTTGCCCAGGGAGGTGGTGGAGTCAATGGGGACATACAGAGAGAGGGAAAGATGAATACAGAGATGCTGTGGAGCAACTGAACCTTAGGAGCAACTGTCTTACAAATCTTTAGATAATTCAGGATACAATACCATCACATTATATGTGAATAGCAGTATTGTATAATGCAGTAATTGTACGTATTTGTCCACCTCCTTGCTAAATTTAAATGGAATACAAGTATGTTTCACAATTGCTTTAAGAGGGAGAGACAAAAAAATCATATACTAACAACAGATTGTAGGAGTGCTGAGAGGAGGTTGTTTTTCAGTAAACATATAGTCTTTAGTAAACT